>NC_135234.1:390929328-391547140 GCF_051348905.1 Ranitomeya variabilis
ATAAAACATTAGCAACTCTTGAGAAAGAAAGAAAATCGAAGAAACTTGAAAGAAATAAAAATGACTATGCCACTAAAAAATGAAAGCCTAAACACAGGAAGCACAGCAAAATATTGGTTCAGTATTGTGAACCTTTTCAATCAACTGGTAAAGGTCAAGTCTAAAGACAAATCCACAATGGAGAGCATTAATAATTAACCAAGAGATTTTTTTTAAGTCTAGATATTTCAATAACCGGAAGATTATTCAGAAAAATAAACAGGTTTACAAATATAATAGAAATGATATGGTTAATATAGAGAGTAAGAGAAGAGGTACTTCTATGGCATAACCCGCCTCTATGGCTTATCAAGCAGCTGAGTGTATGGCACAGAATTTAATTTACCACCAGTGAATTCCAATTTTTCAGAATCATCTCCTAATTAGTGTTGAGCATTCCGATGCTGCAAGTATCGGGTATCGGCCGATACTTGCTGTATCGGAATTCCGATACCGGGATTCCGATACTCTTGTGGTATCGGGTATCGGGTATCGCAACAACATTAATGTTAAAATGTGTAAAAGAGAGAATTAAAATAAAAAATATCGCTATACTCACCTCTCCGACGCAGCCGGGACTTCAGCGAGGGAACCGGCAGCGTTGTTTGTTTAAAATTTGCGCTATTACTTGGTTACGTGAATTCCCGGCTTGTGATTGGTCAGGTCGGCCACGTTGCCGGGACGCGGACCAATCACAGCAAGCCGTGACGAAATTACGTCACGGCTTGCTGTGATTGGTCCGCGTCCCGGCAATATGGCCGCCCTGACCAATCACAAGCCGTGACGTCACGGGAGGCTGGACACGCGCCCATTTTAAAATGAGCGCGTCCAGCCTCCCGGCTTGTGATTGGTTGACCGCGGCGCAACCAATCACAAGCCGTGACGTCACGGGAGGCTGGACACGCGCCCATTTTAAAATGAGCGCGTCCAGCCTCCCGGCTTGTGATTGGTTGACCGCGGCGCAACCAATCACAAGCCGTGACGTCACGGGAGGCTGGACACGCGCCCATTTTAAAATGAGCGCGTCCAGCCTCCCGGCTTGTGATTGGTTGACCGCGGCGCAACCAATCACAAGCCGTGACGTCACGGGAGGCTGGACACGCGCCCATTTTAAAATGAGCGCGTGTCCAGCCTCCCGTGACGTCACGGCTTGTGATTGGTCAGGGCGGCCATATTGCCGGGACACGGACCAATCACAGCAAGCCGTGACGTAATTTCGTCACGGCTTGCTGTGATTGGTCCGCGTCCCGGCAACATGGCCGACCTGACCAATCACAAGCCGGGAATTCACGTAACCAAGTAATAGCGCGAATTTTAAACAAACAACGCTGCCGGTTCCCTCGCTGAAGTCCCGGCTGCGTCGGAGAGGTGAGTATAGCGATATTTTTTATTTTAATTCTTTCTTTTACACATTTATATGGTTCCCAGGGCCTGAAGGAGAGTTTCCTCTCCTTCAGACCCTGGGAACCATCAGGAATACCGTCCGATACATGAGTCCCATTGACTTGTATTGGTATCGGGTATCGGTATCGGATTGGATCCGATATTTTGCCGGTATCGGCCGATACTTTCCGATACCGATACTTTCAAGTATCGGACGGTATCGCTCAACACTACTCCTAATATGAATGAGTTTGAATTTTTCCTCAAAAGCCATGAGAATTTTCTGGGAAAGACCATTGTCATTAATAATTGCTCAGAAGCTTCTGCATCCAATAATTTCAATTCCCCACATTCCCCACTTGGTTTAACTCATTTATTAATGTGACCATTTCTAATACTACTGATGGCAGCTCATTCTCCTCTACAAGTATTCAATCTAAACTATGTTTTCTACCATTTCAACCACTGAGGGACGCAAGTCTCCCCCATTCCATCACTATTTATTATCTAATAAGTTAACTTAAATATCGTCATCATACTCCTCAGCTCTCTACATGCATCATCATCATCATCCTCAATCTAATTTGCTTATCAGTGTGTCTTTGGAGTGTGGTAGAAAACCGGAGTACCCAGAGGGAATCCACACAAACACGGGGAGAACATACAAACTCCTTGCAGATGTTGTCCTTGGTGGAATTTAAACCCAGGATCCCAGCACTTCATATCAACAGTGCTCACTACAGAGCAACAGTGCTCAATGTTCATTTCAATGAAATATGACGATTTTGAGCCTGGGGTCATTATAGATCTAATGATATCAAAGCAGTGATTTTTTTTTCATGGTTCCACAGCAGGGTTAATGTGCACTCTGCACCCCATTTTGACTGAAAACAACAGAAATGTAGAAATTTTTGCAAATTTAATAAAAAAGAGAAACTGAAATATCACATGGTCATAAGTATTCAGACGATTTGCTCAGACTCTCATATTTAAGTCACATGCTGTCCATTTCTTTGTGATCCTCCTTGAAAGGGTTCTACTCCTTCTTAGGATTCCAGATGTGTTTAATTAAACTGATAGGACTTGATTTGGAAAGGCACACACCGGCCTATATAAGACCTCCCAGCTCACAGTGCATGTCAGACCAAATGAGAATCATGAGGTCAAATGAACTGGCCAAGGAGCTCAGAGACAGAATTGTGGCAAGGCACAGATCTGTCCAAGGTTACAAAAGAATGTCTGCAGCACTCAAGATTCCTAAGAGCACAGTGGCCTCCATAATCCTTAAATGGAAGAAGTTTGGGACCGACAGAAGTCTTCCTAGACCTGGCCTTTGAGCCAAACTGAACAATCATGTGAGAAGAGCCTTGGTGAGAGAGATAAAGAAGAACCCTAAGATCACTGTGGCTTAGCTCCAAAGATGCAGTAAGGAGATAGGAGAAAGTTCCACAAAGCTATCACTGCAGCCCTCCACCAGTCGGCCTTTATGGCAGAGTGTCCCGATGGAAGCCTCTCCTCAGTACAAGACAAATTAAAACCCACATAAAGTTTGCTAAAAAACACATGAAGGGCTCCAAAACTATGAGAAATAAGATTCTCTGGTCTGATGAGACAAAGACAGACCTTTTTGGTGATAATTCTATGTAGTATGTGTGGAGAAAACCAGGCACTGCTCATCACCTGCCCAATACAATCCCTGTTCAAATAATTTTTATTATAACTTTGAAATTTAATATTAGCATGTGGAAATAATCATATAGTCAGCTCGCAAGGGAATAGGGGTAAGGAGAGGGAGGGAGGTAGGGGGGATGGGTTTGGGGAAAGGTAACCTGTGATCATACTTATTCAAATAATTTTATTATATCTTTGAAATTTAATATTAGCATGTGGAGTCAGCTCACAAGGGAATAGGGGAAGGAGAGGGAGGGAGGTAGGGGGGTGGGTTTGGGGAAAGGTAAGAACAAAATTGTGGACACGCTGTCCATTTTAAACAAAATTTGATAATGATTAACAATTGTTTAACAGATTAACATATAGTAACATATAATAGCATATAATAATAGCATATTGCATATAATAAACAGTAATATCCTCACAGATATGTAGAAGCCATCATCTTTCCTTTTAATGCGACAGGTTAGAGTTTACCTCAACCCATTTCTTCCATTTCCTATCATGTTTCGTATAGTAATTATTTGCTATTGCGAAGTTTTCTTCGTATGTCTTGTGTAAGTTAATTTGGTCTATAATTTCAGTAAAAGCCGGTAAAATCGGATTCTTCCAATGGAAAGCTATGATTTGTTTAACCACAAGGCAGATATGGATGATAAGAGATCTCACATTTGTGTCTATTTTTTCCCAGTTCAGGGACAACAAGGCCATTGCAGGGGTAACTATAATATTACCTGTTAATAATTTGTTAATTAATTTTATGGCTTGCCTCCATAAGGGTTTTACCCGGGGGCATTACCAAAACACATGTAGCAAACTTCCACGCTCTCCACATTCTCTCCAGCATAATGGAGATCCTCCTGACGGCAGATGAGAAAGGCGAGCCGGAGTATAGTACCATCTTGTTATTATTTTATAGTAGGCCTCTTTCAGTGTCATGCAGATGTTTGATGCATAAGTAAAGTGGATTGCATTTTCCCACTGTTCTGGAGTGAACGTTACATTCAGATCCCCTTCCCATTTTATCATATGAGCTAACTTAATAAATTGTGTGTCATTGTTAAACCACCGATATATTTGCTTGTTGCTCCAAAATAAATTGTGTGTGGGGTTTTTTAGTAAATTAATAGTTGCTTCAGATATTTTTGGTTTGTTTGTAATGAATTTTTGAGCTTGGTCCTTTAGTACCATGTAAGGGAAAAAGGCTGAGGAGGGTATTTTAAATTTTTGTTTAATAGAGCTGAAGGTGAGAAATTTAACCCCATCATGGATATCATTTAATTTTTGAATCCCATTGTCTCTCCATATGGGGGAGGGGTTAATATTTTGGGTAAGCATGATAATCTCTATAGGGGTATTTTGGAGGAGGACTTTCCTGTTGGAGCCTCTCTTTCGTTTGGACAATTTATTCCAGGCATATATAATGGGAGAAAAGATAGGGTGATGGGCGTAGGCCTTATAAGGTCTGTTGAGAATATGGTCAAAAACCAATTCTTTGGGAGATTTCCTATTGTTAAGTTCAATTTCAAGGTCAAGCCAATTCGGAGGATCTTCTTTCATGAACCAATACTGGCTTTGTTTTATTAAATTCGATAGATATAAAGCTGTAATGTTTGGTAAGCCTATGCCCCCAAATTCCTTGCATTTATATAGAATGTTTGTGGAAATGCGGGCCCTTTTTTATTCCAAATAAACGTATTTATTGTTGATTGGAAGCTAGTCAGGTAGGAAGTGTGGATTTTTAGGGGAAGTGTTCTCAGTATGTAAGAGATTTTGGGGACAATAAAAATTTTAGTTGCCAATACTTTGCCCCACCATGAGAGGTCTTTAGTACCGAGGAAACCCAGGTCTTTGTTTACATTTTCCAAGAGTTTGTTCAAGTTTTTCTTCATTAATGTGTCTAAGTTTTTTGAAATGATTGTACCTAGATAGTCTAGGTCTCCTTCCGACCAACTAAATGAAACAATATCTTTTATTTTCTTTCTCTCTAATTCCGTTAAGTAAAATGGCAATAATTTGGATTTATTTTCGTTTATCTTAAAAAAGGTAATAGTTGAAAAAAATTGAAGGGTTTTTTGTAGCTCCGAAACTGATTCATAGGGGTCCGTCAGGGTAAACATCATATCGTCGGCAAAGAGCCCTATCTTATAATGGCGTGTTCGCGTTTGTAGACCTTTTATGGAATTATTTTGCCTAATTGATTGCGCCAGTGGTTCCATTGATAAAATAAAAAGCAGCGGAGATAAAGGGCACCCTTGTCGTGTACCATTTGAAATGTTAAATGGTGTAGAGGAGTAATTGTTTGCATAAATTTTGGCTGTTGGTTTTGAATAGAGTGCCATTACGCTGTTGATATATTTTTCATTAAACCCAAATTTTTGAAGTACTGATGTTAAATAAAGCCAATTTAATCGGTCAAAAGCCTTTTCGGCGTCTAGAGTAATAATTACAGATGGCACTTTAGAGGAATGAATCAATTTAATTGAGTTGATAAGTCTTCTAGTACCATCTGGTGCTTGACGACCTGTTATAAAACCCATTTGGTCCCCATGAACCAATAACGGCAAATAGGATTTGAGCCTATTTGCAATTAGCTTGGAGTAAATTTTCAGATCTGTATTGATTAAGGAAATTGGCCTGTAATTATTAACAAGGGTTAAGTCCGAATTGTGTTTGGGAATTAAAATAATTGTCGATTCTAACATTTCTGCTGGGAATTTACCTGAGGAACTAGCCATATTAAAAAGGTTTTGTAGATGTGGGGAGAGTAATTTGGTGAAGGTTTTATAATATTCGTTTCCGAAACCATCTGGGCCTGGCGATTTAAAGTCCTTGAGTTGAAGAATGGTTCTTTCTATTTCTTCTAGGGAAAAAGGGGAGGTTAGGTTTTCTAAATCACCAAGGGTCAATTTTGGAAGGCTAATTGTGGTCAAGAATTTTTCAATGTCAGAAATATTGGGAAGTGGGGTGGAGGGTTGGGAATGTAAATTATACAATTTGCTGTAATAATCTGCGAAGGAGTTGGCTATATCTTGGGGATGAGATACCGTTGTACCATTTTTTGTTTGTATTTTGGTGATCCTGTTTACTTGTCTTATCTTTTTTATTCTATTAGTCATGTATCGCGTTGGCTTATTAATTGAGGAATACTGCTTCATTTTGGAAATTTTGACCATGGTGTGGTATGATGAAAAAATGATTTTCTTGAGCTCCTGCCTGAGTTTTAGTAGCTCTGTTTTAATTTGAGTAGATGGGGGGTTTGAATTTAATTGTTCGCTTTCCTTATCTTTTATTTTATTTTGAATATCCTCAATCTGGATCCTAAACATTCTTTTCCTTTTTGCAGAGATTTGGATCATGATGCCCCTTATGACCGCTTTATGGGCGCACCAATGGGTGAATGGGGTTGTTTCGGTAGGTGAGTTTTCTGTGAAATAATTTGTTAGTGATTTTGCCCAATACAATCCCAACAGTGAATCATGATGGTGGCAGCATCATGCTATGTAAGTGTTTTTCAGCTGCAGGGACAGGATGACTGGTTGTCATTGAAGGAAATATAAATGCGACCAAGTACAGTGATATCCTGGATGAAAACCTCTTCCATAGTGCTCTGGACCTCAGACTTGGCTGAAGGTTCACCTTCCAACAAGACAATGGCCCTAAACAAACAGTTAAAATAACAAAGAACTGGCTTCAGAACAACTCTGTGATATTTCTTGACTGACCCTGCCAGATCCCTGACCTAAAGCCAATTCAGCATCTCTGGGGAGACCTGAAAATGGCTGTCCACCATCGTACGCCATCCAGCCTGACAAAACTGGTGAGGATCTGCAAGGAAGAATGGCAGAGGATCCCCAAATCCAGGTGTGAAAAACTTGTTGCATCATTCCCAAGAAGACTCATGGCTGGATTAGCTCAAAAAGGTGCTTCTACTCAATACTGAGCAAAGGGTCTGAATACTTATGGCCATGTAATATTTTAGTTTTTCTTTTTTAATAAATTTAGAAAAATGTCAACATTTCTGTTTTTTTCAGTCACGATGGGGTGCAGACTGTACATTAAAGGGAACCTGTCACCTCCCAGGCGTTTGAAACTAAAAGAGCCACCTTGTGCAGCAGAAATGCTGCATTCTGACAAGGTGGCTCTTTTAGTTATTGGTGCTGTAACTGCAGAAATAATCCGTTTTGTAATTTGTCCCAAATACCTTTCTTCAGTCAAGGAGGCAGGCCTTTCCCACCTGCTGCAGACGCCACACAGCCATCACTCAAATCCTCTTGGCGCCGCCTCCTCATCGCTGTTTTGAAATGACGCTGCCCATCCTCTGTGCTCCTATGCAGTCTAGCTGACTGTGCCTGTGCGGCCGCCCTGCCTGTGAATCCCCACCCCGCAGTGAGAATAAATCCGAAGACACTGTGGGGCTGGGATTCACAGGCATGGCGGCCGCACAGGCACAGTCAGCTAAACTGCATATGAGGACAGACGTGCAGCGCTCACTGCGCCTGCCCAAGGCAGGAGAAAAGAGCGCAGGCGCCAGCTCATTTCAAAACGGCGATGAGGAGGTGGCGCCCGGCGCCAACAAAATGTGAGTGACGGCTGTGTGGTGTCTGCAGCAGGGGGGAAAGGCCTACCTCCTTGACTGAAGAAAGGTATTTGGGACAAATTACAAAACTGATTATTTCTGCAGTTACAGCACCAATAACTAAAAGAGCCAACTTGTCAGAATGCAGCATTACTGCTGCACAAGGTGGCTCTTTTAGTTTCAAACGTCTGGGGGGGTGACAGGTTCCCTTTAATGAGAAAAAAATGAACTTTTTTGAATTTACCAAAGGGCTGCAATGAAAGAAAGAGTTAAAAATTTAAAGGGGTATGAATACTTTTCGTATCCACAGTATATCTTCCCTTGTCAATAAGCAGTGGTGTAACTAGAGTTTTATGGACCCCAATGCAGAATGTGGACCAATACCCCCACCAACTTGTTGGTCAGATGCATGGGCCCCTGTAATAATGTAGTAATCTTTATCCCCTTTCCTGTAATAATGTTCATCATCCTGGGAATAATCTTATAGTAATGTACCCAATACCCAATCCTCTAATGATGTCCTCTGTCCTGGACTCCATTCTATAGTAATGTCTTCCTATTCTGGTCCTCATCCTGTAATAATGTCACCTATCCTGTAATAATGTAATTCATCCTGACTCCCATCCAGTTATAATGACCTATGCTCTAGCTCCATCCTGTAATGATGTCTTGTAATATAGCCCCATCCTATAATAATGTCCCTTGTCCTGGACCAATCCTGTAATTATGTTCTCAATTCTTCAATAATGTACCTATCCTAGTACCATCCTGTAATAATGTCCCCATTCTGTAACCATTTACCTGGTCCTGCTCCTGACCCCCATACTTTATAAATATCCCCTGTCCTGAGTTCTTTATCTAATAATGTCCTTCATCCTAGGCCCTTTACTTAGTAGTGTACAGTATCATAGGATATATTTTGAAAAATGTCCACTGCCATGGGCCCTTTATTTAACAATTTTCCCTGTCCTGGGCCAATTTTATTTTTAAATGCCTGCT
The DNA here is from genome assembly GCF_051348905.1 of Ranitomeya variabilis. NCBI lineage: Eukaryota > Metazoa > Chordata > Amphibia > Anura > Dendrobatidae > Ranitomeya > Ranitomeya variabilis. The sequence continues at coordinate 390,938,000 of NC_135234.1, forward strand.
TTCCTGGGCTCTTTATTTAATGATTTTCCCTCGCCCTTTAATTAATAATGTCTCCTGTTCTGTGCTTTATATTAAAAAAGGTCCCCATCCTGGGCCGTTTATTTAATAATGTCCTCTGCCCTGTGCACTTTATTGAATTAAGTCCCCATCCTGTTCTCTTTATTTAACCCCTTAGTGACAGAGCCAATTTGGTACTTAATGACCAAGCCAATTTTTACAATTCTGACCACTGTCACTTTATGAGGTTATAGCTCTGGAACGCTTCAATGTGTCCCACTGAGTCTGAGATTGCTTTTTCATGACGTATTGTACTTCATGTTAGGCTGCCGTCACACTAGCAGTATTTGGTCAGTATTTTACATCAGTATTTGTAAGCCAAAACCAGGAGTGGAACAATTAGAGGAAAAATATAATAGAAACATATTCACCACTTCTGCATTTATCACCCACTCCTGGTTTTGGCTTACAGATACTGATGTAAAATACTGACCAAATACTGCTAGTGTGACGGCAGCCTTAGTGGTACAATCTCTTCGATATAACTTGCGTTTATTTATGTTAAAAATGGAAATTTGGCAAAACTATTGAAAATTTCGCAATTTTAAAACTTTTAATTTTTGTACCCTTAAATCAGAGAGTGCTGTCACACAAAATAGGTAATAAATAACACTTCCCACATGTAAACTTTACATCAGCACAATTTTGGAAATATAATTTTTTTTGTTAGGACGTTATAAGGGTTAAAAGTTGACCAGCGATTTCTCATTTTTCCTACAAAATTTTACTTAACCATTTTTTTTAGGGACCATCTCACATTTGTAGTGAGTTTTGGGGGGTCAATATAACAGAAAATACCCAAAAGTGACACCATTCTAAGAACTGCACCCCTCAAAGTGTGCAAAATCACATTCAAGAAGTTTATTAACCCTTCAGGTGCTTCACGAGAACTAAAGCAATATGGAAGGAAATAAATGAACATTTTTTTAACTTTTTTCACAAAAAATTTACTTTGGAACCATTTTTTTTATTTTCACATAGGTATCAGGAGAGAATGGATGACAAAATTTGTTGTGCAATTTCTCCTGAGTATGCTAATACCCCGAATTTTGGGGGAAAGCCACTGTTTGGGCTCATGGCAGAACTCAGAAGGGAGGGAGCACTGTTTTACTTTTTTAATGAAAATTTGGCTGATATCAATGGTGGCATCATGTCGCGTTTGGAGACCCCCTGATGTACCTAAACAGTGGAACCCCCCAATTCTAATTTTTATGTCCTTAAATCAGAAAGTCATATCGCACAAAATAGTTAATAAGTAACATTTTCCACATGTCTACTTTACATCAACACAATTTTGGAACCAAAATTATTTTTGTTAGGAAGTTATAAGGGTTAAAATTTGACCAGTGATTTTTATTTTTTTCAACAAATTTTACATAACCATTTTTTTAGGGACCTCACATTTCAAGTCAGTTTGAGGGGTCTATGTGAAAGAAAATACCCAAAAGTGACACCATTCTAAAAACTTCTCTCCTCAAGGTGTGCAAAATCTTACTCAAGAAGTTTATTAACCCTTCAGGTGCTTTAAAGGAATGAATGGAATGTGGAAGGAAAAAATAAACATTTACTTTTCTTTCACACAAATTTTCCTTCAGACCTATTTTTTTTTACTTTTACAAGGGTAACAGGAGAAAATGGACTATATATTTTGTTTTGCAATTACTCTTGAGCATGGCAATATCCCATATGTGGGGGAATACTACTGTTTAGGCACACGGCAGGGCTCGGAATTGAAGGAGCGCAATTTGACTTTTTTAATGTAAAATATACTGGAATAATTAGCGGTTGCCATGTCGTATTTGGAAAGCCCCTGATGTGCCTAAACGGTAGAAACCCCCAACAACTGACACCATTTTGGAAACTAGACCCCTTAGGGAACTTATCTAGATGTGTATTGAGCACCTTGATCCCACAGGTGCTTCACAGAAGTTTATAACGTAGAGCCGTGAAATAGAAAAAATAACATTTTTCCCAAATAAATCTTTTTAACTCCATATTTTGCATTTTTATAAGGGTTAAAGGTGAAATTGCCCCATACAATTTGTTGTGCAATTTCTCCTTAACATGTCGATACCCCATATGCGGAGGAATACTACTGTTTGGGCGTACAGCAGAGGTCGGAATGGAAGGAGCGCCATTTGACTTTTGGAATGAAAAATTGGCTGGAATCGATAGCGGATGCCATGTTGTGTTTGAAGAGTCCCTGATGTGACTAAACAGTGGAACCCCCAACAAGTGACCCAATTTTGGAAACTAGACCCATCAAGGAATTTATCTAGGTGTCTGGTGAGCACCTTGAACCTCCAGGGGCTTCACAGAATTTTATAATATTGAGCCGTTAAAATAATTAAAAAAAATTACCACAAAATTGCTATATTAGCCCCCACTTTTTTTTATTTTCACAAGGGTAGAAAGAAAAAATGGACCCCAAAATTTGCAGTGTAATTTCTCTTGAGTATGCCAATACCAAGTATGTGGTGGAAAACTACTGTTTGGGAGCAAGGCAGGGCATGTAAGGGAAGGAGCACCATATAACAGTGCAGGTTTTGCTGCATTGGTTTGAGGGGGCCACGTCACATTGACAGAGCCCCTGATGTGCCAGAACAGCAGAAACCCCCATAATTGACGGCATTTTACAAACTACACCTATCAATAAGTTAATTTATGGGTGCATTTATCATATTGACACCACAAGTGTGTCACAGAATTTGATACCATCGGGCAATGACAAAAAATAATAATTTTTTTTACCACAAAAAATGGTTTTAGCCCCAGATTTTACATTTTCACATTGGGAAATGGGCAAAAATGTTGCCAAAAGTATTACACAATTTCTTCTGAGCTTGGCAATACTCCATATGTCTGGTATAATCCAATTTACTAATATTGATCATACAGCTCGCCCAACTCTAGTATTATGTTTACTTTACAACTGCTTGACAACCCACTATGACAGTGGTTCCTTTAATATCGGGTGGCAAAAATGAACTACAGACCTTTCAAAATGCAGGTTTTACAGCACATGGTAGACCCCTGAAAATTAAAAGTGAGGGTCGCATAATGACGTGACAGTGGACATGGTGGTCGTGGCAGGGAAAGCCCAAAATTCAAATGGGGATGTTTGAAATGGCATTTGTAAAGGGGTGGGGAATATGTGTTCCGCTATCTTTCTAAGTATTTTGAATGAGGGAGGGACCTCCCAAATGAAGGATTGAGAGCTCTCCCAAATGTATGATACAGGGCCACCTGAGGGTCCTTATCAAACTCAGCTTTCACAACACCTGCTGGCATTCTGCTAATTGTCAGCGAGGGCCACATAATGACATGGCAGTGGACATGGTGGTGGTGGTGGTGGGCAAAGCCCAAAATTCAAATAGGCATGTTTTATCTGGCATTGTAAAGGGATGGGGAATATGTATTCCATTATCTTGCTAACTATTTGGCATGAGGGAAGGATTTCCCAAAAGTAGGAGTGAGAGCTCTCCCAAATGTATGATACAGGGCCACCTGAGGGCCTGTACCAAACTCAGGTTTCACAGCACCTGATGGCACTCTGATAATTGACAGCGAGGGCCGCATAATGACATAGCAGTGGACATGGTGGTGTTGGTGGTGATGCCCAAAATTCAAATGAACGTGTTTGAAATGTCATTGTAAAAGAATGGGGAACATGTATTCCACTATTTTGCTATTTGGCATGAGGGAGTGAGTGCCCTCACAAATGTTAAAGTAAAAAAATAAGTAAGAGTAAGAGTAATCTCCGCACATCCCACCTTGTTCTAGTAACATGTTTCTATAATATCTTTTTTCTTTTTCTTATAGTTCACAAGCGGAACTTAGCACTTCATTTTGGATTTCACGGCGCATGCGCACTGCTTCGGTACTTTCCGGCTTTCCTCGGCCCGTCGGCTTTCACCTACTTCCGGTTCATGTGTCTTACCCTCACCCGGAACCACTCTCATTCCTATCAGGTAAATAGCCGCCAGCACGCCGACTTGCACACGTGCCTCCTACACAGCGGTCTCGGCTCTCCGGTCCTCCGTTTTGGATACCATGCCCCAGTGAGACGTCTCTACCTAAGGTATTGCTGTCACAGCCGCACTCCTGGAACTCAAGCAGGCCATGCGCTCGTTTGCTCTTTTGCTATGTATACATCAGCGCTTATTTATAGTGAACTCTTTGTACATTTATTTCAACAGTGGGTTTCTCCGCCTGGCTCCTCATACCCATAAGTATGGTTCTCACCTTTTTTATACCTATTGGTGCGGTCTATAGTCAATAGTCTGTTTTCTAAAGAATATATCGGTGTGAGGTGTCCCATAATTAGTGCATGCATTTGATATACATATATGTATATTACCCCCTTTTTTTCCCTTTTTTCCCTTTTTCCTTGATGTGTACTCAGAGGGGACCGTCATTTTCCTAAAACTGATATTTACTTTGGGTTGTTTTACATATTATAAGCCTCAAGAATCTATAAACTAGTCCAGTGACATTATTGTGTGGGGGGACATGATAAAATGTTCTCCCTCATTTTACTTTCTATCGTTCTATAGGACATCTTCTTGTATGATGTTGGTTTATTTTTTTATTTTTTGTTTATGAAATTTCATGCACATTGTGCTTATGTATGTTTCAGAAGGACATTTAATCTCTTGAAAAAGGTGCTTCTTAGCCGAAACGTTGAGAAAGAAATTGTATGTGTCCAAATCAAGTACATTGAAGATTTATGCGTTTATTCATTTTTTGAAACCCCATTTTTTCATCATATTGAAAATAAACTTTGAAATCCTTCGTTTAGAGTGTGCCGGAGTTTTTTCTCATATAAAGTAAAAAATAAGGCCAAATAATACCCATACAGTGGGTATGGAAAGTATTCATACCCCTTTAAATTTTTCACTCTTTGTTTTATTGCAGCCATTTGGTAAATTTAAAAAAGTTCATTTTTTTCTCATTAATGTACTCTATGCACCCCTTCGTGACTGAAATAAACGAGAAATGTTTAAATTTTTACAAATTTTCTTAAAAAAGAAAAACTGAAATATCACATGATCATAAGTATTCAGACCCTTTGCTCAGTATTGAGTAGAAGCACCCTCTTGAGATAATAAAGCCATGGGTAGTCTTGGGAATGATGCAACAAGTTTTTCACACCTGAATTTGGGGATCCTTTGCCATTCTTCCTTGCAGATCCTCTCCAGTCTCGTCAGGTTGGATGGTGAATGTTGGTAGACAACCATTTTCAGGTCTCTCCAGAGATGCTCAATTGGGTTTAGGTCAGGGCTCTGGCTGGGCCAGTTAAGAATGGTCACAGAGTTGTTCTGAAGCCACACCTTTGGTATTTTAGCTGTGTGTTTACGGTCATTGTCTTGTTGGAAGGTGAACCTTTTTCCAAGTCTGAGGTCCAGAGCACTCTGGAAGAGGTTTTAATCCAGGATATCTCTGTACTTGACCGCATTCATGTTCCTCCAATGACAACCAGTCGTCCTGTCCTTGCAGCTGAAAAACACCTCCATAGCATGATGCTGCCACCACCATGTTTCACTGTTGGGATTGTATTGGGCAGGTGATGAGCAGTGCTTGGTTTTCTCCACACATGCTACTTAGAATTATCACCAAAAAGATCTATCTTCATTTCATCAGACCAGAGAATTTTATTTCTCATATTCTGGGAGTCCCTCATGTGGTTTTTAGCAAACTTTATGTGGGCTTTCTTATGCCTTGCACTGAGGAGAGGCTTCCGTTGGGCCACTCTGCCATAAAGGCCCGACTGGTGGAGGGCTGCAGTGATAGTTGACTTTGTGGAACTTTCTCCCATCTCCCTATCTGTGATGCTCAGCCACAGTGATTTTGAGGTTCTTCTTTACCTCTCTCACCAAGACTCTTCTCACACGATTGCTCAGTTTGGCTGGACGGCCAGGTCTAAGAAGACTTCTGGTGGTCCAAAACTTTTTCCATTTAAGGATTATGGAGGCCACTGTGCTCTTAGGAACCTTGAGTACTGCAGAAATTCTTTTGTAACCTTGGCCAGATCTGTGGCTTGCTACAGTTCTGTCTCTGAGCTCCTTGGCCAGTGTCTTTGACCTCATGATTCTCATTTGGTCTGACTTGCACTGTGAGCTGTGAGGTCTTATATAGATAGGTGTGTGCCTTTTCAAATCAAGTCATATCAGTTTAATTTAACACAGCTGGACTCTAATGAAGGAGTAGAACCATCTCAAGGAGGGTCACAAGGAAATGGACAACATGTGACTTAAATATGAGTGTCTGAGCAAAGGGTCTGAATACTTATGACCATGTGATATTTCAATTTTTCTTACTTAATAAATTTGCCAAAAATTCTACATTTCTGTTTTTTTCAGTCAAGATGGGGTGCAGAGTATACATTAATGAGAAAAAATGAACTTTTTGGAATTTACCAAATGGCTGCAATGAAACAAAGAGTGAAAAAGTTAAAGGTGTCTGAATACTTTCCGTACCCACTGTATGCTAAAAGGGAAGTTTAATTTTTTATATACAGTATATATTTTGAGCTCTATTCATGTAATTATGAAGTAAATAATGTTTCTAAGCATTTTTCCCTTTAAAAAAAAGTTTTCATCGGTTTGGTAGGTCTTTTTAAAAGCCGTAAAACTGGCGCAATAGACTGACAACATTATTCCCAGATACCATATGTGAGTCAGAAAGGCATGCACGCATCTTCTCCATGCTGTTACCATTTAGTTTTTGCTCTTTCACATCTATTTCAGCTTTTTTCTCATGCCCCCAGGCCTGTTTGTTGAGTCCAGCAGAAAAATATTCGGCTTTCCCATTGACTTGCATTGGATTAATTATTCGGTACGAATGCACAGATATTAGAAATTATTCATGTCGATTTTCCTGAATCCATATATTTAACTTTTTGCTCATCACTACTTAAAATAGCATAGAATAAAAAAAGTTAAAATTAATCTTGAAACAGGAGCCGAGGTCCAAGTGGAGAAGGAGGTTGAGGAGGAGATAGAGGTGAATGTGGCGGTGTAGTTGGAAGAGGTGGAGGTAGCCAAACTTTTTCTATGTTTTGTTTTTTTTATTTTTTTATTTACTTTTGGAGAGTACTCTAAAAACAAGCTCTGTGTGGGCACTCTGCATACAGACAGTGTAATAATCTGCTGGCCACTCTCTCTATGTATAATACAGGCTGTTTGTTACTCTGCACTTTTTTGGAGTGCAAAAAAATGAGGAGAGCATCAAATAGGGGATGTGTGTTGTGAATTCTGTTCTCGAACTCCCTCCTGTGGTTATGAATGGTACTTCGGCGCGTTCTGTTCATGGACTCCCTCTGGTGGCTGTGAATGGAGCTGCTGGTTCTGAGGTTCCTTCCCCAGCTGATCTCGTTTAGGCCTTGGCTGGCTGCTCTATTTAACTCCACTCAGATCGTTACTTGATGCCAGCTGTCAATATCCTAGTACTGGTTCAGTTCTCTTGGATCTTTCAGATGACCTGTCTACTTCAGCAAAAGCTAAGTCCCTGCTAGCTTATTTGTTTACCACTGTTTTTTTGTCCAGCTTGCTATCATGATTTTGTCTTGTTAGCTGGAAGCTCTGGGATGCAGAGTGGCACCACCGCGCCGTGAGTCGGTGCGGTGGTCTCTTTTGCACACTCTGCGTGTTTTTTTGTTAGTTTTTTTATGCTGACCGCAAAGATACCTTTTCTATCCTCAGTCTGTTTAGTCAAGTCTGGCCTCCTTTGCTGAAACTTATTTCATTCCTGTGTTTGTGACTTCCATCTTAACTCACAGTCAATATGTGTGGGGGGCTGCCTATTTCTTTGGGGAATTTCTTTGAGGCAAGGTAGGCTGTATTTTCTATCTTTAGGGGTAGTTAGCTCTTAGGCTGTGAAGAGGCGTCTAGGCAGAGTCAGGTACGCTCCACGGCTATTTCTAGTTGTTGTGATAGGATTAGGGGTTGCGGTCAGCAGAGCTCCCACTTCCCAGAGCTCGTCCTGTATTATTAGTTTGCTCATCTGGTCATTTCTAGTGCTCCTAACCACCAGCTCATCATAACAGTACAGCTGGCCCGTAAAGTGTTAATGCATCTCAATAGAGGGATAAGAGAAGTTCTGAGACCATTTTTTTTTTCTTCTGCAGCGTGTTTTGTTTTTCTTTTCCCCTAAATCTCTGGGTGGTTCAGGACACAGGTGTAGATATGGACATTCAAGGTCTGTCCTCTTGTGTGGATCAACTCACTGCAAGGGTACAAGGCATTCAAGATTATGTAGTTCAGAACCTGATGTTAGAACCCAGAATTCCAATTCCTGATTTGTTTTCTGGGGATAGATCTAAGTTCCTGACTTTCAAAAATAATTTTAGACTGGTTTTTGCTTTGAAACCCCGCTCCTCTGGTGACCCCATTCAGCAAGTAAAAATCATTATTTCTTTGCTACGTGGCGACCCTCAAGACTGGGCATTTTCCCTTGCGCCAGGAGATCCTGCATTGCGTAATCTAGATGCGTTTTTTCTGGTGCTTGGATTGCTTTATGATGAACCAGATTCAGTGGATCAGGCAGAAAAAATGTTGCTGGCTTTGTGTCAGGGTCAGGATGAAGCGGAGGTATATTGTCAGAAGTTTAGAAAGTGGTCTGTGCTTACTCAGTGGAATGAGTGTGCCCTGGCGGCAATTTTCAGAAAGGGTCTTTCTGAAGCCCTTAAGGATGTTATGGTGGGATTCCCCACGCCTGCTGGTCTGAATGAGTCTATGTCCTTGGCCATTCAGATCGATCGACGCTTACGTGAGCGCAAAAATGTGCACCATTTGGCGGTGTTTTCTGAGCAGAAGCCTGAGCCTATGCAATGTGATAGGACCTTGACCAGAGCTGAACGGCAAGAATACAGATGTCTGAATGGGCTGTGTTTTTACTGTGGTGACTCCACTCATGCTATCTCTGATTGTCCTAAGCGCACTAAACGGTTCGCTAGGTCTGCCACCATTGGTACGGTACAGCCAAAATTTCTTTTGTCCGTTACTCTGATTTGCTCTTTGTCGTCCTATTCTGTTATGGCATTTGTAGATTCAGGCGCTGCCCTGAATTTGATGGACTTGGAGTTTGCCAGGCGCTGTGGTTTTTTCTTGGAGCCCTTACAATATCCTATTCCATTGAGAGGAATTGATGCTACACCTTTGGCCAAGAATAAGCCTCAGTACTCGACTCAATTGACCATGAGCATGGCTCCTGCACATCAGGAGGATATTCGCTTTTTGGTGTTGCATAATCTGCATGATGTGGTCGTTTTGGGTTTGCCATGGCTACAGGTCCATAATCCAGTATTAGATTGGAAATCAATGTCTGTATCCAGTTGGAGTTGTCAAGGGGTACATGGGGATGTCCCATTGTTGTCTATTTCGTCTTCCCATCCTTCTGAAGTCCCTGAGTTCTTGTCAGATTACCGGGATGTATTTGATGAGCCCAAATCCAGTGCCCTACCTCCTCATAGGGATTGCAATTGTGCTATTAATTTGATTCCTGGTAGTAAGTTTCCGAAGGGCCGACTGTTCAATTTATCTGTGCCAGAACACGCCGCAATGCGGAGTTATATAAAGGAGTCCTTGGAGAAAGGGAATATTCGCCCGTCGTCGTCACCGTTGGGAGCAGGGTTCTTTTTTGTGGCCAAGAAGGATGGTTCTCTGAGACCTTGTATAGATTACCGCCTTCTCAATAAAATCACCGTCAAATTTCAGTACCCTTTGCCGCTACTGTCTGATTTGTTTGCTCGGATTAAGGGGGCTAGCTGGTTCACCAAGATAGATCTTCGAGGGGCGTATAATCTTGTGCGTATTAAACGGGGCGACGAATGGAAAACAGCATTTAATACGCCCGAGGGCCATTTTGAGTACTTGGTGATGCCATTCGGGCTTTCTAATGCTCCATCTGTGTTTCAGTCCTTTATGCATGACATCTTCCGAAAGTACCTGGATAGATTCATGATTGTATATTTGGATGATATTTTGGTCTTTTCGGACGATTGGGAGTCTCATGTGAAGCAGGTCAGAATGGTGTTCCAGGTCCTTCGTGCTAATTCCTTGTTTGTGAAGGGTCTAAATGTCTCTTTGGAGTTCAGAAGGTTTCATTTTTGGGCTTCATTTTTTCCCCTTCTACTATCGAGATGGACCCTGTTAAAGTTCAGGCCAATTATGATTGGACTCAGCCTACTTCTGTGAAGAGCCTTCAGAAATTCCTGGGCTTTGCTAATTCTTACCGTCGCTTCATCGCTAATTTTTCTAGTGTTGTTAAACCATTGACTGATTTAACCAAGAAAGGTGCTGATGTGGTCAATTGGTCCTCTGTGGCTGTTGAGGCTTTTCAGGAGCTGAAGCGTTGTTTTTCTTCTGCCCCTGTGTTGTGTCAGCCAGATGTTTCGCTCCCGTTTCAGGTCGAGGTGGATGCTTCTGAGATTGGAGCAGGGGCTGTTTTGTCTCAAAGAGGTTCTGATGGCTCTGTGATGAAACCATGTGCTTTCTTTTCTAGAAAGTTTTCGCCTGCTGAGCGCAATTATGATTTGGGCAATCGAGAGTTGTTGGCTATGAAGTGGGCGTTTGAGGAGTGGTGACATTGGCTTGAAGGAGCCAAACATCGCGTGGTGGTCTTGACGGATCACAAGAATCTGACTTATCTCGAGTCTGCCAAGCGGTTGAATCCTAGACAGGCCCGATGGTCGCTGTTTTTCTCCCGCTTCAATTTTGTGGTTTCGTACCTTCCGGGTTCTAAGAATGTGAAGGCTAATGCCCTTTCAAAGAGTTTTGTGCCTGATTCTCCGGGAGTTCCTGAGCCGGCTGCTATTCTCAAAGAGGGGGTAATTTTGTCTGCCATCTCCCCTGATTTGCGGCGGGTGCTGCAGGAGTTTCAGGCTGATAGACCTGACCGTTGCCCAGCGGAGAAGCTGTTTGTCCCTGAGAGATGGACTAGTAGAGTTATCTCTGAGGTTCATTGTTCGGTGTTGGCTGGTCATCCTGGAATCTTTGGTACCAGAAATTTGGTGGCTAGATCCTTTTGGTGGCCTTCCTTGCCACGTGATGTGCGTTCTTTTGTGCAGTCCTGTGGGACTTGTGCTCGGGCTAAGCCCTGCTGTTCTCGTGCCAGTGGGTTGCTTTTGCTCTTGCCGGTCCCGAAAAGGCCCTGGACGCATATTTCCATGGATTTTATTTCAGATCTCCCTGTCTCTCAGAGGATGTCAGTTATCTGGGTGGTTTGTGATCGCTTCTCTAAGATGGTCCATTTGGTACCTTTGCCTAAATTGCCTTCCTCCTCTGATTTGGTTCCATTGTTTTTCCAGCATGTGGTTCGTTTACATGGCATTCCGGAGAACATCGTGTCGGACAGAGGTTCCCAGTTTGTTTCAAGATTTTGGCGGTCCTTTTGTGCTAAGATGGGCATTGATTTGTCTTTTTCTTTAGCTTTCCATCCTCAGACAAATGGCCAAACCGAACGAACCAATCAGACTTTGGAAACATATCTGAGATGCTTTGTTTCTGCTGATCAGGATGATTGGGTGTCCTTCTTGCCTTTGGCTGAGTTCGCCCTTAATTATCGGGTCAGCTCGGCCACTTTGGTTTCGCCTTTTTTCTGTAATTCTGGTTTCCACCCTCGTTTTTCTTCAGGGCAGGTTGAGCCTTCGGACTGTCCTGGTGTGGATTCTGTGGTGGACAGGTTGCAGCAAATTTGGACTCACGTAGTGGACAATTTGACATTGTCCCAGGAGAAGGCTCAACGTTTCGCTAACCGCCGTCGCTGTGTTGGTCCCCGACTTCGTGTTGGGGATTTGGTTTGGTTGTCGTCTCGTTATGTTCCTATGAAGGTTTCATCTCCTAAGTTTAAGCCTCGTTTCATTGGTCCTTATAAGATTTCTGAAATTCTTAATCCTGTGTCATTTCGTTTGGACCTTCCAGCTTCTTTTGCCATCCATAATGTGTTCCATAGGTCGTTATTGCGGAGATATGTGGCTCCTATGGTTCCCTCCGTTGTTCCTCCTGCCCCGGTGTTGGTTGAGGGGGAGTTGGAGTATGTGGTGGAGAAGATTTTGGATTCTCGTATTTCGAGATGGAAACTTCAGTACCTAATCAAGTGGAAAGGTTATGGTCAGGAGGATAATTCCTGGGTGGTTGCCTCTGATGTTCATGCTGCCGATCTTGTTCGTGCCTTTCATTTGGCTCGTCCGGATCAGCCTGGAGGCTCTGGTGAGGGTTCGGTGACCCCTCCTCAAGGGGGGGTACTGTTGTGAATTCTGTTCTCGAACTCCCTCCTGTGGTTATGAATGATACTTCGTCGAGTTCTGTTCATGGACTCCCTCTGGTGGCTGTGAGTGGAGCTGCTGGTTCTGAGGTTCCTTCCCCAGCTGATCTCGTTTAGGCCTTGGCTGGCTGCTCTATTTAACTCCACTTAGATCGTTACTTGATGCCAGCTGTCAATGTCCTAGTACTGGTTCAGTTCTCTTGGATCTTTCAGATGACCTGTCTACTTCAGCAAAAGCTAAGTCCCTGCTAGCTTATTTGTTTACCACTGTTTTTTTGTCCAGCTTGCTATCATGATTTTGTCTTGTTAGCTGGAAGCTCTGGGATGCAGAATGGCACCACCGTGCCGTGAGTCGGTGCGGTGGTCTCTTTTGCACACTCTGCGTGGTTTTTTGTTAGTTTTTTATGCTGACAGCAAAGATACCTTTTCTATCCTCAGTCTGTTTAGTTAAGTCTGGCCTCCTTTGCTGAAACCTATTTCATTCCTGTGTTTGTGACTTCCATCTTAACTCACAGTCAATATGTGTGGGGGGCTGCCTATTTCTTTGGGGAATTTCTCTGAGGCAAGGTAGGCTGTATTTTCTATCTTTAGGGGTAGTTAGCTCTGAAGGCTGTGAAGAGGCGTCTAGGCAGAGTCAGGTACGCTCCACGGCTATTTCTAGTTGTTGTGATAGGATTAGGCGTTGCGGTCAGCAGAGCTCCCACTTCCTAGAGCTCGTCCTGTATTACTAGTTTGCTCATCTGGTCATTTCTAGTGCTCCTAACCACCAGCTCATCATAACAGATGTGGCCATGTTGCTGCCGGTGGTGGTGTAGCTGCTGCAGGGAGACAGACGTGTCCAATGTGGCAGTGTAGTTGGAAGAGGTGGAGGTAGCCAAACTTTTTTTATGTTTTGTTTTTTTTATTTACTTTTGGAGAGTACTCTAAAAACAAGCTCTGTGTGGGCACTCTGCATACAGACAGTGTAATAATCTGCTGGCCACTCTCTCTATGTATAATACAGGCTGTTTGTTACTCTGCACTTTTTTGGAGTGCAAAAAATGAGGAGAGCATCAAATAGGGTTGTGGCCATGTTGCTGCTGGTGGTGGTGTAGCTGCTGCAGGGAGAGAGACGTGTCCAAATGAAACATCTTCCTCTGATGCAAGGATGCGACAGTATGTTTTGTGCAATTTTGTAGGCCTGAGTACCGCTGGACAAATGGTGAGGTCAGAACAAGTAGAGATGGTTTTATATTGCATTGCTGATAGTACATCCAGTTCCTTCACTTTGTCTTCCACCCAGTCTCCTGTTTGCACCTGCGGCCCATGGGCATCTGTCCAACTCATCCCCTTGCAAATCAGGCAAGCAGTCTGAGCCCCAAGTTATGCAACAGTCACTTCTGCTTCTTGATGACTCTGCTGGCTGTGGATCCGTGGACCATCCACCTAGCTCTGCCCCTCAAGTGGAAGAGATTGAGTGGACAAATGTCCAACCACTTGTTCTGTTTTAGGATGAGTACCCGAGAAGGGTAGGGCAAACGGTCAGTGGACAATCACAGCAGTTTTCTGATGATGACAAAACACAAGTGCCAACTGCTACAGCTTTATGCTGTGTGCAGGTGAGGACTTGATGGAAAATCATGTGGGGGATAATTATTATTATTATTATTGTCATCAAAAATTATAAAAAAAAAATATTTCAAGTCACTTATTCCCACCTCCCTGCCTTTTTATTCCCTCTCTCATTTGCCATAATGAAACAAGAGCTGAAAATCTAGATGACACTCTTGGAATACACTATTACAAGTAGGAAATTGAATAGTGAGTGAACCATCTTCATTAACATGTAAGAGCATCTTGCAGGACAATCACCATGAGGATGTATATTGTGTATAGACAAATAGCTATACAATAGACAGGTCATTGAGGCAGGAGAAGTCCTTTTCAGACAGTTGGGCAACTCAAGAGAAGTGATGTAGCTGTAACTGAAATATGACTCCTAAATTAAACCTAAAATATTGAAATTTCTATACACCCGATGTTAATGAAACATACATTTTAAGCACTGAGGTTAACCAAAGAAAAAGATACATATTTTCTCATAACTTTACAGTTGTGCTCAAAAATTTACGTACCCTGGCAAGATTTTTGCTTTCTTGGCCTTTTTTCAGAGAATATGAACGACGACACCAACATGTTTTTTCCACTCATGGTTAGTGGTTGGGTGAAGCCATTTATTGTCAAACTACTGTGTTTTGCCTTTTTAAATTATAATGACAACCCAAATCATCCAAATGATCCTGATCAATATCTTACATACCTCATTTCTTAATACCGTTTATTGCCTCCTCTAACATCAATGACAGCTTGAAGTCTTTTGTGGTAGTTGTGGATGAGGCTCTTTATTTTCGCAGATGGTAAAGCTGCCCACTCTTCTTGGCAAAAAGCCTCCAGTTCCTGTAAATTCCTGGGCTGTCTAGCAAGAACTGCAGGCTTGAGATCTACCCAGAGTGACTCAATGATATTGAGGTCAGGAGACTGAAAATCCACTCAAGAACTGTAACTTTGTTTTACTGTAGCCAATGACAGGTTGACTTGACCTTGTGTTTTGTACCATTGTAATATTGTAATGTCCAAGTACATCCCATGCACAGCTTCCAGGCTGATGAGTGCAAATTTGACTCCAGTATTTGCTGATAACGTGCTGCATTCATCTTTCCTTTAACCTTGACCAAGTTTCCTGTGCCTTTGTAGCTCACACATCCCCAAAACATCAGTGATACACCTACGTGTTTTACAGTAGGAATGGTGATCCTTTCATCATAGGCCTTGTTGACCTCTCCAAATGTAACATTTATGGTTGTGGCCAAAATGTAAAATCTCAGTCTCATCGCTTCAAATGACCCTGTTCCAGAAGTATTGAGGCTTGTGTCTGTGTTGCTTTGCGTGTTGTTGGCAAGATACTTTGTGGCATTTGCGCAGTAATGGCTTTCTTCTGGTGACTCGACCATGCAGCCCATGTTTCTTCAAGTGCCTCCTTATTGTGCATCTTGAAACAGCTACACTACTAGTTTTCAGAGAGTCCTGTATTTCAGCTGATGCTATTTGTGGGTTTTTCTTTGCATCCCCAATGATTTTTCTGGCAGTTTTGGATGACATTTTTGTTGGTTTACCTGACCGTGCTTTAGTTTTTACAGAGCCCCTGATTTTCCATTTGTTAATTAAAGTTTGAACACTGCTGACTGGCATTATCAATTCCTTGGATATCTTTTTGTATCCTTTTCCCGTTTTATACAGTTCAACTACCTTTTCCCGTAGATCCGTTGACAATTCTTTTGCTTTCCCCATGATTCACAATCCAGAAACGTCAGTGGCTGGATGAAAGATGCAAGAGTCTGTCTGGATCCCAAAAACTCACCCAGCTTTTATGCACACACACTCATTACTAGTGTTGAGCGATACCGTCCGATACTTGAAAGTATCGGTATCGGAAAGTATCGGCCGATACCGGCAAAATATCGGATCCAATCCGATACCGATACCCGATACCAATACAAGTCAATGGGACTCAAGTATCGGACGGTATCCCTGATGGTTCCCAGGGTCTGAAGGAGAGGAAACTCTCCTTCAGGCCCTGGGAACCATATAAATGTGTAAAAGAAAGAATTAAAATAAAAAATATCGCTATACTCACCTGTCCGACGCAGCCGGGACTTCAGCGAGGGAACCGGCAGCGTTGTTTGTTTAAAATTCGCGCTATTACTTGGTTACGTGAATTCCCGGCTTGTGATTGGTCAGGTCGGCCATGTTGCCGGGACGCGGACCAATCACAGCAAGCCGTGACGAAATTACGTCACGGCTTGCTGTGATTGGTCCGCGTCCCGGCAATATGGCCGCCCTGACCAATCACAAGCCGTGACATCACGGGAGGCTGGACACGCGCTCATTTTAAAATGGGCGCGTGTCCAGCCTCCCGTGACGTCACGGCTTGTGATTGGTTGCGCCGCGGTCAACCAATCACAAGCCGGGAGGCTGGACGCGCTCATTTTAAAATGGGCGCGTGTCCAGCCTCCCGTGACGTCACGGCTTGTGATTGGTTGCGCCGCGGTCAACCAATCACAAGCCGGGAGGCTGGACGCGCTCATTTTAAAATGGGCGCGTGTCCAGCCTCCCGTGACGTCACGGCTTGTGATTGGTTGCCCCGCGGTCAACCAATCACAAGCCGGGAGGCTGGACGCGCTCATTTTAAAATGGGCGCGTGTCCAGCCTCCCGTGACGTCACGGCTTGTGATTGGTCAGGGCGGCCATATTGCCGGGACGCGGACCAATCACAGCAAGCCGTGACGTAATTTCGTCACGGCTTGCTGTGATTGGTCCGCGTCCCGGCAACGTGGCCGACCTGACCAATCACAAGCCGGGAATTCACGTAACCAAGTAATAGCGCAAATTTTAAACAAACAACGCTGCCGGTTCCCTCGCTGAAGTCCCGGCTGCGTCGGAGAGGTGAGTATAGCGATATTTTTTATTTTAATTCTCTCTTTTACACATTTTAACATTAATGTTGTTGCGATACCCGATACCCGATACCACAAGAGTATCGGAATCCCAGTATCGGAATTCCGATACAGCAAGTATCGGCCGATACCCGATACTTGCAGCATCGGAATGCTCAACACTACTCATTACAAGCAAACGGGTCACAGGTGAGGATGTTACCTTTAGTAGCCATTCAAACGCATTTGTGTCAACTTCTGTGCATGTTAAAAGGTCAAAATCACCAGGGTATGTGAAGTTTTGATCAGGGTCATTTGGATGTTTTGGGTTGTCTTTATGATTTAAAAAGAGAAAACACAGTCGGTTGACAATAAATTACTTTACCCAATTACAAACCATGAGTGGAGAAAAAGTATTGGTGTTATTCATATTATCTGAAAAAAGGACAAAAAAGCAAAAATCCCAATAAAAAATGTGACATCAGTCTCAAACTTCTGTGGTTGTCCTATGAGAAGTTATCGCATAAGTTGGGATTTCATAAAATCATGATGGGCTGAGACCAGCCCACAACCCGGGCCATGTAAGGTCATCATAGGGAGGTGTGAGGGTGGCACTCAAGGTATGATAAAAGATCCAGCTGAATTATGATCTGGGTTCAAGTAGAAAGATACATATCGTGTATGCAGGGACCCCATTTATGCAACGGCCAATCGAAGTGCTCTCCTTCGGCTAAACTGAATCGTCTCTGAGATCAGTATAGTAAGTTTTCTTGTTAATGTCTTTTATTTTCTGTAACTGTATATGCTGTATTATTTTGCCCCCCTTGTAAAATGTTTTGTATATTTTTCATAAACACTGCCTCCCTTTGGATTAAATATAAAATGTAATAGCTCTGTTCCTTTTGTTCTGTAAACTATGCCTCAAAGCTCTGCGCTACCTTAAACTGTGTTCTATTGGCCAAAAATGGATTGGGTTATCATGGAGCTAGCGGTGACTGTATGGATGTTTGTAGACATATTCCATATGTTGGAATCTGGAGGTGTATATGCCATACGCTCACTGTTAGTTATCCGATAACCGGCCTAGTAGTGTGGACAGTCGGCAGCCTTCTCCATTGCTCATCGACCAATCGGTTAACTGTCTGGTCGATAGGGAGCAGTAGAGAGATGTTCATTCCAAAGATGTCTGTGGATGGTGCTTGTCACCTTCCCGGCCTGTGATATTGTGAATTTGTGTGCTCCTGACAATTATTATTAATTTTTAGAGGACCATTGATTTCATGATGCTGTACATGAGGAAATGTTGAATACAAAACACAAATAGAAATGAAAATGAACAAACTGATAGTGAAAGACAGGTACCCTACTCTTTCGGCCTTATATTCTACAGTAGCAGACAGATCCACACACTCGGCCATTGGAATACAACATAATCAGTATAAGAAGTTAAATTATGTATGTATATCCATGAAAGTGCATTCCATGGCCAAAATATCAGAATCAGACTAATAAAGGACCCACTGAGATCAATATGAAGAACACCACAAGCTAAATTTCAGTGGGAAAAAGTCCAGAATACATTATAAATACATTGCAAAAAATATATTTATTAGTACAAAAAGATCAACTGACAGAGAACATGGCTAAAAAGTGACAGACAATGCAGCACAATTGTAGGCGGTGACAGACAGCATGATGTCCACAGCTATTCAATAGTATAGGTTATAAATTCTCAGGTGATAATACCAAAAGTTTGTATGTCAATATCATAATAGAAGTAACATACCTAGTGATATGCAGCAGAGACACAGGCAATCTCCCGCCCTCCCTCACGTACGTTTCGGAAGTTTCCTTCCTTCCTGAGGGTGTGTGCAGTGATGAGCGATAATGGCTACTTACAGCTCACCCGTCCGGAAGTGTGCGCCAGCCAGCAAAAAACATCCCGCCCCCACACCAGCAAGACCCTGACCGCCGACACAGGATCACATGGGCTCCATGTGACCGGCACATCAGACAGTGGGCGGTGCCAGAGATTAGGGCAGGGCGCAGCTGAACAGCGTACACATTCTGGCGGCCATCTTGCCTGTGGGCAAAATGCCAGAACTATAAGGGGCTGCGTTTATATAGATAAAACATATGCAGTGATGACAATAATAGATATCAATATAAATATAATGGGCATATAGTAGACCATGGCAAAACTGCATACTATATCAGGAAGTCCATATAAATACAAATACATATACAGAAGTAAATTCACCAGCCCACCCCCCACTACATATGGAGCTAAAGTAGGACATAATGTATATCAAATGGATAACATTGATAAATAACAAATTTACTAAATCCTTCAAATTTGCAAAATCCCCCATATTAAATGTTTAATCCAAAAACAGGTATATATCCTCATATAGATATAGACAAATGTCCTACAATAAAGCTAATACACAAAACAAATAGCATAGCATAATATAGACCTTATAGAGAGTGTTTAACAAAAATCCCATATGACCAACTAACATATAGAGAACACTTACATACTATGACAGATAGAGCAATAAATTCTGTAACCATGGTGGACTTCTTCCTGAAATGCTCATCACTTCCATCAGAGAATCAACAGATGTCACTAAAATACAAATATATTAAAATTAGAACAATGAAGATAAGAAAAACTATGCGGAAAAGGCCGCACTAATTGACACATATCAACTCCAAAAAAAGGGGCAAACGATAGGCACTCGTTCAGACCAAAGGGGTGAACCATATTCAAAGCCCAGATCCACCTTGTCTCCAACCTAGCCAGGCGTTTAGATAAACCACCACCTCTGATATTGATTTTCAGGGCATCAATACCTCGTACCCTAAACAGGGTACTATCACAATTATGGAAATTTTTTAAGTGACATGGTATCGTTTTGAGGGTGGGTGCGTCCTTATGGCCCACCGCCACCTGAATCCCCAAAACGTGCCCCCTATTGCGGACCTTCAGCTGGCGTGTTATAAGTCCACCATAAATGAGGTTGCACGGGCACGTCACATAATATACCTCATACCTCATGGTGCATGTGATATGTTGGCGAATTTTGAAAGACCTTGTGCTATCAAAATTGACAAAAATATCAAACCGGTCAATAGTAGGACAGGCGACACATCCGCCACACGGAACGCAGCCACTCCTCATTCTGAAATTATCCATAAAGGTAGGTATCACCTGTGCAATATAATGGCTGGGACAAGACATAGATGGTTTGGGTGGAATAAATTTCTTAATAATTGGATCAACCATGCCTTTTCTAGAATGGAACAAACCCTATTGGACTGGGAGCTGAATGTTGGAACAAACTGTTAGGGGTCGAGTTCCCGCCTCTGCACAGGGGGAATCTCGGGCCATCTCTGCTGCAGTCTCCCATTCGTCTCCTGCCGCAGTGGAGTCTGCTCAGCAGAGACGTCGGTCCCAGTGTCTTGCTCAGTCTGACTCTGTACAAAGGGTTACTGCTGCTTTTCCAGCTTCTGCCATTGAAGCCAGTGCTGGGCAGCGACGAGCAGACGCTTTTGGGACTAAGTCCTGCTTTTCTCCTTCTGAGCATGCCCAGGGTAAGATCTCTCATTGGAGATCGAGGGTCACATGCTTGGATACTACAGCAAAGCCCATTGGTTCTCCAGGAAGGTCCTGAAGGTGCTCAGGCTCTGTGGCAGCCTCTCATTGGTCCTTCTAGGAAGGTCTTGTACTTGCTGCAGCTGTAAAAGGCTTGCATGGCCACACGGCCATGCTCTAGTATCAATCCAAATATGTGCTTTGCACCAGTGTGGTTATGTATGAATGTATGAATGTATTCAGGGACCCGGCTGAAATAAGCCCCTAGAATACCGGCACCTCCGGTGAGGAGATTGTATGTATGTATTCAGGGACCCAGCTGAGATAAGCCCCTAGAATTCCGGCACCTCCTCTGAGGAGATTGCGTGTGTGTGTAACCACTGACTGCTATCAGTTCGGCAGCAAGCTTGTGCTCCTGTGAGGGTAACAGGGCGCAGTGCTTTCCTCTCACAGCTACTCTGTGAAGTAACAGAGCTAGTCTATACTGCCAAACAGTGCCACCATTCACTAGCAGCAGGTTCCTCCTGAACGGTGGACCCGGGCTGCGAACGCACCATTTATAATAAACAGCTATATTTACTCGGTGCGTTCCGCTAGCCATAACAGAATACTAGCGCCAGGGTCTGGCTAGTAAATGGCGGGCGATCAGCCTTTACAGCGGTGCATCCAGCAACTGGAGGGTAGGTTGATGGCTCTTGAGCGCACAACCTCAGCTGTGGATGTTACCGCAGTCGCTGTTCAGGCTGCAAGTGTAGCTGCAGCCAGTTTGTCCTCTGCCACCCCTGCTCCGACTTTATCCCATCTCCCGCTTCCAGACAAGTTTGCTGGTGACAGTAAGCTATGTCAGGGATTCGTGAGTCAGTGCTCCATACATCTTGAGCTCCTGGCTGCACGTTTTCCTGCAGAACGGGCGAAAGTGGGATTTATTTTATCCCTTTTGTCGGGCAGGGCGTTGGAGTGGGCAACACCGCTATGGGAGCGTAATGATCCTGTGGTGCAGAGTGCTCCTCTTTTCCTGGACGCTCTGAAACAGGTCTTTTTGGGACCTCGTGTCACCCACGATACCGCGCTCAAATTGTTGGCAATAAAACAGGGTTCGTCCATGGTCAGTCAATTTGCCATCCAATTCCGGACTCTGGTCTCAGAGCTGGAGTGGCTGGATAAAGTTCTTATTCCAGTGTTCTGGAAAAGACTGGCAGACCATGTGAAGGACGCTTTGGCCACCAGGGAGATTCCCGCCACACTGGAGGAGCTCATTACTATATCTACCCGCATCGACCTCCGTTTTAACGAGCGGAGGTTAGAGCGGACCCAGTGTAGGCAGAGGTTTCGGCTGGCTCTCACCTTTGCCAGACCTCTAGAATCTTCCGTTCAAGCGTCCGACTCCCATGAGGCCATGGAGGTTTCTCAAGCGGGACCTAACTCCCGGCCCGCTCGGGTACCCATCGTTTGTAAAAATTGCCAACAACTAGGACATTATGCCAATAAATGTCCACGGCAGTAGAACGATCGCGTCTAGTAACCATTGGAGGAGGTTCACTAGACCATGTGGCATTTTCCTCTAAGTTGTCCTTTAAAGGGACAATCACGTTAGGCTCATCTTCTCTAACAGTCGAGCTTTGTGTGGACTCTGGAGCAGAGGGGAATTTCATGTCCCCTGCTTTTGCTCTGCGCCATGCAATACCTCAGGTGATGCTCACCAAACCGGAGACTGTTAGAGTAGTGAATGGGTCGACACTTCCCACACAAATCACACACCAGACTGTCCCTTTCACGTTATCCATGTCCCCTTCCCACCAGGAGATTATTTCCCTTCTTGTCTTTCCCGAGGGAATGGACGAGATTCTGCTGGGAATACCCTGGCTCCGTTTCCACTCCCCACATATTGAGTGGACCTCTGGGAGGATATTGGGTTGGAGTGAATCATGTAAGGGCAGATGTGTGAGAGAGTGAGTTCAGGTTTCCACCACTGAGACACCCACAGATCTTTCTTCTCTTCCCAAATGCTATTGATCCTATGCAGATGTCTTCTCCAAAAAGGCTGCGGAGACCCTTCCGCCTCACCGTCCGCATGACTGTCCTATTAATCTCTTGCCTGGAGCAGAATCTCCTCGGGGACGTGTCTATCTCCCGGAGACGGAGGCTATGTCCCAATACATCCAGGAGAATTTGGTGTCAGTGTCACCTGCAGGGGCGGGGTTCTTCTTTGTGCAGAAGAAGAACAGAGAGTTACGTTCTTGCATAGATTACAGGGGTCTTAACGCCATCACCGTTAAGAATAAGTACCCGTTGCCCCTGATTTCAGAGCTCTTTGATAGGCTACGGGGAGCAAGAGTATTTACCAAATTAGATCTGCGGGGTGCTTATAACCTGATTCGCATCTGTGAGGGGGACGAATGGAAGACGGCGTTTAATACCAGGGATGGGCACTATGAGTATCTTGTGATGCCATTCGGGCTCTGTAATGCCCCAGCCATTTTCCAAGACTTTGTCAATGATATCTTCCAGGATATGCTCTCCACCTCGGTCGTAGTCTATCTAGATGATATTCTCATCTTCTCTCCAGATATTGACTCCCACCGGAGAGATGTTGGCAGGGTCTTTGACCTCTTACGGGCAAATTCCCTGTACGCAAAGTTGGAGAAGTGCATGTTTGAGCAGGAGTCTTTACCTTTCCTGGGCTATATCATCTCCACCCAGGGATTGGCTATGGATCCTGCCAAACTACAGGCTGTGATGGACTGGCAAGAACCCCATTCTCTTAAAGCGGTGCATCGCTTTATGGGGTTCATTAATTACTATCGCCAGTTCATTCCCCACTTCTCAACTTTGGTAGCTCCCTTGGTAGCCCTCACCAAGTAGGGAGCAAATCCCAAATTGTGGTCTGAAGAGGTCTCCAGGGCCTTCTCTTCTATTAAGTCTTATTTTGCTAGCGCTCCCATCCTACATCGTCCTGATGTTGAAAAGCCGTTTACAATGGAGGTGGATGCCTCATCCGTTGGTGCAGGAGCAGTCCTCTTCCAAAAGGATGCTCAAGGTCGGAAGCATCCTTGCTTCTTCTTCTCCAAGACCTTCACGCCAGCGGAGAGGAATTATTCCATCGGGGACAGGGAGTTGATAGCAATGAAGTTGGCTTTCTCGGAGTGGAGACATCTATTGGAGGGGGCTCGCTTTCCCTTTCAAGTCTTCACGGACCACAAAAAACAGGTATATTTGCAAACAGCCCAGTGGCTAAATTCTCGTCAGGCCAGATGGTCCTTGTTCTTCTCCCGGTTCCACTTCACCCTCCATTATCTCGCTGGGGAGAAGAACATTCGTGCTGACACCCTCTCTCGCTCCGTTGTGTCATCTGTGGAGGAGGAAGGGGAGCCTCGCCTTATTGTCCCTTCTGAGAGCCTGAGAACCGTAGCTCCGGTTTCGCTAGAGTCTGTGCCTCTGCGCAAGACTTTTGTACCCATTAATTTGCGACTGGAGGTTCTCTCTTGGGCTCATTCATCCAGAGTGGGTGGACACTTTGGGACAAAGAGGACATCTGAACTGCTGGCGAGGACGTACTGGTGGCCACATATGGTTCGTGACATCGGAGATTATATTCGGGTGTGTGTCTCCTCCAAAAATAGGTCTCCTCGACAACAGCCAGCTGGGTTACTCTATCCCTTGCCAGTGGCAGACAGGCCCTGGGAGATGGTCGGGATGGACTTTGTGGTGGGTTTGCCCAAGTCTCGTGGCTGTACCATCATTTGGGTTATCACCAATCATTTTTCTAAAATGGTGCACTTGGTACCGCTTCCACGGCTACCTTCTGCAGCATTGTTTATAAAACACATTTTCCGCCTACACGGTATGCTGGACAAAATTGTCAGTGACCGGGTTCCCCAGTTTGCGTCTCGGTTCTGGAGAGAGCTTTGTCATCTTCTCAGCATTGAGTTGAATCTCTCTTCTGCATATCATCACGAGACGAATGGGTTGGTAGAGAGGGCCAACCAGACCCTGTCTAGACGCAGATATGTCACACATCTGCAACATTTTGTCTCAGCCAGGCAGGATGACTGGGCATCCTTGCTACCGTGGGCAGAGTTTGCGCTGAACAACGCCGTAGCCGACTCCACTGGACAAACCCCATTCCTCCTTAACTATGGTCAGCATCCGCGGGTACCTGTGCCTATGCCCGTGTCTTCTGCTGACTCCAGGGTGGCAGACTGGGCTGTGGAGGCATGGGATATTTGGGACCGCACTCAGGATGCAATTCGGGCCTCCAAGGAGAGAATGAGGTCCTCCGCCAATGCACATCGGCGCCCTGCTCCGACCTTTGCTCCTGGCAACTTGGTGTGGCTCTCCGCCCGTAACATCAGGCTGCAAGTTGAGTCCACTAAGTTTGCACCTCGCTACTTGGGCCCTTTCAAGGTCCTCGAACAGATTAACCCTGTGGTCTGCCGTTTAGCCCTTCCGCCACGCCTGGGTATCACCGACACCTTTCATGTGTCCCTCTTGAAACCCGTATACATGTCCCGGTTTTCTGAGTCATCTGCCGGGACATAGGGTTCATCTACGGATGATTACAAGGTGAATGCTATTTTGGGGTACAAGGTGGTACGTGGCAAAAAATTTTATTTGGTGGACTGGAAGGGTTATGGTCCTGAGGACAGGTCCTGGGAGCCTGCTGAGCACATTCAGGCTCCGCAGATCATTGCTGCCTCCAATCGTAGCGAGGTCCAAGGAGGGGGGCCATAGGAGGGGGGTAATGTTAGGGGTCGAGTTCCCGCCTCTGCTCAGGGGGAATCTCGGGCCATCTCCGCTGCGGTCTCCCATTCGTCTCCTGCCACAATGGAGTCTGCTCAGCGGAGACGTTGGTCCCAGCGTCTCGCTCATTCTGACTCTGTACAAAGGGTTACTGCCATTGAAGCCAGTGCTGGGCAGCAGCGAGCAGACGCTTTTGGGACTAAGTCCTGCTTTTCTCCTTCTGAGCATGCCCAGGGTAAGATCTCTCATTGGAGATCGAGGGTCAATCCAAATATATGCTTTGCGCCAGTGTGGTTATGTATGAATGGATTCAGAGACCCGGCTGAAATAAGCCCCTAGAATTCCGGCACCTCAGGTGAGGAGATTGTGTGTGTGCGTAACCACTGACTGCTATCAGTTCGGCAGCAAGCTTGTGCTCCTGTGAGGCTAACAGGGCACAGTGCTTTCCTCTCACTTCTACTCTGTGAAGTAACAGAGCTAGTCTATACCGGCCGGAAGCAGTGCCACCATTCACTAGCAGCAGGTTCCTCCTTCACGGTGGACCCCGGGCTGCGAACGCACCATTTATAATAAACAGCTATATTTACTCGGTGCGTTCCGCTAGCCGTAACACAAACCTCACTGTATCATCCAGCTTAGATTTACGTTTAGACTCAGTGTTATGTAACAGATCATGTCGGGTAGCATGCCTTGCTCATTGGCAAGCGGTCTTAACCATCCTACGACTGTAGTTACATGCTGCAAACTGCTGTCTAAGTTCCTCTGCCCTGGACTCGAAGTCACCATCAGAGGAGCAAATCCGGCAGAGATGCAGAAATTGTCCCACAGGCACAGATCGAAACATATGCCTAGGATGTCCAGACGAGGCAAAAAGTAAAGTATTAGTGGCTGTCTCCTTCCTAAAGTTGTCTGTTTGTAAAACACCAGATGAGTCTCGCCTTATAGTGACATTCAAAAAATCCAGAGATTCACCGCTATAACTAAAGGTCAAATGCACATTGAGGTCATTGTTGTTCATGGTGCAGATCAGCTGCTCAAGGTCAATGGGAGTGCACTGCCAGATGAAGAAGATATCATCAATGTACCATGTCAAAAAAAGGACACGGTCCATCAACCCCTGTTTGTCGGACAGAAATAGGTCCCTCTCCCACAGCCCTAGAAAGAGACTGGCATAGGCAGGCACAAAGGCCACCCCGTGGCGGTCCCCTGGAGCTGCAGGTAGAAGGACCCCTTGAACTTAATAAAATTGTGAGTGAGGGTGAACTTTAATAGCTCCAGCAGAAGGTCCCTCATATCCAAAGATAAAGAGGAGGTACCAAGAAAAAACCGTACAGCTGAAATACCATCTTTATGTTTGATGTTGGTATAGAGGGATTCAACATCCGCCGAAGCTAGAAGAGTATCACCCTCCAGAAACAACCCATCGACCCTGCGCAACAGGTCCCCCATATCTCTAAGAAAGGAAGGAAGGCCCGAGACAAGAGGCTTGGGATAGTAATCACTCCACTTATTAATATGTTCAAGGAAGTTCACTCTCCCAGAAATAATTGGTCTGCCAGGTGGTGAGGAGATGCTCTTATGTATCTTTGGAAGGAGATACAAAGTTGAGATAGTTGGTTTTTGGGACCACCAAAGCCGATGTCAATTATTTGGTGATAGTGCCGTCCTGGAGGGCCTATTTCAAGATGTTATCCAATTGGGAACAATGTGCAGAGAAGGAGTTATACGTAAGTTTCCTGTAACAGGTTGTGTTATTCAGTTGACGAAACGCCTCTCTCTCAAACATATTGGTGGGCCACAGGACGACATTACCACCTTTGTCGGCAGGTTTTACTTCTATATCAGGAAGCCCCTGCAAGTATCTCAACCTGTATCTCTCTTCCTGTGTAAGATTATCATTAACTATAAATTTTGAAATCTTATAAAACTCCTCCATCACCGCCTGGACAAACAACTCAATAATAGCACAGGCAGATAGTGGAGGGAACCTGCTAGAACGTGGGCGAATGGAGGGAGGGACCTTACCTCCTTCATCAATATGTTCACTTGCCAATTCCTCGAGAATTCTCAGGGCCTCCTGTTCCTCTTCTGTTGGAAAAAGAGATTTAAGATTGTTAGTATTGAAGTATCTCCTGAACAACAATGACCTCGTAAAAATATGCAAGTCTTTGATAGCGGTGAATAAATCAAACCCAGAAGTGGGCACAAACGTTAAACCCTTTCCATGAAGACACAGATCAGTCTGAGTAAGGGAATAATGCGTTAAATTAATCACCTTATTATCTTTATTGGATGTAGAAAACGATTTTCTCTCACATGGATGATAAGAATGATCCCGGGGTCTTGTAACCTCCATAGATCCAGTATTTGTTCCAGATAGAGAAGAAAAGTCAGAGTGTCCACTTAACGATGAAATAGAGATATTTGAGCCACTCTTTTGCAAATTTAAATTATTCCTTTTTCTCCAGAGATACACATTTTTGGACAGATAATCTTTCCGTTCTCTGGTATAGTTAGTCATTTGTGTGTTTTGAATTTTCTTAACCAGCACATCCATTGATTTCTCAAGATCTGTTTCAAATTGTTGAATTCTCTCAGGAGGGCAACCGGTACGAAGCTCCGCCTGTGCTGTATCAATCAAAACATCCAACTCATTAATGTTGGTGGTATTGAGATCTATTAGAAGCTGTATTAGAGTAGTTGAGCAGGCATTACGGGCATCATCAAACTTGTCAATAAACCCTGAGTCATCAATTGGGAAGGATGGGATTACTTGAACCCTCAGTCCACTAGGAATCATCCCACTAGAGTTATATTTTTCTAGGAATGACCAATTCCACCATAATCTTGATCGCCTATCAAGCAAGTATTTAATGGTGGATAATTTAACATCCCAACTGGAGTCCCCCGGTTGACGTGCATCAGCCATCCCACCGTCAAAGATCTTATCCATTTGGTTGAGCCATGCCTTATCCCTGGCTCAGAAGTCCATTGTGGAAATCAAGAAACCTGTGCATAACACAGAAAATATAAAGTAGCAGACAGATCCACACACTCGGCCATTGGAATACAACATAATCAGTATAAGAAGTTAAATTATGTATGTATATCCATGAAAGTGCATTGCATGGCCAAAATATCAGACTAATAAAGGACCCACTGAAATCAATATGAAGAACACCACAAGCTAAATTTCAGTGGAAAAAAGTCCAGAATACATTATAAATACATTGCAAAAAATATATTTATTAGTACAAAAAAGATCAATTGACAGAGACCATGGCTAAAAAGTGACAGACAATGCCGCAAAATTGTAGGCGTGATAGACAGCATGATGTCCACAGCTATTCAATAGTACAGGTTATAAATCCCCAGGTGATAATACCAACAGTTTATATATCAATATCATAATAGAAGTAACATACCTAGTTATGTGCAGCAGGGACACACGTAATCTCCCGCTCTCCCCGATGCGCGTTTCGGAAGTTTCCATCCTTCCTCAGGGTACGTGCAGTGATGAGCGATAATGGCTACTTATAGCTCACCCGTCTGGAAATGTGCGCCAGCCAGCAAAAAACATCCCGACCCCACACCAGCGAGTTCCTGACCGCGATGCAGGATCACATGGGGCCCCTTGTGACCGGCACGTCAGACAGTGGGCAGCAGCGGAGAAAAGGGCAGGTCGCAGCTGAAAAGCATGCACATTCTGGTGGCCATCTTGACTGTGGGCAAAACGCCAGAACTGTAAGGGGCGGCGTTTATATAGATAAAACATATGCAGTGATGACAATAATAGATATCAATATAAATATAATGGGCATATAGTAAACCATGGCAAAACTGCATACTATATCAGGAAGTTCATATAAATATAACTACATATACAGAAGTAAATTCACCAGCCCCCCACTACATAAGGAGCTAAAGTAGGACATAATATATATCAAATGGATAACATTGATAAGAAACAAATTTACAAAATCCTTCAAATTTACAAAATCCCACATATTAATTGTTTAATCCAAAAGGTATATATCCTCATATAGATGTAGACAAATATCCTACAATAAAGCTAATACACAAAACAATTCAACAGCATAGCATAATATAGGCCTTATACAGAGTGTTTAACAAAAATCCCATCTGCCCAACTAACATAGAGAACACATACATAATATGACAGATAGAGCAATAAATTCTGTAACCATGATGGACTTCTTCCTGAAATGCTCATCACTTCCATCAGAGAATCAACAGATGTCACTAAAATGCAAATTTATTAAAATTATAACAATGAAGATAAAAAAAACTATGCGGAAGAGGCCGCACTAATTCACACATATCAACCCGGGGACTCCAAAAAAGGGGCAAGCGATAGGCACTCGTTCAGACCAAAGGAGTGAACCGTATTCAAAGCCCAGATCCACCTTGTCTCCAACCTAGCCAGGCATTTAGATAAACCACCACCTCTGATATTGATTTTCAGGGCATTAACATCTCGTACCCTGAACAGGGTACTATCACAATTATGGAATTTTTTTAAGTGACGTGGTATCGTTTTGCGGGTGGATGCGTCCGTGTGGCCCACCGCCGCCTGAATCCCCAAAACATGCTCCCTAGTGCGGACCTTCAGCTGGCGTGTTGTAAGTCCAACATAAATGAGGTCGCACTGGCACGTCGCATAATATACCACATACCTTGTGGTGCATGTGATACGCTGGTGAATTTTGAAAGACCTTGTGCATCAAAGTTGACAAAACTATCGGACCGGTCAACCTGTCATGATCTCTGCAGGCAGAGATCATAGCAAGCCTATAGAGGGACAAGCTCTCGGAAGATGGAACTATACTGACCATGAACTAAGCCTGCCGCGCAACTAGAAATAGCCAGGTAGCATTTCCTATTTATCGCTAGATGCCCAGCTCTGGCCTAAGACCTAAATAGCTAGCAGAGGGAAATATAAGACCTGGCTCACCTCTAGAGAAATATTCCAAAGAAGACAGTAGCCCCCCACATATAATGACGGTGAGTTCAGATGAAACAACAAACGCAGCAGGAAAATAGTCTTAGCAAATTTGAGGTCCGCTTACTAGATAGCAGAAGACAGATAGTATACTTTCATGGTCAGCAGAAAAACACTAACAAAACACCATCCAGAGATTACCTTAAACTCTGGCATTAACTCATAACGCCAGAGTAGCAATCCCTGATCAACGAGAGCTTTCCAGACACAGTAACAAAACTTCAGCTGTGAACTGGAACAAATAGGCAAAACAAAACATGGACAAAAGTCCAACTTATCTAGTAGTTGTCTAGAAGCAGGAACAAGCACTGAGAGGCATCAGATAACATTGTTGACCGGCAAGAAACCACCAGAGAAATGAGCTTAAATAGCGACACCCACTACTGATGGAATCAGGTGAAACAGGAAAGAGGATGACAAGTCCAATTCCACAAGCGGCCACCGGGGGAGCCCAGAATCCAAATTCACAACAGTACCCCCCCCTCAAGGAGGGGGCACCGAACCCTCACCAGATCCACCAGGGCGACCAGGATGAGCCCTATGGAAGGCACGAACAAGATCAGAAGCATGAACATCAGATGCATTGACCCAAGAATTATCCTCCTGGCCGTAACCCTTCCAGTTGACCAGATACTGGAGTTTCCGTCTGGAAACACGAGAGTCCAAAATTTTCTCCACAACGTACTCCAACTCACCCTCAACCAACACCGGAGCAGGAGGCTCAACTGAAGGTACAACAGGTACCTCATACCTGCGCAATAACGACCGATGAAAAACGTTATGAATGGAAAAGGACGCAGGGAGGTCCAAACGGAAAGAAACAGGATTAAGAATCTCCAATATTCTATAAGGGCCGATGAACCGAGGTTTAAACTTAGGAGAAGAGACCCTCATAGGGACAAAACGAGAAGACAACCACACTAAATCTCCAACACAAAGCCGAGAACCAACACGACGATGACGGTTGGCAAAACGCTGAGTCTTCTCCTGGGACAACTTCAAATTGTCCATAACCTGCCCCCAGATGTGATGCAATCTCTCTACCACCGCATCCACTCCAGGACAATCCGAGGATTCCACCTGACCGGAGGAAAATCGAGGGTGAAACCCCGAATTACAGAAAAACGGGGACACCAAGGTGGAAGAACTGGCCCGATTATTGAGGGCGAACTCTGCCAATGGCAAAAAAGCAACCCAATCATCCTGGTCAGCAGAGACAAAACACCTCAGATATGTCTCAAGGGTCTGATTAGTCCGCTCGGTCTGGCCATTAGTCTGAGGGTGAAAAGCAGATGAAAAAGACAAATCTATGCCCATCCTAGCACAGAATGCCCGCCAAAATCTAGACACAAATTGGGTACCTCTGTCAGAAACAATATTCTCAGGAATACCGTGCAATCGGACAACATTCTGAAAAAACAGAGGAACCAACTCAGAAGAAGAAGGCAACTTGGGCAGAGGAACCAAATGGACCATTTTAGAGAAACGGTCACAGACCACCCAGATGACAGACATCTTCTGGGAAACAGGCAGATCTGAAATAAAATCCATCGAGATGTGTGTCCAAGGCCTCTTAGGAATAGGCAAGGGCAACAGCAGTCCGCTAGCCCGAGAACTACAAGACTTGGCCCGAGCACAAACGTCACATGACTGCACAAAGACTCGCACATCTCGTGACAGAGAAGGCCACCAGAAGGATCTTGCCACCAAATCCCTGGTACCAAAAATTCCGGGATGACCTGCCAATGCTGAAGAATGTACCTCAGAGATGACTCTGCTGGTCCAATCATCCGGAACAAACAGTCTATCAGGCGGACAACGATCCGGTCTATCCGCCTGAAACTCTTGCAAGGACCGCCGCAGATCAGGAGAAACGGCCGACAAAATTACTCCCTCCCTAAGGATACCTGTGGGTTCAGAATTACCAGGAGAGTCCGGGTCAAAACTCCTAGAAAGGGCATCTGCCTTAACATTCTTAGAACCCGGTAGGTATGACACCACAAAATTAAAGCGAGAAAAAAATAAAGACCAGCGCGCCTGTCTAGGATTCAGGCGTCTGGCAGTCTCAAGATAAATCAAATTTTTGTGGTCAGTCAATACCACCACCTGATGTCTAGCCCCCTCGAGCCAATGGCGCCACTCCTCAAACGCCCACTTCATGGCCAAAAGCTCCCGATTCCCAACATCATAATTCCGCTCTGCGGGCGAAAATTTGCGAGAAAAGAAGGCACAAGGCCTAATGACGGAGCAGTCGGAACCTTTCTGCGACAACACTGCCCCAGCTCCGATCTCCGAAGCGTCAACCTCAACCTGAAAAGGCAGATTCACATCAGGCTGACGCAACACAGGGGCAGAGGCAAAACGGCGCTTAAGCTCCTGAAAGGCCTCTACAGCATGAGGGGACCAATTAGCAACATCAGCGCCTTGTCTGGTCAAATCAGTCAGTGGTTTAACGACATCCGAAAAACCAGCAATAAATCGGCGGTAAAAGTTGGCAAAGCCCAAAAATCTCTGAAGACCCTTAAGAGAGGAGGGCTGAGTCCAGTCACAAATAGCTTGCACCTTGACGGGATCCATCTCAATGGAAGAGGGAGAAAAAATATACCCCAAAAAGGAAATTTTCTGGACCCCAAAAACGCACTTAGACCCCTTCACACATAAAGAATTAGACCGCAGAACCTGAAAAACTCTCCTGACCTGCTGGACATGAGAGTCCCAGTCATCAGAAAAAATCAGAATATCATCCAGATATATTATCATAAATTTATCCAGAAAATCGCGGAAAATATCATGCATAAAAGACTGGAAAACTGAAGGGGCATTAGAAAGACCAAAAGGCATGACCAAATACTCAAAGTGGCCCTCGGGCGTATTAAATGCGGTCTTCCACTCATCCCCCTGCCTGATCCGCACCAAATTATACGCCCCACGAAGATCAATTTTAGAGAACCACTTAGCACCCTCTATACGAGCAAACAAATCAGTAAGCAATGGCAATGGGTATTGATACTTAACAGTGATCTTATTCAGAAGCCGATAATCAATACATGGTCTCAAAGAGCCGTCTTTTTTTGAGACAAAGAAAAACCCAGCTCCCAAGGGAGAAGAAGATGGACGAATATGTCCCTTTTCCAAAGACTCCTTTATATATTCCCGCATAGCAGCATGTTCCGGCACAGACAAATTAAACAAACGACCCTTTGGATATTTACAACCCGGTATCAAATCTATGGCACAATCGCACTCACGGTGCGGAGGTAACGACCCAAGCTTGGGTTCGTCAAAGACGTCTTGATAATCAGAGAGGAACTCAGGGACTTCAGAGGGAATGGACGACGAAATAGAAACCAAAGGTACGTCCCCATGAATACCCTTACATCCCCAGCTCAACACAGACATTGCTCTCCAGTCCAAGACTGGGTTGTGAGACTGCAACCATGGCAATCCCAGTACCAAATCGTCATGTAAATTATACAGCACCAGGAAACGAATAATCTCCTGGTGATCCGGATTGATACGCATGGTTACTTGTGTCCAGTATTGTGGTTTATTATTAGCCAATGGGGTGGAGTCAATCCCCTTCAGAGGAATAAGAGTCTCCAAAGGCTCTAAATCAAAACCACAACGATTGGCAAAGGACCAATCCATAAGACTCAGAGCGGCGCCAGAGTCAACATAGGCGTCCGTGGCAATGGATGACAAAGAGCAAATCAGGGTTACAGACAAAATAAACTTAGACTGAATGGTGCTAATGGAAACAGACTTATCAAGCTTCTTTGTACGCCTAGAGCATGCCGATATAACATGAGTAGAATCCCCACAATAGAAACACAATCCATTCTTCCGTCTAAAATTCTGTCGCTCGCTCCTGGACAGAATTCTATCACACTGCATACTTTCTGGCGTCTTTTCCATAGACACCGCCAGATGGTGCACCGGTTTGCGCTCCCGCAGACGCCTATCAATCTGAATAGCCATTGTCATGGACTCATTCAGACCTGCAGGCAAAGGGAACCCCACCATAACATCCTTAACGGCATCAGAGAGACCTTCTCTGAAAGTTGCCGCCAAGGCGCACTCATTCCACTGAGTAAGCACAGACCATTTACGGAATTTTTGGCAGAAAACTTCAGCTTCGTCTTGCCCCTGAGATAGTGCCATCAAAGTTTTTTCTGCCTGAAGTTCCAAATGAGGTTCCTCATAAAGCAAGCCCAAGGCCAGAAAAAACGCATCCACATCGCGTAACGCAGGATCCCCTGCTGGCAATGAGAAGGCCCAATCTTGAGGGTCACCCCTGAGCAAGGAAATCACAATCCTAACCTGCTGAGCAGGGTCTCCAGCTGAACGAGACTTCAGGGACAAATAAAGCTTACAATTATTTCGGAAATTCTGGAAGCTAGCTCTATTCCCTGTGAAGAACTCCGGCAAAGGAATTCTCGGCTCAGATACCGGAGCATGTACCACAAAATCTTGTAAATTTTGTACTTTCGTGATGAGATTATTCAAACCCGCAGTTACACTCTGGAGATCCATTATTGTCAGGTGCACACAGAGCATACAGAGATTAGGAGGAGAGAGAGAAAAAAGACTGCAGCAAGGCAGACTGGAGGAGAAAAAAAAAAAAAAAAAAAAAAAAAAAATTCCAGCAGACTTCTTATAACTCTCCTTTCTCAACCAGGGTCTTTAACACTTTATTGGCCGGTCAAACTGTCATGATCTCTGCAGGCAGAGATCATAGCAAGCCTATAGAGGGACAAGCTCTCGGAAGATGGAACTATACTGACCATGAACTAAGCCTGCCGCGCAACTAGAAATAGCCAGGTAGCATTTCCTATTTATCGCTAGATGCCCAGCTCTGGCCTAAGACCTAAATAGCTAGCAGAGGGAAATATAAGACCTGGCTCACCTCTAGAGAAATATTCCAAAGAAGACAGTAGCCCCCCACATATAATGACGGTGAGTTCAGATGAAACAACAAACGCAGCAGGAAAATAGTCTTAGCAAATTTGAGGTCCGCTTACTAGATAGCAGAAGACAGATAGTATACTTTCATGGTCAGCAGAAAAACACTAACAAAACACCATCCAGAGATTACCTTAAACTCTGGCATTAACTCATAACGCCAGAGTAGCAATCCCTGATCAACGAGAGCTTTCCAGACACAGTAACAAAACTTCAGCTGTGAACTGGAACAAATAGGCAAAACAAAACATGGACAAAAGTCCAACTTATCTAGTAGTTGTCTAGAAGCAGGAACAAGCACTGAGAGGCATCAGATAACATTGTTGACCGGCAAGAAACCACCAGAGAAATGAGCTTAAATAGCGACACCCACTACTGATGGAATCAGGTGAAACAGGAAAGAGGATGACAAGTCCAATTCCACAAGCGGCCACCGGGGGAGCCCAGAATCCAAATTCACAACATCAACCCTAAGGATTGGCCATGCCTTTTCTAGAATGGAATGAACCCTATTGGACTAGGAACTGAATGTTGTAACAAACCTCACTGTATCATCCGTCTTAGATTTACGTTTAGACTCCGTGTTATATAACAGATCATGTCGGATAGCATGCCTTGCTCGTTGGTAAGCGGTCTTAACCATCCTACGACTGTAGCTATGTGCTACAAACCGCTGTCTAAGTTCCTCTGCCCTGGACTCGAAGTCACCATCAGAGGAGCAAATCCGGCAGAGATGCAGAAATTGTCCCACCGGCACAGATTGAATCATATGCCTAGGATGTCCAGACAAGGCAAAAAGTAAAGTATTAGTGGCTGTCTCCTTCCTAAAGATGTCTGTTTGTAAAACACCAGGTGAGTTTCGCCTTATAGTGACATTCAAAAAATCCAGAGAATCACCGCTATAACTAAAGGTCAAATGCACATTGAGGTCATTGTTGTTCAGGGTGCAGATCAGCTGCTCAAGGTCAATGGGAGTGCCCTGCCAGACAAAGAAGATATCGTCAATGTACTGTGTCCAAAAAAGGACATGGTCCATCAACCCCTGTTTGTCGGACAGAAATAGGTCCCTCTCCCACTGCCCCAGAAAGAGACTGGCATAGGTGGGTGCAAAGGCTGCCCCCATTGTGGTCCCCTGGAGCTGCAGGTAGAAGAACCCCTTGAACACAAACAAATTGTGAGTGAGGGTGAACTTTAATAGCTCCAGCAGAAGGTCCCTCATATCCAAAGATAAAGAGGAGGTACCAAGAAAAAACTGTACAGCTGAAATACCATCTTTATGTTTGATGTTGGTATAGAGGGATTCAACATCCGCCGAAGCTAGAAGAGTATCACCCTCCAGACACAACCCATCGACCCTGCGCAACAGGTCCCCCGTATCTCTAAGAAAGGAAGGAAGGCCCGAGACAAGATGCCTGTGATGGTAATCAATCCACTTATTAATATATTCAAGGAAGTTCCCTCTCCCAGAAATAATTGGTCTGCCAGGTGGTGAGGAGATGCTCTTATGTATCTTTGGAAGGAGATACAAAGTTGAGATAGTTGGTTTGGGGACCACCAAAGCCGATGCCAATTCTTTGGTGATAGTGTCGTCTTGGAGGGCCCATTTCAAGATGTTATTCAATTGGGAACAATGTGCAGAGAGGGAGTTATACGCAAGTTTCCTGTAACAGGTTGTGTTATTCAGTTGACAAAACGCCTCCCTCTCATACATATTGGAGGCCACAGGACGACATTACCACCTTTGTCGGCAGGTTTTACTACTATATCATGTAGCCCCTGCAAGTATCTCAACCTGTGTCTCTCTTCCTGTGTAAGATTATCATTAACAATACATTTTGGAATCTTATAAAACTCCTCCATCACCACCTGGACAAACAACTCAATATTAGTGCAGGGAGATAGTGGAGGGAACCTGCTAGGACCTTACCTCCTTCACCTATATGTTCACTTGCCAATTCCAAATAGAGGACGTTGGGGAAAGAGACAATATGTATGTGGATTGCAGCAGCTTCGATATTGGTTAGGAAGCAGCTCTGGTACTGGTGAGGTGGCAGCAGTGTAAGCTGTTCTGAAGAGATGGGTTTTCAAGTTCCTCTTGACAGTTTTGAATGAAGGGGATAATAGGACACATTGTGGCACATAATTCCAGAAGATTTGGGATAATCGGGTGAAGTATTGCCAGTAATTGAATGAGGAATGTGCGATTGTGGAGGAGCAAAGGAGGTCTTGGGAGGACCTTAAATTATGTGATGGGAAATGTCAGGAGATTGGGTCAGAGATATATAGGGGAGACAGATTATGGATGGCTTTGTAGGTAAGAATTATTAGCTTAAAGTGGATATGTTGTGGATTTGGGAGCCAGTGAAGTGATTTGCAGAGGGGAGATGCAGAGGGGTAGCAAGGAGGGAGGTGGATTAGTCGGGAAGCAGCGTTAAGGACAGGCTGGAAAGCTGCGATAATGCAATATTGCGAGGGATGATGAGGTCCTAGACACCATATGGGGTTAAGGCGGTCCTAGTGACAAGAGCATACACATGGATGGTATAGTGAAACTGCGACTGGTCATTAAAATTTGTTAATTTTACCTTTTTTGTGAATTTCTGTCTAAAGATGACCATTAACAGTCTGAATCTGTCAATGAATACATGGTAAGAAGCTATCATGTTGTGGACTGTGGAAGAGATGTATGTGGCAAGAAAAAAACACTCATTTCAATCAGATGATACTTATCAGATGATACTCATGAGACAATGAGAAACAAAACAAGATGTCAAAAAGCAAGAATTTGACTTAAATGAAAGTAAAGCTGTTAATGAGGCTAGTGTTTCACTGTATTACAGGTACTCTGTACCAGGCTTTATTAGGTCACTGTGCACCAGGCTGTATTACAAGCAAGGTCAGACTGGAGCACAAGGACACCAGATGATTCTCCACTGGGCCTGGGTCCTCATTGGCCCCCAAGCAGGATGTAGATAGAGCCCTCTGATTTCAACTGAATGTGCGTCTGAGGACTTATCAGAGGCCAGAAGCTGACATCAGTGCACCCATAGCAGGCGGACCATGAAAGTGACCTTGATGGCCACACTGACATCAGCCACTAGCCACTGATAGGTCAGTGGCTATGTTAACTCAATTGCACAGGATCTGAAGGGGGAGGATGCCAGGACCATAGGCAAGAAAGAAGAATCTTTTTTTCTCTTTCTTCTTTTTCTATTTCTTTTGTGGATGCAGCATGATGAGAGGCCAGAACCATGGACATCAGGGTCAGGGAAATGGGGACCAGGAACATGGGGGCCAAGAACAAGGGACATGGGGGTCAGGTACCAGTGACATGGGGGCCAGAGACATGGGTGTCACGGACAAGGGACATGAGGGGCCAGGAAGTAGGGACATGCGGGTCAGGGTCCAGATACATAGGGGACACATATCAGGGACATGGGGGCCACTGACCAGGGACATGGAGGCCAGGGTCATGGGGGATATGGCACGAGGGACATGGAGACCATATACATCAGAAGGGACATAGGTGCTAGGGACCAGGGACATGTGTATAGGGACCAGGGACATGGAGGCCTAAAATGTGGGACAGGGGCCAGGTTGAGAGGCTTATTTACTGTATGGACACCAAAATGAGGAACCTACATTGTTAGCTTATGGTGGCAAGTGGATAGACATAATTGCTGTACGGGTCAATTAAGGAACAATTAGGGAACATTACTGCTATAATCTATCATACATACTGGAATATAAGCCGACCTGAGGCACCTACTTTTGCCACGAAAAACTGGGTAAGTTTATGCATTGTCCCCTCATCCCTATCCTGGTATGCATGGCTCCCCCGTTCCTGTCATTGTATGCATGGCCCCCCATCCCTGTCATTTTATGCATGACTCCCCAGTCCCTGTCATTGTATGCATGGCTCCCCAGTCCCTGTCACTGTATGCATGGCTCCCCAGTCCCTGTCCTGGTATGCATGGCTCCCCAGTCCCTGTCATTGTATGCATGGCTTCCTAGTCCCTGTTCTGATGTGCATGGCCACCCAGTCCCTGTCCTGGCATGCATTGTTCCCCAGTCTCTGTCCTGGTGTACATGGCTCCCCAGTCCCTGCCCTGGTGTGCGTGGCTCCCCAGTCCCTGTCCTGGTGTGCAGGGATCCCCAGTCCCTGTCATTGTATGCATGGCTCCTCAGTCCTTGTCCTGGTGTGCAGGGCTCCCCAGTCCCTGTCCTGGTGTGCATGGCTCCCCAGTCCCTGTCATTGTATGCATGGCTCCCCAGTTTCTGTCATTGTATGCATGGCTACCCAGTCCCTGTCCTGGCATGCATTGTTCGCCAGTCTCTGTCCTGGTGTACATGGCTCCCCAGTCCCTATCCTGGTATGCATAGCTTCCTAGTCCCTGTCCTGGTATGCATGGCTCCCTAATCCCTGTCCTGGTGTGCATAGCTCCCCAGTCCCTGTCCTGGTATGCATGGCTCCATATTCCCTTATCCCTATGTATGATTCCTGTGATAAAAACATTTCATTTACCTGCCTGCGCTCCCTCGGTAGCACTGCATCTTTTTCCAGCTTCCAGCAGCTCTTCCTGCCAAGCAATGATGTGGCACCGCTCATTAAGGTAATGAATATGCGCGCCAAGCCTATTGGAGTGGAGAGGCATTTATATTCATTACCTTAATGAGCAGGGACATATGATAGCTCGGCTGGAAGAGCTGCAGATGCCTGCAGCTGGAACGAGATGCAGTGCCAGCAGCGAGGGCGCACCGGTAGGTAAGTATGATGAGTGCTGGAAGCCAGCGCTGCGGCTGGCACTGTGCACTATTACAGCAGCGGCAAAGGCTTTAGCGACAGCTGCCAGTGCCAGCCTCTGTGACCCGCTGGCCCGCCACTCCCCCTCCCCCGCTTTCTGGGACCATGACTCGTGTATAAGCAAAATGGGAGCATTTTCAGCACAAAAAAAGTGCTGAAAAACTCAACTTATACACGAGTACATAAGGTAATTTACTTTTTCAAATACTGTTTTCCATAGTGTGGGAACAAAAGGGACTGTCACTGTGTAGGGCAGCAACATGTTGCCTTTTTTCTTCATCTGGTGTTGGGAATAAATGGGGAATGTGCTCTAGACGTGATCAGCTATTGATAACTGTATGTTATTTTCTGCAAAGATGAGTTCTGGCTGGAAGAAGAGATAGCAGTCTATGCCAGTTGAAAAAGAAAAGAGAAATTCAAGGATTTCACCAAGAGTCACTGGCAAGTCAATGTGTTACCTGTGCACTTACACTATATGCAGAGTTATTGAGTATAATGTAAATGGTGATCACTGTGTTACCTGTACACTATATACAGAGCTCCTGTGTATATTGTCACAGGTGATCACTGTATCACTTGTACACTATATACATAGCTCCTGTGTATAATGTCTCTGGTGAACACAGTAATACCTGTACACTTACACTATACACTGAATACTATATACAGAGTTCCTGTGTATAATATTCCAGCTGGTAATAACAGTGTTGTTAGTATTGTGGATTTTATTAATGATCAGTATTGTAATATTCGGTCACTATGTCATAATATGTTGTCCTGTCCATTCATGGTGTGGCAGTATTTATTCCTGCATGTGGTATTATTCAGTCACTTTATGGTCTAGTCACTGTGTGGTGGTATTTCTTCCTTGCATGTGGAATTATTTTGTTGTTATATGCTAGTAATATGTGTTCTGGTCACCGTGTGGTGGTATTTCCCTCTTGTACAGTATGTGGTATTATTCTGACACTGTGTGGTGGTAATACGCATTCTAGTCACTATGTGGTGGTAATATATGGGCTGGTTACGTTGTGGCAGTATTTCTATCCTGTATGTGAAATTATTTGGTCGCTTTATGCTGGTAATGGTGTAGGAGTATTTCTTCCTTGTACAGTATGCGGTTTTATTTTGTCACTGTGTGGTGGTAATATGTAGACCAGTCATGGTGTGGCATTATTTCTCCCTTGTATGTGAAATTACTTGGTTGCTTTATGCTGGTAATATGTGGTCTGGTCATGATGTGGTGGTATTTCTTCCTTGTATGTGGAATTATTTTGTTGTTACATTCTGGTAACATCTGGTCTGGTCACAGTGTGGCAGTATTTCTCCTTATACAGTATGTTATATTATTCTGTCATTATGTGGTG
This sequence comes from Ranitomeya variabilis, assembly GCF_051348905.1. Classification (NCBI taxonomy): domain Eukaryota; kingdom Metazoa; phylum Chordata; class Amphibia; order Anura; family Dendrobatidae; genus Ranitomeya; species Ranitomeya variabilis. Next base: position 390,979,287 of record NC_135234.1, read on the forward strand.
GTAATATTTAGTCATAGTGTGGCGGTATTTCTCCCCTGTATGTGGTATTATCGGATTGTATTGTATATGGTGGTCATATCTTCTCTCTGGTATTAATTAGAAGATTATTTGTTTCCATTAGTGATTAAATACTTGGAACAAGATGCACTTGAGGAGTTCTCCAGTGAAAACAAGTAATCATCTTTCTACAGGATAAGTGATAAATTATTGATTGACGGGGTTCTGACTGTTGGGACTCACATCGATCAGCAGAATGGAGAGCTTTTATCCTCACTAGACTGGAGTGGCATGCGCGACTTGACCACTGATACATTCATTCCCTCAGTTGCTGCGAGCGTTACACTTGTTTTTTTTTTCTGGAAGCCCCAAACAGAATGAATGGAGCTGCAGTCACACCTCCCACCTGCTGCTGCATTTTAAAATTAGGGTAAAAGTGTCCTGTCAGAGATAAAACTTCCCAATTCTTCCTATAGGAGCAGTTTCCAATTTTTAGACCCGAAAGATCAATAAGTTATCACCAATCCTGAGGAGCCCATGGATCTATGTGTTTTTAATCAAAGAACTCCTTTAATGCAAACTACCATAATTGCACATCAAAATTATAGTATGTACAGAGTAGCTGTGCAGGGACCACCTGTGTTTTACAGGGCACAATGCACCAGGTTGTTATGGCACTCTACACAAGGCTTTTATTGCACTCTACACCAGGGCTGCCACAAGAAATTTCGGGGGCCTCATACTGGCAAATTTTTTTGGGCCCCCTTGAGACTCCGCCCAGGCTCCACCCCAGCCCCGCCTCCATGCTCCACCCCTGGAACTGTCCACAGTCCCACCGCTCTCTCTTGGAAAAACTCCACTTCTCACCTATCACACATTAACAGTTTCCATCACCAGATCACACATATATCCAGCAGCTTTTGTTTTGGCCAAAAGATATTTTAAGCCGCCACCATAACACGGTAGACACTTTTGGCTGTGCCCTACTCTGCTGTAACCTATTAAATATTTGTTAAAATATGCAATACAATTTAGGTATATTTTTATTTATTTTTCAATTTTTAAAATGACCAATAATATCACATACAAGGAACAAATACCATGTCAAGACCACATATTACCACCACAGTGATCGAATAACATCACATAAAGGAACAAATACCACAACACCATGACCAGACACCATATTATTACCACATAGTGACCAAATAGCACATACAAGGGACAAATACCACCGCACCATGACCACATATTACCACCACAAAGTGGCCGGATACTACAATACTGATCAGTAATAAAAAAAACACAATACCATCACCATAAGTGCCATTATACACAGGAGATCTGTTCTTAGTATGCAGTGTCTTTGTACAGGTAAGGCTGGTTTCACACTTGCGTTTTTGTCTGCAGCGTTTTTTTTTTTTTTAAACGCATGCGTTTTTTTCCCTATATTTAACATTAAAAACGCATGCGTTTTTATGTGTACGCGTTTGGTCGCGTTTTCAATCGCATGCGTTTTTTTACTACATGCGTTCATTTTCAAAAATGCAACTTGTAGTATTTTTGAGGGGCGTTTTTTGGACCAAAAAAAACGCATGCATTTTCATGCGGTTTTTTTGGGACAAAAAATGCATTGGCGTCAACGGGGACGCATGCGTTTTTTTTGTACATGCGTTTGCATGCGTTTTTTGACGCATGTGTTTTTTTAAACAAAAGTTGAATAGACTGAAGATAAGGTTGTCTAGACACTGATAAGCCTCCCCCATAGCAGCAGGGTTATAAAAGGAAGGTATGGGGAAGCTTCTGGTCACTTCTCATCAGACTCAAAAGAAGACCAGACCCTGGCCGGACGCATTGGTGGACAAGACCCAGAGCAATGTGAGTATATCCTAGCCAATGCATTTATTTTAAATTTTTTGGATCTACATGTCCTAATTTCTTTTTTTTTTTCTTTCAACATGCATCAGAATGTCTTCTACGGAGTCTTCATCTGATGAGGAGTTCCAGCCACGTCAGTCAGAAGTGGATCATGTCAGTGAGGTTAGTTTTTTGTCCTTCAGCTTGGTAAGTATTGACTGTCACATCGACACATGAGACAATTTGATTTTTTTTTTTTTTATAGAGCACTTCAACTGAGGGACAGAGAGGGACTGAGCAGCGGAGTCAAGGTCCAGTGGGAAGACGGCAGTGGGTATGTATACAAGGCAGACTGTCCTCATTGTAATATTCTTGAATCTTCCTTTCTGTACCCTTGATTTTCTTTAAATTTTTCTTGTATGATCCTTTTCTTAAAGTTGTCTTTCATATTCCTGCCCTTTCTCATATTCTTGTTTTTTTTTTCCTAATGTGATTGAGCAAACTTAAAAATGATTTTCTTTTACTTTTAGGTATCACAACGGGACGACGACCGGATCGATAATGACCTCCTGATCACCCTGGTCCAGGAGCGAGTCCCGTTGTGGGACAGCCGGTATCCACAGCACGCCGTCAACAGTACGCTACGTCGGTTGTGGAGTGAGGTGGCCCAAGCGTTGTGGGATGGCTGGGAGAATGCCCCGCCACGGGTCCGTAATGCATTTAGTAAGTATTGCACTGCAGTGTGAAGCAGCAGAGACCTTGGCTGGGCTCTCTTGACTGTGTGTGATGAAAGAAACTTTTCGGAGTTTCTGTCATCACACACAGTCAAGAGAGCATGGCCTAAAGTCCTTTTTCTGACCATTATATTTTATTGCTATTTCACAGTGGACAAAGTAAGAACACGTTGGCGTTCCATGAAGGACCGCTTCAACAAGGACCTTCGTGATGAGAATCGTGCAGCCAGTGGTTCCGGAGCAAGGCACCGGCCGTACAAATATCACCATGTGCTGGCCTTTCTAAGACCGGTCCTTCTCATGAGAACGTAAGTATTTCTCACATGCTTCCGGTTGTATTTCATTGAGATAATCTGTCATTTTTAATTCCACAGGATGTACCGTCTTGTTATAGTTTGGTATTAATTTTCTGTTTTCTTTTTTCACAGCACATACTGCACGACTGTCGCAACAGGTTCTGGAGCGGTCCTTCAGCCGGCAGCCACGGACCCGTCCCAGCCATCCAGCAGCGCAGCACCAGGTGGGTCTTCCACACTCACTGGAGACCAGGGGGCTGGCCCATCAGGTCTTCCCCTTTCGCAGTCCTCTTTCACTGCACCCATTTTTGCGGGCACATCCCGGCAGCGACAGAGGGCTTCGGATAGGTCCGCCATGCCGAGTTTTTGCACTTGAGCTCGGTTTTACACGAAGCTATCAAGGCTTTAGGTGACAGAATGGATGTGTCCCATAATCTCTTACATTGCCGCATCCAGGATGTCGCCAAAAGCGTTGATCAAGTGAAAGACGACCTCAAGAAGCCAGCTAATCATTTTTTTAATGAAATCCAACAGGGCATGTCGGAACACCTTAGCCCTGATCTCCAGCTGAGTGTGATGCAGGCCTGCAATGTTGCTTTTGCGCAGGCTATGCAGCAGAGTCAGAGTCGTAATGTGGCGGCATATCCTACTGTGCCGTCACTGTCACTATTAAACACCATTCCTACTGCTGCTGCATACCACTGCACAGCCACCTCTATTCCATCCACAGGTGTACTCCACTACAGCGCCAACACGATGACGAGTGCTGTTGGACATCCCGCCGCCACCACCGTGACAACCGCTGCTCCGGCTTGGACCTCCTCCGCTGACACCACGATGACGCAGGACCCTGGCGTGGCTTATCGGCCCGGCCCCCTCCCGATGCAGCAGGACCCATCCATGGCATATCGGACCGGACCACCCCCGATGCAGCAGGACCGAGGCCTGGCATATCGGACCGGACCCCCCCCCCGATGCAGCAGGACCGAGGCATTGCTTTCCGGGCAGGACACCCCCCGATGCAGCAGGACCCAGGCCAGGCGTATAGGACGGCCCAGCCCTCCATGCAGCAGGACCCAGGCATGGCGTATCGCACCGGCCCCCCCATGATGCAGCAGGACCCTGCCACGGCTTTATGTTCCCCCCACCAGCAATGCAGCAGGACACTGGTATGGGCTTTGTTTCCCCCCCCAACGAGGCACCAGGACCCTGGGAGGGTTTTATGTTCTCCCCCAACGAGGCACCAGGATCCAGGGAGGGTTTTAGTTCCCCCCCCAACGAGGCACCAGGACCCAGGCGGGGCTTTATCTTTCCCCCTCACTACAATGCTGTTGGACTCAGACGTTGCCGAGTGCTCCACAATGGAGACGGACTGTGTAATTGTGGAGCCGGGTCCTGACGTGTCTCCCGCCAACACTCAACATCCTAGCCCAAGAATACATCCCCCTACCAGGAGAACCCAAAGGCAAACCGGAAAAACTTATAAAAAACAAAAAACTCCCCCATCACCTACCGATGTGTCTCTATTGTCTGTTGTGTCTCAACCTTCCATTGTGTCTCAAGCCCCTCATGTTTTAAGCCCCATCCCCGAACTTCCAGACCCTTCCAGTTTTATTGCCCCTTCTCCTGCCACCTCTGCCTCCTCCACGGTGAGCCAGGCTTCAGTTCTGAACACCCCCCAGATACGTCACTCCACCCCACGCCGACGCGGTACAACCCGTCGCGGTAAAAAAAAATTAATTTGTTTGTGTTTAATCAATAAAAAAAAAGTTTATTTGCAACAATTATGCTTGGTTTATTTTGTCTTTCACCCCTCTCAATACACACCAATAAACTTCGCCACACACTTATTCTTTTGGCCAAAACATATCTCCAGTAGTATAAAATACAAGACAACATCTATATGTGTTTCTTTAGTATACAGATATGAGTTGGCCAAAAAAATATTATTTATTTCCATACTCTTATTTTTGTACCTGGTGTAGTGTCACTGTACAAAGAGAAAATGGTGGAAATCAAGTTCAGAACTCAACTGAACTGGTCAGATGTCAAAATAGACACCTGACCGATTAAGTTGATTACTGCCTTGTATATTCACCATATTCTTTATAGCACATTATGTTACAATGGTTGTCAAACTGATGGAACAATGGTTGTCACACGCTACATATCTATGCTCACCTGGCCAGGTGTAAGAAATTGTGAATTCATGATCATGTATATGTTTATCATGAATTTATTATTTCTTACACTTGACTTGATGGGTATAGAGACCATGACAGTATTGACGCAATGACGTCAACAAGATTACCAATAAATAAATAAAAATTTTGTACCATTATTATAAGTATGGGGCCCGTGTTTTATATCATTCTTTGAAAAACAAAATAGGGAGTGCAACAGAGGTCAATTACGATGAAAAAATAAAAATTATTACCTCATCAACTGTCACCCACTCCTGGTTTTGGATTGCAAAATATGATATACATATCTACTGCCCATCTTTGGTCAACCTTTGTTTAGAGAGGAAAAAGATAGTAGACATGGTCAACACAAAAAAGTTTATTAATTAAAAAAATTTGTATCAGTGTTTAATAATTGGTAAACATAAACATACAACAGGACATTTACACAACATTGTCCTGCCATGACACACGTCCAATATCGGACACAAAATAGGCCGCAATTTGGTCCCGCATAAGACCAACGGCTGCAGTTGACCGCATCGGGTGATGGTGAAAATCAGGCAATGGGTGTGAAACAGGTTCATCAAGTTCATTGTGGGGTCGCTCCTTAGCCATTATATAATTGTGTAGAACCACACAGGCTTTGACCACCTCGTCCACTGTTTCCACTTTTAGATTGATGGCTGTTGCAAGAATGCGCCATTTAGCAACAAGAATGCCAAAGCTGCACTCTACGGTTCTTCTGGCCATGGTCAGTCTGTAGTTGAATATTCTTCTAGTATGGTCCAAGTCCCTACTAGAATAGGGCTTCAGGAGATTTTCACACATCTGGAAGGCCTCATCCCCAACCATAACAAACGGCAGCGGTGGGGAGAGGCTGTGGAGGGGGAAAATTAAAATTGTTGCCATACACCCGACGGCCCATATCTGAGCTCTTGAAGGTCTGGGAATCATTGCCACAGCCAAAACCTCCAATATCCACGGCGATGAAGCGACACTCCGCATCCGCTATTGCCATGAGCACTACTGAAAAATATTTTTTAAAATTATAAAACTCAGATCCGGTTATGGCAGGTTTGACAATGCGGATGTGCTTTCCATCCACTGCCCCTAAACAGTTGGGGAAATCACACACGTTCAAAAATGTAGTTGAAATTTCCCGCCACATGTCCACGGTGGGTACGGGTATAAACTCCTCATGGAGTACATTCCATAACGCACGACAGGTGTCCACAACAATTCCGGAGAGGGTTGAGATTCCAAGGTGGTATTGGAAGTGCAGGGAAGATAAACTCTCTCCTGTGGCAAGAAATCTAGACGAAAAAGAAACAAAAAAAACATTTTAAATCGGCTCTTAATGGTGTGTTTAAAAAAAAAAAATAAAAAAAAATAAACAAACATAGAAAACATGTCATAACAACAAAGTTGACCGTCATTGGTTTAGTTTTTGAACGTACCGTAATGTCACTAACAGACGTTCCTCAGGTGGAATCGCTCTACGGAGCCGTGTGTCCTGTCGCCTTATGGATCCTTCAACACGAGCCAGTAAATCCCGGAAAGAATCTTGAGACATTCTGGTATAATCCTGGAATTTCTCCGGGTTGGCATTCAGCTCCCTATAGAGCGTGTGATATGCTCCACGGCTCTCACGCACTTCAATGATGGGGTGCCTCCAAAAACGCTGACGCTGTCTCCTTCTCCATCTTTGGCGGTTTCGGTCTTGCTCCCAAGCAAAAACACAGGCAAGGAAAATCTTGAAGCTGAACTCCAGTTTGAAATAAAAGTTATCCATAGAAAGATCCATCGTGACACCGGAAACAGTAGCAAGCTCTGAAAATTTCTGTCCCCCTAGGGTCTATATATTGAGAGACAATCATATACGCCCTCTCTATTCCCATTGGTTGTGTCTGGTTATCTTTTTTGGTTTTTTTTTTTTTTTTGAAAAATGTTCAAAAAAACGCAAACGCATGCAAAAACGCATGTAAACGCGTGTAAACGCTGCGTTTTTTGACGCACGCGTTTAATGCATGTGTCAAAAAAACGCAGCGTTTACACGCGTTTACATGCGTTTTTGCACCCTGCGTTTTTTTTTAAAAACGCATGCGTTCAAAAACGCAAGTGTGAAACCAGCCTAATACAGTGATCACTGGTGATATTATACACAGGAGCTCTGTATATAATGTATAGGTAATACAGTGATGACTGGTGACATTATACACAGGAGCTCTGTATATAGTGTGTAGTGTCAGTGTATAGGTAACACACTGACTCACCAGTTACGTCTCTAGGTGAAGTCCTTCATTTTTCATCTTTCATCCAGCACAGACCACCGTCACTTCTTCCAGCCAGGACTTGTCTTTGCAGGAAATAACACAGTTATCTCGAGCTCCGCTTGCAGAACACATTACTGAATTTTTCCCAACTTCTACATTACACCACATGAAGAAAAAAAGGTGACATAGTATCACTCTACACACTAACAGGACCGCACCCCCATTTAAAACAGTATACTCAAAAAATAAAATAAATACATCACTGCAGTAATAATATCCCTTAATTAGCCCCTATGGTAATAATAATATCCCCATCCTGGCCCCTGTGTGTCTCATTCTTGGATCCAGCCATATGTTCTCCCATCCTGCCCTCATGAGTATCCATTCTGCCCCGTATGATCTCCCCATCCTGCCCAATCTGTCTCCATCGTATCTATCCTGCCCCATGATCCTGCACGATCTGTCTCCAATCCTGACCCCAGTGTCTCCAATCATGCTCCCATGTCTTTCATTCTGCCCCGTGTCTCCATTCAGGCCCGTATCTCCATTCTGCCCCAGTGTCTCCAGCATTTCTGCCCCCAGTGTCTCCAGCATTTCTGCCCCCAGTGTCTCCAGCTTTTCTGCCCCCAGTTTCTCCAGCATTTCTGCCCCAGTGTGTCCAACATTTCTGCTACAGCGTATCCAGCATCTCTGCCCCAGCGTGTCCAGCATCTCTCCCCTAGGGTGTCCAGCATCTCTGCCCCAGCGTGTCCAGCATCTCTCCCCTAGGGTGTCCAGCATCTCTGCCCCAGCATGTCCAGCATCTCTGCCCCAGTGTGTCCAGCATCTCTACCCCCCAGAGTGTCCAGCATCTCTGCCCCCCGAGTGTCCAGTATCTCTGCCCCAGTGTGTCCAGTATCTCTGCCCCAGTGTGTCCAGCATCTCTGCCCCAGTGTGTCCATCATTTCTGCGCCAGTGTGTCCAGCATGTCTGCCCCAGTGTGTCCAGCATGTCTGCCCCAGTGTGTCCAATATTTCTGCCCCAGTGTGTCCAGTATCTCCGCCCCAGTGTGTCCAGCATCTCTGCCCCAGTGTGTCCAGCATCTCTGCCCCAGTGTGTCCAGTATCTCTGTCCCAGTGTGTCCAGCATCTCTGCCCCAGTGTGTCCAGCATCTCTGCCCCAGTGTGTCCAGCATTTCTGCCCCAGTGTGTCCAGCATTTCTTCCCCAGTGTGTCCAGCATCTCTGCCCCAGTGTGTCCAGCATTTCTGCCCCAGTGTGTCAAGCATCTCTGCCCCAGTGTGTCCAGCATTTCTGTCCCAGTGTGTCCAGCATTTCTGCCCCAGTGTGTCCAGCATTTCTGCCCCAGTGTGTCCAGCTTCTCTGCCCCAGGGTGTCCAGTATTTCTGCCCCAGTGTGTCCAGCATCTCTGCCCCAGCGTGTCCAGCATCTCTGCCCCAGCGTGTCCAGCATCTCTGCCCCAGCGTGTCCAGCATTCTTCCCCGGGGCCCCCTGGATCGCCGCTCTCAAAAAAAAAAAAAAAAACACGAGTTCTTACCTGGCCGCGCTCCTGCAGCGGGCAAAGCTCACTCCCTCCATGCAGGTGAAGTACGCACTCACCGGTTGCTGACAATGACGTCAGATGCCAGCGACATGCGCACTGCGGCTCAAGTCAGCTGCCAGCCTCTGTCTGGCTGGCGGCTGTTAACTATTGACGTGCGGGCACCCGCATGTCAATAGCGTGCCACAGTGCCTGTAGGGGGTGCCCGGTGAGCAGATGAGACAGGGCCCGATGCGGGCTCCCTCTGCCCACTCCCTCTGCCCACCAGGCCCCATACACCAGTCATGGCTGTAATGCCCTGATGGCGGCCCTGCTCTACACTACGCTATTAGGGCACGCTGCACCAGGCTGTTAGGGAACGCTGCACCAGGCTCTTGTGGCCTTCTGCACCAGGCTGAGACTAAAATTATTGCACAACCAGTGATCCGGCATTTATACAGGCTACTTGTTGTGCCAGCCAATCATAGCCATGCCTTTACTTAACATGGCTGTGATGGCTCCAGAAGTGCCAAAAGCCAAAAAACATGTTAATTGGCTGTGCTACAGCCTCTAAACTAATGTTTTATGGCACTGAACCGAACAGTAATACAAACTTCGGTAAAAGAGTCCGTGTTCGCAGTTTGGCACTGGACACTAGATGTCAGGTACAAACTCCAAACTTTACAATTCAGGTTCACTAATCTCTACATCCTACCTTTCCAGGGCCCAGGTAGGTTGGCTGTTCATTGGTTATATCTCATTTAACCACTGGATATTTGAGATACTGCACCAGACATAGCTTTTTTCTTTTTTTTTATATAGGAAATCTGTCAGAAGGATCAACCCTCCTAAGCCGTCTATATGGACATGCAGGTCACATAAAGTTGAATAAAATTACACATTGATATCCATGATGATGTTTTTGTTGATAAAAATCTACGCTTTTTTATGTAAATGCTCTGTTGAGGGCTATGGGCCTGGCACTGATGAGTATGAGAATCTGCCTCCAGAGCTTATTTAAATGAAAGATGGCTTTACCAATGTGAGACTTGTAATGGTTTCTCTCTGCTCTCACAATCACACACAGCTCTGCAGTGAGATCAGAACTAAAACATCATAGCAGAGCTAACACAGTAAAGCAGAAGTGAACTTTGTCTCATTACAAACGTTTGCATCTGCAGTTGTCCTCTCATAGTGCTGTAAGTTCTGACAAAGAGCGATACCTAGTAATAACAAACACAATACAGTAGAGTTTAACTTTGTCTCATTACAAACATATTTGGAGTTATCATTTCACAGTGCTTCAGCTTTCATCTCACAGGCAGCTAGTGTGGGTTTTGGGAGGGGAAATGGCAGTACAGCAGAGGTGTTAGCGCCCCAGGGTCCTGGTTGTTGCAGTAATGTCATTCTTCCACCAGTGGGAGTAATGTTATGTCTGAAGGCAATAAAGGAGATCTCTTTACCAGGTATCACAAATCACACAACACACTTCACACTACAGTCCACCAGGGGGAGCAATGCTCCTATTTATTAGGGCACGCTTCACAATTAGGTAAAACTGGTGGTCTGGATAGGAAGTTAGGCAGAAGCTGGCTAAGCTTCACTCAGTCAGTACCTGTCAGGCAGACAAAGAGGAAGGAGGAACATCTAACAGTTGCCGACAGGGTGGTCCCTGACAGGGGTGGGATCCTGTCAGAGGCCTAGACAGAAGGACAAGGAGCTGCGCCTGCCCCACGTGTGGCAGCATCCTAAGAAAGAGACATGAACAGTGAATTGTATTGTAGAGGGTGAGAAACTAAGTCATAGCAAAAGGAGAGGAAACCACAAGGAGTTCTGCCCTGCTTAGGCTGCCTCCTTCTGAGGCGCAGGATCCGAAACACCGAGGGAGCAACCGTCTCCATGCCTTGCTCCAGAGACCGGCAGGACAACTAATTCCACGTTACCTGCCCGACCTTTACCCGGGAGGCACAGTGGCAACTTGTGGGGGCTGGGGCATGATAGAGTCCCTGTAAAAAGCCTCAGGCCATCAGTCATATGTGTTTGTTCCTATCCATCTGGGGGACAGAGAGAGACATAACACCTAGAACATCTATCAGTTGTGAGGACCTTATGAGAAGCTCAACAGTAAGGTACTACAACATCCAGGTGCTAGAGGAAGGCTACTGATTTCCACTTGGATAAGGGGACTCTGGATTTGCCTTCAGACCAGTCGGACTCTGCCTGACCTGTGATCTGGTGCTCTGGACTCTGGACGCTGAAGCCTTCAGTAAAGGTAAAGAGACTGCAAACTTGTGTCCTCGTTCTTCACTGCGCCTCACACCATCCACCATCTACACACTGGGAAGCCCTGGGGACATACTTAACCTGTGGGAAGGTATACCATCTAGCTGCCATAACATCACCCCAGCGGACCCCTAAGCAGCGTTGGTCACCCTGACTGAATACCACAGGTGGCGTCACGAACATTTCCCCTTAAAGACCTTTCCCCTTATTTCAATGGACCTCCTGAGGGCCACAGACCGGGTCAGCCACCGTGACATCCCCCTTGAGAACCGAAGGGCCTGGTACCAAGTACCCCTAGCCCTCGGGGGTGCTCCATTATCATTGTGAGAAGATAACTGTAAATTTGTTTGCAGTGTTTGTAATGAGACAAGCTTCAACTCTGCTGTACTGGCTGACAGCACTGTCATAGGAAAACTGTAGATGCAAATGTGCTTTAATGAAACAAAAGTTCACTTATGCTGTACTGTGTTAATTCTGATTTCACTGCGAAGCTGTCTGCTATTACAAGAGCAAAGTGTCAGTTAGTATTTGGTTCCCCTTGTTAATGTCTAATTTTATCTAAAATAAGCTCTGGAGGTAGGTTCTTATGCAGATCATCGTCCAGCCCAAAGCCTGGAACAGCTCATTTGCACATAATAAATATGTGGATTTCTCTGTGAACAGCCTGCTTCTTTAGCAATGACCTTTTGTGGCTTACCCTCCTTGTGGAGTGTGTCAATGACTGCCTTCTGGACATCTGTCAAGTCAGCAGTCTTCCCCATGATTGTGGAGCCTACTGAAACAGACTAAGGGACCTTTTTAAACACTCAAGAAGCCTTTGCAGGTGTTTTTTGTTAATTATTGTAATTTACTGAGATAATGACTTGTGGGTTTTCATTGGCTGTAAGCTATAATCATCAACGTTAACAGAAATAAACACTTGAAATAGATCACTCTGTTTGTAATGACTGTATAATTTATTAGTTTCCCTTTTTGTATTGAAGAAGTGAAATAAATTAACTTTTTGATGATATTCTAATTTTGTGAGAAGCATCTGTATATGTAGCTTGGAAAATAATGATGAATCATCATTTCTTTTCCACTGGGACCACTGGCTGCGTCTGTTAGCACTGCAGCTTTGATTGATTTTACGACCAGTAAGGTCAAAAAATGTTGTTGCAGGCTTAGAATCTGCACTGCCCAGCATCAAATGGCAATTGGTGGCTAGAAAACTGTTAATTAACTGATATTTTTATACTGTGTTATAACATCTCAATGTAGAGTACACATTACATTTTTTCATATTTAGATTTTTTTTTACAATATTTTGCCTCTTTGTTACGTTAAGAACAAACTCTTTGCATAAGTTTTACTTTTGTTGGCTTGTCAGTAATAGATCTTAACCAGAATTTCAATATTGTTTACCAACTGTAAAAATGTGAGTCTCCTGAAAGTGTTCACTTCTGCATTCACTCAAAAAGGGATTCTGTTAGTGGAGTTAATTGAGGAGGCTGAAATGATGACAAGAATACTTAATAAGACAGCATCTTGTTTGCAGCTTAAAATCTGGAGTATTGTGGAAGTCACTTGTGGTCCAGTCGATGAAACTAAATGTGTGAATCACTGTGAACAATGAATCATTCTATGTTCACAAGTTTAACTTGCTCTCTGCTGGAGACAAGCACTTATCTGCAGCAAAAACGATTGAAGATTAACAGCAATCATACACTTTTTTTTAACACTGAAGTTTTTCATTTTTGCATCATGAGATTTTTCTGGCTTTAGCTCTTTTTATTTTTATGTAGCTGTTTAAATCCTCGAGTTTTGTAGGTCAAATTGTAGAATATTTTACACATTATTTTGTGGAATAGATATGATAAAAGTAGTTTTTTTTTACAATGAGATTATGATTGAAAAAAAAATGCCACCGTATTTTTGCTTTTATTGTTTTGTCATTTTTGACAAATGATCCAGTTTCTTGAAATTCTCCAAAATATTCGATTTGCAGTTAATTAATTAGCATGATTTTCCCAAACTGATGGTGTTGCAGTCAGACTAAAGGTACCTTCACACTAAGCGACGCTGCAGCGATATCGACAACGATGCCGATCGCTGCAGCGTCGCTGTGTGGTTGCTGGAGAGCTGTCACACAGACAGCTCTCCAGCGACCAACGATGCCGAAGTCCCCGGGTAACCAGGGTAAACATCGGGTTGCTAAGCGCAGGGCCGCGCTTAGTAACCCGATGTTTACCCTGGTTACAGTGTAAATGTAAAAAAACAAACACTACATACTTACATTCGCGTCCCCCGGCGTCCGCTTCCCTGCACTGTGTGAGCGCCGGCCCTAACAGCAGAGCGGTGACGTCACCGCTGTGCTTTGCTTTACGGCCGGCACTGACACACTCAGTGCCGGAAGCTCTGAGCAGCAGCGCGGACGCCGGGGGACGTGACAGACATCAGAGGGTGAGTATGTACTGTTTTTTTTTTTACTTTTACAATGGTAACCAGGGTAAATATCGGATTACTAAGCGCGGCCCTGCGCTTAGTAACCCGATATTTACCCTGGTTACCATTGTAAAACATCGCTGGCATCGTTGCTTTTGCTGTCAAACACAACGATACACGCCGATCTGACGACCAAATAAAGTTCTGAACTTTCAGCAACGACCTGCGATATCACAGCAGGATCCTGATCGCTGCTGCGTGTCAAACACAACGATATCGCTATCCAGGACGCTGCAACGTCACGGATCGCTATCGTTATTGCTGCAAAGTCGTTCAGTGTGAAGGTACCTTTAGGGCTCATACTCACTTGCGAGCAACTCGGATGAGTCTTGCATGGCAATACCTGGCACTGCACCTGGCACAGAGGGGCTGAGCATTCGGCTGCATGTATTCCGATGCAGCTGCACGCTCCGATCTGAGTGCTGGCAGCAGTGCCGGGTATTGCCATGTAAGACTCATCCGAGTTGCTCGCAAGTGAGTATGAGCCCTAAGCATTACCCTGCTGTGACCATTGGTATGGCTTGTACTGTTGCCAAATAGGGCCAGTAAGACAGGTGTGCAAAAAGCACACATGCACAGTTAAAAAACTAAATTTTAAATTGTTTTTCCATCTTCTTTTTTTTTTACAAAATTCAGTCAACTTCCTAAAAATGACGTTAAAAAAATGCTGCTTATGTACATTACCAAAAAAACTGGCCATTGCATTGGTATGGCATTTATAGATATAAAATTGAACTATTAAATAAAAAGAAAGGTCTGTTAAAAAACAATTCTTCCCCTCATCAAAAAAAGGGTTGTACAAAAAAATAGCAAAAAGTCACTAGAGTCACTTGTGACAAGCAAGCACATCATTTCTGACTGAACTTTATTTCAGATTTATTTTTTTTCTATAAACATTATTGTGCTGGTGTGTTTTTAGTAAATGAAGAATGAGGAAAAAAGTGTAATTGTAATTCAAGTGCAGCGGAACAAATTCTATGGAGGCAGCTACACTATATCACTGATCAATCAGACTAAGTTTGATGCCATTACATCACATGAAATAGTGCAATGAATCAGAGGAAGAAGGACTATCGTAGCCATATAAAAGATGATGCAGGGAATTCCATAGCCAATTTAAGGGGACTTAGAATAATGAGAGGACATCAGAGCTCACAATCCAGCAATAAAGATAAAAAGATAAAACCCTTAAACATCGGACAAATACTCCAGACAGTAATGTTTTATACAACTGTATCATTGAAGAAAATTAGTGTACTAGTCTCCAAATAATGCAGAAATTACATTGATAGTGGGAGATGTGCCAGCAACAGTCTCTGCCTCATTGTAATTGATCAATGATTTTTTGTAGCTGACATTTGTCCTGCTACATTTTAGATACAATTGTTATTATACATTGCTTATATAGCACTAGCATATTCTGCAGCACTTTACATTTATTACCATCACTGTCCTCAATAGGGCTCATAATCTAAATTTCCTATCAATAAGTTTTTATAGTGTGGGAGGAATCCGGAGTACCCGTAGGAAACCTATGTAAACATGAGGAGAATGTACAAGCTATTTGCAGATATTGTCCTTGGTGGGATTTGAACCCAGGACCTCAGCGCTGGAAAGCAACAGTGATAACCACTGAGCCACCTTGCAGACCAATTATATTCTTTTTTCTTCATTGCTAATGAACTTGAAAACAGCAGCCAACACAATATTTGTTATAGAAAAAAGTATCTGAAATCTTTGTCGGTTAAAGATGGTGAATTTTCTAGTCACAAGCAGGAACCCTGTTGCAAATGCTGGATTTTTCAATGTGAACCTACCTAGTATTTCTTATTATATCATCTTTGGGAAGAAGAGAGAAGAGAATTCACCCCACTGACCGTAAGACCAGGGATGGACTTGCCCACTGGGAATTTGGAGAATCGATCGGTGTGCCTGCCCCCTGTTCAGCACCACAACTCCTGCATCCTTCATATTAGTGTCTCCTTTGCCCTGTATTCCGGTCGTGAGCACCGAGCAGTGGGTGCGTTATTCTAAACCTGGTGCCGGCGGGTCATCTGTACTGCTCAGCAACAAGTGACGTGAAGTGAGTGCTTTCTCATCACCTGCTGCTGCCAGCTTCTATTGAACTCATTTCGCTCACCGCTCTCTCAGCTGCAGAGTGCTCAATGAGATTAATAAAGAACAGGATGGTAGTGTCTAGAATAGAGTTTATTTTTTGAGGAAATTATGTCACCTAAAAGGGCGGGGCCTCCTTCAGTCCAGTGAAGAACCAATTGCAGGAAGCAGCGCTGTGCTCAGGGTGCTGGAGTTCAGAGGAGGGAAATTATAGGCTGCACCTTGGAGCCATGAGAGGAGAGGGCTGAGGGGCTGCACCATGGAGCTGTGTGCGGAGAGGACTGAGGGGCTGCACAATGGACTCTTCTACAGTTGGGAATGATGATCCAAGACTCAGTGTGTGTCATCTGAGTACAGTGGGGAAAAAAGTATTTAGTCAGCCACCAATTGTGCAAGATCTCCCACTTAAAAAGATGAGAGAGGCTTGTAATTGACATCATAGGTAGACCACAACTATGAGAGTCAAAATGAGAAAACAAATCCAGAAAATCACCTTGTCTGATTTGGCAAGATTTATTTTGCAAATTATGATGGGAAATAAGTATTTGGTCACCTAACAACATGCAAGATTTCTGGCTCTCACAGACCTGTAACTTCTTCTTTAAGAGGCTGCTCTGTCTTCGACTCATTACCTGTAGTAATGGCACCTGTTTGAACTTATCAGTATAAAAGACACCTGTCCACAACCTTAAACAGTCACACTCCAAATTGCACTAGGCGAAGATCAAAGAGCTGTCAACAATACACCAGAAACAAAATTGTAGCCCTGCACCAGGCTGGGAAGACTGAATCTGCAATAGGCAGTGCTGTGATGAAATCAACTGGGGGAGCAATAATAAGAAAATGGAAGACATACAAGACCATTGATAATCTCCCTCGATCTGGGGCTCCATGCAAGATCTCACCCCGTGGGGTCAAAATGATCACAAGAACTGTGAGCATAAATCCCAGAACCATAAGAGGGGACCTAGTGAATGACCTGCATAGAGCTGGGACCACCATAAATCTTCTATAATCAGACAAGTTGAGAACTTGCACAATTGGTGGCTGATGTAACTTGAGTATGGGTGCATAGGGAGGATGATGATGGAGAAGGGAGGATGATAAGAGGTTATGTGGAAAAGGGAAGGATGATGGGGTTTGTGAAAAAGGGAGAGTGGTGGGCTTTGTGGAAATTGGGATAACGAGGGGGCTTTGTGGAAAAGGGAAGGGGGATAATGGGCTTTGTGCAATAGGAGGGGGATGATGAGGGGCTGTGTGAAAAATACACTGCTCAAAAAAATAAAAGGAGCACTAAAATTCCACATCCTAGATATCACTGACTGAGATATTCCAGTTGTAAATCTTTATTCATTTTATAGTGGAATGTGTTGAGAACAACAAATACAAATGATCAACGTAAATCACAACTAATATCCCACAGAGGTCTGGAGTTGAAATGATGCTCAAAATCAAAGTGGAAAATGAAGTTACAGGGTGATCCAACCTCAGTGGAAATGCCTCAAGACAAGGAAATGATGCTCAATAGTGTGTGTAGCCTCCACGTGCCTATATGACCTCCCTACAATGCCTGGGAATGCTCCTTATGAGGCTGTGGATGGTCTCCTGAGGGATCTCCAACCAGACCAGGACTAAAGCATCCGCCAACTCCTGGCCTGTCTGTGGTGCAATGTGTCATTGATGTATGGTGCAAGACATGATGTCTGTCACATGTGCTCAGTGTGAACCTGCTCTCATCTGTAAAAAGCACAGAGCGCCAGTGACGAATTCGCCAATCCTGGTGTTCTGTGGCAAATGCCAAATGTCCTGCATGAAGTTGCGCTGTGAGCACAACCCCCATCTGTGGACGTCAGGAACTCAGACCATCCTCATGGAGTCGGTTTCTAAACGTTTGTGCAGACACATGCGCATTTGTGGCCTGCTGGAGGTCACTTTGCACAGGCTGAAATACTCCCATCAGCCGCTTTTGCTCTCACAGTTATTAGGTGCAGCAAGTGTAGGCTGATGGGAAGAGTAGACCCATTAGCCGATGCCGGTGACCAAAGGTAAACTTTATGTCTCCGATCACAGATGCGGGCTCATGCTGTCATTTGACAGAGTGGGAACTGTGATTGTCTTACTGGTGGTAATGATTTTACTGCTGATCAGATGAAGTGTTTGCTGCATTGTCATGCACATAACAGCGTGGCAAGCAATTGATGTACGGGACCCCCTTTCAAATAAATGGGGTCCGGGTACTGTTCTGATACCCGAACCCAAACTTTTTTTAACTGTTTGGTCGAAAGCACCAGACACGGACATCCAGGGGTCCGTCCATCTCTAATCCTGTTTCTAATGTGTGACTGGTGTGGTATGTCATATGTCTAGTGTGTGACTGGTGTGTATGTATGTATCCATTTTCTAGTGTGTGACCAGGGCTGCCACTAGAAATTTTGGGGCCCCATACTGGCAAAATTTTCGGGGCCCCCTTGAGACTCCGCCCAGGCTCCACCTCAGCCCCGCCTCCACGCTCCACCCCTCAAACTGTCCACAGTCCCACCGCTCTCTATTGGAAAATCTCCACTTCTCACCTATCACACTTTGACAGTTCCCATCACCAGATCACACATATAGCCAGCAGCTTTTGTTTTGGCCAAAAGATTTTTTAAGCCACCAAAATGACAAGGTAGACACTTTTGGCCAGGCCCTACTCTACTGTAACCTAATAAATATTTGTTAAGATATGCAATACAATTTAGGTATATTTTTATTTATTTTTCAATTTTTAAAATGACCTATAATACCACATACAAGGAACAAATACCACAGCACCATGACCAGATGACATTACCACCACAGTGATCGAATAATATCAAATGCAAGGAACAAATACCACAACATCATGACCAGACCACATATTACCACCACATAGTGACTGAATACTACAATACTGATCAATAACAAAATAATAAAAAAAACCACAATACTATCACCATCAGTGCCATTATACACAGGAGATCTGTACTTAGTATGCAGTGTCTGTGTACAGGTAATACAGTGATCACTGGTGATATTATACACAGGAGCTCTGTATATAATGTATAGGTAATACAGTGATCACTGGTGACATTATACACAGGACCGCTGTATATAGTATACAGTGTATAGTGTCAGTGTATAGGTAACACACTGACTCACCAGTGACGTCTCTAGGTGAAGTCCTTCATCTTTCATCCAGCACAGATCGCCATCACTTCATCCAGCCAGCGCTCCTCTCTGCAGGAAATAACACCGTTATCTCGAGTTCCGCTTGCAGAACACATTACTTAATTTTCAAAACTTCTACATTACACCACATGAAGAAGGCAACATAGTATCACTCTACACAGTAAAAGGACCGCCCCTCCATTTAAAACAGTATACTCAAAAAATAAAATAAATACATCACTGCAGTAATAATGTCCCTTAATTAACCCCTATGATAATAATATTCACCATCCTAGCCCCCGTGTGTCTCATTCCTTGCGTCAGCCATATGTTCTCCCATCCTGCCATAATGAGTATCCATTCTGCCCCATATGATCTCCCCATCCTGCCCCATCTGTTTCCTTCGTATCCATCCTGCCCCATGATCCTGCCCCATCTGTCTCCATTCCTGCCTCGAGTGTCTCCAATCATGCCCGTATCACCATTCTGCCCTGTCTCCAATCATGCACCCATATCTGCAATCATACCCCCTGTGTCTCCATTCTGCCCCATCTGTTTCCAATCCTGCCCCATCTGTCTCCAGTCATGCCGCCATGTCTGTCATCCTGCCCCCTGTGTCTCCAATCATGCCCCGTTTCTCCATTCTGCCCCGTGTCCAGCATTCTGCACCAGTGTCCAGCATTCTGCCCCTGTGTCTAGCAATCTGCCCGTGTCCAGCTTTCTGCCCCTGTGACCAGCATTCTGCTCCTGTGTCCAGCATTCTGCCCCTGTGTCCAGCATTCTGCCTATGTCCAGAGTTCTGCCCCTGTGTCCAGCATTCTGCCCCTGTGTCCAGCGTTCTGCCCCTGTGTCCAGCGTTCTGCCCCTGTGTCCAGCTTTCTGCCCCTGTGTCCAGCGTTCTGCCTCTGTGTCCAGCTTTCTGCCCGTGTCCAGCGTTCTGCCCCTGTGTCCAGCGTTTTGCCCCAATGTCCAGCTTTCTGCATCAGTGTCCAGCATTCTGCCCCAATGTCCAGCTTTCTGCCCATGTCCAGCATTCTGCCTATGTCCAGAGTTCTGCCCCTGTGTCCAGCATTCTGCCCCTGTGTCCAGCGTTCTGCCCCTGTGTCCAGCTTTCTGCACCAGTGTCCAGCATTCTACCCTGGGCCCCTCGGATCCCCGCTCTTAATAAAAAAAAAAAAAACAAGTTCTGCTTACCTGGCTGCGCTCCTGCTCTCTCCACGCAGCTGAAGCGTGCATTCGCCGGCGACTGACAATGACGTCAGATGCCGGCGATATGCACCCTGCAACTGACGTCAGCTGCTAGCCTCAGATTTACTGGCGGCTGTTAACTATTGACGTGTGGGTGCGAGCCTGCATGTCATAAGCGTTAAACAGCTGAAGCGCCGCTAAGGGCCCAGTTTAGCCTGTGACTGCCGGTAGGGGCCCAGTGAGCAGATGAGATGGGGTCCGATGTGGGCCCCTTCTGCCCACCGGGCCCCATACGCCAGTCACGGCCGTAATGCCCTGATGGCGGCCCTGTGTGTGACTGGTGTGTATGTGTCTTGCGTGTGACTGGTGTGTATGTATCCTGTGTCTAGCATGCCACTGGTGTGTATGTATCCTGTGTCTAGCATGTGACTGGTGTGTATGTGTCATGTTGTCTAGCATGCGACTGGTGTGTATGTGTCATGTGTCTAGCGTTTGACTGGTGTGTAAGTGTCACGTGTCTAGCGTGTAACTGGTGTGTATGTATCCTATGTCTAGTGAGTGTATGTGGCACATGTCTAAGTAATACAATCTTTCTTTGCTTATAGAATATAATTGTTCTTGGCAGCACTTGTCTTGTTTACACAAAATTATCTGCTGCCAATAAGAATGTTTTTAATCAAGCATAAAAATCATTGCACCTAACAAATGAGCATTTTGCTGGTTTGTCAGGTGATTGTTTGGACAGGTATATAGTTGGAAATTTGATGAAAATGATGAAAATTGCACAATTTTCAAACTTTTAGTTTTTATGCCTTTAAATTAGAGTCATATCACACCAATAGTTAATAAATAACATTTCACACATGTCTGCCTTACATCAGCACAATTTTGGAAACATAACTTTTTTTAGTTAGGAAGTTAAAAGGGTTATAAGTTGACCTGCAATTTCTCATTTTACAACAAAATTGCAAAAACTTTTCTTTAGGACCACCTCACACTTGAAGTGACTTTGAGGGGCCTATATGACAGAAAATGCCCAAACGTGACACCATTCTAAAAACTTCACCCCTCAAGGTACTCAAAATCACATTCAAGAAGTTTATTAACCCTTCAGGTGCTTCACAATGTTTTTTAAAAAATGAACATTTACCTTTTTTTCACGAAAAAATTACTTCAGATCCAATTTGTTTTATTTTACTAAGGGTAACAGGAGAAATTGGACCCCAAAAGTTGTTGTGCAATTTATTCTTAGTATGATGAAACCCCATATGTGAGGGTAAACCACTGTTTAGGCATATGGCAGAGCTCAGAAGAGAAGGAGCACTGTTTGACTTTTCAATGCAAAATTGGCTGGAATTGAGATCAGACACCTTGTCACGTTTGTAGAGCCCCTGATATGCCTGAACAGTAGAAACCCCCAATTCTAACTCTAACCCTAACTGCAACACACCCCTAATCCTAATAACAACCCTATCCATGACCCTAACCACAAAACTAACCCCAACACACCCCTAACCCTAGTCCCAACCCTAGCCATAACCCTAACCACAAACACACCCCTAACCCTAATCCCAACCCTAATTTCAACCCTAACCCTAATTCCAACCCTTGCCCTAATTCCAACTCTAAGCCTAATTCAAACCCTAACTCTAATCCCAACACTAACCCTAATCACAACCCTAACCCTAACTTTAGCCCCAACCCTAACCCAAACTCCAACCCTAACCCCAAACCTAACTCTAACCCCAACCCTAACCCCAACCCTATCCCTAACTCTAATGGGAGAATGGAAATAAATACATTTGTTAAATTTCATTATTTTTCCCTTACTAAGGGGGTGATAAAGGGGGTTTCACTTACTATTTATAGCGGGTTTTTATGTTTGACAGCTGTCACACACTAAAATACGCTTTTATAGCAAAAAATTGTTTTTTCATCACCACATTTTGAGAGCTATAATGTATCCATATTTTGGCTCACAGAGTCAGGCGAGGTCTTGTGTTTTGTGGGACAAGTTGATGTTTTTATTGCCATCTTCGGGCACATGACATTTTTTGATCTCTTTTTATTCCGATTTTTGGGAGGCAGAATGAACAAAAAACAGCAATTCATGAATTTTTTTTATTATTTCTTTTCATACTGTTCCGCTTGTGGTAAAATTGATAAGGCAGCTTTATTCGTTGGGTCAGTACAATTACAGCGATACCTCACTTATATCTTTTTTCATGTTTTGGCACTTTTACAGAACAAAAACTATTTTATAGAAAAAATGATTATTTTTGCATCACTTTATTCTGAGAGCTATAACTTTTTTATTTTTCTGCTGATAGAGCTATCTGGCAGCTTGTTTTTTGTGAGACAAGATAACATTTTCAGCTATACCATTTTTATTTGCATCCATATTTTTATCGCGTTTTATTGCACTTTTTGTTTAGCGGTATGATGATAAAGCATTGTTTTCTGCCTCATTTTTTGTTTATTTTTTACGGTGTTCACTGAAGGAGTTAACTAGTGAGAAAGTTTTATAGAGTGGGTTGTTATGGACACGGCTATACCAATTTTGTGTACTTTTATTGTTTTTTTATTATTTACATAAATAAATGGATTTATTGGAAAAATATATTTTTTTCTTTATTTGGGGATTTTTTATTTGAAATATTTTTACACATTCTAATTTTTTTTAACTTCATAACATTGTCCCAGGTTGGGGCATCAATATATCATGTCAGAACGCTGATCTGACACGTTGCATAGCACAGTGTCAGATCAGTCAATGTAGGAGGCTTTCTGGCACCTGCTCTCAGCAGGCGCTAACAAGCCACCTCACTGAAGGACCCAGAAGGACCCTGTGGCCATCTTGGAGCTGGGGGTCTCCATGGAGACCACCGGAACAACGCGAATGCATTGCTCTCTATGTTCTCTATGCTGCTGTCTCTACTGACAGCGGCACCAGAGGGGTTAAATGCCCATGATCGGTGCTAGCACTGATCGTGGGCACCGATGATGGGCATTGCTGCGGGGTGTCAGCTGTCACATCACTTCGGTGCTCACTGTGAGACCACGCGTGTGCTATAGAAAAAGTTTTTAAACCGCAGAGAGGAGGGGATCATAGGAGAAAAATCCTGAACAGTGAAAGTTTTTGGATCTTTAAACTTAATACAAGGGTGCCTGTAGGGCTTAACATCAGCCGGGATATGGTGTTGCAATATAATTAAGAATATAATCTCTCAGAGAAAATGCTAGGATCATGTTCATATTTGCCATGTTGAGCCCCAAAAAATGTGGGGTATTTTATATCATCAGTATGTGTTTGAAAGTGATAGGTGATTATTAATACATAGAAATGCTTGGGCGACGTTAACATTTGCTATTCTCAGCTTAATGAAACAAAAGGTCGTGTTGTTGTTTTTTTCTTTTTTTATGTGAAATTGCATGTATCTGACAGTGATAGACAGGTAGACACATAATATGCTAGATATAATGATTGGAATAGCAAATAGCATTGAAACACCACATATATTTATAGAGCATTTGTGATGCTAAATCCTAAAAGAGGTAAATGCGGATGCTTAAATATGTGTTCCTTATTCACTAGTGGTTAAGAAATGAAAAAAAGATGAGAAATAGAGGGCACACATATATAAATTTTCCATTCATGGTGTGAATGTTAATAATTCTGTTTCTATATTGTTGTACAGAGGTGATCTATTTATAACATGAAACTGTTTAAAAGAATAAGAGGACTGCCTAAACTAATGAGAATAGGGACTAATGAAACGCAGATGATGAGGAGTTCAATTGGACTGGAAAGAGGTGGTTCTTTTTACCTGAATAAAAAAAAGGAAAAAAAACTGTGAAGCCTGAACTTCTTTATAAGACTTCCAAACAGACATTCAGATGCAAATCCATGATTAAGACCTGCCTGGGTCGAAACATGTTGGTTTCTATGCCTTTTTTTAAAATCATGAGTGTATCCAAACTGCCTGACCTTTTTTGTTACCTGTTTTTAATATGAAGAAATAAATAGATGTTTTAAAAAACCTTGGATTTCCTGGGATCATTCATCCAAAGAGGCGTTTGATGTTAACTATTCAATGCAAATCTTACTAGCTTCCACCATCATCTTCACAAGGTCTTTTGCTTTTGTCCTTGGGTTGATATGCACATGTCGGACCAAAGCACATTCATCTCTTGGACCCAGAACCCGTCTCCTTCCTGAGTGGTATGATGGTTGGACATTCCCATCTTGTTTGTATTTGCGTATAATTGCTTGAACAGATGGATGAGGCACCATCAAGTATCTTGTAATTGTACCCAAGGATGAGCCAGATTTGTTGCAAGTACACAATTCTCTTCCTGATATCTTGGCTGATTTCTTTAGACTTTCCCATGATGCTACACAAAGAAGCAGTGAAGCAGTGTTTTCCAGGTTTACATAAAAATATATCCACAGGTGTGTCTCTAATTAACTCAGATGTTGCCAAAAAACTTATCAGAAGCTTCCAAAACACATGACATCATCATACGGGCAGTCCAGAATTGTTTAAAGGCATAGTAAACTTTATTTATGTTAACTTTTGACTTTGATGTAAGTAATAACAATGCCTTAAAACATTCTATTTCTCTCTCATTTTGGCAAATATTAATGATTATGGTAATCCTAATTGACCTAAAATGGAAAGGTTTATTCTGATTTCATGTCAGATATTGAGAAAAAAATATGCATATGTGTCTTTTTATATAGTTAATGTAAGCTTCTTGTTTCAACTGTATATTCACAGCCGGTAAAATAAGTATTTGATACACTGACAATTTTGCACATTTTTCAACCTACAAAGAATAGAGAGGTCTGTAATTTTTATCACAGGCACACTTCAACTTTGAGAGACAGAATCTAAAAATTAAAACAGGAAATCACATTGTATGATTTTAAAAATAATTAAATTGCATTTTATAGCAAAAAATAAGTATTTAAGAAATATATAGATCACCTACCAACCAGCAAGAATTCTGGCCCTCACAGACCCTCCTACTCTGAACGCATTACCTGTTTTAATTGCACCTGTTTGAACGTGTTACCTATATAAAAGACACCTCTCCACACACGCAATCAATTGCAAGTTAACCTCTCCACCATGGCCAATACCAAAGAGCTGTCTAAGGACACCAGGGACAAAACTGTAAACCTGCATAAGGTTGGGATGGGCTACATGACAATAGGCAAGCAGCTTGGTGAGAAGACAAATGTTTGCACAATTATTAGAAAATGGCAGAAACACAAGAAGACTATCAAACTTCGTCAGTCTTGGCCTCCATGCAAGATCTTGAATCATGGGGTAAGGATGATTCTGAGAAAGGTCATTAATCATCACAAAACTACACAGGAGGATCTGATCAATGACCTTAATAGAGCTGAGACCACAGTCTCAAACATTACCGCTAGTAACACACTGCACCATTATGGATTAAAATCTTGCAGGACACGTGAGGTCCCTCTGCTTATGCCAGTAGAAGTCCAGGCCCATTTGTAGTTCACCAATAATCTGAATGACCCAGAGGAGGCATTAGAAAAGGTCATGTGGTCAGATATGACCTAAATAAAACTTTTAGGCACTTACTCCACTCACTGTGTTTGGAGAAAGTAGAAGGATGAGTACAACCCAAAGAACATAGACAAAAAATGTGAAGCATGGTGGGGAGAACATCATACTTTGTGGGTGGTTTTCTGCAAAGGAGACAGGACGACAGCACCGTATTGAAATGAGGATGAATGGGGTCATGTATCGCAAAATTTTGGTCAACAACCTCATTTTCTCAGAGCATTGAAGATGGGCTGTGGCTCAGTCTTCGGTCTTGACAATGACCTGAAACACAGCCAAGGAAATCAACGAGTGACTCCGTAAGAAGCATTTCAAACTCCAGGAGCAGTCCTAGCCAGTCTCCAGACCTGAACTCAGTAGAAAATCTTTGGAGGGAGCTGAAACTCAATGTTGCTCAGCAACAGCTCCAAAACCTAAAAGATCTGTAGAATATCTGTATGGAGGAGTGGGACAAAATTCCTGTTACAGTGTGTATAAACTTGGTTAAGAACTAAAGAAAACCTCTGACCTCTGTAATTGCAAACAACTGTTTCTGTATCAAATATTAAGTTATTTTCATCTATTGTATAAATTACTTATTTCATGCAATAAAATGCAAATTAATTATGTAAAAATCATACAATGTGATTTTCTGGATTTTTTTTCTCACGGTTGAAGTGTACCTACGATAAAAATTACAGACCTCTCCATTGTCTTTAGGTGGGAAAACTTGCAAAATCGGCAGTGTATCAAATACTTACTTTGTCCACTATATATTTTAGCTCATCTATTATTTTTAAGTTATTTTGCAGAAATAATAATAATAACTGTGAAGTAAAATGAGATGTTGTAATATAAGATGTATATTGGAAATAAATCTCAATATATTTTAATGCTAAGGTTGAAATGTTACACGCAAATGGCCTCTGACAATGTAAATCTGTCATCAAATGTTGGTTTATGCGATCAATTTCTGTCATCAAATAAAAACCCACAATGCAATATTTTTGATGAAGTATGCCAGGATGCAAAGGTTAATCCATAATGTTCTATCTAAAATCAGGGACAATTTTAATAGACAGCTGGACTCATCAGAGGATCTGTTCTTCCAAAGGAGAGACAGTTGGACAGCATGTTTCTGTAAATAGAAACTATATTTAAAGCTGAATATGAACATTGTGTCTTGGCTGGAAACAATAGGGATGCCAAAACCCTCTACTACCTTCCTGGTGCTAGCAATAATTTGCCAGGAAGCATATATGGAACCAAACCTGTTAATGCTATATTTAGTTTCAGCCACTTTTAAAAATATACTGCTTCATTTACGCTCTACTGAAAAGAGGACAGCAAGTGTAATATTCTAAACTCTTCAAAAGAACATGGAAAATGATCAGGATTTTGGTAGTTGCATAAAAATATTTAAGGGCTCACAAAAGAAGAATTTTAGAAAACAAAGTGTAGTTTCTAAAAGATGCTTAATTTCTTAACAACTTAACAGGGTTATCCAGGACTAATTTTTCTTTTTACTATGGCCCTAAGAACTAACATTCAGATAGTCGCCAACTACCTTTCTGTTGCTACATCAACAAATTACAGGTGCTTCTCACAAAATTAGAATATCATCAAAAAGTTAATTGATTTCAGTTCTTCAATACAAAAAGTGAAACTCATATATTATATATAGTCATTACAAAAAGAGTGATCTATTTCAAGTGTTTATTTCTGTTAGTGTTGATTATTATGGCTCACAGCCAATGAAAACCCAAAAGTCATTATCTCAGTAAACTAGAATACTTTATAACACCAGCTTGAAAAATTATTTTAAAATCCGAATTGTTGGCTTACTAAAATGTATATTGAGTAAATGCACTCACTATTTGATCGGGGCTCCTTTTCCATCAATTACTACATCAATGTGGCGTGGCATGGAGGTGATCAGCCTGTGACATAGCTGAGGTGTTATAGAAGCTCAGGTTGCTTTGATAGTAGCTTTCAGATTGTCGGCATAGTTGGGTCTGGTGTCTCTCATCTTCCTCTTGACAATACCCCATATATTCTCTATGAGGATAAGGTCAGGTGAGTTTGCTGACCAATCCAACACAGTGATACTGTTGTTTTTAAATCAGGAATTTGTACTTTTGGCAGTGTAGACAGGTGCCACTGCCAAGTCTTGCTGAAGAATGAAATTTCCAACCCCAAAAAGCTTGTCGGCAGAGGGAAGCATAAAGTGCTCTAAAGTGTCCTGGTAGATGGCTGTGCTTAATTCGGTCTTGATAAAACAAAGTGGACCTACACCAGCAGATGACATGGCTCCTCAAACCATCACTGATTGTGGAAACTTCACACTAGACCTTGGAAATCAAGGTCCCAGAATCTGGATGAAGAGTGGAGAGGCACATAATCCAAGCTGCTTGAGGTCTAGTGTGAAGTTACCACAATCAGTGATGGTTTGGGGAGCCATGTCATCTGCTGGTGTAGGTCCACTGTGTTTTATCAAGACAAAAGTCAGCGCAGCCATCCACCAAGAAATTTTAGAACACTACATGCTTCCCTCTGCTGACAAGCTTTTTAGAGATGGAAATTTAATTCTCCAGCAGAACTTGGCATCTATCCATACTGAAAAAAGTACCAATACCTGGTTTTAAAACAACGGTATCACTGTGATTGGCCAGCAACCTTGCCAGACCTTAACCTTAACCAGACGTCACTGAGTATCTATGGGAATTGTCAAGAGGAAGATGAGAGACCCCAGACCCAACAATGCAGACAAACTGAAGGCTGCTATCAAAGCAAACTGGGCTTCCATAACACCTCAGCACTGCCACAGGCTGATCGCCTCCATGCCACGCCACATTGATGCAGAAATTGATGCAAATGGAGCCCCGACCAAGTATTGAGTGCATTTACTGAATGTACATTTCAGTAGGCCAACATTTTGGATTTTAAAATCATTTTTCAAACTGAAATTATAAAGTATTCTAATTTACTGAGATAATTACTTTTGGGTTTTCATTTTCTGCAAACCATTATTATCAACATTATCTGAAATAATCACTTGAAATAGATCACTCTGTTTGTAATGACTCAATGTAATATGTCAGTTTCACTTTTCTGTATTGAAGAACTGAAATTAATTAACTTTTTGATGATATTCTAATTTTTGTAAGAAGAACCTGTATGTTCCATCACATAGAAATCCTCTGATATATTTGGTGCCTGTCATGGGTGTGTCAGATACTGCCGATATTCACTCTACAGCTTGCTGCAGTAAGTCTCTGCGTTTGGCATTGCAGATGCCCTCTTAATCCTTTTGAATTTTGGCACAGTGGCAACCTCCCTCTGGCTCTAATTGGCACACTTGGACCTGGGTGTTTATAGATTCTCAGTCTGCTTCAGTGAGTCACTGGTGATACCCAAATTTTCCCTTGTGAAGGCTTGGAGCTACAGCAGTCAGCTTGCTTCCACTCTGGTGCTATTGGAGGATGTTTGGTATTACCTCACTGAGTCTGCTCATGTTAAGTTGCTTTCCCCTTGTTTGTCTTCCTTCTTCTCTTTAGTGTGCAGTGGGAACTGACCAGTCCTATTCAGAGCCTAGCTCTAGGGATATACAGGGCTTAGGTTCCTGCTCGGCGATTGGGGTGGAACCAATATAGGGATGGTAGGGGAGGCAGAGTGCTATTAGATCTACCTAGGGGTCTCCACTCCCCCTTTCCCTAGCATTTAGACTTTCTTCTCCTCTTCCCTTCATGTTGCACTTAGTCTTCCCACCCTGTGCATGACATTGTCACTATCAGGAATATGTAAAATCAATGCTACCTAGATACCCATGTTAACCCCTTAATCCCATATGACGTACTATACCGTCGAGGTGGGGTGGGCCTTAATTCCCGGTGACGGTATAGTACGTCATACGCGATCGGCCGCGCTCACGGGGGGAGCGCGGCCGATCGCGGCCGGGTGTCGGCTGCATATCGCAGCTGACATCCGGCACTATGTGCCAGGAGCGGTCACGGACCGCCCCCGGCACATTAACCCCCGGCACACCGCGATCAAACATGATCGCGGTGTACCGGCGGTACAGGGAAGCATCGCGCAGGGAGGGGGCTCCCTGCGGGCTTCCCTGAGACGATCGGTACAAGGTGATGTACTCACCTCGTACCGAACGTCTTCTCCCTGCAGGCCCCGGATCCAAAATGGCCGAGGGGCTGTATCCGGGTCCTGCAGGGAGCACTTCCGGGTCGGAGCAGGCTGCAGATGAAAGCTGCAGCCTGCTCCGATGAAAGTATGATCACGGATCTGATAGAGTGCTGTGCACACTATCAGATCTGCGATCTGTGATGTCCCCCCCTGGGACAAAGTAAAAAAGTAAAAAAAAAAATTTCCACATGTGTAAAAAAAAAAAATAATAATTCCTAAATAAATAATAATAATAATAAAAAAAAATATTATTCCCATAAATACATTTCTTTATCTAAAAAAAACAAACAAAAACAATAAAAGTACACATATTTAGTATCGCCGCGTCCGTAACGACCCAACCTATAAAACTGGCCCACTAGTTAACCCCTTCAGTAAACACCGTAAGAAAAAAAAAAAAAAAACGAGGCAAAAAACAACGCTTTATTACCATACCGCCGAACAAAAAGTGGAATAACACGCGATCAAAAAGACGGATATAAATAACCATGTTACCGCTGAAAACGTCATCTTGTCCCGCAAAAAACGAGCCGCCATGCAGCATCATCGGCAAAAAAATAAAAAAGTTATAGTCCTCAGAATAAAGCGATGCCAAAATAATTATTTTTTCTATAAAATAGTTTTTATCGTATAAAAGCGTCAAAACATAAAAAAATGATATAAATGAGGTATCGCTGTAATCGTACTGACCCGAAGAATAAAACTGCTTTATCAATTTTACCAAGCGCAGAACGGTATAAACGCCTCTCACAAAAGAAATTCATGAATAGCTGGTTTTTGGTTATTCTGCCTCACAAAAATCGGAATAAAAAGTGATAAAAAATGGTCACGTGTCCGAAAATGTTACCAATAAAAACGTCAACTCGTCCCGCAAAAAACAAGACCTCACATGACTCTGTGGACCAAAATGTGGAAAAATTATAGGTCTCAAAATGTGGAGACGCAAAAACTTTTTTGCTATAAAAAGCGTCTTTTAGTCTGGTTTCACACTTGCGTTTTTATCTGCATGCGTTTTTTAAAAAAACCGCATGTGTGAAAAAATGCATGTAAACGTGGTAAAACGCATGCGTTTTTATAGAAAAACACAAGAAAACAAGAAAAAAACAAAAAACCCTAACCCTACCCCTAACCCTACCCCTAACCTGAAATACGTGGCACTGAAATACGTGGCACTGAAATATACGTTTATATACGTATATACGTATATAAGTGCCACGATATTTCAGTGGCCACGTATATAAGTGCCACGTATTTAATTGCCACGTATTTAAGTGCCACGTATTTAAGTGCCACGTATTTAAGTGCCACGTATTTCAGTGCCACGTATTTCAGTGCCACGTATTTACGTGCCACGTATTTTTCAGTGCCTGAAATACGTGGCACTGAAATATACGTTTATATACGTATATACATATATAAGTGCCACGATATTTCAGTGGCCACGTATTTCAGTGCCACGTATTTAAGTGCCACGTATTTAAGTGCCACGTATTTAAGTGCCACGTATTTAAGTGCCACGTATTTACGTGCCACGTATTTTTCAGTGCCTGAAATACGTGGCACTGAAATACGTGGCACTGAAATACGTGGCACTGAAATACGTGGCACTGAAATATTGTGGCACTGAAATATCGTGGCACTGAAATATCATGGCACTTAAATACGTGGCACTTAAATACGTGGCACTTAAATACGTGGCACTTAAATACGTGGCACTTAAATACGTGGCACTTAAATACGTGGCACTTAAATACGTGGCACTTAAATACGTGGCACTTATATACGTGGCACTTATATACGTGGCACTTATATACGTGGCACTTATATACGTGGCACTTATGACTGTCAGAAAATGTTCAGTAAACGGTTAGGGGTAGGGTTTCAGGTAGAATTGGGGAGTTTCCACTGTTCAGGCACATCAGGGGCTCTCCAAACGCGACATGGCGTCCAATCTCAATTCCAGCCAATTCTGCGTTGAAAAAGTAAAACAGTGCTCCTTCCCTTCCGAGCTCGCCCGTGCGTCCAAAAAGGGGTTTACCCCAACATATGGGGTATCAGCGTACTAGGGACAAATTGAACAACAACTTCTGGGGTCCAAGTTCTCTTGTTATCCTTGGGAAAATAAAAATTTGGGGGGCTAAAAATCATTTTTGTGGGAAAAAAAATATGTTTTATTTTCACGGCTCTGCGTTGTAAACTGTAGTGAAACACTTGGGGGTTCAAAGTTCTCACAACACATCTAGATAAGTTCCTTGGGAGGTCTAGTTTCCAATATGGGGTCACTTGTGGGGGGTTTGTACTGTTTGGGTACATCAGGGGCTCTGCAAATGCAACGTGACGCCTGCAGACCAATCCATTTAAGTCTGCATTCCAAATGGCGCTCCTTCCCTTCCGAGCTCTGTCATGCGCCCAAACAGTGGTTCCCCCCCACATAGGGGGTATCAGCGTACTCAGGACAAATTGGACAACAACTTTTAGGGTCCAATTTATCCTGATACCCTTGTGAAAATACAAAACTGGGGGCTAAAAAATGATTTTTGTGAAAAAGAAAAATAATTTTTATTTTCACGGCTCTGCGTTATAAACTGTAGTGAAACACTTGGGGGTTCAAAGTTCTCACAACACATCTAGATAAGTTCCTTGGGGGGTCTAGTTTCCAATATGGGGTCACTTGTGGGGGGTTTGTACTGTTTGGGTACATCAGGGGCTCTGCAAATGCAACGTGACGCCTGCAGACCAATCCATTTAAGTCTGAATTCCAAATGGCGCTCCTTCCCTTCCGAGCTCTGTCATGCGCCCAAACAGTGGTCCCTCCCCACAAATGGGGTATCAGCGTACTCCAGACAAATTGGACAACAACTTTTGGGGTCCAATTTATCCTGATACCCTTGTGAAAATACAAAACTGGGGGCTAAAAAATCATTTTTGTGAAAAAAAAAATTAATTTTTATTTTCACGGCTCTGCGTTATAAACTGTAGTGAAACACTTGGGGGTTCAAAGCTATCAAAACACATCTAGATAAGTTCCTTAGGGGGTCTACTTTCCAAAATGGTGTCACTTGTGGGGGGGTTTAATGTTTAGGCACATCAGGGGCTCTCCAAACGCAACATGGCATCCCATCTTAATTCCAGTCAATTTTGCATTGAAAAGTAAAATAGCGCTTCTTCCCTTCTGAGCTCTGCTATGCGCCCAAACAATGGTTTACACCCACATATGGGTTATCGTCGTACTCAGGACAAATTGCACAACAACTTTTGTGGTCTAATTTCTTCTCTTACCCTTGGGGAAATAAAAAAATGGGGGTGAAAAGATCATTTTTGTGAAAAAATATGATTTTTTATTTTTACGGCTCTGCATTATAAACTTCTGTGAAGCACTTGTTGGGTCAAAG
The DNA here is from genome assembly GCF_051348905.1 of Ranitomeya variabilis. NCBI lineage: Eukaryota > Metazoa > Chordata > Amphibia > Anura > Dendrobatidae > Ranitomeya > Ranitomeya variabilis. The sequence goes on from NC_135234.1 coordinate 391,012,571, forward strand.
TGCTCAACACACATCTAGATAAGTTCCTTAAGGGGTCTACTTTCCAAAATGGTGTCACTCGTGGGGGGTTTCAATGTTTAGGCACATTAGGGGCTCTCCAAACGCAACATGGCGTCCCATCTCAATTCCAGTCAATTTTGCATTGAAAAGTCAAATGGCGCTCCTTCCCTTCTGAGCTCTGCCCTGCGCCCAAACAATGGTTTACACCAACATATGGGGTATCAGTGTACTCAGGACAAATTGCACAACAATTTTTGGGGTCCAATTTCTTCTCTTACCCTTGGGAAAATAAAAAATTGGGGGTGAAAAGATCATTTTTGTGAAAAAATATGATTTTTTATTTTTACGGCTCTGCATTATAAACTTCTGTAAAGCACTTGTTGGGTCAAAGTGCTCACCACACATCTAGATAAGTTCCTTAGGGGGTCTACTTTCCAAAATGGTGTCACTTGTTAGGGGTTTCAATGTTTAGGCACATCAAGGGCTCTCTAAATGCAACATGGCGTCCCATCTCAATTCCAGTCAATTTTGCATTGAAAAGTCAAATGGCGCTCCTTCCCTTCCGAGCTCTGCCCTGCGCCCAAACAATGGTTTACACCCACATATGGGGTATCAGCGTACTCAGGACAAATTGCACAACAATTTTTGGGGTCCAATTTCTTCTCTCACCCTTGGGAAAATAAAAAATTGGGGGTGAAAAGATAATTTTTGTGAAAAAATATGATTTTTTATTTTTACGGCTCTGCATTATAAACTTCTGTAAAGCACTTGTTGGGTCAAAGTGCTCACCACACATCTAGATAAGTTCCTTAGGGGGTCTACTTTCCAAAATGGTGTCACTTGTGGGGGGTTTCAATGTTTAGGCACATCAGGGGCTCTCCAAATGCAACATGGCGTCCCATCTCAATTCCAGTCAATTTTGCATTGAAAAGTCAAATGGCGCTCCTTTGCTTCCAAGCTCTGCCATGCGCCCAAACTGTGGTTTACCCCCACATATGGGGTATCAGCGTACTCAGGACAAATTGTACAACAACTTTTGGGGTCTATTTTCTCCTGTTACCCTTGGTAAAATAAAACAAATTGGAGCTGAAATAAATTTTGTGTGAAAAAAAGTTAAATGTTCATTTTTATTTAAACATTCCAAAAATTCCTGTGAAACACCTGAAGGGTTAATAAACTTCTTGAAAGTGGTTTTGAGTACCTTGAGTGGTGCAGTTTTTAGAATGGTGTCACACTTGGGTATTTTCTATCATATAGACCCGTCAAAATGACTTCAAATGAGATGTGGTCCCTAAAAAAAATTGTTGTTGTAAATATGAGAAATTGCTGGTCAACTTTTAACCCTTATAACTCCGTCACAAAAAAAATTTTGGTTCCAAAATTGTGCTGATGTAAAGTAGACATGTGGGAAATGTTATTTATTAAGTATTTTGTGTGACATATGTCTGTGATTTAAGGGCATAAAAATTCAAAGTTGGAAAATTGCAAAATTTTCAAAATTTTCGCCAAATATTCGTTTTTTTCACAAATAAACGCAAGTTATATCGAAGAAATTTTACCACTAACATGAAGTACAATATGTCACGAGAAAACAATGTCAGAATCGCCAAGATCCGTTGAAGCGTTCCAGAGTTATAACCTCATAAAGGGACAGTGGTCAGAATTGTAAAAATTGGCCCGGTCATTAACGTGCAAACCACCCTCGGGGCTTAAGGGGTTAAAGGGGCCTGGTAAGCAGAGCGAACAATCAAATTTAAATAAACAAAAAGATTTAAATGTATGCAACAATACAATATATTAATAACATTACAATTATTAAAAAGGTGCCTCCAATGTGAGGGACAAATGTGACAGACCTGTAAAATTCAGCATAAGACAGGGGTCACACTTGCGAGTGTGATGCGAGATACTCTCACGAGTCTCTCGCATCAATATCCGGCACTGCCCCCGGGACTCGGAACCGGAGTATGCGGCTGCATGCATTTCTATGCAGCCGCACACTCCGGTCCCGAGCGCTGGTGGCAGTGCCAAGTATTGATGAGCAAGTTTCTCAAATCACACTCGCAAGTGTGACCCAGGCCTAACCTCATCAATACAAGATGCGGTAGTATTTGAACAATAGTTAATATTTGACAAATCTTATCTCACTTTAGAACTATGGCCAGTCAAAACTATATATACTAATATACCATATGCTAAGAAATATAAAGGTTTTTTTTACATTAGATGAAAGTATAATTGTAGAGGGCAATTGTAGAGCAGGTCCATCATCCCTCTGTCCCACAGACATGGAATCCATCTGGAAAAGTTGCTGTGTGCATGTAGCCTTAAACGCTGTAGTTGGTTTCTGTTTCAAAATGGAATAAGGCATGATGGATTCAATTTTCAGCAATAGCTACAGTAGCAAAAAAGTCAATTTAAAGCGATTTTTATGATGATATAGCCAACGCTCAGTAAAATGCTTCTGGTAAGCACTGCAATCATGCCATACCTCCAACTTTTTTTGTGAATCACCATAACCGTATTAACTTGTTTTATGTAGAGCAAATTGCAATGTTATCTTTTTTTTGGTGACAGATAAAGAAAACAACAAATACACCATTGTTTTTTAAAGGGAATCTGTCAACAGATCTGAGGACAGCATAAGGTATTGGTCTTAAAACACAGATTTCAAGGATGTGTCACCATTCACAAATCAGGCTGTGTGCTGTTGTTTTAGTTCAATGAAGGTGTTTTTAGTAGGAGATTATCACTGCCGGAACTAGGTCTCATGGAACTGCTAGACTGACTATACCCTCTCTTCTAGTAAGCAGCTCACTGACAATGGACAATACACATAGAGAATAACAAGAAATAATACCCCAAATTCACAGAAAGTGTATGTAGCTCTAGAACTTTGTATTAAAACACTCATGAATGAAAAGAGAGTTTAGGAACCATGTAAAATGTAAACATTAGTCTTTATTATATAATATTAAAGGTAAAAATCAGTCATGAAAAAATACATACAAGTGCCAAAACAGAGGCGGCAATACCATATGACAGTCTGGGGAGACCTTGTATAACCCCTTCACCCCCAAGGGTGGTTTGCACGTTAATGACCAGGCCAATTTTTACAATTCTGACCACTGTCCCTTTATGAGGTTATAACTCTGGAACGCTTCAACGGATCTTGGCGATTCTGGCATTGTTTTCTCGAGACATATTGTACTTCATGATAGTGGTAAAATTTCTTCGATATAACTTGCGTTTATTTGTGAAAAAAACGAATATTTGGCAAAAATTTAGAAAATTTCGCAATTTTCCAACTTTGAATTTTTATGCCCTTAAATCACAGACATATGTCACGCAAAATACTTAATAAGTAACATTTCCCACATGTCTACTTTACATCAGCACAATTTTGGAACCAATTTTTTTTTTGTTAGGGAGTTATACGGGTTAAAAGTTGACCAGAAATTTCTCATTTTTACAACACCATTTTTTTTTAGGGACCACATCTCATTTGAAGTCATTTTGAGGGGTCTATATAATAGAAAATACCCAAGTGTGACACCATTCTAAAAACTGCACCCCTCAAGGTACTCAAAACCACTTTCAAGAAGTTCATTAACCCTTCAGGTGTTTCACAGGAATTTTTGGAATGTTTAAATAAAAATGAACATTTAACTTTTTTTCACACAAAATTTAATTCAGCTCCAATTTGTTTTATTTTACCAAGGGTAACAGGAGAAAATGGACCACAAAGGTTGTTGTACAATTTGTCCTGAGTACGCTGATACCCCATATGTGGGGGTAAACCACTGTTTGGGGGCAAGGCAGAGCTCTGAAGGAAAGGAGCGCCATTTGACTTTTCAATGCAAAATTGACTGGAATTGAGATGGGACGCCATGTTGCATTTGGAGAGCCCCTGATGTGCCTAAACATTGAAACCTCCCACAAGTGACACCATTTTGGAAAGTAGACCCCCTAAGGAACTTATCTAGATGTGTTTTGAGAGCTTTGAACCCCCAAGTGTTTCACTACAGTTTATAACGCAGAGCCGTGAAAATAAAAATTCTTTTTTTTTTCACAAAAATGATTTTTTAGCCCCCAGTTTTGTATTTTCACAAGGGTACCAGGATAAATTGGACCCCAAAAATTGTTGTCCAATTTGTCCTGAGTATGCTGATACCCCATATGTGGGGGGGAACCACTCTTTGGGCGCATGACAGAGCTCAGAAGGGAAGGAGCGCCATTTGGAATGCAGACTTAAATGGATTGGTCTGCAGGCATCACGTTGCATTTGCAGAGCCCCTGATGTACCCAAACAGTACAAACCCCCCACAAGTGACCCCATATTGGAAACTAGACTCCCCAAGGAACTTATCTAGATGTGTTGTGAGAACTTTGAACCCCCAAGTGTTTCACTACAGTTTACAACGCAGAGCCGTGAAAATAAAAAATCCTTTTTTTTCCCACAAAACTTATTTTTTAGCCCCCAGTTTTGTATTTTCCCAAGGGTAACAGGAGAAATTGGACCACAAAAGATGTTGTCCAATTTGTCCTGAGTACGCCGATACCCCATATGTTGGGGTAAAACCCTGTTTGGGCACACGGGAAAGCTCTGAATGGAAGGAGCACTGTTTTACTTTTTCAACGCAGAATTGGCTGGAATTGAGATCGGATGCCATGTCCCGTTTGGAGAGCCCCTGATGTGCCTAAACAGTGGAAACCCCCCAATTATAACTGATACCCTAATCCAAACACACCCCTTACCCTAATCCCAACAGTAACCCTAACCACACCTCTAACCCAGACACACCCAACCCTATTCCCAACCGTAAATGTAATCCAAACCCTAACCCTAACTTTAGCCCCAACCCTAACTGTAGCCTTAACCCTAGCCCCAACCCTAGCCCTAATCCTAGCCCTAACCCTAGCAATAACCCTAGCCCTAACCCTAGCCCTAACCCTAGCCCTAACCCTAGCCCCAACCCTAGCCCCAACCCTAGCCCTAACCCTAGCCCTAACCCTAGCAATAACCCTAGTTCTAACCCTAGCCCTAACCCTAGCCCTAACCCTAGCCCTAACCCTAGCCCTAGCCCTAACCCTAATGGAAAAATGGAAATAAATACATTTTTTTATTTTTTTATTTTTCCCTAACTAAGGGGGTGATGAAGGGGGTTTTGATTTACTTTTATAGTGGGTTATTTAGCGGATTTTTATGATTGGCAGCCGTTACACACTGAAAGACGCTTTTTATTGCAAAAAATATTTTTTGCATTACTACATTTTGAGAGCTATAATTTTTCCATATTTGAGTCCACAGAGTCATGTAAGGTCTTGTTTTTTGCAGGACGAGTTGTCGTTTTTATTGGTAACATTTTCGGGCACGTGACATTTTTTGATCGCTTTTTATTCCGATTTTTGTGAGGTAGAATGATCAAAAAACAGCTATTCATGAATTTCTTTTGGGGGAGGCGTTTATACCGTTCCGCGTTTGGTAAAATTGATAAAGCAGTTTTATTCGTCGGGTCAGTACGATTACAGCGATATCTCATTTATATCTTTTTTTTTATGTTTTGGCGCTTTTATACGATAAAAACTATTTTATTTTAATTATTTTGGTATCGCTTTATTCTCAGGACTATAACTTTTTTATTTTTTCTTTGATGATGCTGTATGGCAGCTTGTTTTTTGCGGGACAAGATGACGTTTTCAGCGGTACCATGGTTATTTATATCTGTCTTTTTGATCTCGTGTTATTCCACTTTTTGTTCCGCGGTATGGTAATAATGCGTTGTTTTTTGCCTCGTTTTTTTTTTTCTTACGGTGTTTATTGAAGGGGTTAACTAGTGGGACAGTTTTATAGGGCGGGTCGTTACGGACACGGCGATACTAAACATGTGTACTTTTATTGTTTTTTTTATATTTAGATAAAGAAATTTATTTATGGGAATAATATATATATATATTTTTTTCTTTATTTAGGATTTTTTTTTTTTTTTTTACACAAGTGGAAATTATTATTTTTTAACTTTTTTACTTTGTCCCGGGGGGGGACATCACAGATCGGTGATCTGACAGTGTGCACAGCACTCTGTTAGATCACCGATCTGCCTCACAGCACTGCAGGCTTACCAGCGCCTGCTCTGAGCAGGCACTCGGTAAGCCACCTCCCTCCCTGCAGGACCCGGATGCCGCGGCCATCTTGGATCCGGGACCTGCAGCAAGGAAGGAGGTAGGAGACCCTCAGAGCAACGCGATCACATCGCGTTGCTCCGGGGGTCTCAGGGAAGCTCGCAGGGAGCCCCCTCCCTGCGCGATGCTTCCCTATACCGCCGACACACCGCGATCATGTTTGATCGCGGTGTGCCGGGGGTTAATGTGCGAGGGGTGGTCCGTGACTGCTCCTGGCACATAGTGCCGGATGTCAGCTGCGATATGCAGCTGACACCCGGCCGCGATCAGCCGCGCTCCCCCCATGAGCGCGGCCGATCGCGTATGACATACTATCCCGTCTGTGGTCATAAGGGCCCACCCCACCTCGATGGGATAGTACATCATATGTCAGAAAGGGGATAATATTATGCCCTTGTTTATGATTATGGCCGTAGAAAATTAACGTAAAAATAATATCTGTGTGAACAAATTAAAAAAAACATATAGGGATATAAACTCTCCCATTTGACGATCTGAATCACATTTTCCCCCTATCTTTTGCCAGAACATTCTAGACCTTCAGAGACCACAACTACACAGACCTCCAATAATCACAGTGTTAGGGCCGGCGGAACACACCAAATAATATAAAGATGGAATAAGGTGCGTTTGCAGCTCGGTGTCCACCGTGCAGAAATGATACCTGCTGCTAGGCAATGGCGGAAGTAAGTGGCGGTATAATGAAAACACACACGGGTTAGCTACACCCGGTATGAAGGAAGCAAACCCTGTTGCATCACAAGGCCGCAATAACGCAGAGGGTAAAGAGGCACAGAACTCGGCCCCAAGACCCGGGGTTAGAGTCCCTCTAGACCACTTGTGTTTGGCACCGGAACTGCGGTGCCAGGAAAAATAAATGTAAAATAGATTTAGTGCACTGGGTGCACACAGCGCCGCTCTGGTGAACACCACTAACCGCCCTAACTAGTGACAGGTTAGCGCACTGGTTGCGCACGGTGCCGCACTGGCTAATGCTGCTGATAGATGTTATAGCTTGTGCCTGGTGCTGGATGGCACTAACTGGCGCTAGACAGCTCCAACATTTGCGAGCATTCATCAACACTAGGGATGGGTATAATTCGGAGCTTTAACTAGAACAGGCATACATCCACACACAATAACTGATTTATACTAGCGCATGGCCGTGCGGCCATGCAAACCTTTTATAGCTGTAGCTCTCCAGGATCTTCTTAGTGAACCAATAGGAGCCGCTACACGACCTGAGCATGTGACCCCCAACCTCCAATGACAGATCGACCCGTGGGCATTCTCAGTAGAGGAAAAGCAGGACTTAGTCCCTGGAATGTCTGCTCGCCACTGATCAGTGCAGGCTACAAGAGCTGAGCCTGGAAAGGCAGCAGTAACCTAGCACACAGTATCAGCTTGAGCCAGATGCTGGGATCAACATTTCTGCTGAGCAGGTTCTACTGTGGCTCGAGGAGAATGGGAGACCGCAGCGGACATGGTTTGAGATTCCCCCTGTGCAGTGGTGGGAACTCAACACCTAACACACAGCCACTCACTTCTGTGTTTCTGAACCTCCAGATTATAATCATATCCCATTGAAGAATTACAGTAGATATCAGTTATGTAACAATAAGTTACTTTAAGCTGAATGTCATACTGAGGAAAAGCTGAATGCACAGTCGAGTATTTCCCTACCCATAAGCTGTTAGAGTGGGGAAAAAGTGTATTTAGTCAGCCATCAATTGTGCAAGTTCTCCCACTTGAAAGATGAGAGAGATCTGTAATTGATATCATAGGTAGACTATAAGAGTCAAAATAAGAAATCAAATCCAGAAAATCTCCTTGTCTGATTTGGCAAGATTTATTTTGCAAATTATGGTGGAAAATAAGTATTTGGTCACCTAAAAACATACAAGACCTGTAACTTCTTCCTTAAGAGGCTCTTCTGTCCTCCACTCATTACCTGTAGTAATGGCACCGGTTTGAACTCGTTATCAGTATAAAAGACACCTGTCCCCAACCTCAAACAGTCACACTCCAAACTCCACTATGGTGAAGACCAAAGAGCTGTCAAAGAACACCAGAAACAAAATTGTAGCCCTGCACCAGGCTGGGAAAACTGAATCTGCAATAGGCAAGCAGGTTGGTGTGATGAATTCAACTGTGGAAACAATAAGAAAATGGAAGACATACAAGACTATTGATAATCTCCATCGATCTGGGGCTCCACGCAAGATGTCACCCTGGGGGGTCAAAATGATCACAATAACAGTAAGCAAAAATACCAGAACCACATGGGGGGACCTAGTAAATGACCTGCATAGAGCTGGGACCACCATAACAAATGCTACCATCAGTAACACACTGCGCCGCCAGGGACTAAGATCCTGCAGTGCCAGATGTGTCCCCCTGCTTTAGCCAGTACATGTCCGGGCCTATCTGAAGTTTGCTAGAGAGCATTTAGATTATCCAGAAGAGTATTGGGAGAATGTCATATGGTCTGATGAAACCAAAGCCAAACAAAGGATATACAACAAAATGTTGAGATGAACTTTTGTTAATGACTAAATACTTATTTTTCACCATAATTTGCAAAACAAATTTTGCCAAATCAGACAAGATGATTTTCTGAAAGATGATTTTCTGGATTTGTTTTCTCATTTTGACTCTCATAGCTGTGGGATACCTATAATGTCAATTACAGGTCTCTCTCATCTTTTTAAGTGGGAGAAATTGCACAATTGGTGGCTGACTAAATACTTTTTTCCCCACTATACAGTATATGCTGGCTATCTCGCTAGGATATGGAAATTTATATTTACCACCAGGTACCAGATGCAGAAGATAACATATCGCATAAGAAACTGTCCGAAAAGTTCCAAAGTAATGACCATCAACCTATTCTATCCGCCACTAGAATTGTTTGAGAAAATGCCTCTATGTAGCAGTGTTATTGATTCACTATGTCGTTGTTGTTTTATTGTTCAAAAATATTTTTGTATAAAAAAATTAACTCAGGAAAAAGGCACTTTGCATAATAGCCACAGGAATATTAACAAATAAATTGTAACTATTCTATGCATATGATGTCTGTTTTTTATATATATCAACTATGATTTCATTTCTGTACTCGGGCTTAAACTATAGGATGACGTATAAAATATTTTGCGGAATGGGTTAATTTGTGTGCTTACTTACCTCGTGCCCAAGCTAGAACCCTCACTAATGACCGTTTTCTGCCAGACACGAGCTCTCTTTTTAAATCGCATTTTATTTCCACACCAGCTGCTTAGGCTGTGAGACAGATTGGAAGATCAGTTATCCCAGCAGTGAATGAATCTAATTTTTCAATATCATTTGAGATAATTCTATATTCATTGTCAATGTTGGAAATAGCGCTGGATCATTGCCAAGGAGTTAACTTTGACTTTTCAGACTTCAGAACATCCTATATAAACAGCTAGTAATTAAAACCATTTGTAGATCTGTATCACAATGTTGTATCAAAGCAATTCACTCTTTCCTGGGCATGTGTAGTCAAGGCATTTAATAAATTAACAGGGGGGAATCGTAGTTCAGATTGAAGAGTGATAGAAGCACAAGTTTGCTTCTCCCACATTTCAAGACATGTGCCAGAATTTATACACATAGTGCTATTGTTGGAATGATAAGGACTAAACGAAAAGGGGGGATTTTTAATTGCTCAATCATAAGATATTAATCTCTTAAGAGCAATCACTCTATTTTCAACACATTGGTTTCAATTAAACATACTGCTTGGTAATTTTTAATCTTTGTGTACAGAGATCATCTCCTTTGATGGTTTCATGGTCCAATTTAATCACATAGTCTAGCATGAACTTCAAGCGACTAACCGTTTCCATTGAATATAATAACCGGGCCATTAATCACTGGAGTCTGGAGGTTTCTTTTGAAGTGAATAATCTCAGGTAATTAATTGAAGAAAGTAGGATGAAGTAGTATACCTTTGTGACCTATTACCCATTCATAGTGAGTAAAAATACTCATTGGCTAAACACGCTTTTTTGGGGGGTTAGAAACAGATCTAAGAAAAAAATGTTGTTCTTATTCTCTCACATTAATATAATACAGAAGAAAAGAGAACTTTAAATATGTTATACAACACAAGTATTGCTTAAGAATAGACAATGTGGATTATTCTACCGCATGGTCAGCTATTGACTATAATTAGTGATGAGCGACTGTGCTCGTTACTTGAGATTTCCGAGCATGCTTGGGTGTTCTCCAAGTATTTTGGACGTGCTCGTAGATTATGTTTGTGTTACCACAGCTGCATGATTTGCGGCTGCTAGACAGCCTGAATATATGTGGGGATTCCCTAACAAACAGGCAATCCCTGCATGTGTTCAGGTTGTCTAACAGCCGCGAATCATGCAGCTGTGGCAACACAAGCATAATCTACGAGCATGCCCAAAATACTCGGAGAACACCCGTGCGTGCTCGGAAATCTCGAGTAATGACCACACTCGCTCATCACTAACTATAATGTGTTGACCATGCAACCTACAAAAAAAGATAATCAATTGATGGGGGTCAATTCACTTACAACTCCAACTATTGGACATTGGTAACAAATCGAGGCCATATGTCACCAATGTCTATGCCAATATTGCCTTGCACAGGCTTGTACTCCGGAGGACAGAGAATGAACTTCAATCCAATATTGCAGCCAGCATGCAGCCAGCGGGTAAGGAAAGGGTGAATCAAACACTCGAAAACCCTGCCCATATGACCCAAAACTGGTCCCGCCAAATTCAGGTGACAGGTTCCCTTTAAAGAGATTTATCAATCAATTCTGAATTTCCAATTAATGAAGCACTGAGTTTATCATGAAGCATAAAATAACTTTTATAATTTAGGTAGATAGAAATTAGGAAAGTTATCATCAATAAGTAAAACGGAAGAGTGTCTGCTTCTCTTTATTTGATAAAACATTAACCAAATCCCTCAAAGAGGTGTAAAGTACCTCGCCGCCAATAAATTGGCAAGAATGTAAATGTCTGCAAGTAACAATATGAATTAAGGTAATACAGCTTATCTTTTCAGTTTGACAAAAGGTCATTTAAAATGTATAATCTCTCTTTTTTGAAAGTATTTACCATATTTTTCACTTTGTAAGACGCTCCGGAATATAAGACGCACCCCAAATTTTGAGGAGAAAAATAGGAAAACATTTTTTTTATATAAAGTGGTGGAGCTTCTTATAATCCATGCATCTTATTGCTTACCGGGGGTGGTGGCTGCAGTGAAGCGTGGTTGCTGCTAGAGGAGGCAGGGGTGTTTGGCAGTGCTGCTGGTGTCTGGCGCTGCTGCCCAGTGCTCTGCGGGTGTCTCTAGTGCCCGGCGGCGCTGCGGTAATGTCCGGTGGTCTTGCTGCGGGTGTCCGGCGCTGTTGCCCGGTGCTCTGCTGGTGTCTCTGCTGCTGCAGGTGCCCGGATGGTGTTCCCTGTACTGCTGTGGCTGTCTCAGGTGGTGCTGGGGCTCTGCCGACATTTTGTGAAAGGTCAGAGTCCTGGCAGTCCCATGATTTCCTGTGCGATGGACTCCGGTAAAATGGCCCCGCACATGCGCAGATGGAGATCTCGGCACTAAAATCTCGGGAGATGAGATTTCAGCTCTGAAATCTCATCTCCTGAGAGCATCGGGCAGCAGTGCCGGGTGTCCGCTGGACACCCCGGAGACACCCACAGAGCACTGAGTAGCAGCACCCAACACCCGCAGCACCACCAGTCACCCCTTCATCTTAGCCTGCGGCTTGCAGCAATAGTACCAGTAAGGTACATTCGCATTATAAGACGCACCCCCATTTCCCCCCCCAAATGTGGGGGGAAAAGTGCTTCTTATAATCCGAAAAATATGGTAAAAATCTGCTTTTTTTTATAATTATCGAATTCTATAAAGGGTTGTTCTGTCACACCATGTTGATGACCTAATCATGAGATTAATCATCAGCATCGGACAAGTGGGTGACTGACATCCAACACTCCCATAATCAGCTGTTGTTTATTCTGACAGCTGCCAGATCTAAGCACACGGAATAGAGCTGCAAAGAGCAACTTTATTCAATGACAGCGACAGCTCCTATTCATTAATGACCACCAATACATCTTTTTACTGGCCTGAGATATAAGAGAATAACATCACTATACAGCTGACAACCAGCAGCTGTCGGCTGTACACTATAGCGGTCAACTTGCTGTATAAGCCACGATCAGTGTTCGCACTGTCCATATCTGTTTAACCCCTTAGATGCTGCTGTCAATAGTGACTACATCATATAAATGGTTAACAGAGTGTTGGAGCTTCCTCTTTATCCCCATTGGTGCCCTGAGATCATGATAGTGTAGTCCTGATGTTAGCCATGGCAAATCACGACCAAATAGTGGCCTTAGAGTCTGCCAGCCATAGTGACCTGTTCAGAAGTTACCGACATTTAGATAGTAAAAATACACTTTTTCTTACCTGTCATGTCACTTTGTATTAATTCCTGAAAATTAACTGAAGGGTAAATAAACTACCTGACAGCTGTTTTTAAAATCGTATCACTTTTGGAGGTTTTCCAATATATAGGACCCCCAAAGTCACTTCAAATATGGATAGGTCCCTAAAAAATTAAAATTTTGGTAATTTCCTTGAAAAAAAAAATAAACACAAAACATATAGACCTAAATGTACCATTTTCTTAAATTACAATGTGCCACAAAAAAAAATCTCAAAATCACTGTGATTTGTTGAAGCATTTTAGAGTTATTACCACATAAAGTGACACTGGTCAGATTTAAAAAATTTGGCCCGGTCACTAAGTGGCTAAAAAATTAGAGATGAGTGGATATGGTAAAATTTAAATTTAAAAGATAAGTTAAAATTTGGCTGGGAAATGTAATTTACATTGATAAAATATGATGAAAGAAAAAGAAAATTCTATGCTCAACTAGTTACTCACCCACCTTGTTGTTGCAGCTCCCCATCTGTTGGTCTCCTGGTTCCTTGTTTTCAGTCTTATTCTCTTCAGGCTTCACTCTTTGATGTCTCTGTTGCTTAAGGCCCCGTCACACACAGCGACGCTGCAGCGATACAGACAACGATGCTGATCGCTGCAGCGTCGCTGTTTTGTCGCTGTGTGGTCGCTGGGGAGCTGTCACACAGACCGCTCTCCAGCAACCAACGATCAGGGGAACGACTTTGGCATTATTGAAACTGTCTTCAACGATGCCGAAGTCCCCCTGCAGCACCCGGGTAACCAGGCTAAACATCGGGTTACTAAGTGCAGGGCCGCGCTTAGTAACCCGATGTTTACCCTGGTTACCAAAAAAAAAAAAACAGTACATACTCACCATCTGATGTCCGTCAGGTCCCTTGCCGTCTGCTTCCTGCTCTGACTGAGATCCGGCCGTACAGTGAGAGCAGAGCGCAGCGGTCACCGCTGTGCTGTACTTTCACTTTCACTTTGCGGCGCTCAGTCAGTGTGGGAAGCAGACAGCAAGGGACCTGACGGACATCAGATGGTGAGTATGTACTGTTTGTTTTTTTTTACATTTACGCTGGTAACCAGGGTAAACATCGGGTTACTAAGCGCGGCCCTGCGCTTAGTAACCCGATGTTTACCCTGGTTACCAGTGAAGACATTGCTGGATCGGTGTCACACACACCGATTCAGCGATGTCAGCGGGACCTCAACGATCAAAAAACGGCCCAGGCCGTTCCGACACGACCAGCGATCTCGCAGCAGGGGCCTGATCGCTGGTACGTGTCACACATAGCGAGATCGCTACTGAGGTCGCTGTTGCGTCACAAAACTTGTGACTCAGCAGCGATCTCGCTAGCGATCTCGCTATGTGAGATGGGGCCTTAAGTCCTCACATTATGACATTGCATGATGCCAATTTACTGTTAGATGCAAGATCTTTAGCAACATTTTGGACTTACATTCTGCTCCTGCTTAAAGCAAGTCCATGGAACAAAAAAAAATCATATTTACTAGAATATGAATTTATTTGCAATTTCAGTCCCTCAAAACTAGCTGAATTTTGCTGGATTTTTTTAGGGCCAGAAGGTAATTAAAAAATAAAATGTTGTGACATTATGGGCAGGTGCACATCATGTCATCGCATCAGGTGTAGTCTGCACTCTTTGTGCCAAAGTGTGAATACTGAAGAGAAAAACACAAAACTGGAAGGACTCATGCTGGAGCTGAAGCAGTTGTTCAGGTGAGGAGCTAGGTGAGTATAATTGTTTTTCTTTAATTTTTAACTGTTTCCCAGCACTAAAAGGAATATAACAAAACAGTGTTTTGAAAAAAAAAATCTAAACCCAAAAGTTCTAAACCTGATATGGGATTTCTGCCCTTTCTCAGTGCAGAATAGGATACTGGTTGGCTGGTTGAAAGGACATACTCATGAGCTGAAGAAAAAATATGGTAACAGTAAATCTAGATCAACACACTAGGATAGTATGTTTTTTTTATTGTGTCTATGCGTTTCAGAGTACCATACTTCTTCCTCAAGATAAAAACCATATGACAAGTGATTTACTCTTTTTTTCTTCTCCACATACAGTACTTCAATTTGGTCTTTGGATCCATGGATTTGCTGAAACTGGGATTACATGCCTTCTTAAAGTGAACCTATCAGCAGGATTTTGCTAAGTAAACTACAGACACTGTCAGGTTGCTACTGTGTAAATGTATATGTAGTGTGATGAAGGTGCATGAATCAGATTACTGATTGTCATCTCCCCCAAATTTCAAAACTGCCCTAGAGCTCTTCTGGGCCACGTGACCGCTATTCTGAATTGTCAGCACACACTGAGTTCTATGTGTGAGCTGGTATTCGCTTTTACAATGTAATTCTATTCATCATAAGAACAAGGCTTTAAAGGTTTACATTTCAATAACGACTCCTGGCTAATAAATGAACCTCAGTATGAGACAACAAGTAAGAATAGAAGTCATGTGAACCATATGAAGATGGGAGTGGCTGTACATTTAAATGGGTTTAGCTGATTAAAAAATTAATGCAAGAGTTTGTTTAATCCAAGATCTATCAGAGGTATAGGATGATTAAATTCTATCATATGCCAATACATGATTAATGAATACAAACTGATGAAGATCAAAAGATAAAAGTAGTCACTGTAGTTGCACAGGCAATATAAAAGCATAACATATCTTATAGGACTCAATCCAAAATAATCTATTAAGACTGATTGATGATCTGTTAAGTTAATATATCCAGATTTAGAATGCCATACTACATTTTAGGCAAATTTTGAGGCAAATTGCATTAGTATCTAATCTGACACAAAAAAAAATTGGATTCTACTGAATCTGATTTTTTTTATGATTCACTTGGAGCAAATTCTGCAAATGGAAAGGGATGAAAAAGAATACTCATGTTGCTGACAGTCTGTTCACAGTCACAACCCCTATCTGGTTCCCTGATCATCTCTGTTGTGAATTTGGTTTTTGGGCTCCCCCGGTGGTCACTGGTGGTACTGGACTTGTGTGCTTCACTTTCTCTGTTCACCTGTTTCCATCAGGATATGGGAGTATCCTATTTAGCCTTGCTGCTCAGTTATTCTAGTGCCGGCCATCAATGTAACCAGAGCCTTTCTGTTGCATGTTCCTGCTTCTAGACTACTATCAGCTAAGTTGGACTCTTAGTCCTAAGTTTGTTTTGCATTTTTGTTCCAGTTCACAGTTATGTTATTTTTCTGTAGCTGGAAGCTCTTGTGGGCCGAAATTGCCACTCCGGTGTCATGAGTTGACACATGAGTCTTAAAGTAATTTCGGGATGGTATTTTAATAGGGTTTTCAGATGACCGTGAAGTTCCCTATTGTATCTTCTTGCTATCTAGTAAGCAGACCTCGCTTTGCTGAACCTACCTTCATACTACGTATGTCTTTTCCTCTGAACTCACCGTCAATATATGTGGGGGGCTTCTGTCTCCTTTTTGGGGGAATTTCCCTAGAGGTAAGCCAGGTCTGTCTTTTCCTCTATTAGGGTTAGTTAGTCCTCCGGCTGGCGCTGGGCGTCTAGGGATAAAACGTAGGTACGTCACCCGGCCACTGTTAGTTGTGTGATAGGTTTAGCTCATGGTCAGTTCGAGATTCCATCACCCAAGAGCTGTTCTGTTATATATGTTCTCTGACTTTCCCTTGCCGTTGGGAACCATGACAGTATGGCCGGCCAAGGGTTAAAACCGTTGGCAGAAGAAAGGAGAGAAAAAGAAGTCTGCAGATATATTTTTTTTTTTTTTTCTTCTGAGCTTGCTTTTTAGTTGACTCAGTTGCATTTCTGCTCTAATTGCAGCCTTTGTCTCTCTCTCTCCTTCTAATCCTTGAATGGCTCTGATCTCACCTGATTAAAATGGATCCTCAGAGTTTGGCTACAGGTTTGAATAATCTTGCTATGAAGGTTCAAAATTTACAGGATTTTTTTATTCATGCTCCTATATCTGAACCTAGAATTCCTATACCAGAATTTTTCTCCGGGGATAGATCTCGTTTCCTGAATTTCAAAAATAATTGTAAATTATTTCTTTCCCTGAGATCTCGCTCCGCTGGAGATCCCGCACAGCAGGTTAAGATAGTAATTTCCTTGCTGCGGGGTGACCCTCAGGATTGGGCATTTGCATTGGCACCCGGGGATCCTGCGTTGCTCAATGTGGATGCGTTTTTTCTGGCTTTGGGGTTGCTTTATGAGGAACCTAACTTAGAGATTCAGGCTGAAAAAGCCTTGATGGCCCTATCTCAAGGGCAAGATGAAGCTGAAATATACAGCCAAAAATTTCATACGTGGTCTGTGCTTACTCAGTGGAATGAGTGCGCCCTGGCGGCGAATTTCAGAGAGGGTCTCTCTGATGCCATTAAAGATGTTATGGTGGGGTTCCCTGCACCTACAGGTCTGAATGAGTCCATGACAATGGCTATTCAGATTGATCGGCGTTTGCGGGAGTGCAAACCTGTGCACCATTTGGCGGTGTCTTCTGAGAAGGCTCCAGAAAATATGCAATGTGATAGAATTCTGTCCAGAAGCGAACGGCAGAATTTTAGGCGAAAAAATGGGTTGTGCTTCTATTGTGGTGATTCAACTCATGTTATATCAGCATGCTCTAAACGTACAAAAAAGGTTGATAAGTCTATTTCAATTGGCACTTTACAGTCTAAGTTTATTCTGTCTGTGACCTTGATTTGTTCATTATCGTCAATTACCGCGGATGCCTATGTCGACTCTGGCGCCGCTTTGAGTCTAATGGATTGGTCCTTTGCCAGGCGCTGTGGGTTTGATCTAGAGCCTCTGGAAGTTCCTATACCTCTGAAGGGTATTGACTCTACACCATTGGCTAGTAATAAACCACAATACTGGACACAAGTGACTATGCGTATGAATCCAGACCATCAGGAGATGATTCGCTTCCTTGTGTTGTACAATCTACATGACGTTTTGGTGCTCGGATTACCATGGTTACAATCTCATAACCCAGTCCTTGACTGGAAAGCAATGTCTGTGTTAAGCTGGGGATGTCAGGGGGCTCATGGGGACGTACCTTTGGTTTCCATTTTGTCATCTATTCCCTCTGAGATTCCGGAATTTTTATCTGATTATCGTGATGTTTTTGAGGAGCCTAAGCTTGTTTCACTACCTCCTCACAGAGATTGCGATTGTGCCATAGATCTGATTCCGGGCAGTAAATTTCCAAAGGGTCGTTTATTTAATCTATCTGTACCTGAACATGCTGCTATGCGAGAATATATTAAGGAGTCCCTGGAAAAGGGACATATTCGTCCTTCTTCATCTCCCTTAGGAGCCGGTTTTTTCTTTGTATCTAAAAAAGATGGCTCTTTGAGGCCGTGTATTGATTATCGACTCTTGAATAAAATTACAGTCAAATATCAGTATCCTCTGCCACTGCTTACTGATTTGTTTGCTCGAATAAAAGGGGCTAAGTGGTTCTCTAAGATTGATCTCCGTGGGGCGTATAATTTGGTGCGAATTAAGCAGGGGGATGAGTAGAAAACCGCATTTAATACGCCCGAGGGCCATTTTGAGTATTTAGTAATGCCTTTTGGTCTTTCAAATGCCCCTTCAGTCTTTCAGTCCTTTATGCATGACATTTTCCGTGAATATTTGGATAAATTTATGATCGTGTATCTGGATGATATTTTGATTTTTTCGGATGACTGGGATTCTCATGTCCAACAGGTCAGGAGGGTTTTTCAGGTTTTGCGGGCTAATTCCTTGTGTGTGAAGGGTTCTAAGTGTATTTTTGGGGTTCAAAAGATTTCTTTTTTGGGGTACATTTTTTCCCCCTCTTCCATTGAGATGGATCCTGTCAAGGTTCGGGCTATTTGTGATTGGACGCAACCTTCTTCTCTTAAGAGCCTTCAGAAATTTTTGGGCTTTGCTAATTTTTATCGTCGATTTATAACTGGTTTTTCTGATGTTGCTAAACCTTTGACTGATTTGACCAAAAAGGGTGCTGATGTTGCTGATTGGTCCCCTGCTGCTGTGGAGGCCTTTCGGGAGCTTAAGCGCCGCTTTTCTTCCGCCCCTGTGTTGCGTCAGCCTGATGTTACTCTTCCTTTTCAGGTTGAGGTCGATGCTTCCGAGATCGGAGCTGGGGCGGTCTTGTCGCAGAAAAGTTCCGACTGCTCCGTGATGAGACCTTGTGCGTTCTTTTCTCGAAAATTTTCGCCCGCCGAGCGAAATTATGATATTGGTAATCGGGAGCTTTTGGCTATGAAGTGGGCTTTTGAGGAGTGGCGTCATTGGCTTGAGGGGGCTAGACATCAGGTGGTGGTATTGACCGATCACAAGAATTTGATTTATCTTGAGTCTGCCAGGCGCTTGAATCCTAGACAGGCGCGCTGGTCGTTGTTTTTCTCTCGGTTTAATTTTGTGGTCTCATACTTACCGGGTTCTAAAAATGTGAAGGCGGATGCCCTTTCTAGGAGTTTTGAGCCTGATTCCCCTGGTGATTCTGAACCTACAGGTATCCTTAAGGATGGGGTGATATTATCTGCTGTTTCCCCAGACCTGCGACGGGCTTTGCAGGAGTTTCAGGCGGATAGACCTGATCGTTGCCCGCCTGGTAGACTGTTTGTTCCTGATGATTGGACCAGTAGAGTCATCTCGGAGGTTCATTCTTCTGTGTTGGCAGGTCATCCCGGGATCTTTGGTACCAGGGATTTGGTGGCTAGGTCCTTCTGGTGGCCTTCCCTGTCTCGAGATGTACGAGTTTTTGTGCAGTCTTGTGATGTTTGTGCTCGGGCCAAACCTTGTTGTTCTTGGGCTAGCGGATTGTTGTTATCTTTGCCTATTCCGAAGAGGCCTTGGACTCACATCTCTATGGATTTTATTTCTGATCTCCCTGTTTCTCAGAAAATGTCTGTCATCTGGGTGGTGTGTGACCGTTTTTCAAAGATGGTTCATTTGGTGCCCTTGCCTAAGTTGCCTTCCTCATCCGAGTTGGTTCCTCTGTTTTTTCAAAATGTGGTTCGCTTGCATGGTATTCCGGAGAATATCGTTTCTGACAGGGGGACCCAGTTCGTGTCTAGATTTTGGCGGGCGTTCTGTGCTAGGATGGGCATTGATTTGTCTTTTTCGTCTGCGTTCCATCCTCAGACTAATGGCCAGACTGAGCGAACTAATCAGACCTTGGAGACTTATTTGATGTGTTTTGTGTCTGCAGATCAGGATGACTGGGTTGCCTTTTTGCCGTTGGCGGAGTTTGCCCTCAATAATCGGGCTAGTTCTGCCACTTTGGTTTCTCCTTTCTTTTGCAATTCGGGGTTTCATCCTCGTTTTTCTTCCGGTCAGGTGGAGTCTTCGGATTGTCCTGGAGTGGATACTGTGGTGGATAGGTTGCATCGGATTTGGGGACAGGTGGTGGACAATTTGGAGTTGTCCCAGGAAAAGACTCGGCATTTTGCTAACCGCCGTCGTCGTGTTGGTCCTCGTCTTCGTGTTGGGGACTTGGTGTGGTTGTCTTCTCGTTTTGTCCCTATGAGGGTTTCTTCTCCTAAGTTTAAGCCTCGGTTCATCGGCCCGTATAAGATTTTGGAGATTCTTAACCCCGTGTCCTTTCGATTGGACCTCCCAGCATCTTTTTCTATCCATAATGTCTTCCATCGGTCATTATTGCGCAGGTATGAGGTACCGGTTGTGCCTTCCGTTGAGCCTCCCGCTCCGGTGTTGGTTGAGGGTGAATTGGAGTACGTTGTGGAGAAGATCTTGGACTCCCGTGTTTCCAGACGGAAACTTCAGTATCTGGTCAAGTGGAAGGGCTACGGTCAGGAGGATAATTCTTGGGTGACAGCCTCTGATGTTCATGCCTCTGATTTGGTCCGTGCCTTTCATAGGGCTCATCCTGATCGCCCTGGTGGTTCTTGTGAGGGTTCGGTGCCCCCTCCTTGAGGGGGGGGTACTGTTGTGAATTTGGTTTTTGGGCTCCCCCGGTGGTCACTGGTGGTACTGGACTTGTGTGCTTCACTTTCTCTGTTCACCTGTTTCCATCAGGATATGGGTGTATCCTATTTAGCCTTGCTGCTCAGTTATTCTAGTGCCGGCCATCAATGTAACCAGAGCCTTTCTGTTGCATGTTCCTGCTTCTAGACTACTATCAGCTAAGTTGGACTCTTAGTCCTAAGTTTGTTTTGCATTTTTGTTCCAGTTCACAGTTATGTTATTTTTCTGTAGCTGGAAGCTCTTGTGGGCCGAAATTGCCACTCCGGTGTCATGAGTTGACACATGAGTCTTAAAGTAATTTCGGGATGGTATTTTAATAGGGTTTTCAGCTGACCGTGAAGTTCCCTATTGTATCTTCTTGCTATCTAGTAAGCGGACCTCGCTTTGCTGAACCTACCTTCATACTACGTATGTCTTTTCCTCTGAACTCACCGTCAATATATGTGGGGGGCTTCTGTCTCCTTTTTGGGGGAATTTCCCTAGAGGTAAGCCAGGTCTGTCTTTTCCTCTATTAGGGTTAGTTAGTCCTCCGGCTGGCGCTGGGCGTCTAGGGATAAAACGTAGGTACGTCACCCGGCCACTGTTAGTTGTGTGATAGGTTTAGCTCATGGTCAGTTCGAGATTCCATCACCCAAGAGCTGTTCTGTTATATATGTTCTCTGACTTTCCCTTGCCATTGGGAACCATGACACATCTCCCTCCGGCCTTTCCTATTGTATAATACAAGTGTCATCTTTGGCCCTTCCAGCATCATCACTCTCAGCTAGCTTTTCCTGCGCCAGATTAGTCACTGGTATCATCTTATACATTGTAATGTTGCGATGTCCATTGCCAATTTCACTGAATAGGGCTTAGGCTACGTTCAAATTAGCGTTCGGCGCCGCAGCGTCGGGCGCTGCAGCGTCGCCGCATGCGTCATGCGCCCCTATATTTAACATGGGGACGCATGGACATGCATTGCACTTGCGTTTTGTGACGCATGCGTCACTGTGGTGCCTGCGTCAGGGCGCAGAGGACGCAGCAAGTTGCCGTTTTTTCTGAGCCCAAAACCATGCAAAAATGGACGCATGCGTCACAAAACGCTGCGTTGTGCATGCGTTTACATTTGCGTTGTGCGTTGCGTCGCCGACGCTGCACCGCACAACGCAAATGTGAACGTAGCCTTAAGCAATGCACGTAGAGATGCCTACTCAGTGCTAAAAGCTCAGATGTAGAATAAAGATGCTGGAAGAGCTGAAGAGAGAACTGTCATGAATCCCCAATGGCTAGGGATAGCACAGGACAAGCAAAGTACAAATAAATAACGGACGAGCTCTAGGGTGATGGAACCTGGGCTGACCGCTGCCCTACGCCTGACAAACGCAACTAGAGATAGCCAGGGAGCGTGCCTACGTTGGTTCTAGACGCCACGCACCAGCCTAAGAGCTAACTAGTACTGCAGAGAAAATAAAGACCTCACTTGCCTCCAGAGGAATGAACCCCAAAAGATATAGTTGCCCCCTCACATGTATTGACGGTGAAATGAGAGGAAGGCACACACATAGAGATGATATATATAGATTTAGCAAATTGAGGCCCGCTGTAAACTAGAAAGCAGAACGATACAAAAGGGGACTGAGCGGTCAGCAAAAAACCCTAATCAAAAAACCATCCTGAGATTACAAGAACCCATGTGCCAACTCATGGCACATGGGGAGAACCTCAGTCCACTAGAGCTACCAGCTAGCAAAGAGACATAATAAGCAAGCTGGACAAAAAACCAAACAACTGAAAATCAGCACTTAGCTTATCCTGAAAGATCTGGGAGCAGGTAGGCAGGAACCAAACAGAGCACATCTGAATACATTGATAGCCGGCAAGGGAATGACAGAAAGGCCAGGTAAAATAGGAAACACCCAGCCTCTGATGGACAGGTGGAAACCAAAGGCCGCAACCCACCAAAGTCACCCAGTACCAGCAGTAACCACCAGAGGGAGCCCACAAACAGAATCCACAACAGTACCCCCCCCTTGAGGAGGGGTCACCGAACCCTCACGAGAACCCCCAGGGCGATCAGGGTGAGCTCTATGGAAGGCGTGGACCAAATCAGTCGCATGAACATCGGAGGCGACCACCCAGGAATTATCCTCCTGACCATAACCCTTCCACTTAACCAAATACTGGAGTTTGCGTCTGGAAACACGAGAATCCAAGATCTTCTCAACAACATACTCCAATTCTCCCTCCACCAGCACCGGAGCAGGAGGCTCAACCGAAGGAACAACGGGCACCTCATACCTCCGCAACAACGACCGATGGAACACATTATGAATAGCAAACGATGCTGGGAGATCCAAACGAAAAGACACAGGGTTAAGAATCTCTGAGATCCTATAAGGACCGATGAACCGAGGCTTGAACTTAGGAGAAGAGACCTTCATAGGGACAAAACGAGAAGACAACCACACCAAATCCCCAACAAGAAGTCGGGGACCCACGCGGCGACGGCGATTAGCAAACTGCTGAGTCTTCTCCTGAGATAACTTCAAATTGTCCACCACCTGATTCCAAATCCGATGTAGCCTGTCCACCACCATGTCCACTCCAGGACAATCCGAAGACTCCACCTGACCAGAGGAAAAACGAGGATGAAACCCCGAATTACAAAAAAAAGGAGAGACCAACGTGGCAGAACTAGCCCGATTATTAAGAGCAAATTCGGCCAGTGGCAAAAAAGCAACCCAGTCATCTTGGTCAGCAGAAACAAAACACCTCAAATAAGTTTCCAAGGTCTGATTAGTTCGCTCCGTCTGGCCATTTGTCTGAGGATGGAATGCAGACGAGAAAGACAAATCAATGCCCATCTTGGCACAAAACGTCCGCCAAAATCTAGACACAAACTGGGATCCCCTGTCAGAAACGATATTCTCCGGAATCCCATGCAAACGAACCACGTTCTGAAAAAATAAAGGGACCAACTCAGAGGAGGAAGGCAACTTAGGCAAGGGCACCAAATGAACCATCTTAGAAAAGCGGTCACACACAACCCAGATAACGGACATTTTCTGTGAAACCGGGAGATCAGAAATAAAATCCATGGAAATGTGCGTCCAAGGCCTCTTCGGGATGGGCAAGGATAACAACAACCCACTGGCCCGAGAACTGCAAGGCTTAGCTCGAGCACACACTTCACAAGACTGCACAAAGGTACGCACATCCCTAGACAAGGAAGGCCACCAAAAAGACCTGGCCACCAAGTCTCTAGTACCAAATATTCCAGGATGACCAGCCAACACAGAAGAATGGACCTCGGAGATGACTCTACTGGTCCAATCATCCGGAACAAACAGTCTTTCTGGTGGACAACGATCCGGTTTATCCACCTGAAACTCCTGCAATGCACGTCGCAAGTCTGGGGATACGGCGGACAATATTACCCCATCCCTAAGGATACCAGTAGGCCCAGAGTCTCCAGGAGAGTCAGGCACAAAACTCCTGGAAAGAGCATCTGCCTTCAAATTCTTTGAACCTGGCAGGTATGAAACCATGAAATTGAAACGAGAAAGAAACAACGACCAACGAGCCTGCCTAGGATTCAAACGCCTGGCAGACTCAAGGTAAATGAGATTCTTGTGATCAGTCAAGACCACCACACGATGTTTAGCACCCTCAAGCCAATGACGCCACTCCTCAAATGCCCACTTCATGGCCAAAAGCTCCCGATTACCCACATCATAATTGCGCTCGGCGGGCGAGAATTTTCTAGAGAAGAATGCACATGGCTTCATCACCGAGCCATCAGAACTTCTCTGTGACAAAACCGCCCCCGCTCCAATCTCGGAAGCATCAACCTCAACCTGAAAAGGAAGTGAAACATCTGGTTGACACAACACAGGAGCAGAAGAAAACCGGCGCTTAAGTTCCTGAAAGGCCCCCACAGCCGCAGGAGACCAATTAGCAACATCAGCACCCTATTTAGTTAAATCAGTCAAAGGTTTAACAATACTGGAAAAATTTGCAATGAACCGACGATAAAAATTAGCAAACCCCAAGAACTTCTGTAGGCTCTTAACAGATGTAGGTTGTGTCCAGTCACAAATTGCCTGAACCTTAACGGGATCCATCTCAATAGTAGAAGGAGAAAAAATGTACCCCAAAAAAGAAATCTTCTGGACTCCGAAGAGACACTTTGAGCCCTTCACAAACAGAGAATTGGCCCGCAGAACCTGAAACACCTTCCTGACCTGTAGAACATGAGACTCCCAGTCATCAGAAAACACCAAAATATCATCCAAATACACAATCATAAACTTATCCAGATATTCACGGAAAATATTGTGCATAAAGGACTGAAAGACTGACGGAGCATTGGAGAGTCCAAAAGGCATTACCAAATACTCAAAATGGCCCTCAGGCGTATTAAATGCGGTTTTCCACTCATCACCTTGTTTTATCCGCACCAGATTATACGCACCGCGAAGATCTATCTTAGTGAACCACCTAGCCCCCTTAATGCGAGCAAACAAGTCAGTCAATAATGGCAATGGATACTGATATTTGACTGTAATCTTATTCAGAAGGCGATAATCTATACAATGCCTCAGGGAACCATCTTTTTTTGCCACGAAAAAAAAACCTGCTCCCAGAGGGGACGAAGATGGACGAATATGTCCCTTTTCCAAGGACTCCTTAATATAATTCCGCATAGCAGTATGCTCTGGCAGTGACAGATTAAATAAACGACCCTTAGGGAACTTACTGCCAGGAATCAATTCTATAGCACAGTCACAATCTCTATGAGGAGGGAGCGAATTGAGCTTAGGCTCCTCAAAAACATCCCTATAGTCAGACAAAAACTCAGGGATCTCAGAAGGAGTAGATGAAGCGATAGAAATCGGAGGTGCATCATCATGAACCCCCTGACATCCCCAGCTTAACACAGACATTGTTTTCCAGTCCAGGACAGGATTATGAGTTTGTAACCATGGCAGACCCAGCACTAGTACATCATGTAAATTATACAGTACAAGGAAGCGAATCACCTCCTGATGAACGGGAGTCATGTGCATGGTCACTTGTGTCCAATACTGCGGTCTATTCATAGCCAATGGTGTAGAGTCAATTCCCTTCAGAGGAATAGGGACTTCCAGAGGCTCCAGACTAAAACCGCAGCGTTTAGCAAATGACCAATCCATAAGACTCAGGGCAGCGCCCGAATCCACATAGGCATCAACGGAAATGGAAGACAGTGAAAAAATCAGAGTCACAGACAAAATGAACTTAGGCTGCAGAGTACCAATGGCAAAAGATTTATCAAGCTTTTTTGTGCGTTTAGAGCATGCTGATATAACATGAGCTGAATCACCACAATAAAAACACAATCCATTTTTCCGCCTAAAATTTTGCCGTTCACTTCTGGACTGAATTCTATCACATTGCATAGTCTCAGGTGCCTGTTCAGAAGACACCGCCAACTGGTGCACGGGTTTGCGCTCCCGCAAACGCCGATCAATCTGAATGGCCATAGCCATAGACTCATTCAGACCTGTAGGCGTAGGGAACCCCACCATAATATCCTTAATGGCCTCAGAAAGACCATTTCTGAAATTTGCAGCCAGGGCGCACTCATTCCACTGAGTAAGCACCGACCATTTCCGAAATTTTTGACAATATATTTCCGCTTCATCATGCCCCTGAGAGAGGGCTAATAAAGCCTTTTCAGCCTGAATCTCCAGGTTGGGTTCCTCATAGAGCAATCCCAATGCCAGAAAAAACGCATCCACACTGAGCAATGCAGGATCCCCTGGTGCCAATGCAAATGCCCAATTCTGAGGGTCGCCCCGCAGGAAAGATATTATAATCCTGACCTGTTGAGCAGGGTCTCCAGAGGAGCGAGATTTTAAAGAAAGAAACAATTTACAATTTCTCCTGGAATTCAGGAAGGTAGATCTATCTCCAGAGAAGAACTCTGGAATAGGAATTCTAGGTTCAGACATGGGAGTGTGAACAACAAAATCCTGTATGTTTTGAACTTTTGCCGCGAGATTACTCAGGCTGGAAGCCAAACCCTGGACATCCATGTTAAACAGCTAAGATCAGAGCCATTCAAGGGTTAAGAGGAGGTGAGAAGCAGCTAGACAGCAATTAAGGGCTAGGCAGCAAAACTCTGAAGGGAAAAAAAAAAAAAAAATTCCCTTAAACACTTCTTTTTCTCCTGCTTCAGCCCAAACAATTAACACTTTGTGGGCCGGCTATACTGTCATGAATCCCCAATGGCTAGGGATAGCACAGGACAAGCAAAGTACAAATAAATAACGGACGAGCTCTAGGGTGATGGAACCTGGGCTGACCGCTGCCCTACGCCTGACAAACGCAACTAGAGATAGCCAGGGAGCGTGCCTACGTTGGTTCTAGACGCCACGCACCAGCCTAAGAGCTAACTAGTACTGCAGAGAAAATAAAGACCTCACTTGCCTCCAGAGGAATGAACCCCAAAAGATATAGTTGCCCCCTCACATGTATTGACGGTGAAATGAGAGGAAGGCACACACATAGAGATGATATATATAGATTTAGCAAATTGAGGCCCGCTGTAAACTAGAAAGCAGAACGATACAAAAGGGGACTGAGCGGTCAGCAAAAAACCCTAATCAAAAAACCATCCTGAGATTACAAGAACCCATGTGCCAACTCATGGCACATGGGGAGAACCTCAGTCCACTAGAGCTACCAGCTAGCAAAGAGACATAATAAGCAAGCTGGACAAAAAACCAAACAACTGAAAATCAGCACTTAGCTTATCCTGAAAGATCTGGGAGCAGGTAGGCAGGAACCAAACAGAGCACATCTGAATACATTGATAGCCGGCAAGGGAATGACAGAAAGGCCAGGTAAAATAGGAAACACCCAGCCTCTGATGGACAGGTGGAAATCAAAGGCCGCAACCCACCAAAGTCACCCAGTACCAGCAGTAACCACCAGAGGGAGCCCACAAACAGAATCCACAACAGAGAACATTGCTTGATCTCACTCTAAGGAGCCAAAATTGGAACGCCACTTTCTAAGTTTTAACAGTATATTTTGGTTGAAAACATATTCAGGACCCGATTCATTAATGATTTTACGCCAGTATTGTGGCATAAAAAGTTTTGAAAAGTTGCCTCATTTTGGTACGATTGGCAACTGTTCTAAAATTATGCAACTTTTAGAGGTTTCCCCCCATTTTTGCAACAATGTGGATGGAGCTGGGGTGGGTGAGGCATGGTGACCACTTTTCATCAAATTTTTGATTTTCACGACACTTCATGAATCAGAAGTGTCTGACTCCAGTCCATATTCTCATCAAGGCTGGCATCATTTAAAGAGAACCTGTTATAAGGATTTTATACCTCAACCTAAGGACATGTATGTAAAGAGTTGCTATTTTAGACAAAGCCATCCTTTAAAATGTATACTAATAAGATGCAAGTACAGAACAATTACAGGTCTCCTGCTTCTCTGCCTTTCCCCTGACCCCTTCCTGCCTCCTGAGATTGGCAGGTCACTGAAACACGTTGTGCAATTTCTCCTGAGTACACCGATACCTCATATGTGGTCACAAACTACTGTTTGTGCACACGGCAAGGCTTGGAAGGGAAGGCTTTTGACTTTTGAATGAAAAATTAGCTCCAATCGTTAGCGGACACCATGTCGCGTTTGGAGAGCCCCTGTGTGCCTAAACATTGGAGCTCACCCACATTTGACCGCATTTTGGAAACTAGACTCCCCAAGGAACTTATCTAGATGCATAGTGAGCACTTTGAACCCCCAGGTGCTTCACAAATTGATCCGTAAAAATGAAAAAGTCCTTTTTTTTAACAAAAAAATTCTCTTAGCCTCAATTTGTTCATTTCCACATGGGCAACAGGATAAAATGGATCCTAAAATGTATTGGTCAATTTCTCATGAGAACAGTGATACCTCACATGTGGGGGAAAACCACTGTTTGGGCACACGGCAGGGCTCGGAAGGGAAGGAGCGCCATTTGACTTTTTGAATGAAAAATTAGCTCCAATCGTTAGCGGATACCATGTCGTGTTTGGAGAGACCCTGTGTGCCTAAACATTGGAGCTCCCCCACATGTGACCCCATTTTGGAAACTAGACCTCCCATGGAACTAATCTAGATGTGCAGTGACCACTTTAAATCCCCAAGTGCTTCACAGAAGTTTATAACGCAGAGCCGTGAAAATAAAAAATAATTTTTCTTTCCTCAAAAATTATATTTTAGCCCGCAATTTTTTATTTTCACAAGAGTAACAGGAGAAATTGGACCCCAAAAGTTATTGTCCAGTTTTTTCTGAGTACGCTGATACCCCATATGTGGGGGGAACCACTGTTTGGGCTCGGAAGGGAAGTAGTGACGTTTTGGAATGCAGACTTTGATGGAATGGTCTGCGGGCATCATGTTATGTTTGCAGAGCACCTGATGTGCCTAAACAGTAGAAACACCCCCACAAGTGACCCCATTTTGGAAACTAGACCTCCCAAGGAACTTATCTAGATATGTGGTGAGCACTTTGAACCCCCAAGTGCTTCATAGAAGTTTACAACGCAGAGCCGTGAAAATAAAAAATCATTTTTCTTTCCTCAAAAATGATGTTTTAGGGTATGTTTCCACGTTCAGTTTTGCTTCAGGCTTTGGTCAGGATTTTATGCAGGTAAAATCCTGACCAAAACTGCACCTGAGGTCACTGGCAGGTCACCTGCGGTGTACCTGCGTGTTTTGCTCATAGTAGCAACATGCTGCGTTTCGAAAAAACGCACCACGCATGCGTTTTCGCGGCAAAAACGCATGCGTTTTTTAACGCATAGTGGAGTCTGGATTTCATGAAATCCCATCCACTATGCTGTAACATCTGGACGCTGCGTTTTTGACGCTGCGGAAAAACGCAGCGTCAAAAACGCAGCGTTTCCTGAACGTGGAAACATACCCTAAGCAAGCAATTTTTTATTTTCACAAGGGTAAAAGGAGAAATTGGACCCCAATAGTTGTTGCACAGTTTGTCCCAAGTATGCTGGTACCCCATATGTGGTGGTAAACCATTGTTTGGGCACACGTCGGGGCTCGGAAGGGAAGTAGTGACGTTTTGAAATGCAGACTTTGATGGAATGGTCTGCTGGCGTCACGTTGCATTTGTAGAGCCCCTGATGTGCCTAAACAGTAGAATCCCCCCACAAGTGACCCTATTTTGGAAACTAGACCCCCAAAGGAACTTATCGAGATATGTGGTGAGCACTAAGTGCTTCACAGAAGTTTACAATGCAGAGCCGTGAAAATAAAAAATCATTTTTCTTTCCTCAAAAATGATGTTTTAGCAAGCAATTTTTTATTTTCACAAGGGTAACAGGAGGAATTGGACCCGAATATTTGTTGCCCAGTTTGTCCTGAGTATGCTGGTACCCCATATGTGGAAGTAAACCACTGTTTGGGCACACGTTGGGGCTCGGAAGGGAGGGAGCACCATTTGACTTTTTGAACGCAAGATTGGCTGGAATCAATGGTGGCACCATGTTGCATTTGGAAACCCCTGATATGCCTAAACAGTGGAAACCCCTCAATTCTAACTCCAACACTAACCCCAACACACCCCTAACCCTAATCCCAACTCTAGCCATAACCCTAATCACAACCCTAACCCCAACACACCCCTAACCCCTACACACCCCTAAACCTAATCCCAACCCTAACCCTAACCCTAATCCCAACCCTAACCCTAATCCTAACCCTAATCCCAACCCTAACCACAACCTTAACCCCAACACACCCCTAACCGTAACCCTAACCACAAGCCTAATCTTAACCCTATTTCCAACCCTAGCCCTAATTCCAACCCTAACCCTAAGGCTATGTGCCCACGTTGCGGATTCATGTGAGATTTTTCCGCACCATTTTTGAAAAATCCGCAAGTAAAAGGCACTGCGTTTTACCAGCAGATTTACCAAGGATTTCCAGTGTTTTTTGTGCGGATTTCACCTGCGGATTCCTATTGAGGAACAGGTGTAAAACGCTGTGGAATCCGCACAAAGAATTGACATGCTGCGGAAAATACAATGCAGCGTTTCCGCGCGGTATTTTCCGAACCATGGGCACAGCGGATTTGGTTTTCCATAGGTTTACATGGAACTGTAAACTTGATAGAAAACTGCTACGAATC
Source organism: Ranitomeya variabilis (assembly GCF_051348905.1). Taxonomy (NCBI): domain Eukaryota; kingdom Metazoa; phylum Chordata; class Amphibia; order Anura; family Dendrobatidae; genus Ranitomeya; species Ranitomeya variabilis. The sequence continues at coordinate 391,043,426 of NC_135234.1, forward strand.
CGAGCGGCCAATCCGCTGCGGATCCGCAGCCAAATCCAAAGCGTGTGCACATAGCCTAATTCAAAGGCTATGTGCACACGCTGCAGAAAACGCTTCGGATCCGCAGCGTTTCCGCAGCTGTGGGTCCGCAACAGTTTCCCATGAGTTTATAGTTCAATGTAAACCTATAGGAAACAAAAAACGCTGTGCACATGCTGCGGAAAAAACTGCATGGAAACGCAGCGGTTTACATTCCGCAGCATGTCACTTCTTTCTGTGGATTCCGCAGCGGTTTTACAACTGCTCCAATAAAAAAACGCTCCAATAGAAAACCGCAGTTGTAAAACCCCAGTGAAATCTGCAGAAAAACCGCAGAAAAACCACGGTGAATCCGCGATAAATCTGCAGCGGTTTTGCACTGCGGATTCATCAAATCCGCTGCGGAAAAATCCGCAAGGGACCAGAATACGTGTGCATAGCTGTTGTGAATTCTGTTCTCGAACTCCCTCCTGTGGTTATGAATGGTACTTCGGCGAGTTCCGTCCATGGACTCCCTCTGGTGGCTGTGAGTGGAGCTGCTGGTTCTGAGGTTCCTTCCTCAGCTGACCTTGTTTAGTCCTAGGCTGGCTGCTCTATTTAGCTCCACTCAGATCGTTACTTGATGCCAGCTGTCAATGTCCTAGTACTGGTTCAGTTCTCTTGGATCTTTCAGATGACCTGTCTACTTCAGCAAAAGCTAAGTCCCTGCTAGCTTATTTGTTTACCACTGTTTTCTTGTCCAGCTTGCTATCATGATTTTGCCTTGCTAGCTGGAAGCTCTGGGATGCAGAGTGGCACCTCCGCGCCGTGAGTCGGTGCGGGGGTCTCTTTTGCACACTCTACGTGGTTTTTTGTTAGTTTTTTATGCTGACCGCAAAGATACCTTTTCTATCCTCAGTCTGTTTAGTTAAGTCTGGCCTCCTTTGCTGAAACCTATTTCATTCCTGTGTTTGTGACTTCCATCTTAACTCACAGTCAATATGTGTGGGGGGCTGCCTTTTTCTTTGGGGAATTTCTCTGAGGCAAGGTAGGCTGTATTTTCTATCTTTAGGGGTAGTTAGCTCTTAGGCTGCGAAGAGGCGTCTAGGCAGAGTCAGGTATGCTCCACGGCTATTTTTAGTTGTTGTGATAGGATTAGGGGTTGCGGTCAGCAGAGCTCCCACTTCCCAGAGCTTGTCCTGTATTACTAGTTTGCTCATCAGGTCATTTCGAGTGCTCCTAACCACCAGGTCATCATAACACATAGCCTTACCCTAGCCCTAACCCTAACCCTAACCCTAGCCCTAACCCTAACCCTAACCCTAGTTCTAACCCTAACCCTAGTTCTAACCCTAACCCTTGTGGGAAAAAAAATAAAAAAAATATGTTCTTTATTTTTCTGTTGTCCCTACCTAGGGGGTGATAAAGGGGGGGTCATTTACTATTTTTTTTATTTTGATCACTGTGATAGTTTTTATCACAGTGATCAAAATATATCTGGAACGAATCTGCCGGCCGGCAGATTCGGCGGGCGCACTGCGCATGTGCCTGCCATTTTGGAAGATGGCGGCACCCATGGAGAAGATGGAGGCTCGGTAAGTATGAGGGGGTGGGGGGGAGCACGGGGGGTGGATTGGAGCACAGGGGGTGGATCGGAGCACAGGGGGAGCGGACAGGAGGATGGGGGAGCGGACAGGAGGACGGAGGGGAGCGGGACCACAGAACGGAGGACTGGGGAGGAGATCGGTGGCAGTGGGGGGGGGGGGGCAGATCAGGGTTTCCAGCCATCGCCGATGATATTGCAGCATCGGCCATGGCTGGATTGTAATATTTCACCACTTTTCAGAGGTGAAATATTACAAATTGCTATGATTGGCTGTTGCACTTTCAACAGCCAATCAGAGTGATCGTAGCCACGTGGGGTAAAGCCACCCCCCCTGGGCTAAAGTACCACTCCCACTTTCCCTGTAGGTCGGGTGAAATTGGAGATAACCCTTTCACCCGATCTGCAGGGACGCGATCATTCTGTGACACAGCATATGCGTCACAGGTCGGATTGGCACCGACTTTCATGACGCATACGCTGTGTCACAGGTCGGGAAGGGGTTAATCTGATATCCTGTAAATGTAAATTAATGCGAGATTATCCTGTGCTGACAAAGATGTATTAACCTTTTGTGAACCATGAACTTTGACACCACATGTCATCTGACTACTTGGCACCGTTTTTTGAATTCTGTACGTATTTAAACAATGTAAGCACGTTGTATCTGTATGTTGTATGTGGAATTTCCTGAAGAAGAGGTCGCACTGACCTTGAAATGCTTTGAATAAACCACCGTCTAAATTTATTATCTTTGGAACTTCATCATTAAGGCAGCTGGGATTTAACCCACACCTCCTGCACAGTTTATATTGACATACGGCCATTGATCGGCTTGTGGATCTGCAGCAGCCGAAATCGCTACATGCTCTTCATTCAATAAAATCAGGTGAGCAATTCTAAGAAAGCTCTCTTGGTTATCTGTAGGATAAGACCCTATTTTGCGCTTTGTGTCTCCATTTTTTGCCCTATAGTATTCCTAGATATAATGATTTGGGGAGAAGAAGAAAACATAATACAGATGGATCTGTACAGAAAGGAGACTGCACGGACAGCATTCTAGATGCTGAGAGCACCCATTCGGTAACAACCATTAGAGTAATCCCGAAAGGGGAATTACTACTTTTACGTCGGAATTGTTCCACATTTGAAGATTTAAAACAAAGGGCTATGGAGCTAAGAGATAGACTACTTGAGAGAAATTATTGAAAGAAGACAATTAAGAAAGCGTATAATATTGCCTTAAGGACGTACAGAAAATATTTATTAACTCCAAAGTCCTGTAATTAGGACACAGAGAGTCAGATCCGATTTATTACGGAATATCATGAGGATTGGCCAGTGATGCTGGATATTCTAAATCGACACTGGAATATCCTCAGATCTGACGGAGATCTACAAAAGTACATAACTTCACGGGTCTCTTCAGGATATTGTAAGACCACCTCTATTTCAAACCTCTTAATGTCAAGCCACTTCAACAATGTAGAAAGAGGAACAATTATAAGCGATCCTTGGTTATTTCCTTGCAAAATGTGCAAGGCCTGTGAGATCTTAGTCCCTCAAAAATCTATTATGGATGCCTTTGGAAACATTTTCCGACTTCAACAACATCTTAGTTGTTCATCCACCGGCGTAATCTATTGTCTGGAATGTACCTGTGGGCTCAAATACGTGGGGAAGACCGCAAGAGACCTGAAAATGTGTATAAGGGAACAGATAAGGAGCATTGTCAATTTTGACAAAGATGAATGTACCCATAGAAAACAGAATAAAACCTGTTGTGATCCGCTTTTTGGCTCCCCTGGTGGTGGCTGGTGGTACTGGAGACTTGTGTGTGCTTTTCTGCCTCAGCTCACCTGCTTCCATCAGTTTTGGGAGTTCCCTATTTAGCCTTGCTCTCCAGTCACTTCTTTGCCGGTCATCATTGTAACCTGAGTCATTCAGTTGCATGTTCCTGCTACTAGTCTGCTGATCAGCTAAGTGGACTCTTGTCCTTATTGTTTTGTTTTTCTTGTCCAGTTTACAGTTTTGTCATTTCCTGTTACTGGAAGCTCTTGTGGACTGAAATTGCCACTCCTGTGTCATGAGTTGACACAGGAGTCTTAAAGTAATTTCAGGATGGGCTTTTGAAAGGGTTTTTCAGCTGACCGTGAAGTCCTCTTTTGTATCCTTCCTCTATCTAGTAAGTGGACCTCGCTTTGCTAAATCTACCTTCATACTGTGTATGTCTTTTCCTCTGAACTCACCGTTAATATACGTGGGGGCTACTATCATCTTTGGGGAATTTCTCTAGAGGTAAGCCAGGTCTGTTCCTTCCTCTTCCAGGCGTAGTTAGTTCTCCGGCTGGCGCATGGCATCTAGGCAGCCGTAGGAATGCTTCCTGGCTACTGTTAGTTGTGTGGTAGATTTAGGTCACGGTCAGCTTGAGTTTCCATCACCCGAGAGCTAGTCTGTTATTTTTGTGTTTCTGATGTTCCCATGCCATTGGGGAATCATGACAGTATGACCGGCCGCTGTTAAAGTAATTGGCAGAAGAAAGGAGAGTAAAAGAAGTCTGTAGATTTTTTTTTTTTCCTCTCATGTTTGCTACTTAGTTGGCTCAGTTGTATTTCTGCTATATTTACAGCCTTGCCTTTCTCTCCTTCTAATCCTTGAATGGCTCTGATCTCTCCGGTTTAAGGATGGACCCTCAGAGTTTGGCTGCAGGTTTAAATAATCTTGCTACGAAGGTTCAGAATTTACAAGATTATGTTATACGTACTCCTATTTCTGAACCTAAGATTCCTACACCAGAGGTATTTTCCGGAGATAGATCTCGGTTTCTGAATTTCAAATGTAATTGTAAATTATTCCTTTCTTTCAGACCTCACTCCTCTGGAGATCCTGTTCAGCAGGTTAAGATTGTGATTTCTTTGCTGCGAGGTGACCCTCAAAATTGGGCTTTGCTAATTTTTATCGTCGATTTATAACTGGTTTTTCTGGTGTTGCTAAGCCTCTTACGGATTTGACCAAGAAGGGTGCTGATGTTGCCAATTGGTCCTCTGCCACTGTGGAGGCCTTTCGGGAACTTAAGCGCCGCTTTTCGTCTGCCCCTGTGTTGCGCCAGCCCGATGTCTCTCTCCCCTTTCAGGTTGAGGTCGATGCTTCCGAGATCGGAGCGGGGGCGGTTTTGTCGCAGAAAAGTTCCGATTGCTCAGTGATGAGACCTTGTGCGTTCTTTTCTCGAAAATTTTCTGCCGCCGAAAGAAATTATGATGTCGGTAATCGGGAGCTTTTGGCCATGAAGTGGGCATTTGAGGAGTGGCGTCATTGGCTTGAGGGTGCTAGACATCAGGTGGTGGTTTTGACTGATCACAAGAATCTGATTTATCTTGAGTCTGCCAGGCGCCTGAATCCTAGACAGGCGCGCTGGTCGTTGTTTTTCTCTCGGTTTAATTTTGTGGTCTCATATCTACCAGGTTCTAAGAATATGAAGGCGGATGCCCTTTCTAGGAGTTTTGAGCCTGATTCCCCTGGTGATTCGGGACCTACAGGTATCCTTAAGGATGGGGTGATATTATCCGCTATTTCCCCAGATCTGCGACGTGCTTTGCAAGAGTTTCAGGCGGATAGATCTGATCGCTGTCCACCTGGTAGACTGTTTGTTCCTGATGATTGGACCAGTAGAGTCATCTCGGAGGTTCATTCTTCTACGCTGGCGGGTCATCCTGGAATTTTTGGTACCAGGGATTTGGTGGCTAGATCCTTTTGGTGGCCATCTCTGTCTCGTGATGTGCGTGTTTTTGTGCAGCCTTGTGATGTGTGTGCTCGGGCCAAGCCTTGTTGTTCTAGGGCTAGCGGGTTGTTGTTGCCCTTGCCTATTCCGAAGAGGCCTTGGACGCACATCTCGATGGACTTTATTTCTGATCTTCCTGTCTCTCAGAGGATGTCTGTTATCTGGGTGGTGTGTGACCGTTTTTCTAAGATGGTTCATTTGGTGCCATTGCCGAAGTTGCCTTCCTCGTCTGAGTTGGTTCCTTTGTTTTTTCAAAATGTGGTTCGCTTGCATGGTATTCCTGAAAATATCGTTTCTGATAGGGGTACCCAGTTCGTTTCTAGATTTTGGCGGGCATTCTGTGCCAGGTTGGGCATTGATTTGTCTTTTTCGTCTGCCTTCCATCCTCAGACTAATGGCCAGACGGAGCGAACTAATCAAACTTTGGAGACGTATTTGAGGTGTTTTGTGTCTGCGGATCAGGATGATTGGGTTGCCTTTTTGCCGTTGGCGGAGTTTGCTCTTAATAATCGGGCCAGTTCTGCCACTTTGGTTTCCCCTTTCTTTTGCAATTCGGGGTTTCATCCCCGTTTTTCTTCTGGTCAGGTGGAGTCTTCGGATTGTCCTGGAGTAGATGCTGTGGTGGATCGGTTGTATCGGATTTGGGAACAAGTGGTGGACAATTTGAATTTGTCCCAGGAGAGGACTCAGCGGTTTGCTAACCGCCAGCGTCGGGTTGGTCCTCGCCTTCGTGTTGGGGACTTGGTGTGGTTGTCTTCCCGTTTTGTCCCAATGAGGGTTTCTTCTCCTAAATTTAAGCCTCGGTTCATCGGTCCCTATAGGATTTTGGAGATTATTAACCCTGTTTCCTTTCGTTTGGACCTTCCGGCATCTTTCGCTATCCATAATGTGTTCCATCGGTCGTTGTTGCGGAGATACGAGGTGCCGGTGGTTCCTTCTGCTGGGCCTCCTGCTCCTGTGCTGGTTGAGGGTGAATTGGAGTACGTTATAGAGAAGATCTTGGACTCCCGTATTTCCAGGCGGAGACTCCAGTACCTGGTTAAGTGGAAGGGCTATGGTCAGGAAGATAATTCTTGGGTAACTGCCTCTGATGTTCATGCCTCGGATTTGGTTCGTGCCTTTCATAGGGCTCATCCAGGTCACCCTGGCGGTTCTTGTGAGGGTTCGGTGCCCCCTCCTTAAGGGGGGGGTACTGTTGTGATCCGCTTTTTGGCTCCCCTGGTGGTGGCTGGTGGTACTGGAGACTTGTGTGTGCTTTTCTGCCTCAGCTCACCTGCTTCCATCAGTTTTGGGAGTTCCCTATTTAGCCTTGCTCTCCAGTCACTTCTTTGCCGGTCATCATTGTAACCTGAGTCATTCAGTTGCATGTTCCTGCTACTAGTCTGCTGATCAGCTAAGTGGACTCTTGTCCTTATTGTTTTGTTTTTCTTGTCCAGTTTACAGTTTTGTCATTTCCTGTTACTGGAAGCTCTTGTGGACTGAAATTGCCACTCCTGTGTCATGAGTTGACACAGGAGTCTTAAAGTAATTTCAGGATGGATTTTTGAAAGGGTTTTTCAGCTGACCGTGAAGTCCTCTTTTGTATCCTTCCTCTATCTAGTAAGTGGACCTCGCTTTGCTAAATCTACCTTCATACTGTGTATGTCTTTTCCTCTGAACTCACCGTTAATATACGTGGGGGCTACTATCATCTTTGGGGAATTTCTCTAGAGGTAAGCCAGGTCTGTTCCTTCCTCTTCCAGGCGTAGTTAGTTCTCCGGCTGGCGCATGGCATCTAGGCAGCCGTAGGAATGCTTCCTGGCTACTGTTAGTTGTGTGGTAGATTTAGGTCACGGTCAGCTTGAGTTTCCATCACCCGAGAGCTAGTCTGTTATTTTTGTGTTTCTGATGTTCCCATGCCATTGGGGAATCATGACAAAAACCTTTGCCCCGACCCCTATTGCCAAACATTTTAAAGGTGCCCACAGACTACGCTGGAAAGAATTAAAAGGATGGGCAATTTCTCACTAAAAATTGGATATCAGAGGTGGAAATCTGGATGAGGCACTCCATAAGAAAGAGAGTGAGTAGATCTTTAGGATGAACTCTGTTAATCCCCATGATTTAAACAAGAATTTTAATTTTGGTTGTTTTTTTATAACTTTTTTATGTTTGTTTATGTTTTTTCTTCTTTTTCCTTTATTTTTTCTTATTATCTCCTGCTCACAATCCCTGATATCCATCTGATAATAAGGGTAACATCATCTCGTATCCTAAAAATCTAAGTCAATGGGTTGAGATAGTAGAGGGGAAAGAAATGGTCACATAAACAAACATAACATCTACATTCTAATTTGAAAATGAAACATTCAAATTATTCAGCTGAGTAACTGATAGTTCAGCAGAATGGATGCTCAAAAAGTTATAATCCATTTAATTATAATGAATACAACTTGTTTGAGATAGTACAGTACATGTATATTCAAAATAGTTTGTCTCCACCGTCATAATAGGGAGATGGATATAATTTTGTATGTGGATCAATTTTCCTGGATATTCACCCAGTAGGAGCTTGGATTTTAACCATTTATCCACCAGAATGCAAATATTGTACTTTAAAGAACAGACATTCACACCTATTTTATAAGTAAAACACAGATATTGTGGAATTTCACATCATGGATTCGCTGGAAGATCTGCCAATCATGATGACATGTATAAAAGACTTCCGAATGCGGCCGATCCCGTCCTTAGAGAAAGCCAGCTCCCACAGCAAAACAAGAGTCAGGGACTTTGTGCCAAGTAGAATATGATCTCAGACTAATGAAGGCACACCACACGCTACTCCCACTCCCGTCAGGAATCTGATTGAGACATGGGCAATGAGAATTTTGGACTAGAGTGCTAACTTCAATTTTCACATGGTGTCCTAATACGAGACATGTGAATTTCCTGGGAGGTTAGCGTGAATGACTAGCATGCTGTCTCTCTAATAATATATGCTTATGAGACAGTGGCACCTACATCTATTCGCTCACACTTCTAGCAGCGCAATAAGCAGAGCGGTTTGAACTGCAGCACCTACGATCTCCGTAATTCAGAGGTGTCAAACTGCATTCCTCGAGGGCCGCCAACAGGTCATGTTTTCAGGATTTCCTTGTATTGCACAGGTGATAATTTAATCACCTGCACAGAATGATTCCAGCACCTTGTGGAATGCTAAGGAAATCCTGAAAACATGACCTGTTGGCGGCCCTCGAGGAATGCAGTTTGACACCTCTGCCGTAATTAACACCAACAGGTGGATCGGGGATCACCGGCATTTAAACTTACTTATATTATTGCCAGATGGCGGTAGTAACATCTATCTGCTCTGGTTTGCATTTCACAACCAGTAGAACGGTTAAATTGCAGTGCTGATGATACCCGCAGCCGACACCGAAAGGTGGATCGGGGATTACCGGCATTGATTTTTATTTGCATACAGCTTTACAGTGCCACAATCATTTACTTGCTGCTAATATATGAACCAATATCTTTTTAAGTGCTGCATAATATAAGCCCCTCAATTTAATATAATAATGGGAATACCAATAGTGAGCTAACTATAATTGCAAATTAATCCTAAGCCATTGGATTCTTTTAGTGCCACATTTAATTGAAACCCAGCCTATTATTATAAGGTCAGTTGCTGGGATATCATCTATATCATAAATCTGAGACATTTTCACTTGGGAACTACTGGATTATAGTGGTGCTTATAAAATAATATCTCACACACTATGATCCAAGGTACATCTTATGTCATATCATAATTCATTTAAAATTCTACATTTTAATTTACGGTTTACAATAAAGGATCATTTTTATTCACAATTCCCTTTCCCTTATTTGCCCCTTTCCAATTACTGATTCCGTGGTGTGCACCATGTGAGTTTATTCTATGAGTCTGGATTCCTTTGCCAGTATACAAGAAATAATGTTTCCTATCATTTTTTCCTGTTAAATTAATTTTATCTTCAGTTTTAGTTGTTTTACTGTCACTTCGTAATGTTAATAATACTTTGACAACATTGTTCCCAGCAGCGATATTAGAGTCAGAGATGCATCCAGGCATCTTCCACATGCTATTCCCATTCCACTTGAGCGCTGTTTCCATCCATTTCAGCAATTTTCCTGCCCTCCCCCCAAACCTTCTGGGAGGGTCCGCATGAAAAATGCATCGAAAAATGTATCGAGCACTCAAGCATTTTAGTGCTCACTCATCACTAGTACTAAGTTAACAATTTTGATGAAAAGTGTGTAAGCTATCTACCAGCGACAAGGTGACCTCAATGAATGGACCCTAACTCTATGGACTCACCGTTCTCTGTGCCTAACCAGGTCTGAAAAGAACTGGGGAAAAATTAATTTATTTAATTTAAATTAAAAACAGTGAGTGAAATATGTTTGGATAAGGATCTACTGACTATAAGTTTGAATCACTCCCCTTTTCCCAGTTTAAAAAGCGATCTTAGCGTCATAAGTAAACCAAAACGGTGTATATGGAAAAAATAACCTCAACATGCAAAAATAAAACAACAACAAAAAACAAGCCCTCAAACTGATCCATCAATGGAAAAATAAATAAAGTATAAAGTTACAGGTCCCAGAAAATGGAGACATGAGGCAATTTTTTTATTTACAAATTTACAAACTTGTGTCATAACTTACAATAGTGTTCAAAATAATAGCAGTATGTTCAAAAACATGAGGTAATCACAACATCTTTATACTAGTTTGTATTTCCATGCTTTGAGACCATTGCACTGTTTTTTAATTCAAAACATGAAGAGAAATGTATATAATTTTAACTACTTTACAAAAAATAACAAAATAGCAAACATTGAGCTCATCTAAAAACTAGCAGGGTCTGCAATTGTCTTTGCAAAGCCACAAAATGTACTATTTTTTGAGGATTTAACATTCCTGTAAATGACTAACCTAATATTTAATTGCATACCCACAGTTTCATAGAACTACTTCACATCTATGTTGCATAGAGTCAACAAACTTCTGGCACTTGTCAATTATTATTCCAGCCAAGGAGGCTTTAACCCCTTCATGACCATGGGATTTTTAGTTTTTCCTTGTTCGTTTTTCATTCCCCTCCTTCCCAGAGCCATAACTTTTTTACTTTTCTGTAAATTTGGCCATGTGAGGGCTTATTTTTTGCGTGACGAGTTTTTCTTTTGAATGACATCATTGGTTTTACCATGTCGTGTACTAGAAAACGGGAAAAAAATTCCAAGTGCGGTGAAATTGCAAAAAAAGTGCAATCCCACACTTGTTTTTTGCTTGGCTTTTTTGCTAGGTTTACTAAATGCTAAAACTGACCTGCCATTATGATTCTCCAGGTCATTACGAGTTCATAGACACCTAACATGACTAGGTTATTTTTTACCTAAGTGGTGAAAAAAAATTCCAAACTTTGCTAAAAAAAAAATAAATAATTGCGCCATTTTCCGATACTCGTAGCGTCTCCATTTTTCATGATCTGGGGTCGGTTGGGGACTTATTTTTTGTATGCCGAGCTGGCATTTTTAATGATTCCAATTCGGTGCAGATATGTTCTTTTGATCACCCGTTATTGCATTTTAATGCAATGTCGTGGCGACCAAAAAAACGTAATTCTGCCGTTTCGATTTTTTTTCTTGTTACGCCGTTTAGCGATCAGGTTAATGCTTTTTTTATTGATAGATCAGGCGATTCTGAACGTGGCGATACCAAATGTGTGTAGATTTGATTTTTTTTATTGATTTATTTTGATTGGGGCGAAAGGGGGGTGATTTAAACTTGTATATTTTTTTTATTTTTTTCACATTTTTTTTAACTTTTGCCATGCTTCAATAGCCTCCATGGGAGGCTAGAAGCACGCACAGCACGATCGCCTCTGCTACATAGCAGCGATCTGCTGTTCGCTGCTATGTAGTAGAAAATCAGGTATGCTGTGAGCGCCGACCACAGGGTCTCAAGGACCTCTATGGTTACAATGGAGAAGCATCGCCGACCTCCGATCATGTGACGGGGGTCGGCGATGCCGTCATTTCCGGCCGCCCGGCCTGATGCGGTAGTTAAATGCCGCTGTCTGCATTTGACAGTGGCATTTAACTAGTTAATAGCAGCGGGTGAATCGCGATTTCACCCGCCGCTATTGCGGGCACATGTCAGCTGTTCAAAACAGCTGACATGTCCCAGCTTTGATGCGGGCTCACCGCGGAGCCCTGCATCAAAGCAGGGGAGCTGACATCGGACATACTATCCCGTCCGATGTCAGTAAGGGGTTAACTATATACCACAATTTATTGCCATTTGTTGACTTTGCCTCAGAAACAGCATTATTAATGTCACCCCACAAGTGTTCTATCAGATTAAGGTCAAGGGATTGGGCTGGCCGCTCCATAACCTCAATTTTATTAGACTGGAACTAAGCTTTTGCTCATTTACTGGTGTTTAGGGTTGTTGCCTTGTTGAAACACCAATTTCAAGGACATATCCTCTTCAACGAAGGGCAACATGACCTCATCAAGTATTTTAATATATATAAACTGGTCCATGATCCTTGATGTACGGTAAATAGGTATTTCACCATAGTAACAGAAACATGTCCATATCATGAAGCACAACCATGTTTCACTGTCTTCAGAGTGTACAATGGCTTGAATGCAGAGTTTGGGGGTCATCTGATGAACTGTCTGCAGCCCTTGGACCCAAAAAGAACAATTTTACATTCATCGGTCCGCAAAATGTTTCTCCATTTCTATTTAGGCCAGATAATGAATTCTTTGGCAAATTGTATCTATTTCAGTACATGTCTTTTTTTGGCAGTGGGACTTTTCTTGGACTTCTTGTTAAGAGATGAGCTTCACACAGGCATCTTCTGTCACAGACTTCACAGGTAATTTCAGACTGTCTTTGGTCATCCTGGAGCTGTTCATTGACTGAGCCTTTGCCATTCTGGCTATTCTTCCATTCATTCGAATGGTAGTCTTCCATTTTCATCATATCGCTCTGATTTGGCTTTCCATTTTAAAACAATGGAGATCATTTTAGCTGAGCAGCCTATCATTGCCTGAACTTCTTTATAAGTTTTACCCTCGCCATTCAACTTTTTAATTAAAGTATATTGTTCTTCTGAACAATGTCTCGAACGACCCATATTTCTGAGGCTTTCAAGGAAAAATGCATGTACAACTTGTCCTGGCTAGTGTTGAGCATTCCAATACTGCAAATATCAGGTATTGGCCGATATTCGCTGTATCGGAATTCCGATACCGAGTTCCGATATTTTTGTGATATCGGAAATCGGAATCGGAAGTTCCTATAAGTTCCCAGGCGTATGCGGTGCGTATGGTTCCCAGGGTCTGGAGGAGAGGAGACTCTCCTTCAGGCCCTGGGATCCATATTCATGTAAAAAATAAAGAATAAAAACAAAAAATATGGATATACTCACCCTCGGACGGGCCCTGGCTGTCACCGCTGCAAGCGTCTGCCTCCGTTCCTAAGAATGCAGTGAGTGTAGGACCTGCGATGACGTCGCGGCTTGTGATTGGTCGCGTGAGCGGTCACATGAGCAGTCACGTGACCAATCACAAGCCGCGACGTCATTGAAGGTCCTTCACTCTGCATTCTTAGGAACGGAGGCAGACACTTGCAGCGGTGACAGCCAGGGGCCGTCCGAGGGTGAGTATATCCATATTTTTTATTTTTATTCTTTATTTTTTACATGAATATGGATCCCAGGGCCTGAAGGAGAGTCTCCTCTCCTTCAGACCCTGGGAATCATCCAGAATCACTTCCGATATTTGTGTCCCATTGACTTGTATTGGTATCGAGTATCGATATCGGCGATATCCGATATTTTTTGGATATCGGCCGATCCAATCCGATACCGATACTTTCAAATATCGGAAGGTATCGCTCAACACTAGTCCTGGCTTCACCCTTAAATAAGGGTCACCTGATTCACATCTATGTCTTCACAGAATGATTGACCTCATTAACTAAACTCCATACTGCTATTATTTTGAACACACCCCCTTTCAATTAATTATTTTAAGGCCGGAGTTACACTAGAGAGGAATACGGATGAGTGCTATGCGAAAAAAAAATTGCATAGCACTCGGACCACTGTTAATCTATGGGGCAGTTCGTTTCATTTTTTTTTCTCAGCCGTATTATACATGCCAGTGAAATTGCAGCATGCTGCGATTTGCACCATATATCGGCCAAGACTCGCCAATGCAAGTCTATAGGTGTGAGAAAAAAATGGACAACACACAGAGGAGGACCAGGGCAACAGTAGCTGCTCAACCTTGGCTCTTGAAAACAACCACAAGCATGAGGAGGCAAGTCGACAGCAGGGTTTTGGACTATTTGGCCAGGACTATAAATGATGATGAGGAAGCTTACGCTGGCAGTCTGGCATGGTTCCTTGGTCCAATTCCCCGTAAGGTGAGGCTGCATGCCAGATGGGCAATACAGATACTGATTGATGCCTGAACACCACCAAATAACCCAAACCCTGTATTTTATTATTTGGAAAGGTGCCAATTGTTTAGCAGCAGCCAATTGCAAATGCCGGGACACCAGGAGTGCAGGCACAATCAGTTTCTGAGCCACTTCCTCCCCGAATGCCTATATCTCAGCCACAGCCCATCCCAACCCAACATTGGCCAATATAGGTCCAATATTATGACAATACTACACCTGCCCAATATGGCCACTTGATCGGACCCACTGTTGGAGGCTGGTCCCAAGATGGGTATGGTTGACATGGCCATATTGGTGGGTCTGAAACAATTGGGCACACCTCTACCCAGAAGTACCCATTTCAGTACCCAACTGCCCACTACTATCCTCCACTACAGCATCATTTGAATTTACATCATCCTGACTTACATCTGCAAACCCACAGGGTCAAATTGATTTTGCACAACAACCAAGGCAACCCCCACACGGTGCCGTCATATTATTACCACCCGCAACCTACCACAACCTCTAAGGTTCATTGGAAATGGACCTTTATTTTATGTTGTTTTGATTTTTTACTTTAATATAGGCCCAGTTTCATAGGCCAAATATGCCATGTGATGGAAATATTGTTGCTTGTTTATAAAAAAAATCATGCTTTGAGTAAAAACAGTATAAACAATGTGAGTGTTTTGTGGTGTTCTGATGAGATAGATGATATGCTTATTTTCAGAGTCTACACCTTGTTATGCCAACACATCACACACTTCAAACATTAACGTGACTATATTTATTTAAAAAAAAAAAACATAGAAAATGCATTCTCTTGTCATGGAGTAGATCCCCCTGGTGAAACAAAATAATTTGTGAACACTGTAAGTTCAGGGGGGCTGATGACGTGGATGAAGTCCATGTGTAGAAGCCATTCCAGTATTTGTTTAGGGATATTCATCACCAGCATTTGAGGTACAGTCATATAACCTGGTGAAGTTATGAAGTATAATACAGGCTTTTATAACCTCATTCACATTTCCCTCACTAATGATAGGGAAGTCAGAGACCACCTTAACATACTGACCTTTGATTCAAGTTGCTGACATTACAGACTATACCTAGAGTTATGTTGACCCAAGGTAAATAATGATGGGTGGCAGGGCTATAAATAGCCAGCTTATACAAATAATGGGTTATAAACTGTATTAGGTTGAGGCTATTGGACATTTGGACCTTATATACTTAAACATCTGTTCACAGTTCACTTATGATGGAAAATCACCTGATCAATAATAATGATCTCATGTGTAATAAACAGCTGATGTGCGCATAACAGGATGTATAACAAGGATGTATACACCCACTCAAAACAGTATATTAGGGCGAGATGTGATTGAATAAATTATGGCATTTGATACAGATACACTCTGTCTCTATCCATCACTTGCTCGAGCATCCACACAATTTGACAGCTAGCCAATATACCTGATGGTCTATTTGAGACCAACCTAACACTAAGTTGAATGACTGACTGTAGTACATGCCATTTGGCACAGAGAATGCCAAAGGCGCACTCCACAAGTCGTCATGTGCGTGATAGGTGGAAATTACAAATTCTGTACCAGTAGTCCAGGCCTCTACGTGGTTAGGGCCTCATAAGGTTGTGTGTTAATTGAAAGGCCTTATCAGCCATCATCACATGCAGTATGGCACTGCTTCCATAGTAGACCCTGGCAGCTGACGTGGGGGTGGGAGGTCCAACTCATTATTGCACACCCGCCGACCCATAATGGAAGAATTGAAGACTCTGGAGTCTCCTGTTCTTTCATATTCCCCAATATCCAGTTATAAACCTGTAGGCACTGTCGACCAGGGCCAACAGTACTACAGAAAAATACAGTTTATTAATTGTAATATTGGGATCCTGAGTTTGGCGGCTTAACCACGCAAATGTGCTTCCCATCCAGGGCTCCAATACAGTTTGGAAACTGGCACGTTTCCTCAAACCCACTGGCTATATGCAGCCAGTCTTCTATTTTGGGCTCAGGCATAACCGATCGATGCAGTCGGGACCATATTTCAGAGCAGGTAGACCGGACAATGCCTGAGATGGTGGATTTGCCTATTAAGAACTCAAGATGCAGTGCCGCATAGGAGAGCCCATTGGAAAGGAATCTGTGAGGGAATAAAAAAAAATTACAAATCCATGCCTCAAAAAAAAAAAAAGGTTAAGGCCTTCTTAAAAGTTCCGTGCAAAAGAAAATAAGCCCTTCCTTCATAAAAAAAAAATTAAAAAAAATCAATGCCTTTTCTCCTAGTCAAATCAGCATATAATGTCCAAGGCAAAATTTGACACTAAAAATAAGGAACTAAAAAGGGAAAAAAACACTACAACAATAGGAATGGATTGAAAACACAAAAGAACATGGATCTTACAACCACCAATCACATCATAATGTTAAAAATTAGTTTAATAGAAAATATAAAAAAAAAATAATTATTCACATTTATCACAGAGCAGTTATCAAAACAGAGAAATTTGAATGCGGTTACAGGTACACCAAAAACAGGTGTCACATCACAGACACCAAAACATGAGATGGAATACTCATAAATGGAGAAATCCTCTTTCAGAGGGAAGATTCCATACAAAGTGACAGTGCACAAGGTTATTACAAACGAAAAACTCCCCATTACCACATAAGTATAATAATATAAGTTTTTTAAGGGTCAGTGACCTAAATCAGTCAATGCAATAGGGAGGTTGGTAAGATCTATGTTCTTTTGTGTCTTCAATTTAAGTGTGGAGCTCCACTGGGTATAACCCATACCAGTCCTGGTTGGCTAGTCTAGTATGTTGGTGTAATATGCTATCTGTTTCTGAGATCTTGTATCTTAACAATATTGATGGATGACTGTCAATAAAACACAAGTAAAATACATAATCAACATAGAGGATAAATACATACCATAACGTTAGTAATGTTAGGCGCTCCTCTGCGGAAATACACTTGTGCATCTTGGTGTCCTTAAAGGTGACCCCAGAGCGCACAATCTCCAACATAATGTCAAATGTGGCCATGCTCATCTGACAACACTGGAAGAACTTGTCAGGATGGCTGCATAGTGAAGCATACAGATGGTGGAGATGGCCTCTAGTCAGCCATCGCCTCAAAAGGGGGTGGACCCACATTCTTCTCCGCCTCCTCGAATCCACAATCACTGGGTATGGCTCCCCAAAACATTGGGACAAAACTCAGTGGAAAAGCACCCGCTCAGTACTGTTGAAAGTAAGCCTGACTGACATGTTATATACAAAACAGCAATACCACAACACAAGCACTGACTCTAATGCAAAGGTTGGAGGGTGTTACCTGTCGTTGAGGCAATAAATAGGGTTGATGATTATGATTTTAATTCATTTCAGGTCATGGATCTGTTAAATGTCCATTTTGCAAGTGAGGGAGAAACTAACAGCATACGCATGCAATATGGATGACACACAGATACTTAGATGCAAGGAAATTACATCATCGCATAGCAAACGGATTACACATGGATCACTGTTCAGAGAACATTGATGCGATTGTCGTCCGTCAAAAACGGACTGATTTTTTTATACCGCAAGTGTGACTCCAGCCTCATACACAGACTCAAAATCATCCAGATCATGAATACTGAGTCTGTTGGTCTTCTGGTAAAATATGTGAAATGTGGTAATATAATTTATACCAAAAACAGTAATTAATCTGGTTACTCATATTGGACTGCTGTTATTTTGAACACTGCTGTAAATAAAAATTATACAAGTTTAGAACCTGTGTATACTAAATATGTAACTTACCTCTTCAGAATGGAATACTTGAAATCTAGTGTCACCTATACGAAGTAGCATTCTTAAAAGTCAATATGGACCTTTACCAAACTTTGCCACATGACATGGGTAACGTCTCTCTTTCGGAAAGTGATATTCTGGTGTAAGGAATCTTATAGGCCATTCATTGCTCTTTTAGGGCTGTCCCACATGTCCAGATAATTCCGGTACCGCAATAAATCGGTACCGGAGTTATCCGTGTCCGTGTGCCTGGGAACTCACGTAGGCCATACGTGCGGCACACGTGTGCCGCCCGTATGGCGAGTGGGTACCACACGGAGCGTGTGGTACCCTGCATCGTGCTGAAGCCGCGATTCATATGTTCCCTGCAGCAGCGTTTGCTGCAGAGAAAATATGAATAGCAGTGTTTAAAATAAAGATCTATCTGTCCGCCGCCCTCCCACCCCCTGTGCGCCCCCCCCCGCTGTTCTGAAAATACTTACCCGCCTCCCTCGCTGCTTCCTGGTCTGGCCGCGGCTTCTCCTGTATGCGGTCATGTGGGGCCGATCATTTACAGTCATGAATATGTGGCTCCACCTCCCATAGGGGCGGAGCCAACTATTCATGATTGTAAATGAGCGGCCTCACGTGACCGCATACAGTAGGAGTTGCGGGGCAGAGAGGAAGGAGTGACAGCCAACGTGGGAGCGGGTGAGTATTTTCAAAACAGCGGGGGGGCGCACAGGGGGTGGGGGGGCGGCGGACACATAGATCTTTATTTTAAACACTATTATTCATATTTTCTCTGCAGCAAACGCTGCTGCAGGGAACATATGAATAGCGGCTTCAGCACCATGTGGGGGGGACAGCGCTTACTGTAGCGCTGTCTCCTGCACGCACACGGACCCCAGACGGAGAACGTCCGTGTGAGGTCCGTGTTTTACACGGACCCATTGACTCTATTGGGTCCGTGTAATACGTGCGCTCCCACGAACACTGACATGTCTCCGTGTTTGGCACACGGAGACACGGTCCGCAAAAAATCAATGACATCTGAACAGATGCATTGATTTTTATGAGTCTACGTGTGTCAGTGTCTCCGGTACGTGAGGAAACTGTCACCTCACGTACCGGAGCCACTGACGTGTGAAACCGGCCTTAGGAACTTCTATATGAAAATTGCCTTTTCAGAGAGGAAAAAGGACTTGAACTTAAGTCAGACATGTTCAGTTTTCACAAAGAGAGACATATCATACTGACCTGAGAAATTATGTTGTCAGGTTATTTGTCCACACAACAAATACCATAAAAACATAACCCCAAATCAATGGCAAAATTGTGGGGTTTTTCTTCCACTATTTTTTCCCTGTTATTCAGTACATTGGTGTCATGCAAAAAAAGCAAGCCCTCACCGATGGAAAAATAAACAAAGTTATGACTTTTGGAAGAAATAGAGAAATAATGTGCAAATACAAAAATTTGAATTTGCTGCAAAAGGAAGAACACTTGTTTTAAAATTCAGTTGCAGCTTAGGAATCTCAATATATCATCATGGCCAAACATATTTAAAGAGACTCTATTACCAGATTTTGCTACTACATCTTAAAGCAGCATAAAGTAGAGTCAGAGACTCAGGTTCCAGTACTGTATCACTTGCTGGGCTGCTTGCTGCAATTTTTTAAAAATCACTATTTTAATTGCTGCAGATTTACAGTACCAGTTCTCTAAATAATGATGAGCTCTGCATATGCTGTCCCTGCCCACATCTCTAATTGGCAGCATTCTGTCTACACTGTACATAGGCAGAAAGCTACCAATCTGTGATGGATGCTTGGTTAAACAAAGCTCATGAATTTGGAGTACTTCATGGCAACAGGTTTACTAGTCCTTTAGTGAAAATCTCCTGTTGATAAAGCAGTGATATCAAATCTAGAGCAAACAGCTCAGTGAGTGACACATCGCTGGAATCATGATCTCTGTGCCTACATTATACTGCCCTTACCTTAGATGACATATTTCCTTTAACTTACAATATGTAATTTCTTAATTTGAACTATGGAGGAGAATAATGGACATTTCTGTGATTTCACAGTGGGAATAAGTAACTATTAATGTAATACTAGAAAACAATCTGCTCTTTATTCAGTTTGAAGGGAAAAGAGAGACACAAAGCACAAATAGGGTCTTATCTCACAAAAAGAATGGAGGAATGACCAAGAAAATCACCTGGTGAAGCTGAAAGCAGAGAAGATTTTCGCTGCTGCAGATCCACAAGCCGGTCACCTACCATATGAAGCAGTATACTATAGGAAGTGTGGATTAAATCCGCGCTGCCGCAATAATGATGAGGTTCCAGTTGATAGTGGAATTAAAACGGTGGTTTATTCAACACGTTTCAGGGCTCTCATGGCCCCTTCTTCAGGATTACCACATATAACATACAAGATGTTGCATGTGATAATTCCTGAAGAAGGGGCCATGAGAGCCCTGAAACGCGTTGAATAAACCACCGTTTTAATTCCACTATCAACTGGAACCTCATCATTATTGCGGCAACACAGATTTAATCCACACTTCCTATAGTATACTGCTTTATTCAGTTTGTAATCTCAAACTGAATAAAGGACCTTATTCAATTTTTCCTCCTTTTACATTAGGGATGATGAAAAAGGAATCCTCTTTTTATGCATTTTTTGTATGACTTGAATTACAGATAAGCCAAAACCTGTAAAAGTACTCATTTTAAAATAATCTACACAGAGAAGTATTAAGTAATGCATTTGGTAAAAAAAAAAGCTCACTATGCTTAGTGTCAAAAGAGTTGGTTGACCTATTCAAATCAGATCAATAAAATTATATCTGGGTGAACAGTATAAATAAAAGTTATGTGCTAAACAGTTTCTTAATATACATGATGCTTACAATAAGTTTTTAACAGTTTTTCTTTTTGCATAAAATTATAGTTGCCTGCAGAAACTGTGGGGAGCAGAGGATTTTGTATATTATTTATAAAATGAACTAAAAAGCCTCTGTATTTAATGTGTTCATATGTTCTTAGTGACAACTGTGAAATGTCTTTTATTCTATGCCTTTGTAGGGGATTTCGGACACTGTGTTAAACAAAATCTCAACTACTATAAAGATTTATGAACAAAATAATCAGTATGACCATTTGCAGCTATTTTTATAAAATGTTTGTAATTTTTTTTCTGGGGCCCACATTCACTTTCAGGCCAAAGCCAATTTTGGACTTACACCACTGAATTGGTATCAATTTCACCATAGTATAATAGGGACCCACAGGTCTTCCGATACATACAACCCAGCAGATGTAGACCAACCAGCAGAGTAATAGGGACCGACACGTCTTCCACTACAGCCAACCCATCAGATGTAGACCAACCATGACTGTTCACATTTCCACAAATCTGTGTTAACATCTGCAGCAGCAGCAACAACAGGCACAGAAGCCATACTAAAGATATCACAGTGTGCAGTCATGTAATATCCTAACAAATGCAACATCGCCTAGCATGTACAGTCTGTGACAGGGGTGAAAAAGTCCTTGGAAATCCATGACTTGATCATCTTGGTGAAGGATAGGTGGTCTACACTTTCAGAGTACAGCCTGCTGGGCTTATCTGCAAGGATGCCATCAGCAGCACTGTTCTGTGAGAACGCTGGCTGCTGGCCATGATAAAACCTCCAAGGCATGTAAGTCAAGCTCAGACCAATGATCGATTTGGGAAGACTAAAATGTGAAGAGGTCCAAACCCTCCCTGATGGTATTGATATTCAGTTCTAGATACTCCTGTACCATCCTCTCCATTTATTCACCACGTGTAAGACTTAGACTCTGTTGTGCTGGTGCACGAGCTGGTCCAAAAAAAGTGTGAAAGGACTCACAGAAATTGCTTCTTCCACTTACACTACTACTGTTGGTAATGTTTTGGCGTTTAAGAATTGACGTCCCGGACATTGAAAGTCTAGAGCTACGATGCTCACTGTATGCTTCACTGTAGCTTGGAGAAAACCTCTCTTAAGGTTGTGTAAAAGCGTGAATCGATATTCCAGCATTCGTGGGTCCATTTCCAGGATGAGCAGAATCTGACAAAATTTGGTTTTATAACATGGATCTAACAGAGTGGCAACCCAGAAGTCAGCACTATTCCTAATCATAACTATACAGAGATCATGTTACAGATAATGCACCAAGAAGGCACTCATATGTCGGGCTCTACCATGAGATACAAGCCCATCCTGTGTTTGTGGCTGGGTAACACTGGGTAACACTGATTCTTGTTTCCTCCATCCCCTCCTGCCAACCATGAACAACGGATGAGGGAGGGGATGATTATCCTGCACTCATATGTCGGGCTCTACCATGAGATACAAGCCCATCCTGTGTTTGTGGCTGGGTAACACTGGGTAACACTGATGCTTGTTTCCTCCATCCCCTCCTGCCACCCATGAACAACGGATGAGGGAGGGGATGATTATCCTCCATCTCCTAACAGTTGTTTGTTCATCACCTCTTCCTCCTCCATTTGTTCCTTGGATCTTGCACCTTCACTAACAGTTTGTTATCAACAGCCCCCCTTGATCTAAGTAATCCACCCTCCCTTGGAACCCACCTGTGTGATGACAGTCTGGGCAATGTTATCCCTTCCGCATCCTCCTCCTCTTCCTCTGGGACAACCACCTCCTTCCACAGGCTATTCAAAGTCTGTTCCAGCATATAGATAACTGGATTAGTGATGTTGATGATGGCATTGTCAGTGCTAACCATCTTAATAGCCATTTTGAAACTGTGCAGAAATGTACAGAGGTCCATAAATGGAAATGCACCACTGTCAGCACTGCATTGGCCCAGGCTATACAACATGACATACTGCGTCAGGGCTCATTGCTGCTTCCACAGTTGCTGCAACATCTGCAGAGTGTAACTTGACTGTGTTGGCACATTGCATATTAACCTGCTAACTGGCATGGACAAAGACCTCTGTATCGATGCAAGTCGATGACCTGATGGGTGCGAGCAGCCAAAGTGAACACACAGCTTCCGTGCTTTCTGCAGCAGCTCACCTAGGCCAGGATAGTGGTGGAGAAAATGCTGTACTACCAGGTTGAGGATGTGAGCCATGCAAGGCATGTGTATGAGCTTGCCTCGCCATAAGGCCATAGGGCCACCTGGTTCACACCATTATCGGACACAGCCTTCCCTGGATGCAGGTTCAGCGGAGACAGCTTTTGCTCAAACTCGGCCTGGAGAGCTCGCCACAACTTTACAGCTGCGATCACTAAATTGTTGTGTGCTCATTCTCTGAGATCAGTCAAAAACAGCAGGCATGTCCGCTTCCGTTACAGCTGACGGCAGGCTCTCAGTCAGCGTGACTGGAGTGGGTAAAGAACCTGAGGTTCTGTGGTTGGAGACCTGCACTGCATCTCAATAGTTGGCTCGGTAACAGAAGAGGAGGAAAAATCAGCAGATGCGATTGATGGTGCATCTGAAGGTAGTTGTGGTCCGCTAGTCCACATTTTAGTGCAGTGGGATTCCCAGAGTAACGCATGTGGATTATGCATGAGAAGGTTCATACATGTTGTAGTCAAATTATTGCACTTTTTACCTCTACTCAGTTTTTTTTTTTACAAAGTTGGCAGATTATGTGAGCTGGCTCATCCTTTGCAGTGTCAAAAAAGGCAAAGGCTAAACAACCCTTGAAGTTGCGCTTGCCATTCATTTGAGCACATGGTCTTTCTGTGCCTCATCAACAAGGCTTAATTCTGTGCGTCTGCCAAAGAAAGGTTGTTGAGTAGCCTGTCCAGTAACAGAAGTTGTCAGTTGTCTTTGCATAGGACGTGACATTGTTGGTTTACTAGTGCTTTCACAAACATTACCACCTACCCCACGTACACCTTGAACACAAAGTCATGTTGCTCAGATAGTATGGTAGGAGCATAGTAGCAGCAACAAAAATATAGATATTAAACTTTTCACCAGCTCTGCAAACAGCTGAATTTCAGTGACAGCAAACGACAAGGTTAAATATGGCATGCTGAATCGCATTAGTCACAGAAGAAAGAATTCAGTGTAGATGAGTACTGTATGACAAAGAAGATGTGTAACAGATGAATTTTTGGTGCCTATGGATTATGCCTCTATAACAGACTAGATGTTACAAACAATTTGAAAGCGACAAGTCTCCTATTGTACGATGTTAGTAACACAAGAATTTTATTGGTGCCTGTGGATGAGGCCTCTACAACAGACTAGATGCTACAAACAATTTGAAAGTGAGATGTGCCCTACTGTATGACGTTAGTAAAATAATATATTTTTTTAGTGTGGGTGAGGCCTGTATAGTCTATAAGATATGCTCCAAACAATTTCAAATTCGGATTGCGCTCACAACAATTTCACCACCACAAAACTACAACGTGGGACATGGTGAGCTATATCACATTTAGCAATAGAAAAAAATTATCTTTTTTACTGTGCATTAGGTCTGCACTAGAGATGAGCCACTTCCCTAGTGTTCGGGTTCAGTTCGGTTCGTCAAACAGGGATGTGTTCGACGACCTGTTCGTTGAACGTTCGATGAACTGTTCATCAAACGTTCAATGAACACCGTCGAACCCCATTGAAACCAATGTCAGGCAAACACAAACACATGCAAACACATGGAAAACATATAGAAAACACTTTAAAAGGTGTCCAAAAGCTGACAAACTGCTCAGAAGACACAACAAACACATGGAAAAGTCACAACTACATATAGTCATGCGAAAAGAAAAGAGGTGGAGGAGTAAAAGGAGGAGGAGACACAGATATAGGCATGTCATGCCATTCTAAAATCAAGAAAAGCTGGAGTAAAAATCTAAACTCACTCTACCAACACCCAGACGTCTTGACAAAAAAAATTAAAAAATAAATATCTTTAGGTAGAATGGCGGCGGGTCCATTCAGAACACTTTCCTTGGAAGACGTAGTGGTACCCCCATTGGGAGTTGTGCCAAAAAATGAACCCAATACATTCAGACTAATCCACCATTTGTCATATCCAAGGGGCAGGTCAGTAAACGACAACATCGTCGCGGAACCAAGTACAGTACTATGTACTGTACCTCCTTTGACGAGGCAATCAGGTGGGTCAAGAAGTTGGTAAGGGGCACCCTAATGGCCAAAATAGACATTGAGGGGGCGTTCCAGTAACTGCCTGTGCCTCCGAATAGTGTCCTCCCATTGGGCTGCTTCTGTGAAGGAGCATACTACATAGATCGCTTTTTGCCCATGGGGTGCTCCATATCCTGCTCACTATTTGAGGTGTTTAGTTGCTTCCTCGAATGGGTCGTCATGGACGTTTATAAGGCGGCACATATTATCCATTACCTCGATGACTTCTTATGCCTGGGCCCAAAAGATTTGCCACAGTGTGAAAACATGCGGTAGTCCACCTGTGAGAAGGAGAGAGCTGGAGGGAGAGTGGACACCCCAGAGCCGAGGGGTTAGATTGAGAAAGAAAGAAGGCGGTGTAGCTTGCTTCATGGGTGGGGTACGCTGCTGAGTAGCAGAAATTGCTACTAGGCCCAAAAGGATTTCCTGGGCCAGATGCCGTTACAAAATAGTAGTTAGGTAAACAGGCGGTGTAGCTTGCTTCATGGGTGGGGTACGCTGCTGAGTAACACTAAATTCTACTAGGCCCAAAAGGATTTCCTGGGCTACATGCCGTTAAAAAATAGTATTTAGGTAAACAGGCGGTGTAGCTTGCTTCATGGGCGGGGTATGCTGCTGAGTAGCACCAAATTCTACTAGGCCCAAAAGGATTTCCTGGGCCAGATGCCGTTAAAAAATAGTAGTTAGGTAAACAGGCGGTGTAGCTTGCTTCATGGGTGGGGTACTGTGCTGATTAGCACAAAATGCTATTAGGAACTGTTGTGAATTTGGATTCTGGGCTCCCCCGGTGGCTACTGGTGGAATTGAACTGGTGTCTTCATCTTCTCTGTTCACCTGTTCCCATCAAGATGTGGGAGTCGCTATATAACCTTGCTGCTCTGTTAGTTGCTTGCCGGTCAACAATGTTATCAGAAGCCTCTCTGTGCTTGTTCCTGCTCCTAGACAACTACTAGATAAGTTGGACTCTTGTCCATGTTTGTTTTTGCATTTTTGTTCCAGTTCACAGCTGTAGTTTCGTTACTGTGTCTGGAAAGCTCTTGTGAACAGGAATTGCCACTCTGGTGTTATGAGTTAATGCCAGAGTTTTAAAGTAATTTCTGGATGGTGTTTTGATAGGGTTTTTAGCTGACCATGAAAGTGTCCTTTCTGTCTTCTGCTATGTAGTAAGTGGACCTCAAATTTGCTAAACCTATTTTCATACTACGTTTGTTATTTCATCTTGATTCACCGCCAATACATGTGGGGGGCCTCTGTCTCCTTTCGGGGTATTTCTCTAGAGGTGAGCTAGGACTAATATTTTCCTCTGCTAGCTTTATTTAGTCCTCCGGCTGGTGCTGGGCATCTAGAATCAACGTAGGCATGCTACCCGGCCACTGCTAGTTGTGCGTTAGGTTTAGTTCATGGTCAGCTCAGTTTCCATCTTCCAAGAGCTAGTTCCTATATATGCTGATGCTATGATCTCTTGCCATTGAGATCATGACAGTTTGACCGGCCCACTAAAGGGTTAAAATCCTTGGCTGAGAAAGGAGAGAAATAAGTAGTCTGCTGAAATTTTTTTTTTTTTTTTTTTCTCTCCTTTGAATGGCTCTGTGTTCACCTGTTTGCAATGGATCTTCAGAGTGTAACTGCAGGTTTGAATAATCTCGCCACGAAGGTACAAAATTTGCAAGATTTTGTTTGTCATGCACCTGTATCTGAGCCGAGAATTCCTTTGCCGGAATTTTTCTCGGGGAATAGATCTGGGTTTCAGAATTTTCGAAATAATTGCAAATTATTTTTGTCCCTGAAATCTCGCTCTGCCGGAGATCCTGCACAGCAGGTCAGGATTGTGATTTCCTTGCTCCGGGGCGACCCTCAAGACTGGGCTTTTTCATTGACACCAGGGGATCCTGCGTTGCTCAATGTGGATGCGTTTTTTCTGGCCTTGGGGTTGCTTTATGACGAACCTCATTTGGAGCTTCAGGCAGAAAAAACTTTGATGTCCCTATCTCAGGGGCAAGATGAAGCGGAAATTTACTGCCAAAGATTCCGTAAATGGTCTGTGCTTACTCAGTGGAATGAGTGCGCCCTGGCGGCGACTTTCAGAGAGGGTCTCTCTGATGCCATTAAGGATGTTATGGTGGGGTTCCCTGTGCCTGCGGGTCTGAATGAGTCCATGACAATGGCTATTCAGATCGATAGGCGTTTGCGGGAGCGCAAACCAGTGCACCATCTGGCGGTGTCCACTGAGAAATCGCCAGAGAGTATGCAGTGTGATAGAATTCTGTCCCGAAGCGAGCGGCAGAATTTTAGACGGAAAAATGGGTTGTGTTTCTATTGTGGTGATTCTACTCATGTTATATCAGCATGCTCTAAGCGCACTAAAAAGCTTGGTAAATCTGTTTCCATTTGCACCTTACCGTCTAAGTTTATTCTATCTGTGACCCTGATTTGCTCTTTGTCATCTATTACCACGGACGCCTATGTCGACTCTGGCGCCGCTTTGAGTCTTATGGATTGGTCCTTTGCCAAACGCTGTGGGTATGATTTAGAGCCTTTGGAGACTCCTATTCCTCTGAAGGGGATTGACTCCACCCCATTGGCTAATAATAAACCACAATACTGGACACAAGTAACTATGCGTATTAATCCGGATCACCAGGAGATTATTCGCTTTCTGGTGCTGTATAATCTACATGATGATTTGGTGCTAGGATTGCCTTGGCTGCAATCTCACAACCCAGTCCTCGACTGGAAAGCTATGTCTGTGTTGAGCTGGGGATGTAAGGGGGCTCATGGGGATGTACCTGTGGTTTCCATTTCATCATCTATTCCCTCTGAAATTCCTGAGTTCCTGTCTGACTATCGTGACGTCTTTGAAGAATCCAAGCTTGGTTCGTTACCTCCGCACCGAGAGTGCGATTGTGCCATAGATTTAATCCCGGGTAGTAAATACCCAAAGGGTCGTTTATTTAATCTGTCTGTGCCTGAACATGCTGCTATGCGTGAATATATAAAGGAGTCCTTGGAAAAGGGACATATTCGTCCATCGTCATCTCCCTTAGGAGCCGGTTTTTTCTTCGTGTCAAAAAAAGACGGCTCTTTGAGACCATGTATTGATTATCGGCTTTTGAATAAAATCACTGTTAAATATCAATACCCATTGCCGTTGCTGACTGATTTGTTTGCTCGCATAAAGGGGGCCAAGTGGTTCTCTAAGATTGACCTTCGTGGGGCGTATAATTTGGTGCGAATCAGGCAGGGGGATGAGTGGAAAACCGCATTTAATACGCCCGAGGGCCACTTTGAGTATTTAGTGATGCCTTTTGGTCTTTCAAATGCTCCGTCAGTTTTCCAGTCCTTTATGCATGATATTTTTCGCGATTATTTGGATAAATTTATGATTGTGTATCTGGATGATATTCTGATTTTTTCGGATGACTGGGACTCTCATGTCCAGCAAGTCAGGAGGGTTTTTCAGGTTTTGCGGTCTAATTCTTTGTGTGTGAAGGGTTCTAAGTGTGTTTTTGGGGTACAGAGGATTTCCTTTTTGGGATATATTTTTTCCCCCTCTTCCATTGAAATGGATCCTGTCAAGGTTCAAGCTATTTGTGATTGGACGCAGCCCTCTTCTCTTAAGAGTCTTCAGAAATTTTTGGGCTTTGCTAACTTTTATCGTCGATTTATTGCTGGTTTTTCGGATATTGCTAAGCCATTGACCGATTTGACTAAGAAGGGTGCTGATGTTGCTGATTGGTCCCCTGATGCTGTGGAGGCCTTTCGGGAGCTTAAGCGCCGTTTTTCCTCTGCCCCTGTGTTGCGTCAGACTGATGTTGCTCTACCTTTTCAGGTTGAGGTCGACGCTTCTGAGATCGGAGCTGGGGCAGTGTTGTCGCAGAAAAGTTCTGACTGCTCCGTGATGAGGCCTTGTGCCTTCTTTTCCCGTAAATTTTCGCCCGCTGAGCGGAATTATGATGTTGGGAATCGGGAGCTTTTGGCCATGAAGTGGGCTTTTGAGGAGTGGCGCCATTGGCTTGAGGGGGCCAGACATCAGGTGGTGGTATTGACTGACCACAAAAATTTGGTTTATCTTGAGACTGCCAGGCGCCTGAATCCTAGACAGGCGCGCTGGTCATTATTTTTCTCTCGGTTTAATTTTGTGGTGTCATACCTACCGGGTTCTAAGAATGTTAAGGCGGATGCCCTTTCTAGGAGTTTTGAGCCTGACTCGCCTGGTAACTCTGAGCCCACAGGTATCCTTAAGGATGGAGTGGTATTGTCAGCCGTTTCTCCAGACCTGCGGCGGGCCTTGCAGGAGTTTCAGGCGGATAGACCTGATCGTTGCCCACCTGATAAACTGTTTGTTCCTGATGATTGGACCAGTAGAGTCATCTCTGAGGTTCATTCTTCTGCGTTGGCAGGTCATCCTGGCATTTTTGGTACCAGGGATTTGGTGGCAAGGTCCTTCTGGTGGCCTTCCCTGTCACGAGATGTGCGAGGCTTTGTGCAGTCTTGTGACGTTTGTGCTCGGGCCAAGCCTTGTTGTTCTCGGGCTAGTGGATTGTTGTTGCCCTTGCCTATTCCTAAGAGGCCTTGGACGCACATCTCGATGGATTTTATTTCAGATCTGCCTGTTTCTCAGAAGATGTCTGTCATCTGGGTGGTGTGTGACCGTTTCTCTAAGATGGTCCATTTGGTTCCTCTGCCCAAGTTGCCTTCTTCTTCCGAGTTGGTTCCTCTGTTTTTTCAAAATGTTGTTCGTTTGCATGGTATTCCTGAGAATATCGTTTCTGACAGAGGGACCCAATTCGTGTCTAGATTTTGGCGGGCATTCTGTGCTAGGATGGGCATAGATTTATCTTTTTCGTCCGCTTTCCATCCTCAGACGAATGGCCAGACTGAGCGGATTAATCAGACCCTGGAGACATATCTGAGGTGTTTTGTGTCTGCTGACCAGGATGATTGGGTTGCTTTTTTGCCATTGGCGGAGTTCGCTCTCAATAATCGGGCCAGCTCTGCCACTTTGGTGTCCCCGTTTTTCTGTAATTCGGGGTTTCATCCTCGATTTTCCTCTGGTCATGTGGAATCTTCGGATTGTCCTGGAGTGGATGCTGTGGTGGAGAGATTGCATCAGATCTGGGGGCAGGTGGTGGACAATTTGAGGTTGTCCCAGGAGAAGACTCAGCTTTTTGCTAACCGCCGTCGTCGTGTTGGTCCTCGTCTTCATGTTGGGGACTTGGTGTGGTTGTCTTCTCGTTTTGTCCCTATGAGGGTCTCTTCTCCTAAGTTTAAGCCTCGGTTCATCGGCCCGTATAAGATATTGGAGATTCTTAACCCTGTTTCCTTCCGTTTGGACCTCCCTGCATCCTTTTCTATTCATAACGTTTTTCATCGGTCATTATTGCGCAGGTATGAGGTACCGGTTGTGCCTTCCGTTGAGCCTCCTGCTCCGGTGTTGGTTGAGGGTGAGTTGGAGTACGTTGTGGAGAAAATCTTAGACTCTCGTGTTTCCAGACGGAGACTCCAGTATCTGGTCAAGTGGAAGGGATACGGCCAGGAGGATAATTCTTGGGTGAATGCATCTGATGTTCATGCCTCTGATCTGGTTCGTGCCTTTCATAGGGCCCATCCTGATCGCCCTGGTGGTTCGGGTGAGGGTTCGGTGCCCCCTCCTTGAGGGGGGGGTACTGTTGTGAATTTGGATTCTGGGCTCCCCCGGTGGCTACTGGTGGAATTGAACTGGTGTCTTCATCTTCTCTGTTCACCTGTTCCCATCAAGATGTGGGAGTCGCTATATAACCTTGCTGCTCTGTTAGTTGCTTGCCGGTCAACAATGTTATCAGAAGCCTCTCTGTGCTTGTTCCTGCTCCTAGACAACTACTAGATAAGTTGGACTCTTGTCCATGTTTGTTTTTGCATTTTTGTTCCAGTTCACAGCTGTAGTTTCGTTACTGTGTCTGGAAAGCTCTTGTGAACAGGAATTGCCACTCTGGTGTTATGAGTTAATGCCAGAGTTTTAAAGTAATTTCTGGATGGTGTTTTGATAGGGTTTTTAGCTGACCATGAAAGTGTCCTTTCTGTCTTCTGCTATGTAGTAAGAGGACCTCAAATTTGCTAAACCTATTTTCATACTACGTTTGTTATTTCATCTTGATTCACCGCCAATACATGTGGGGGGCCTCTGTCTCCTTTCGGGGTATTTCTCTAGAGGTGAGCTAGGACTAATATTTTCCTCTGCTAGCTTTATTTAGTCCTCCGGCTGGTGCTGGGCATCTAGAATCAACGTAGGCATGCTACCCGGCCACTGCTAGTTGTGCGTTAGGTTTAGTTCATGGTCAGCTCAGTTTCCATCTTCCAAGAGCTAGTTCCTATATATGCTGATGCTATGATCTCTTGCCATTGAGATCATGACAAGGAACAAAACGATTTCCTGGGCTAGATGCAGTTAAAAATTAGTAATTAGATGAACAGGCGGTGTAGCTTGCTTCATGGGTGGGGTACGCTGCTGAGTAGCACTAAATTCTACTAGGCCCAAAAGGATTTCCTGGGCTAGATGCCGTTAAAAAATGGTAGTTAGGTAAACAGGCGATGTAGCTTGCTTCATGGGTGGGGTGCGCTGCTGAGTAGCACTAAATTCTACTAGGCCCAAAAGTATTTCCCGGGCTAGATGCCATTACAAAATAATAGTTAAGTAAACAGGCGGTGTAGCTTGCTTCATGGGTGGGGTACGCTGCTGAGTAGCACCAAATTCTACTAGGCCCAAAAGGATTTCCTGGGCTAGATGCCGTAACAAAATAGTACTTAGGTAAACAGGCGGTATAGCTTGCTCAATGGGTGGGGTACGCTGCTGAGTAGCACCAAATTCTACTAGGCCCAAAAGGATTTCCTGGGCCAGATGCCGTTAAAAAATAGTAGCTAGGTAAACAGGCGGTGTAGCTTGCTTCATGGGTGGGGTACTGTGCTGATTAGCACAAAATGCTATTAGGTACAAAAGATTTCCTGGGCTAGATGCAGTTAAAAATTAGTAATTAGATCAACAGGCGGTGTAACTTGCTTCATGGGTGGGGTACGCTACTGAGTAGCACCAAATTCTACTAGGCCCAAAAGGATTTCCTGGGCTAGATGCTGTAACAAAATAGTACTTAGGTAAACAGGCGGTGTAGCTTGCTTCATGGGTTGGGTACGCTGCTGAGTAGCACCAAATTCTACTAGGCCCAAAAGGATTTCCTGGACCAGATGCCGTTAAAAAATAGTACTTAGGTAAACAGGCAGTGTAGCTTGCTTCATGGGT
The DNA here is from genome assembly GCF_051348905.1 of Ranitomeya variabilis. Classification (NCBI taxonomy): domain Eukaryota; kingdom Metazoa; phylum Chordata; class Amphibia; order Anura; family Dendrobatidae; genus Ranitomeya; species Ranitomeya variabilis. The sequence continues at coordinate 391,075,546 of NC_135234.1, forward strand.
GGGGTATGCTGCTGAGTAGCACTAAATTCTACTTGGCCCAAAAGGATTTCCTGGGCTAGATGCCGTTACAAAATAGTAGTTAGGTAAACAGGGGGTGTAGCTTGCTTCATGGGTGGGGTACGCTGCTGAGTAGCACTAAATTCTACTTGGCCCAAAAGGATTTCCTGGGCTAGATGCCATTACAAAATAGTAGTTAGGTAAACAAGCGGTGGGTGGCTGGGCTACTCTGCTGACTAGCAGACACTGAAGCTTTGAAGCAGACCTCTGAATCCCAGGCCATAGTATGAGTAAACAACTCTGCAGACAACCCCACCCACCTGGAATTGACGATGGCAACGTCATGTAAAACTCAGCAAGGGGACTAAATAAAAGAGTCTCCATTTTTTCAAAAAATTCAGCCACAGACACCACTTCAGTGGCATCAATTTCGCCAGAGTTTTTTAAAACAGTTGGTGAGGTGATTTTCAAAAATCATCAAGCTTTTAGTCTCCCCAAGATGACACAGGGGTAGAAAAGTCCTTGCAGATCCAGGATTTGTTCATCTTGATGAACGCTAGTCTGTCTACATTGTCACTGGACAGCCGCGTGCGCTTATCTGTCAGCACACCACCAGCAGTGCTGAACACTAGTGTTGAGCGATACCGTCCGATACTTGAAAGTATCGGTATCGGAAAGTATCGGCCGATACTGGCAAAGTATCGGATCTAATCCGATACCGATACCCGATACCAATACAAGTCAATGGGACACCAAGTATCGGACGGTATCCTGTATGGTTCCCAGGGTCTGAAGGAGAGGAAACTCTCCTTCAGGCCCTGGGATCCATATCCATGTGTAAAAGAAAGAATTAAAATAAAAAATAGGGATATACTCACCCTCCGACGCAGCCTGGACTTCACCATCGTAACTGGGAGCCGTTGTACCAAAGAATGCGCGCTTAGAAGCAGCTTCTGATTGGTCGCGACCAATCACAAAGCAGTGATGTCTTCTAAGGTATTTCAAGCGCTTGAAAGACCTTAGGTGACGTCACTGCTTTGTGATTGGTCGCGTAGCGGTCACGCGACCGCTACGGACCAATCAGAGCGCAGTGACCTCATCTAAGGCCCTTCAAGCGTGCATTCTTAGGTACAACGGCTCCCGATTACGGCGGTAAAGTCCAGGAGCCGCCAGAGAGGTGAGTATATCCCTATTTTTTATTTTAATTCTTTATTTTACACATTGATATTAATCCCGATACCGATTCCCGATACCACAAAAGTATCGGATCTCGGTATCGGAATTCCGATACCCGCAAGTATCGGCCGATACCCGATACTTGCGGTATCGGAATGCTCAACACTACTGAACACACATTCAGAGAGAACGCTGGCTGCGGGGCACGACAAGATCTCCAAGGCGTGAGTGGCAAGCTCAGGCCATTTTTCAAGATTGGAAGCCCAAAATGAGCAAGGGTCCAGTTCCACAGTCATGGCATCGATACTAACTTGGAGATACTCTTGTACCATCCTCTATAGGCGTTGGCTGTGTGTCAGACTTCTTGTCTCCTGTGGCCTTGCAAAGGATGGTCTAAAAAAATCTTGAAACAATTGGAAAAAATTGCTGTTACCACCAGATGCGATGTTACTGTTATGGTTAGAGTGATGACTCAATAGTCCCACGGTTGGCAAGTTAGAACTCAGAGATTGACTACGTGCACCACTGGTATTTTGTGGAAAAGCAGATGTTAGATTCTGTAACAGTCTCTGCTGATACTCCTGCATGCGTGAATCCCTTTCTATGGCAGGAATTATTTCGCCAAATTTGCTTTTGTACCGGAGATCTAAGAGTGTGGCAACCCAGTAGTCGGCATTACTTCGGATTCTGACATTCCAAGGGTCATGTTGCAGGTAGTGCAGCAAGAAGACACTCATGTATCTTGCGCATGCAAGAGGACCAAGTCCTTGTTGTCTTGGTGGTGGAGAGGTGAGAATCATGCTTCCTTCGTCTGCCCTCTCCCCCCAACCTCTCACAACAGAAATTTGATCAAGGTCTCCCTCATCTGATGAGTCTTCCATGCCCAGTGCCAGTTTGTCCTCCACTTCTTCCTCGCCTCCTGCACCTTCCTCAACAGTTTGGCTGCTACCATGCGCCCTCGTCCTCCTCCTCCTCTTGTTCCACCACCTGACTCCGAACACTGATAATGGCATCGTCAGCACTAAACATCTTCGTTGCTATTTCAAAACTGTGCAGAAGTGTGCATAGGTCCCTGATCTGAGACCACTCCTGCAGCGTGATTTGCCCCACCTCTTGAGCTCGTTGGCCCAGGCTATACGTCATAACGTATTGCACCACGGCTTGTCACACAGTGCAGACACTGCTCCTAGGCCCAAAACAATTAACTGAAATAGATGCAGTAAAAATTGAGATACACAGGCGGTATAGTTAGTTTCACAAGCGTGCTACTCTGCTGATGTGCAGACACTGCTCCTAGGCCCAAAACTATTAACTGGATTAGATGCAGTAAAAATTGAGGTACACAGGCAGTATAGTTAGTTTCACAGGCGGGCTACTCTGCTGACATGCAGACACTGCTCCTAGGCCCTAAACTATAAACTGAATTAGATGCAGTGAAAACAGAGATACACAGGTGGTGTAGTTAGTTTCACAGGCGGGCTACCCTGCTGACGTGCATACTCTGCTACTAAGCCCAAAACCCCAAAATGATTTACTGGGTTAGATGCAGTAAAAATTGAGATACACAGGCGGTGTAGCTAGCTTCACAGGCGGGCTACTCAGATGACTATCAGACAATGCTACTGCCCAAAAGGATTGGCTGAGCTAGATTACACCAAATGCTGTGATAAACACTTGCACAGCACTGGCTCAGACCTGCCTGGCAAACAGTGCTATGAACTGCTGTAACCTACCCTGAAAAGGGCTGATATTACAACTAGTCCCGACTCCTCCCGACTCCCTAAACCTATCTCTCTGACAATTCGCTCCAAAAAAACACTCTTAGTCTGTATAGCACCCACAGCAGCAGCGGTGCCGTCTAACACTAAGCTGCAGCAGTGAGGAAATGGTGGCGATGGGGCAAATGGCTGGTTCTTATAGGGCAAGGACATGTGACATACACAGCCAATGACACATGCCCTTGCTTGTGTGCATCAAATGCACATTGCTGTGTGTGTGTGCACTGCTGATAGGCTGAGAGACTGCATCACTCCTCTGTAAATGCGGGAAAGAAAAAAAAAATGGAGATCGGCGTTATTTCAGCACAGATCTATCCCCTGCCCCCCCCCGCCCACTGTACACTGAAACAGTCCATTAACAATGATAAACAGTTTTAATGTGCAAATCAAGCTAAGCTTTTGGTGAACGAACAGTTATCGAACAGAAACTCGAACAGCCGATTTTTAAGCAAATTGTTCGGGTTCGTCTCGACTCGAACACCACCCAAAACAGCTCGAATTTGAAATTGGCGAACAGTTCGACTCGAACACCGCTCATCTCTAGTCTGCACACAGCTTAATATCACCACCATAAAATGACAACGTGGGGTATGGCAGGTTGTATTATGTTCAACAACAGAAATAAATAATATATTTTGTTAATGTGCATGAGCAATGCACACTGCAGAATTTCTTTGCCACTGAATAAGAATGTGAGATATGGCATGGTGAATCATGAAAGCAACTGCCCCAAAAATTATTTCTTAATGCATCACAGCTCAAATCACAGAACAATGTCACCACAGCACTAAATGAGTGGAGGGCAATGGCATGCTGTTTCACACTTAGCTAGTGAAAAAATAAGATTTAGAATTATATACTCATGCATGGAGCACAATAGAAGCAGTGCACAACACACTTGTATGGCATGTGCCCTGCCATCTATGTCTGTGAACCTCAGTAATGGCAAAAACAAAAAATTGCTGGAAGGTCATTTTCACATCCACACAGGACACTACCCTGCTATACTATCTGACCAAGAAACAATCACATAGCTAACTAGCTAAAATCTAGCTGCTAACACTGCCAGCATCAGGAAAAGCCTTTCTCCACTGTTACAGTGTCAAAATGGCGCTAAAACATGATGTCCACTCTTTATATGCAGAGAGACGTGATTTCAGCTGCCAATGACTCAAGGCGATGTGTCAGGACATTGTGGATGTTTCCTGCGCCCTGATTGGCTAGGGCACAGGAAACAGGAAAAAAATTACTGTTTCAAGCATGCAGCGCATCTCAGCTCTGCAAACCCCCTCCCCTCATCAAAGACGTGCCCCACGCTCATGATACACCACCATTACTATTGCAAAAGTGCTGAAAATAATTTTGTTGTAATGCAAATATTTCCCCGCACTTTTTAACAAATGTTACCGATTTTTACTGATTTTTACTGAATTTATAAAATTTTGTTTGTGTTTCCAATCACGAATCCGAATGTGCCATATTCGTGTCGATTTTATGTAATGGCGATCGTTTTCCAAACAAATTCGCTCACACTAGCTACGGGTTTCAGAAAATAGTGACTTTTTTTTATTTGAGAAAAAGAACCTATACATGTTTGGTATCTACAAACTCGTAAGAATCATAATGGTCTGTTAGTTTTTGCATTTAGTAAACATGGCTAAAAAACAAAATAAAAGATGTGTGGAATTGCACGTTTATTTTTTATTCTTATTTTCCAGAACACTATATCGAAAAACTAATGGTGTCGTTCAAAATTACAACTTGTCCCGCAAAAAAGCAAACCCTCACATTGGCATATTTACAGAAAAATATAAAAGTTAAGGATCTGAGAAGAATTGGAGCAAAAATCGGAAACTCAAAAACGGAAAAACCCAAGGTAGTGAAGGGGTTAAATTATTTTAATGTAATCATTTAATCTCCCAGAACGCATTTTTTTTTTAGCTTGGCAGTTATAAAAAGATCTGCACAACTCCCGTTTTACTCTAAGCTGCACAAAATATGAATTTCAGCCATCTTCAGTTCTTAACTGTAGCCAAGAATATGCTTATCATTCAGGGCCAGCCCGAGAGATTACGGCGCCCTAGGCGAAACTATTTTGTTGCGCCCCTACTACTTTTAACATACCTCCTAACTTTTGAAGATGGGAAAGAGGGACAAATTTTAGGCCACGCCTCTGATCACACCCATTCATAACTAGCCACACCCATATCCACATCCCAACCACACCCATTTAGCACTGCTGATCACACTGTTTCATAAAGAATAATTATAAACAAAAAAAATATGGCCACACAGTGCTCCATACTGTATAATGGCCACACATGATGTTCCATACTGTATAATGACCACACATGATGCTCCATACTCCATACTGTATATTGGCCGCACATGATACTTCGTACTATGTAATGGCCACACATAGCTACTCCTACACACGCGGCTGAGCTCCGTACACATGCGCTCCGCTCCGTACACCTCATACACATTTAGCTCCGCTCCATACACCTCATACACACATGACTCCACTCCGTACACCTCATACACATGGCTCTGCTCCATACACCTCATACACACATGGCTCCGCTCCATACACCTCATACACATTCAGCTCCGCTCCATACACCTTTTGCCTTTTGAAAAGATTTTTTATAATTTTTTCTATTTTTTCTGTGGCGCCCCCTTAGGGTCGGCGCCCTAGGCAGCCGCCTAGTTCGCCTATACGTTTGGGCCGGCCCTGTTATCATCTTTGTATGTGCTTCCCACAGAGTGACATAATGGTAAGATGAATGATTTATGTGTATTTCTTTACCTTTAACGAGGCATGCAGTATATTATGTTCATTGGAATATGTTGGTCCTAGGAATGTAAAAAAAATAAAACATTCCAGTAGTGAACAAGTACACCTGTGATCCTGGGAATCCAGCTGTGTTGATTATGTGAAGATTGTAGCCTAAGTCTTAGGATAAATAATGCTTCTTTTTGACTAGTTTAATTCCTTTCGCATCAAAGTTGAATGTACTTTTTTATGAATGTTCTTAGAGTTGAAATATTAAAAACAAGAAAAAAAATGATCAAAGTAATGACCAAGTTCTTCAACTTGTTTGGTTTCTCGAGGTCTTATCTTATAGAGAAGATATTAATGTATTGAGACTAGTCAAGGTTCTGAAAGGTAATACAATTCACCTTTGCTTCTACTGTGACAGGAAACTGAAGCAAAAAATATGAGCCATAAGTAGAAAATAAATGTTGTCATGAGTTTAAAGTATTCAAATCTACTCAACACGTTCTTAACTCTTCATCTGTAAATATTATCAATATTGGTATAATGAAAAATTTATGTCTATACATATTATAGATATGATGTCAAAGAGTGATGAAGAACCAAATATGTATGTTTAGATGTATATGACTAATACAAAGAGATGAGAGAACTATTTGACGTTCAAATTTGCCAGCTTCACAGAGTTTTCCCAAAGAAATCAATTTGCAACAATCGACCCCTTATTGCCTGGAAAACACAGGAATAGAATCCTGATGTCTTCTAGTTGTGTATTGAGCTCACTTTGATCTCTGTAATGTAAACACAAGCATTTTCATGTGTAGTGACCTTAACCTATCTTGTAAGATGTAAATGGATGAGAAGTGGTGTTAATCAGCAGCCTATTTAATCAAATGCTGCGCTTCAGATTTTGTAAGTCATTATAATGTAGAAATGGTCCAAAAAGTATTCTTTTTTGGAACAGATGCTTGCCTTGTTGGTGTTTATGCAAATGGAAGAAGCCTGGCTTTCTCACAAAGGGAGTGAAAAAATGTCTCTGTTTGGGGAGTATCAATTCAAGAGCTTAGTTCTTTGCTAAAAGAAGTGATGATTGTGAAAAAAATTTCCATAAAATATATATCCTTTCATCTGTGCAAACAAAACAGTTGTACTGTTTTGAATTTGAAAACGCAAAGGGTTTTCAAGATGATTGTCAGTTTAGGACAAAGAATAGTGATGGGTGAGCCCCCGATGTTTGGGATCGGAAGGCTCACCCAAGTTTTTTGTAAAGTTCGAGTTCGGGGCCGGAGATTGCATGAACTTGCGTTCGAACCCCGAACTCAGACTTTACATATATGGGATGGGAAGGGGGAGATGTGCAATAAAGCAGAAAATTAACAACAAACATTATAATTATACTTAACTGTCCCACTGTCTCCCAGCCGCATCTGCTTCAGGGGCCGCTCATTAACTGCTAGCAGTATTCACTGCGCTTGGCAGTCTTCAGCTTTTTCCCACAGGGTTCGTGCGGTGACGTCGCTGGACACATAAGTATAATTCTAATGTTTATTATTAATTTTCTGCTTTTTTTTAAAGAACTTGACCCGAACTGTAACATGAGTTTCACATGGAAACCCATGTTCGGGACCGTGTGACAGAACACTATGTGCTTGGTACGGTCCCAAACTTTACAGTTCGGGTTCGCCCATCCCTAACAAAGAACAGTGGCTCCAGGCAGCAGCAATCTCACACTATAGATGACATGAAGAACTAGACACAGAGTAGATGCTGTGCTGAGTGCATCAGCACTGGCAGCAGCAATATGGTCTAGGAGAAAGACAACAGTCAGGTAGGGAAATGGTATGGCCGATTTAATCATTGTCATCAGCCATAGGTGTTTGAAAGTCGACACTGCTCCACACATGAACTAGTTTGATAAATATTAGGTTTTTCACACTTACAGCAAATAACCCTGTCCACTTGGGAGTGAAAAAGCCACCAATCACATTAGACACCCTCTATGACATTACACTGGAGGTTGGATATGACAGTATGTGCATAGCAAATAGGGACAGTTCTGAATCTGACTGTTCAAAGGGTGAATTTGTGTTTGCTGAAGTGTATTCGATTATCGTAATGAAAGATAAAACTTGTGGTCCATCGTTTCAAGTATATTGTAACTGTTGCCAATGCAGCTACATGTTGTATCCTTATGATTGCGGGCAGGGTCCTCTCTACTCCTGTACCAGTTATGACTTGTATTGTTTAAGATTATTGTATTTGTTCTTATTATGTATACCCCTCCTCACATGTAAAGCGCCATGGAATAAATGGCGCTATAACAATAAATAATAATAATAATAATAATAATAATAATGATTGCAGAGGCAAGGGAGCAAGGTTACAAGTCCATCTCCAGAGATTTTGATATTTCTTTGTCCACGGTGCACAACATAATAAAGAAGTTTACAACTCATGGCACTGTTGTTAATCTCCTTGGACGTGGCCAGCAGAAAAAAAATGATGAAAGGCTGCAATACAGGATAGTCCAGAAGTTAGATAAGCAGCCTAATCAAGTTCCAAAGAAATTCAAACTGTCCTGCAGGCTCAGTCGTCCTAGGTAGTGTTGAGCATTCCGATACCGCAAGTATCGGGTATCGGCCGATACTTGCGGGTATCGGAATTCCGATACCGAGATCCGATACTTTTGTGGTATCGGGTATCGGTATCGAAACAACATTAATGTGTAAAATAAAGAATTAAAATAAAAAATATTGCTATACTCACCTCTCCGACGCAGCCTGGACATCACCGAGGGAACCGGCAGCGTTGTTTGCTTAAAATGCGCGCTTTTACTTCCTTCCGTGACGTCACGGCTTGTGATTGGTCGCGTGCCGCCCATGTGGCCGCGACGCGACCAATCACAGCAAGCCGTGACGTAATTTTCAGGTCCTCAATGCCTAATTCTAGGCATTCATGATTTTAAAATTACGTTCCGGCTTGTGATTGGTCGCGTCGCGGTCACATGGGCGACGCGACCAATCACAAGCCGTGACGTCACGGGAGGCAGGAGACGCGCGCATTTTTAAAATTACGTCACGCCTTGTGATTGGTTGCGTGCCGCCCATGTGACCGCGACGCGACCAATCACAGCAAGCCGTGACATAATTTCAGGTCCTGATGCCTATTTCTCCTGTATATAGTATAGGTATATACTATATACAGGAGATGACATACAGGTATATACTATATACAGGGAAGACCAATCACTGCAAGCCGTGACATAATTTCAGGTCCTGATGCCTATTTCTCCTGTATATAGTATAGGTATATACTATATACAGGAGATGACATACAGGTATATACTATATACAGGGAAGATGACATGCAGGTATATACTATATACAGGAGATGACATACAGGTATATACTATATACAGGAGATGACATTCAGGTATATACTATATACAGGAGATGACATACAGGTATATACTATATACAGGAGATGACATCCAGGTATATACTATATGCAGGAGATGACATACAGGTATATACTATATACAGGGGAGATGACGTACAGGTATATATAGGAGATGACATACAGGTATATCCTATATACAGGATAGATGACATACAGGTATATACTATATACAGGAGGTAACATACAGGTATATACTATATACAGGGGAGATGACATACAGGTTTATACTATATACAGGGGAGATGACTTACAGGTATATATTATATACAGGAGATGACATACAGGTATATACTATATAGAGGGAAGATGACATACAGGTATATACTATATACAGGAGGAGATGACATACAGTTATATACCATATACAGGGGAAATGACATACAGGTATATACTATATATAGGAGGAGATGACACACAGGTATATACTATATACATGAGCAGATGACATACAGGTATATACTGGGGAAAATAAGTGGTGTAATGTGAAAATGAAGAGGTGTGAGTTCAAAAGGAGAGGAGTGAGGGGAAAATAGTGGAGTGATTGGAAAAAGACAGGTGTGAGGTCAAAATGACACGTGTTGGGGGGGAATGAGAGAAGTGAGGGGAGAAAATGAGAGGGGGAAAATGAGGTGTGAGGGGGAAAATGAGGTGTGGGGGAAAATGAGAGGAGTGAGGTGCTATAAATAACAGTTAGTTACTATGCCTGGGCAATGCCGGGCTCTTCAGCTAGTATGTTCATAAAAGACAAAACAAAAGAAAATCAATGTGTTTGCTGCAGCAATTATAAATTGAAACTGGAGCCTGTCTGATAAGTGGTATGCCAATTAATAGTGAGAAAGAGTAGTCACGGTAAGACATTATTACAGCCTGGATTAGTGTTTTAGTAGTGTCAGTGGTATGGCAGGGATGAATATGCAAGATGAAGATGAAAGGATTTGAGGATTGATAGAATGGTCAGAAAGGACCGCTCAGTGTTAACTACTGTATAGCTGTTCCAGGTGCAGTTTCCTTAGGAAGAGGTGCTAGGATAGCTCTCTCAGCTCCACCTGCCCTGGTCATAAACCCTGTATCCTCCATGAGTTTGACCTCTGATCACTAGTGGCCATACACAATGATCGGTATCCTGGGACTCCCTCCAGACATAGCTGCTCCATTCTCCTGGCTATATAAATCCTGTATTCTACGTGCATCTTGCCTTCGGGCAAGCTGCCCAGGAACTCCTCACTAACAAGGAAGTCTTTCTCCTATATCTCCCTGCTGCGTGCTGCTCTCCTCTTTGTCACTCCTATCTACTTAACCCCTGTGCTGCATGTAACTAACACTCTTATCTACCCTATTCTCTATTTCTACTGTGCTCCCCTCTGTTCTAACTCCCTTATACTAATTTATCCCTAAACTAAAGCACAATACAACACATTGCAGTACATGTCAAATACCTAAATGTTCCCTTACTAATCTCACTAACTCACCCCTTCCCCTGTCTGACCACAACCTACTGACATTTTCTTCTCTCTCCCCCCTAGTGCGCAACCTTCACTCCACAAACTCACCCTCGCAGAAATCTCAAACACCTCAATTTACAATCACTCTCTGAGTCCCTTCTCCCTCTTACAGACATAGCTTCATTCCATGACACCGATGCTGCTGCCTCTTTTTATAACACCACAATAACAGCAACACTCAGTTCGGCCGCCCCACTCCTGCATAGCAAAACTCGTAGAATCAAAAGGCAGCCCTGGCTAACCAGCCTGGCCAAATAACTGAGACGGGCTTCCAGGATCGCTGAACGGCGATGGAAGAGATCTCATTCTGCTGAGCACTTCACTGCATACAAGCAGTCCCTCACCAGCTTCAAGTCCACGCTCACTGCCGCAAAACAAACTTACTTCTCATCTCTCATATCCTCCCTGACTCACAACCCTAAACAGCTCTTCAACACCTTCAATTCTCTACTCTGTCCCCAAGCATCTCCTCCCTCTCCTCTCATTTCGGCTGAAGAATTTGCCTCTTTCTTTAAGCAGAAGATAGATAACATCAGACAAATCTTTGGCCTGCAGCCCCCAATGCCCCTCCTCTTGACTTCTCAGCCCTGCTCCAAAGCCAGCTTCTCCACCATGACAGACGATCAGCTCTCCATCCTTCTATCAAGATCACATCTCACCACTTGCACGCTTGACCCGCTCCCATCCCACCTCATCCCTAACCTCACAAAAGTCTTCATCCCAACCCTAACACAACTCTTCAACCTCTCACTTACAAACGGTGTCTTCCCCTCATCCTTCAAACACACATCAATGACACCTATCTATCCTCAAAAAACCCTCCCTCAACCCATCCTCTGTGTCCAGCTACGGCCCGATATCCCTTCTCCCTTATGCCTAAAAACTACTGGAACAGCATGTCCATCTTGAACTGTCCTCCAACCTCTCCTCCTGCTCCCTCTTTGACCGGTTACAATGTTGCTTCCGAACACATTACTCAACTGAAACTGCCCGAACTAAAGTGACCAATGACCTACTAATTGCCAAGAGCAAGGCACACTACTCTGTCCTCCTCCTCCTGGACTTGTCTTCTGCCTTCAACACTGTAGACCACTCCCTCCTGTTACAGATTCTCTCATCTCTTGGCATCACAGACTTGGCCCTATCCTGGATCTCATCATATCTAACAGACCGGACATTCAGTGTCTCCCTCTCCCACACCACCTCCTCATCTCGCCCCCTGTCTGTCGGTGTTCCCCAAGGCTCAGTTCTAGGACCCCTACTCTTCTCCATCTATACCTTCAGCCTGGGACAGCTCATAGAATCCCACAGTTTACAATATCATTTCTACGCTGATGACACGCAGATCTACCTATCTGGACCCGCCTCACTTCCTTACTGACCAAAATCCCACAATGTCTGCCTGCTATTTCATCCTTCTTTTCTGCTCGTTTTCTAAAACTGAACATGGAAGAAACAGAATTCATCATCTTTCCCCCACCTCACTCTACCCCTCCACCTGACCTATCCATCAATGTCAATGGCTGCTCACTTTCCCCGGTCCCGCACGCTCGGTGCCTCGGGGTGATCCTTGAATCTATCCTCTCTTTCAAGCCACATATCCAAGCCCTTGCCTCCTCTTGCCGATTCCAACGCAAAAACATTTCCCGGATCCGTGCATTCCTTGACCATGAAACCACAAAAACACTAGTACATGTCCTTATCATCTCCCACCTCGACTACTGCAACCTCCTACTCTCTGGCCTCCCCTCTAGCACTCTGGCACCACTCCAATCCATCCAAAACTCTGCTGCCCGACTAATCCACCTGTCTCCCCGTTACTCCCCAGCCTCTCCTCTCTGCCAGGCCCTTCACTGGCTACCTATTGCCCAGAGGCTACAGTTCAAAACACTAACAATGACATACAAAGCCATTCACAATCTGACTCCTCCATACATCTGTGACATGGTCTCCCGTTACCTACCTACACACAATCTTCGATCATCTCATGATCTCCTTCTCTACTCCTCTCTCATCTCTTCCCCCAACAACCGCATCCAAGACTTCTCCCGTGCTTCCCCTATACTCTGGAACTCTCTACCCCAACACATCAGGCTCTCACCTACCAAGGAAATCTTCAAAAGGAACCTGAAGACCCACCTCTTCTGACAAGCCTACAACATGCAGTGATCCCCAGTCTACTGAACCACCACATGACCAGATCTATCCTCACCTAGTGTATCCTCACCCATCCCCTGTAGACTGTGAGCCCTCACGGGCAGGGTCCTCTCTCCTCCTGTACTTGTGTGTGCCTTGTTTTACTCATGTTTATTGTACTTGTTTATATTTTCCCCGTTCACATGTAAAGCGCCATGGAATAAATGGCGCTATAAAAATGAATAATAATAATAATACATTACAGTGCACATTAATAAACATCAGGAAACCACACATTACTTTTGCATTGTTAAAACATCAGAGTGCCGCACTAGACACATGTAAAAGAGTCCAAAGGCAGGGAGGTACGTGACGTTCCAAGTCACTCCCTTACATTTCTGCCTTCTTAAATATGGTCGTCCCTACCATGGAACATCTGTAACTTTAAAACTGTTAGAACACATTTTTTTAATATAACACATAAAACATGAATAAAATGCACACAGTCTCTAATAACTTCAGTGGGTCATCTGTGACCCCAGCTCCACTTGGTTGGAGCCCTTGAACAAGAGTTCAAGTTATTTAACATGGGCCAAGCTGACTCAAGTCCCTTGGCTCCTGGATCCTATACATATAAGTAACAACAATTTGATGCCCATAGGGCCAGTCCTTTCCTGTTCTGGGTATCCAACCACAGGAATCAATAGTTCACACAGTCCTGACCCAACTCGCTCCGCGGGTCCTCCTGCACCAGGTTTTCCTCCCTCCCTCTTTCAGCAGACAACAGGATTACAAAGAAAACAAGTGGCCTGTTTATATAAAAGTTCAAGGTAAAACAGTCCAGCACTCAGGACAGTCACATACACAGTCCTTGGCAATTAACCCTTTCAGGGCTTCAGTCCTGTAATCCAGCAGAGGGCACGCAAACATTTGCAAATAAACTTGGAAGGGAAAAAAAAAACATAGTCTCTTATTCAGTGCAGGCTGCACAACTCATCTTACTGGGTGCAATTAGCACAACACTTTCCACTCAAAGCCACATTAGTCATTGCAGGGCCGCTGACCAGAGTAATGGGCAGCACATCATCCGGCCGGACATAATTCCTTCCCCAGGGCATCGCATCTCCTTTAAGATTCACTGCTCCCGCTGCTTCTTCTCCTCCGTCTTTCAGTAGGTAACTTGCTTGGTAATGGCGTCCCTCTTCCGGGAATGCCGCTTTGCTCTTCTAGGCTCCATCCATTCGTGGGTGGAGTTACTTCTGGCTTCCCCAACTGTTCCTTCAGATTCTGCTGCAGGGGTTGGGGTATTTTGTCAGCCTCACCCATTTTGGACAGGCATCAGCCCTCCATCTTTGTGCTCTTTTCAATGGGAAACACCCATAATGGGCAGCACTGCGCTCAGTTTTCGTGCCATTAGTCATCTTGGTGATATTTGGTGCAATTACAAAGTCACTTTCAGCTGCCATCTTGGTTTTATTCACGGCTGCCACTTTTAAGGCTCCTCCGCTCGCAATATGCAAGGCATCTGGATCCTGCCAACTATGCCAAAATGTAACAAGGTGGCACGGGGTGGCAGCCATGGGTGAGTTCACTAAGCAATAGTCAGTGAGCACCCCAGCACCTTGCTCATGAAAAGTTAAATACAATTCCTTGTACAGCAAAAAAAAACTTATTAAAGGAAAAGCTAAAAGCAAACCTAAAAGCAACTGAGTTGCTGACTGACAGTGATGAGTAATGGAAAACAATGCTTAAATTCCCAAGAACCTCCAAAATTACCAGCTCAATTAGCCTTTCAGTTATGAATATCATCATTACTATTATTGGAAACTTCAAGTCTCCAATAAATATATTTCCAAACTACAAATTGACACATGAAACTATCTATGATCCATTGAAAGTAGTGTTGAGCATTCCGATGCCGCAAGTGTTGTGAAATTGGATTCTGGGCTCCCCCGGTGGCCACTTGTGGAATTGTACTTGTGTGCATCATCCCCTCTGTTCACCTGCTCCTATCAGGATGTGGGAGTCGCTATATAACCTTGCTCCTCTGTCAGTTTCATGCCGGTCAACAATGTAATCAGAAGCCTTTCTGTGCATGTTCCTGCTACTAGACAACTCCCAGCTAAGTTGGACTTTTGTCCTTGTGTGTTTTTGCATTTTGTTCCTGTTCACAGCTGCTGTTTCGTTACTGTGTCTGGAAAGCTCTTGTGAGCGGAAATTGCCACTCTGGTGTTATGAGTTAATGCTAGAGTCTTAAAGTAATTTCTGGATGGTGTTTTGATAGGGTTTTCTGCTGACCATGAAAGTGCCCTTTCTGTCTTCTTTCTATCTAGTAAGCGGACCTCGATTTTTGCTAAACCTATTTTCATACTACGTTTGTCATTTCATCTAAAATCACCGCCAATATATGTGGGGGCCTCTGTCTGCCTTTTGGGAAAATTTCTCTAGAGGTGAGCCAGGACTGTCTTTTCCTCTGCTAGGATTAGGTAGTTCTCCGGCTGGCGCTGGGCATCTAGGGATAAAAAAACGTAGGCATGCTACCCGGCCACTTCTAGTTGTGCGGCAGGTTTAGTTCATGGTCAGTATAGTTTCCATCTTCCAAGAGCTAGTTCTCATATATGCTGGGCTATGTTCTCTCGCCATTGAGAATCATGACAGTTTGACCGGCCTAAAAAAAAAGGGTTAAATTACTGGCTGAGAAAGGAGAGAAAAAAGAAGTCTGCTACAATTTTTTTTTTTTTTTTTTCCTCTAGTTCTGAGTGTGCTCTTAATTGAATCACTTGCTAGTCTGCCTATACTGCAGCCTTCCTCTCTTTCTCTCCTTCTTATCCTTGAATGGCTCTGTGTTCACCTGTTTCAAATGGATCTTCAGAGTGTAGCTACAGGTTTGAATAATCTCGCCACAAAGGTACAAAATTTGCAAGATTTCGTTGTTCATGCACCTATGTCTGAGCCTAGAATTCCTTTGCCTGAATTCTTCTCGGGGAATAGATCTCACTTTCAAAATTTTAAAAATAATTGCAAATTGTTTTTGTCCCTGAAGTCTCGCTCTGCCGGAGACCCTGCACAGCAGGTCAGGATTGTAATTTCCTTGCTCCGGGGCGACCCTCAAGACTGGGCTTTTGCATTGGCACCAGGGGATCCTGCGTTGCTCAATGTGGATGCATTTTTTCTGGCCTTGGGGTTGCTTTATGAGGAACCTCATTTAGAGCTTCAGGCGGAAAAGGCCTTGATGTCCTTGTCTCAGGGGCAAGATGAAGCTGAAATATACTGCCAAAAATTCCGCAAATGGTCTGTGCTTACTCAGTGGAATGAGTGCGCCCTGGCGGCGATTTTCAGAGAAGGTCTCTCTGATGCCATTAAGGATGTTATGGTGGGGTTCCCTGTGCCTGCGAGTCTGAATGAGTCCATGACGATGGCTATTCAGATCGATAGGCGTCTGCGGGAGCGCAAACCTGTGCACCATTTGGCGGTGTCTACTGAGAAAACGCCAGAAAATATGCAATGTGATAGAATTCTGTCCAGAAGCGAGCGGCAGAATTTTAGACGAAAAAATGGGTTGTGCTTCTATTGTGGTGATTCAACTCATGTTATATCAGCATGCTTTAAGCGTACTAAGAAGCCTGACAAGTCTGTTTCAATTAGCACTTTACAGTCTAAGTTTATTCTATCTGTGACCCTGATTTGTTCTTTGTCATCTATTACCGCGGACGCCTATGTCGACTCTGGCGCTGCTTTGAGTCTTATGGATTGGTCCTTTGCCAAACGCTGTGGGTATGATTTGGAGCCATTGGAGGCTCCGATACCTCTGAAAGGGATTGACTCCACCCCATTGGCTAGTAATAAACCACAATACTGGACACAAGTGACTATGCGTGTTAATCCGGATCACCAGGAGGTTATTCGCTTTCTGGTGCTGTATAATCTACATGATGTTTTGGTGCTGGGATTGCCATGGCTGCAATCTCATAACCCAGTCCTCGACTGGAGAGCTATGTCTGTGTTAAGCTGGGGATGTAAAGGAACTCATGGGGACGTACCTTTGGTTTCCATTTCATCATCTATTCCCTCTGAGATTCCTGAATTCTTGTCTGACTTTCGTGACGTTTTTGAAGAACCCAAGGTTGGTTCACTACCTCCGCACCGGGAGTGCGATTGTGCCATAGACTTGATCCCGGGTAGTAAATACCCTAAGGGTCGTTTATTTAATCTGTCTGTGCCTGAACACGCGGCTATGCGAGAATATATAAAGGAGTCCTTGGAAAAGGGACATATTCGTCCTTCGTCATCTCCCTTAGGAGCCGGTTTTTTCTTTGTGTCTAAGAAAGACGGCTCTTTGAGGCCGTGTATTGATTATCGACTTTTGAATAAAATCACGGTTAAATATCAATATCCGTTACCACTGCTTACTGATTTGTTTGCTCGTATAAAGGGGGCCAAGTGGTTCTCTAAGATTGATCTCCGTGGGGCGTATAATTTGGTGCGAATCAAGCAGGGGGATGAGTGGAAAACCGCATTTAATACGCCCGAGGGCCATTTTGAGTATTTGGTGATGCCTTTTGGTCTTTCAAATGCCCCTTCAGTCTTCCAGTCCTTTATGCATGACATTTTCCGCGATTATTTGGACAAATTTATGATTGTGTATCTGGATGATATTCTGATTTTTTCGGATGACTGGGACTCTCATGTCCAGCAGGTCAGGAGGGTTTTTCAGGTTTTGCGGTCTAATTCCTTGTGTGTGAAGGGTTCTAAGTGTGTTTTTGGGGTTCAAAAGATTTCCTTCTTGGGATACATTTTTTCCCCCTCTTCCATCGAGATGGATCCTGTCAAGGTTCAGGCTATTGGTGATTGGACGCAACCCTCTTCTCTTAAGAGTCTTCAGAAATTTTTGGGCTTTGCTAACTTTTATCGTCGATTTATTGCTGGTTTTTCTGATGTTGTAAAACCATTGACTGATTTGACTAAGAAGGGTGCTGATGTTGCTGATTGGTCCCCTGATGCTGTGGAGGCCTTTCGGGAGCTCAAGCGCCGCTTTTCTTCCGCCCCAGTGTTGCGTCAGCCTGATGTTGCTCTTCCTTTTCAGGTTGAGGTCGACGCTTCTGAAATCGGAGCTGGGGCGGTGTTGTCGCAGAGAAGTTCCGACTGCTCCGTGATGAGACCTTGTGCTTTTTTTTCCCGTAAATTTTCGCCCGCCGAGCGGAATTATGATATTGGGAATCGGGAGCTTTTGGCCATGAAGTGGGCTTTTGAGGAGTGGCGTCACTGGCTTGAGGGGGCCAGACATCAGGTGGTGGTATTGACTGACCACAAAAATTTAATTTACCTTGAGTCTGCCAGGCGCCTGAATCCTAGACAGGCGCGCTGGTCGTTGTTTTTCTCTCGGTTTAATTTTGTGGTGTCTTACCTACCGGGTTCTAAGAATGTTAAGGCGGATGCCCTTTCTAGGAGTTTTGAGCCTGACTCCCCTGGTAATTCTGAGCCCACAGGTATCCTTAAAGATGGAGTGATATTGTCTGCCGTTTCTCCAGACCTGCGGCGGGCCTTGCAGGAGTTTCAGGCGGATAGACCTGATCGTTGCCCACCTGGTAGACTGTTTGTTCCTGATGATTGGACCAGTAGAGTCATCTCTGAGGTTCATTCTTCTGCATTGGCAGGTCATCCTGGAATCTTTGGTACCAGGGATTTGGTGGCAAGTTCCTTCTGGTGGCCTTCCCTGTCACGAGATGTGCGAGGCTTTGTGCAGTCTTGTGACGTTTGTGCTCGGGCCAAGCCTTGTTGTTCTCGGGCTAGTGGATTGTTGTTACCCTTGCCTATCCCGAAGAGGCCTTGGACGCACATCTCGATGGATTTTATTTCGGATCTGCCTGTTTCTCATAAGATGTCTGTCATCTGGGTGGTGTGTGACCGTTTCTCTAAGATGGTCCATCTGGTTCCCTTGCCTAAGTTGCCTTCTTCTTCCGAGTTGGTTCCTCTGTTTTTTCAAAATGTTGTTCGTTTGCATGGTATTCCGGAGAATATCGTTTCTGACAGAGGGACCCAATTCGTGTCTAGATTTTGGCGGGCATTCTGTGCTAGGATGGGCATAGATTTGTCTTTTTCGTCTGCTTTCCATCCTCAGACTAATGGCCAGACCGAGCGGACTAATCAGACCTTGGAGACATATTTGAGGTGTTTTGTGTCTGCGGATCAGGATGATTGGGTTGCTTTTTTGCCTTTGGCGGAGTTCGCCCTCAATAATCGGGCCAGCTCTGCCACCTTGGTGTCCCCGTTTTTCTGTAATTCGGGGTTTCATCCTCGATTTTCCTCCGGTCAAGTGGAATCTTCGGATTGTCCTGGAGTGGATGCTGTGGTGGAGAGGTTGCATCAGATTTGGGGGCAGGTGGTGGACAATTTGAAGTTGTCCCAGGAGAAGACTCAGCTTTTTGCCAACCGCCGTCGTCGTGTTGGTCCTCGGCTTTGTGTTGGGGACTTGGTGTGGTTGTCTTCTCGTTTTGTCCCTATGAGGGTTTCTTCTCCTAAGTTTAAGCCTCGGTTCATCGGCCCGTACAAGATATTGGAGATTCTTAACCCTGTGTCCTTCCGTTTGGACCTCCCTGCATCCTTTTCGATTCATAATGTTTTTCATCGGTCATTGTTGCGCAGGTATGAGGTACCGGCTGTGCCTTCCGTTGAGCCTCCTGCTCCGGTGTTGGTTGAGGGTGAGTTGGAGTACGTTGTGGAAAAGATCTTGGACTCTCGTGTTTCCAGACGGAAACTCCAGTATCTGGTCAAATGGAAGGGATACGGTCAGGAGGATAATTCTTGGGTCACTGCCTCTGATGTTCATGCCTCCGATCTTGTCCGTGCCTTTCATAGGGCTCATCCTGATCGCCCTGGTGGTTCTGGTGAGGGTTCGGTGCCCCCTCCTTGAGGGGGGGGTACTGTTGTGAAATTGGATTCTGGGCTCCCCCGGTGGCCACTTGTGGAATTGTACTTGTGTGCATCATCCCCTCTGTTCACCTGCTCCTATCAGGATGTGGGAGTCGCTATATAACCTTGCTCCTCTGTCAGTTTCATGCCGGTCAACAATGTAATCAGAAGCCTTTCTGTGCATGTTCCTGCTACTAGACAACTCCCAGCTAAGTTGGACTTTTGTCCTTGTGTGTTTTTGCATTTTGTTCCTGTTCACAGCTGCTGTTTCGTTACTGTGTCTGGAAAGCTCTTGTGAGCGGAAATTGCCACTCTGGTGTTATGAGTTAATGCTAGAGTCTTAAAGTAATTTCTGGATGGTGTTTTGATAGGGTTTTCTGCTGACCATGAAAGTGCCCTTTCTGTCTTCTTTCTATCTAGTAAGCGGACCTCGATTTTTGCTAAACCTATTTTCATACTACGTTTGTCATTTCATCTAAAATCACCGCCAATATATGTGGGGGCCTCTGTCTGCCTTTTGGGAAAATTTCTCTAGAGGTGAGCCAGGACTGTCTTTTCCTCTGCTAGGATTAGGTAGTTCTCCGGCTGGCGCTGGGCATCTAGGGATAAAAAAACGTAGGCATGCTACCCGGCCACTTCTAGTTGTGCGGCAGGTTTAGTTCATGGTCAGTATAGTTTCCATCTTCCAAGAGCTAGTTCTCATATATGCTGGGCTATGTTCTCTCGCCATTGAGAATCATGACAGTTTGACCGGCCTAAAAAAAAAGGGTTAAATTACTGGCTGAGAAAGGAGAGAAAAAAGAAGTCTGCTACAATTTTTTTTTTTTTTTTCCTCTAGTTCTGAGTGTGCTCTTAATTGAATCACTTGCTAGTCTGCCTATACTGCAGCCTTCCTCTCTTTCTCTCCTTCTTATCCTTGAATGGCTCTGTGTTCACCTGTTTCAAATGGATCTTCAGAGTGTAGCTACAGGTTTGAATAATCTCGCCACAAAGGTACAAAATTTGCAAGATTTCGTTGTTCATGCACCTATGTCTGAGCCTAGAATTCCTTTGCCTGAATTCTTCTCGGGGAATAGATCTCACTTTCAAAATTTTAAAAATAATTGCAAATTGTTTTTGTCCCTGAAGTCTCGCTCTGCCGGAGACCCTGCACAGCAGGTCAGGATTGTAATTTCCTTGCTCCGGGGCGACCCTCAAGACTGGGCTTTTGCATTGGCACCAGGGGATCCTGCGTTGCTCAATGTGGATGCGTTTTTTCTGGCCTTGGGGTTGCTTTATGAGGAACCTCATTTAGAGCTTCAGGCGGAAAAGGCCTTGATGTCCTTGTCTCAGGGGCAAGATGAAGCTGAAATATACTGCCAAAAATTCCGCAAATGGTCTGTGCTTACTCAGTGGAATGAGTGCGCCCTGGCGGCGATTTTCAGAGAAGGTCTCTCTGATGCCATTAAGGATGTTATGGTGGGGTTCCCTGTGCCTGCGAGTCTGAATGAGTCCATGACGATGGCTATTCAGATCGATAGGCGTCTGCGGGAGCGCAAACCTGTGCACCATTTGGCGGTGTCTACTGAGAAAACGCCAGAAAATATGCAATGTGATAGAATTCTGTCCAGAAGCGAGCGGCAGAATTTTAGACGAAAAAATGGGTTGTGCTTCTATTGTGGTGATTCAACTCATGTTATATCAGCATGCTTTAAGCGTACTAAGAAGCCTGACAAGTCTGTTTCAATTAGCACTTTACAGTCTAAGTTTATTCTATCTGTGACCCTGATTTGTTCTTTGTCATCTATTACCGCGGACGCCTATGTCGACTCTGGCGCTGCTTTGAGTCTTATGGATTGGTCCTTTGCCAAACGCTGTGGGTATGATTTGGAGCGATTGGAGGCTCCGATACCTCTGAAAGGGATTGACTCCACCCCATTGGCTAGTAATAAACCACAATACTGGACACAAGTGACTATGCGTGTTAATCCGGATCACCAGGAGGTTATTCGCTTTCTGGTGCTGTATAATCTACATGATGTTTTGGTGCTGGGATTGCCATGGCTGCAATCTCATAACCCAGTCCTCGACTGGAGAGCTATGTCTGTGTTAAGCTGGGGATGTAAAGGAACTCATGGGGACGTACCTTTGGTTTCCATTTCATCATCTATTCCCTCTGAGATTCCTGAATTCTTGTCTGACTTTCGTGACGTTTTTGAAGAACCCAAGGTTGGTTCACTACCTCCGCACCGGGAGTGCGATTGTGCCATAGACTTGATCCCGGGTAGTAAATACCCTAAGGGTCGTTTATTTAATCTGTCTGTGCCTGAACACGCGGCTATGCGAGAATATATAAAGGAGTCCTTGGAAAAGGGACATATTCGTCCTTCGTCATCTCCCTTAGGAGCCGGTTTTTTCTTTGTGTCTAAGAAAGACGGCTCTTTGAGGCCGTGTATTGATTATCGACTTTTGAATAAAATCACGGTTAAATATCAATATCCGTTACCACTGCTTACTGATTTGTTTGCTCGTATAAAGGGGGCCAAGTGGTTCTCTAAGATTGATCTCCGTGGGGCGTATAATTTGGTGCGAATCAAGCAGGGGGATGAGTGGAAAACCGCATTTAATACGCCCGAGGGCCATTTTGAGTATTTGGTGATGCCTTTTGGTCTTTCAAATGCCCCTTCAGTCTTCCAGTCCTTTATGCATGACATTTTCCGCGATTATTTGGACAAATTTATGATTGTGTATCTGGATGATATTCTGATTTTTTCGGATGACTGGGACTCTCATGTCCAGCAGGTCAGGAGGGTTTTTCAGGTTTTGCGGTCTAATTCCTTGTGTGTGAAGGGTTCTAAGTGTGTTTTTGGGGTTCAAAAGATTTCCTTCTTGGGATACATTTTTTCCCCCTCTTCCATCGAGATGGATCCTGTCAAGGTTCAGGCTATTGGTGATTGGACGCAACCCTCTTCTCTTAAGAGTCTTCAGAAATTTTTGGGCTTTGCTAACTTTTATCGTCGATTTATTGCTGGTTTTTCTGATGTTGTAAAACCATTGACTGATTTGACTAAGAAGGGTGCTGATGTTGCTGATTGGTCCCCTGATGCTGTGGAGGCCTTTCGGGAGCTCAAGCGCCGCTTTTCTTCCGCCCCAGTGTTGCGTCAGCCTGATGTTGCTCTTCCTTTTCAGGTTGAGGTCGACGCTTCTGAAATCGGAGCTGGGGCGGTGTTGTCGCAGAGAAGTTCCGACTGCTCCGTGATGAGACCTTGTGCTTTTTTTTCCCGTAAATTTTCGCCCGCCGAGCGGAATTATGATATTGGGAATCGGGAGCTTTTGGCCATGAAGTGGGCTTTTGAGGAGTGGCGTCACTGGCTTGAGGGGGCCAGACATCAGGTGGTGGTATTGACTGACCACAAAAATTTAATTTACCTTGAGTCTGCCAGGCGCCTGAATCCTAGACAGGCGCGCTGGTCGTTGTTTTTCTCTCGGTTTAATTTTGTGGTGTCTTACCTACCGGGTTCTAAGAATGTTAAGGCGGATGCCCTTTCTAGGAGTTTTGAGCCTGACTCCCCTGGTAATTCTGAGCCCACAGGTATCCTTAAAGATGGAGTGATATTGTCTGCCGTTTCTCCAGACCTGCGGCGGGCCTTGCAGGAGTTTCAGGCGGATAGACCTGATCGTTGCCCACCTGGTAGACTGTTTGTTCCTGATGATTGGACCAGTAGAGTCATCTCTGAGGTTCATTCTTCTGCATTGGCAGGTCATCCTGGAATCTTTGGTACCAGGGATTTGGTGGCAAGTTCCTTCTGGTGGCCTTCCCTGTCACGAGATGTGCGAGGCTTTGTGCAGTCTTGTGACGTTTGTGCTCGGGCCAAGCCTTGTTGTTCTCGGGCTAGTGGATTGTTGTTACCCTTGCCTATCCCGAAGAGGCCTTGGACGCACATCTCGATGGATTTTATTTCGGATCTGCCTGTTTCTCATAAGATGTCTGTCATCTGGGTGGTGTGTGACCGTTTCTCTAAGATGGTCCATCTGGTTCCCTTGCCTAAGTTGCCTTCTTCTTCCGAGTTGGTTCCTCTGTTTTTTCAAAATGTTGTTCGTTTGCATGGTATTCCGGAGAATATCGTTTCTGACAGAGGGACCCAATTCGTGTCTAGATTTTGGCGGGCATTCTGTGCTAGGATGGGCATAGATTTGTCTTTTTCGTCTGCTTTCCATCCTCAGACTAATGGCCAGACCGAGCGGACTAATCAGACCTTGGAGACATATTTGAGGTGTTTTGTGTCTGCGGATCAGGATGATTGGGTTGCTTTTTTGCCTTTGGCGGAGTTCGCCCTCAATAATCGGGCCAGCTCTGCCACCTTGGTGTCCCCGTTTTTCTGTAATTCGGGGTTTCATCCTCGATTTTCCTCCGGTCAAGTGGAATCTTCGGATTGTCCTGGAGTGGATGCTGTGGTGGAGAGGTTGCATCAGATTTGGGGGCAGGTGGTGGACAATTTGAAGTTGTCCCAGGAGAAGACTCAGCTTTTTGCCAACCGCCGTCGTCGTGTTGGTCCTCGGCTTTGTGTTGGGGACTTGGTGTGGTTGTCTTCTCGTTTTGTCCCTATGAGGGTTTCTTCTCCTAAGTTTAAGCCTCGGTTCATCGGCCCGTACAAGATATTGGAGATTCTTAACCCTGTGTCCTTCCGTTTGGACCTCCCTGCATCCTTTTCGATTCATAATGTTTTTCATCGGTCATTGTTGCG
Source organism: Ranitomeya variabilis (assembly GCF_051348905.1). NCBI lineage: Eukaryota > Metazoa > Chordata > Amphibia > Anura > Dendrobatidae > Ranitomeya > Ranitomeya variabilis. The sequence continues at coordinate 391,100,006 of NC_135234.1, forward strand.
CAGGTATGAGGTACCGGCTGTGCCTTCCGTTGAGCCTCCTGCTCCGGTGTTGGTTGAGGGTGAGTTGGAGTACGTTGTGGAAAAGATCTTGGACTCTCGTGTTTCCAGACGGAAACTCCAGTATCTGGTCAAATGGAAGGGATACGGTCAGGAGGATAATTCTTGGGTCACTGCCTCTGATGTTCATGCCTCCGATCTTGTCCGTGCCTTTCATAGGGCTCATCCTGATCGCCCTGGTGGTTCTGGTGAGGGTTCGGTGCCCCCTTCTTGAGGGGGGGGTACTGTTGTGAAATTGGATTCTGGGCTCCCCCGGTGGCCACTTGTGGAATTGTACTTGTGTGCATCATCCCCTCTGTTCACCTGCTCCTATCAGGATGTGGGAGTCGCTATATAACCTTGCTCCTCTGTCAGTTTCATGCCGGTCAACAATGTAATCAGAAGCCTTTCTGTGCATGTTCCTGCTACTAGACAACTCCCAGCTAAGTTGGACTTTTGTCCTTGTGTGTTTTTGCATTTTGTTCCTGTTCACAGCTGCTGTTTCGTTACTGTGTCTGGAAAGCTCTTGTGAGCGGAAATTGCCACTCTGGTGTTATGAGTTAATGCTAGAGTCTTAAAGTAATTTCTGGATGGTGTTTTGATAGGGTTTTCTGCTGACCATGAAAGTGCCCTTTCTGTCTTCTTTCTATCTAGTAAGCGGACCTCGATTTTTGCTAAACCTATTTTCATACTACGTTTGTCATTTCATCTAAAATCACCGCCAATATATGTGGGGTCCTCTGTCTGCCTTTTGGGAAAATTTCTCTAGAGGTGAGCCAGGACTGTCTTTTCCTCTGCTAGGATTAGGTAGTTCTCCGGCTGGCGCTGGGCATCTAGGGATAAAAAAACGTAGGCATGCTACCCGGCCACTTCTAGTTGTGCGGCAGGTTTAGTTCATGGTCAGTATAGTTTCCATCTTCCAAGAGCTAGTTCTCATATATGCTGGGCTATGTTCTCTCGCCATTGAGAATCATGACACGCAAGTATCGGGTATCGGCCGATACTTGCGGGTATCGGAATTCCGATACCGAGATCCGATACTTTTGTGGTATCGGGTATCGGTATCGAAACAACATTAATGTAAAAATGTGTAAAAGAGAGAATTAAAATAAAAAATATTGCTATACTCACCTCTCCGACGCAGCCTGCACCTTACCGAGGGAAGCGGCAGCGTTCTTTGTTTAAAATTCGCGCTTTTCTTTCCTTTACGTGAAGTCCCGGCTTGTGATTGGTTGCGTCGCAGTCACATGGGCGACGCAACCAATCACAGCAAGCCGTGACGTAATTTCAGGTCCTTAAGGATTTTAAAATTACGTCCCGGCTTTGTGATTGGTTGCGTCGCAGTCACATGGGCGATGCAACCAATCACAAGCCGTGACGTCACGGGAGGCTGGACACGCGCGCATTTTAAAATGCGCGCGTGTCCAGCCTCCCGTGACGTCACGGCTTGTGATTGGTTGCGTCGCCCATGTGACTGCGACGCAACCAATCACAAAGCCGGGACGTAATTTTAAAATCCTTAAGGACCTGAAATTACGTCACGGCTTGCTGTGATTGGTTGTGTCGCCCATGTGACTGCGACGCAACCAATCACAAAGCCGGGACTTCACGTAAGGAAAGAAAAGCGCGAATTTTAAGCAAACAACGCTGCCGGTTCCCTCGGAGAGGTGAGTATAGCAATATTTTTTATTTTAATTCTTTCTTTTACACATTAATATGGTTCCCAGGGCCTGAAGGAGAGTTTCCTCTCCTTCAGACCCTGGGAACCATCAGGAATACCGTCCGATACTTGAGTCCCATTGACTTGTATTGGTATCGGGTATCGGTATCGGATTGGATCCGATACTTTGCCGGTATCGGCCGATACTTTCCGATACCGATACTTTCAAGTATCGGACGGTATCGCTCAACACTAATTGAAAGTCTTTTGTTCCTTAGCATTCATTTACAATGATTAAAGTAATATTAGAATTAGCGATGAGCAAGTATGCTCGTTACTCAAGTGTCTCCAAGAAAGCTCGGGGGGGGTCTCCAAGTATTTCAGCATGCTCGAAGATTTAGTTTATGTCGGCGCAGCTGCATGATTGGCGGCTGCTAGACAGCTTGAATACATGTGAGGATTCCCTAACAAACAGGCAATCCCTACTTGTATTCAAGCTGTCTAGCAGCTGCCAATCATGCAGCTGCATCGACATAAACTAAATCTCTGAGAACGCTGAAATACTCAGAGACCACCCGAGCATGATCGGAGAAACTCGAGTAACGAGCATACTCACTCATCACTAATTAGAATAGGTTAGCATGCGGTATAGATGAACTGAACCTAGGTAATAAAAGAGAGTAAACCAAGACTAATTCATTTAAATACATAGCCCTTCTAGCTAAAAGGAGAGGGAGTAATGCATTAATGCTTCTCTTGTTTACTTTTGATGTTTCTTATTTGATGCCAAATAATAAAAATATCATGTACTTGTCCTTTGCATTGTAGTAAGTTTAAAATGTTTAGTACATCATATTAGAACCATCTGGCAGTAAATGATGAAGGAAATGGAGTAGATGGATAATAAATTTCAGCCTTGATGACCAGTGCTGTTCTTGTTATTAGAAATAGTTCCCTAGAGCAAGAACAACTAAAAGAACACAAAAAAGAAATACATACATAAATAAAACAAAATGTTTAGCCCATTGCATTAATTCTGTCTGATGAGTTGTGTTAAGCACCACTTATATCATCAAGGGATGTATTGTGCATGAAATGAAACAGCAAGAGATGGATGAGAAATGCCCGAAAGGGACCAGACAGGGGGAATAAGGTTAATGTACAGTAGTCTGTGTGAGAATAGAATATATATTTCTGGGATGGTGTGATACAGAAAAAGTTTATGAGAATCAGAAGTAATGAAAGTATTAAAAACAAAGTGTTAACATTTAAGACTTGGGGGTAAAGCTGATGATCTTGAGCAAAGCCTGGGGCTAAAATGGGAATTAGAAAACAGCAGCTCGGGAGAAACAATTTTGTACTATTGAATACCTACCTTTAGGGTAAAAGCAAAACCAAAATGATAACGAAACCAAAGGTCTAATAAACGTAAAACTTGTAGAATATACTCTTGAAGGGACAATGCAAGCTCCAAAAATAGTACTTAATTTTATAAAACTGACTCTTTAGAGTCATGCGGCTATTGGAACATGATTAAATAACCTTTCAATCTAAACGAAAAATTATTGTTCAATTTATTCATTTTTACTAAAACATGTTAGATGACAGCTAAGCAGGATGAAATCAATTAAATACTATGAAATTCAAAGATCTCAGCAATATTATACAAGTTGTGATTTGATTTGTGTTAATCAACTAGCATTTCTTTTAATCACCTATTTGGCAGAGGTTCAATAATTGGGGTTGAAAAATTGCTAAAAAATAACTATAGTGTTGCATAAAATGTATGGTAAGAGAAAAAATGACAAGGGCAATAGCAGTGTAAAAGAAAGAACCTCAGACCATGGCTAAACATGTAAGAGCTGCTAGCAACAGCAGAAGCATCATCAGTACCTTTCACAACAGCTGTCCAGGCAGTAGTACTACTACTAAACGTATGCCACTTTTGCTACCCTTTGCGCACAGATAAGTGTCTTAGTGTGGAAGAAGGGGAGGGCTTGTGGAGTACATGACACATCTTTACATTTTAATTGTGGGAGTAACATTAATTCAATTGTTTTTGTACTGACAAATATATAGGCTTTTCCAGAGGGTGAATTATTCTAAAATAATTGTCATGAACATTCTGTATGGGGCATTATCTATCCATTTATCTACCTATCTTTAAGTGCTTCTCACTATATTAGAATATCATCAAAAAGATAATTTATTTCAGTTCAATACAAAAAGTGGAACTCATATATTATATAGAGTAACTACAAACAAAGTGATCAATTTCAAGTGTTTATTTCTGTCTATATCGATGATTATGGCTTAAAGCCAATGAAAACCCAAAAGTCATTATCTCGCTAAATTAGAATACATTATAACACCAGCTTGAAAAATAATTTTAAAATCCAAAATGTTGGCCTACTGAAATGTATGTTCAGTAAATGCACTTAATACTTGGTCGAGGTTCATTTTGAATCAATTTCTGCATCAATGCGGCGTGGCATGGATGCAATCAGCCAGTGGCACTGCAGAGATGTTATGGAAGCTCAGGTTGTTTTAATAACAGCCTTTAGCTTGTCTGCATTGTTGGGTCTGGCGTCTCTCATCTTCCTCTTAACAAAACCCAATAGATTCACTATTTGGTTAAAGGGAACCTGTAACCTGAATTTGGCGGGACTGATTTTGGGTCATATGGGCGGGGTTTTTGGGTGTTTGATTCACCCTTTCCTTACCCGCTGACTGCATGCTGGCCGCATTATTGGCTTGAAGTTCATTCTCTGTCCTCCGGAGTACACGCCTGCACAAGGCAATATTGCTTTTGGCAGAGGGAAGTGTGAAGTGCTCTAAAATTTCCTGGTAGACTGCTGTGGCGATTACAATGGTCTGGATAATACATATCGGACCTGCACCAGCAGATGACATGGCTACCCAAACCATCACTGATTGTGGAAACTTCACACTAGACCTCAAGCAGCTTGGATTGTGTGCCTCTCCACTCTTCCTCCAGACTCTGGGACCTTGATGTCCAAATAAAATGCAAACTTTACTTTCATCTGAAAACAACACCTTGGACCACTAAGCAACAGTCTGTGTGTATGTCTGTGTGTAGTGGCTCTTGAAGCAATGACTCCAGCAGAAGTCCACTCCTTGTGAATATTCCCCAAATTTTTAAATGGCCTTTTCATATCAACCCTTTCAAGGCTGAGATTATACCAGTTGCTTGTGCACCTTTTTCTACAACACTTTTTCCATCCATTCAAATTTCCATTAATATGCTTGGATACAGCACTTTGTGAACAGCCAGCTTCTTTACCAATGAACTTTTGTGTATTTCTCTCCTTGTGGAGTTTGTCAGTGACTGCCTTCTGGACATCTGTCAAGTCAACAGTTTTCCACATGATTGTGGAGCCTACTGAAATAGACAAAGGGACCTTTTTAAGCACTTTACAGGTGAGTTCTGTTAATTATTTACTGAGGTAATGACTTTTGGGTTTTCATTGGCTGTAAGCCATAATTATCAAATTTAACCGAAATGAACACTTTAAATAGATCACTCTGTTTATAATGACTCTATATAATACAGTTTCGCTTAAAAGTTTACATACCCCAGCAGAATTTTTGCTTTCTTGGCCTTTTTTCAGAGAATATGAATGATAACACCAAAACTTTTTCTCCACTCATGGTTAGTCATTGAGTGAAGCCATTTATTGTCAACTACTGTGTTTTTTCTTTGTAAATCATAATCACAACCCAAAACATCCAAATGACCCTGATCAAAAGTTTACATACCCTGGTGATTTTGGCCTGATAACATAAGAAGTTAACACAAATGGGTTTGAATTGCTACTAAAGGTAACATCCTCACCTGTGACCTGTTTCTTGTAATCACTGTGTGTGCATAAAAGCTGAGAGAGTTTCTGGGATCCAGACAGACTCTTGCATCTTTCATCCAGCCACTGACATTTCTGGATTGTAAGTCATGGTGAAAGCAAAAGTATTGTCAACAGATCTACGGGAAAATGTAGTTAAACACATAAAACAGGAAAGGGATACAAAATGATATCCGAGGAACTGATAATGCCATTCAGCAGCGTTCAAACTGTGATTAACAAATGGAAAATCAGGGGCTCTGTAAAATGAAAACCATTGTCAGGTACACCAACAAAAATGTCGTCAACAACTCCCAGGAAAATTCTTCGGGATGCAAAGAAAAACCCATAAATAACATCAGCTGAAATACAGGACTCTTTGAAAACTAGCGGTGTGGCTGTTCCAAGATGCACAATAAGGAGGCACTTGAAAAAAATGGGCTGCATGGTTGAGTCGCCAGAAGAAAGTAATTAATGCGTAAATGCCAAAAAGTTTCTCACCTACAATACACAAAACAGCACAGAGACAAGCCTCAAAACTTCTGGAACAAGATAATTTGGAGTGATGAGACCAAAATTGAACTTTTTGCCTACAGCCATAAATGTTACATTTGAAGAGAGGTCAACGAGGCCAATGATGAAAGGAGCACCATTCCTACTGTAAATCACAGAGGTGTATCACTGATGTTTTGTGGATGTGTGAGCTACGAATGCACAGGAAACTTGATCAAAGTTGAAGGAAAGATGATTGCTAGTGTTGAGCATTCCGATACTGCAAATATCGGGTATCGGCCGATATTCGCAGTATCGGAATTCCGATACCGAGTTCCGATATTTTTGTGATATCGGAAATCGAAATCGGAAGTTCCTATAAGTTCCCAGGCGTGTGCGGTGCGTATGGTTCCCAGGGTCTGGAGGAGAGGAGACTCTCCTTCAGGCCCTGGGATCCATATTCATGTAAAAAATAAAGAATAAAAATAAAAAATATGGATATACTCACCCCTCGGACGGACCCTGGACCTCAGCGGTGCAACCGGCAGCCTCCGTTCCTAAGAATGCAGTGAGTGTAGGACCTGCGATGACGTCGCGGCTTGTGATTGGTCGCGTGACCGATCATGTGACCGCTCACGTGACCACGACGTCATCGAAGGTCCTTCACTCTCTGCATTCTTAGGAACGGAGGCAGACGCTTGCAGCGGTGACAACCAGGGCTCGTCCGAGGGTGAGTATATCCATATTAATTATTTTTATTCTTTATTTTTTACATGAATATGGATCCCAGGGCCTGAAGGAGAGTTTCCTCTCCTTCAGACCCTGGGAGCCATCCAGGATCACTTCCGATATTTGTGTCCCATTGACTTGTATTGGTATCGGGTATCGGCGATATCCGATATTTTTTGGATATCAGACGATCCAATCCGACACCGATACTTTCAAATATCGGAACGTATCGCTCAAGACTAATGATTGCAGCATGTTATCAGCAAATACTGGGGGCAAATTTGCATTCATCAGCCTGGAAGCTGTGCATGGGACATCCTTGGACATTCCAACATGACAACAATACAAAACACAAGGCCAAGTCGACCTATCATTGGCTACAGCAGAACAAAGTGAAGGTTTTTGAGTGGCCATCCAGTCTCCTGACCTCAATATCATTGAGGCACTCTGGGGAGATCTCAAGCACGCAGTTCATGCTTGACAGCCCAGGAATTTACAGTAACTGGAGGCTTTTTGCCAATAAGAGTGAGCAGCTTTACCATCTGAGAAAATAAAGAACCTCATCCACAACCACCACAAAAAGATTTCAAGCTGTTGTTGATGTTAGAGGGGGTAATACACGGTACTAAGACATGGGCTATGTAAACTTTTCATCAGGGTCATTTGGATGTTTTGGGTTGTCATTATGATTTAAAAACAGCAAACACAGTAGTTTGCCAATAAATGGTTTCACTCAACCACTATCCATGAGTGGAGAAAAAGGTTTGGTGTTATAATTCATATTTTCTGAAAAAAGGCCAAGAAAGCAAAAAGTCTGCTGGGGTATGTAAACTTTTAAGTATAACTATATATGAGCTTCATTTTTTGCATTGAAGAACTGAAATAAATTAGCTTTTTGATGATACTCTAATTTTGTGAGAAGCACCTGTATAGTACAGCGCCGACACACTGCTTTGTAAAGCATAAGCGATCAGACGATTGTAGCTTCAAGTCCCCTGAGGGGACTAACAAATACAGTAGAAAATTATAAAAAAACAGTTTTTAAAAATGTGAAAAAAAAACAAGGTCAAATCACCTTTTGCGCCATTAGAATTAAAACAATAATAAAAAATACACACATATTTAGCATCGCTGTGTTCCTAAAAGTACAATTCATCAAAATATAAAGTACATTTTTCCAAATGGTAAAACACGTAATGAGAAAAAATATCAAAATGCCATAATTACTTTTTTTGGCCACTGTAAGGCTATGTGCACATGTTGTGGATTTTGATGCGGATCCGCGGCGGATTTAGCCCTGCAGATCTACAGCTGTTTTCCATGTGTTGTACAGTACCATGTAAATGTATGGAGAACAAAAACTGCAGTGCACATGCTGTGGAAAAAAAAGCGCGGAAGCGCAGCGTTGTTTTTTCCGCAGCATGTCAATTCTGTGTGCGGATTCTGCAGTAGTTCACACCAGCTCCTCAATAGGAATCCGCAGGTGTAAAACCGCAGGTGGAATCTGCACAAAAAATGCACAAAAACCGTGGAAAATCCGTGGAAAATCCGCGCGCAATCCACAGTGCCGTATACCTGCGGATTTTGCAAAAACAGTGTGGAAAAATCCGCACACCAATCCGCAACGTGTGCACATAGCCTAACATGCACTAAAATGCAAAAACAGGCGACCAAAATATCTTATCTACCCCAAATTGGTATCAATAAAAATGTCAGCTCAGGGCACAAAAATAAGTTTTCACACAGCCCCATATCCTGAAAAATTAAAACATTACAGCGACAAAAGCACACATTTTTTTTTACAAATTTCAGATTTTTATTTTCTCACCACTTTAATGAAAAAAAAACCTATACATGTTTGGCATCTATGTACTCATACTGACCTGGAGAACCTTATTACCAGGTCAGTATTAACATGTAGTAAACATTGAGTTCAATAAAAAAAAAATAAAACTATTGTGGAATCATACATTTTTGTAACAATTTCACATGTACTTGGAATTTTTTTCCCCATTTTCAAGTACACTGTGGTAGAATGAATGAAGTAATTCAAAAGTACAACTCAACCCACAAAAAATAATTGGATGAATTTGAGGAAAAAATTTAAATAAAAAAACAAACAAACAAAAAAAAAACGGAAACTTGCCTTGTCATGAAGGGGATAATGATTTTCTGAAGAATATTCTGCCATGGTGGCTGATAGTAATGAGCAACCAGTAATCTGTTTGGGTGCTCGATACTCGATTTGTGACTGCTCGGGTGATTGACTCGAGTACTGAACATAATGTATGTCAATGAATCAGTCGAGCATTTTTCGAGGAGACCTGAATTTGATGGGCAGGAGTGAAATGAAGCAGTCGTGCAGTTATCTTGGAATCCAAGAGAGAGAGAGATGTATATATTCCCAGCTTCTGTGTTGCTCTGCTCAGATTAAAATGAAGGATCCGAGAACTCGAGCACCATGTGATACTCGACACTGCTCTGTATTCGATCGAGCACCCAAATGCTCGATCGAGTATCTAGCACGCTCGACCATCACTAGTGGCTATACTTCAGTGTATAAATTGCCAAGATCTGCTGATGGCAATTCCTTTAACAATCGCTGACTAGACTTGAGTGACTTTTACTTTTTTCGGATCAAATCGGGTTTCGCGAAACCCGACTTTGTCAAACATTGGGTCGGGTGAAATCGGCCGATTATAGCGAAAAGTCGGGGGCTGACTGAAGCATGAAACCCAATGCAAGTCAATGGGGAATCAAAGTCGGCAGTGAGTGGAGGACAGGAAAACACCTACAGTGCCCATTTTAATGCCAAAAACATCAATTCTTATTACTTAAGCTTGTCAATCTTAATTTACTTTATAATAATAGTTAGGCATTGAAAACTGGGGGTCATTTGGCTAAAGTTGTGGGGGGGTAGGGCTGGCTCAAGATTTTTGTGGGCCCAGAAAACGCGGAATATGTCACAGCGGTGGAGCAGGGAGAGGTAAGTATTTCAACTTTGCAAGTGCTGTGATCCTGAGCAAGCAGGGGGGCCCACTCGTTGGCACAGGCACAGGGCCCCTCATAGTACGGCGGTGTGTTTGACGGCAGGTGGCGCCTCCCACTGGCAGAGACACTTTTGCGTACTATGAGGGGCCCTGTGCCAGTGACGTCGTCAACGAGTATGCCCCCCCACCTGATGAAGGAACCTGCACTTTCATCTGCACCTTCCTCTTTGTCCCCGTGTAAGGAGGTATAGTATGCGGGAAGGGGAACCTGACTTTCAGCAGGGTCAGATTCTGGCTGTGTAGAGTGCAAGGGGAATGTAGTGGTCTGGGTCAATGTACCAGCAGACTCATCTAGCAGTGGCTGGGCAATGGGCAGGATGAGGAGGAAACACAGATATAGGCACAAATAATAAAGTAGGCTAAATGCAGTTCAAATGTGGTAACAGGACTAACCAGGCGGCATTGCTTTGTTCAGTGGAGAAAAACTGTAATGAGTGGCAGACACAGTTAGTAGGCCCAAATAGTAAAGTAGGCTAAATGCAGTTCAAATGTGGTAACAGGACTAAACAGGCGGCATTGATTTGTTCAGTGGAGGAAAACTGTAATGAGTGGCAGACACAGTTAGTAGGCCCAAATAATAAAGTAGGCTAAATGCAGTTCAAATGTGGTAACAGGACTAAACAGGCGGCATTGCTTTGTTCAGTAGAGGAAAACTGTAATGAGTGGCAGACACACATAGTAGGCCCAAATAATAAAATGGGCTAAATGTCTGCCAAAAAATTGTTCATAAATAAACAGGTGGCATAGCTAGGTACAGGGGTGGGCTCCTCTGCTGAGTAGCAGACAGTGGTAGTAGGTGCAAAGTATTAACTGGTCTAAATGGAGGCCAGGGCCCCTGTATATTTTAGCTATCATCTATCATTTCAACAAATTTGTATTGGCAGTGCCATTGAAGGATTTAACAGCTCAGACTACACAGTGGTGGAGCAGGGAGAGGTAAGTACTGCAAGTGGTAGAGCACTGTTCGAGCAATGGGGGGGAACACTCTCTTGTGGGCGGCGGTACTGGCACAGGGCCCCTCATATTATGACGGTGTGTCTGATGTTAGTTGTGCACCACCACCATCAGAGACACTTAATTGTACTATGAGGGACCCTGTGTCAGTGCCATCGCCCAAGAGTGGGCCCACCCACCAGTCCAGGCAAACAGCACTCGCATGGGTGCTTGTGCCAGGAGGTGACCATGGCCCTGTGGGGAGAGTCAGCCCATTTAGGGAGGTATAAAAATGGCATATGGTGGACATTCAGCAGCTGCAAATGGAGGAATTGGAGAAGTCAGTAAGAGGAGGCCAAAAGCAAGACATTTTTCAGGAAAGCTACGTGTCAACGGGGGAAGGTGGGGCCAAATAATTGGAAATCCATGATTGGTTCATTTTAATGAAGGTTAGATCATCAACATTTTAGGTAGCCAGACGTGTCCTTTTTTCAGTCAGTATTGAACCAGCAGCACTGAAGACTCTTTCTGATAGCACGCTAGCAGCAGGGTATGCGAGCTCCTGTAATGCATATTCTGCCAATTCAGGCCAGGTGTCTATTTTAGATGCCCAGTAATCAAAGGGGAATGACCTGTGAGGGAGAACATCGATAAGGGAGGAAAAGTAGTTCGTAACCATACTGGAGAAATGCTATCTCCTGTCATTTTGAATCGATGCAGCAGTACCTGTCATGTCAGTGGTCATTGCGAAATCACTCCACAACCTGTTCATAAAACCCCATTGTCCAACACCACTTCGGATTTGTGCACCTCTAACACCTCTGCCATGTCGCTGTGTGCTGGGAATGCCTGAACCAAACGGTCTACAAGAGTTGCTTGTTTGGTAGCCAATATTTGCTCAAGGTTCTCATGTGGCATGATATTTTGTAATTTTCCTTTATATCGTGAATCCAGGAGGCAGGCCAACCAGTAATCGTCATCGGTCATCATTTTGATAATGCAGGGGTCCCTTTTTAGGATAAGCAAGGCATACTCAGCCATGTGGGCCAATGTTCCAGGTGTCAATTCCCTGCTTGTGTTGGGTTGAGGAGCACTTTCTTGCAAATCAACATCACTTGTGTCCCGCAAAAACCCTGTACCTGACATTGCAACGCCACCAGTTTTTATTGCCCCCTGAGAAGCATCCTCCTCCTATAAATATTCATCCCCATCATCCTCCTTCTCCTCCTCTTCGTCTGCCACCTCGTCCAGGAGAGTTCCCTGAGCAGACAATGGCTCACTGTCATCAAGGCTTCCCTCCTCCTGTAGACGCCTGCTCCTTAATGTGCGTCAAACTTTGCATCAGCAGACGCATTAGTGGGATGCACATGCTTATGATGGCGTCGTCTGCACTTACCAGCCATGTTCATTCCTCAAAACACTGAAGGACTTGACAGAGGTCTTGTAGCTTCGACCACTGCACACCAGACAACTCCATGTCTGCCATCCAACTGCCTGCCTGTGTATGTGTATCCTCCCACAAATTAATTACAGCACACCTCTGTTCACACAGCCTCTGAACCATGTGCAGTGTGGAGTTCCAACTTGTTGCAACGTCGATTATTAGGCGGTGCTGGGGAAGATTCAGCGATCGCTGATGGTTCAGCGTACGGCTGGAGTGTACAGGCGACCGGCAGATGTGCGAGCAAAGTCTTCGCACCTTCAGGAGCAGGGCTGGTAACTCCGGATAATTTTTGAGGAAGCACTGCACCACCAGGTTCAAGGTGTGAGCCAGACAAGGTATGTGTTTCAGTTCTGAAAGGGCTATAGCAGCCATAAAATTCCTTCCGTTATCACTGACTACCTTGCCTGCCTCAAGATGTACACTGCCCAGCCATGACTGAGTTTGTTGCTGCAAGTACTCGTCCAGTACTTCTGCACTGTGTCTGTTGTCGCCCAAACACTTCATTTGTAACACAGCCTGCTGACGCTTACCACTAGCTGTTCGATAATGGGACACCTTGTGTGCAACACTGGCAGCTGCGGATGGAGTGGTCGTGCAACTGCACTCTGTGGACGAGCTTTCGCTTCTGGAGGAGGAGGAGGGGTGGCGAATGCCTACAGCCAACTGTTTCCTAGACTGTGGGCTAGGCAGAACTGTCCCACTATGGCTGTCCCCTGTGGACCCTGCATCTACCACATTAATCCAGTGCACTGTGATGGACACGTAAAATCCCTGTCCATGCCTACTGGTCCATGCATCTGTTGTGAGGTGCACCTTTCCACTGACTGATTGGCTCAGTGCATGGACAATGCGGTCTTTGACATGCTGGTGGAGGGCTGGGATGGCTTTTCTCGCAAAGAAGTGGCGACTGGGCAGGTCATAGCGTGGTACTTGTTGTGAATTTGGATTCTGGGCTCCCCCAGTGGCTACTGGTGGAATTGAACTTGTGACATCATCTTCCCTGTTCACCTGTTCTGATTAGATCTGGGTGTCGCTATATAACCTGGCTTCTCTGTTAGATGCTTGCCGGTCAACAATGTTATCAGAAGCCTCTCTGTGCTTGTTCCTGCTCCCAGACATCTACTAGATAAGTTGGACATTCGTCCATGTTTTGTTTTTGTATTTTGGTTCCAGTTCACAGCTGCAGTTTCGTTACTGTGTCTGGAAAGCTCTTGTTGATCAGGAATTGCCACTCTGGTATTATGAGTTAATGCCAGAGTCCTAAAGTAATTTCTGGATGTGTTTTGTTAGGGTTTTCTACTGACCATGAAATTATGCTTTCTGTCTTCTGCTATCTAGAAAGCGGACCTCAAATTTGCTAAAACTATTTTCCTGCTGCGTTTGTTGTTTCATCTCATATCACCGCCAATATATGTGGGGGGCCTCTGTCTCCTTTTTGGGCATTTCTCTAGAGGTGAGTCAGGTCTTATATTTCCCTCTGCTAGCATTATTTAGTTCTCCGGCCGGCGCTGGGCATATAGGGATAAAAAGTAGGACATGCTACCTGGCTACTTCTAGATGATGCGGTAGGTTTAGTTCATGGTCAGTACAGTTACATCTTCCAAGAGCTTGTTCCTATAGAGGCTTATGCTAGTTCTCTGGCCATGGAGATCATGACAGTTTGACCGGCCTACTAAAGGGTTAAAATCCTTGGCTGAGAAAGGAGAGAAATAAGAAGTCTGCTGAGAATTTTTTTTTTTTTTTTTTTCTCTAGTTGTGAGTGTGCTCTTAATTGGATCACTTGCCAGTCTGTCTATGCTGCAGTCTTTCTTTTTTTTTTCTCTCTCCTTCTAATCTTTGAATGGCTCTATGTTCACCTGTCTATAATGGATCTACAGAGTGTAACTGCAGGTTTGAATAATCTCGCCACGAAAGTACAAAGTTTGCAAGATTTTGTTGTTCATGCTCCGGTATCAGAGCCGAGAATTCCTTTGCCGGAATTCTTCTCAGGGAATAGATCTAGCTTTCAGAATTTTAGAAATAATTGTAAGTTATTTTTGTCCCTGAAATCTCGTTCTGCTGGAGACCCTGCACAGCAGGTTGGGATTGTGATTTCCTTGCTCCGCGGCGACCCTCAAGATTGGGCTTTTGCATTGGCACCAGGGGATCCTGCGTTGCGCAATGTGGATGCGTTTTTTCTGGCCTTGGGCTTGCTTTATGAGGAACCTCATTTGGAACTTCAGGCAGAAAAAACTTTGATGTCCCTATCGCAGGGGCAAGATGAAGCTGAAATTTACTGCCAAAAATTCCGTAAATGGTCTGTGCTTACTCAGTGGAATGAGTGTGCCTTGGCGGCTACTTTCAGAGAGGGTCTTTCTGATGCCATTAAGGATGTTATGGTGGGGTTCCCTGTGCCTGCAGGTCTGAATGAGTCCATGACAATGGCCATTCAGATCGATAGGCGTCTGCGGGAGCGCAAACCAGTGCACCATCTGGCGGTGTCCACTGAGAAGACGCCAGAAAACATGCAGTGTGATAGAATTCTGTCCAGAAGCGAGCGGCAGAATTTTAGACGGAAAAATGGGTTGTGTTTCTATTGTGGGGATTCTACTCATGTTATATCAGCATGCTCTAAGCGTACTAAAAAGCTTGATAAATCCGTTTCCATTGGCACTTTACAGTCTAAATTTATTTTGTCTGTGACCCTGATTTGCTCTTTGTCATCTATTACCACGGACGCCTATATCGACTCTGGCGCCGCTTTGAGTCTTATGGATTGGTCCTTTGCCAATCGTTGTGGGTATGATTTAGAGCCTTTGGAGACTCTTATTCCTCTGAAGGGGATTGACTCCACCCCATTGGCTAATAATAAACCACAATACTGGACACAAGTGACTATGTGTATTAATCCGGATCACCAGGAGACTATTCGTTTTCTGGTGCTGTATAATCTACATGATGATTTGGTGCTGGGATTGCCATGGCTGCAGTCTCACAACCCAGTCCTTGACTGGAGAGCTATGTCTGTGTTGAGCTGGGGATGTAAGGGGACTCATGGGGACGTACCTTTGGTGTCCATTTCATCATCTATCCCCTCTGAAATCCCTGAGTTCCTGTCTGATTATCGTGACGTCTTTGAAGAACCCAAGCTGGGTTCACTACCTCCGCACCGTGAGTGCGATTGTGCTATAGATTTAATTCCGGGTAGTAAATACCCAAAGGGTCGTTTATTTAATCTGTCTGTGCCTGAACATACTGCTATGCGAGAATATATAAAGGAGTCCTTGGAAAAGGGACATATTCGTCCATCGTCATCTCCCTTAGGAGCCGGTTTTTTCTTTGTGTCAAAAAAAGACGGCTCTTTGAGACCATGTATTGATTATCGGCTTTTGAATAAAATCACGGTTAAATATCAATACCCATTGCCGTTGCTGACTGATTTGTTTGCTCGCATAAAGGGGGCCAAGTGGTTCTCTAAGATTGATCTCCGTGGGGCGTATAATTTGGTGCGGATCAGGCAGGGGGATGAGTGGAAAACCGCATTTAATACGCCCGAGGGCCACTTTGAGTATTTGGTGATGCCTTTTGGTCTTTCTAATGCCCCTTCAGTCTTCCAGTCCTTTATGCATGATATTTTCCGCGATTTTTTGGATAAATTTATGATAGTGTATCTGGATGATATTCTGATTTTTTCGGATGATTGGGACTCTCATGTCCGGCAAGTTAAGAGGGTTTTTCAGGTTTTGCGGTCTAATTCTCTGTGTGTCAAGGGTTCTAAGTGCGTTTTTGGGGTTCAGAGAATTTCCTTTTTGGGATATATTTTTTCTCCCTCTTCCATTGAGATGGATCCTGTCAAGGTTCAAGCTATTTGTGATTGGACGCAGCCCTCTTCTCTTAAAAGTCTTCAGAAATTTTTGGGCTTTGCCAACTTTTATCGTCGATTTATTTCTGGTTTTTCGGATGTCGTTAAGCCATTGACCGATTTGACTAGACAGGGTGCTGATGTTGCTAATTGGTCCCCTGATGCTGTGGAGGCCTTTCAGGAGCTTAAGCGCCGTTTTTCTTCTGCCCCTGTGTTGCGTCAGCCTGATGTGACTCTTCCTTTTCAGGTTGAGGTCGACGCTTCTGAGATCGGGGCTGGGGCAGTGTTGTCGCAGAAAAGTTTTGACTGCGCCGTGATGAGGCCTTGTGCCTTCTTTTCCCGTAAATTTTCGCCCGCTGAGCGGAATTATGATGTTGGGAATCGGGAGCTTTTGGCCATGAAGTGGGCGTTTGAGGAGTGGCGCCATTGGCTCGAGGGGGCCAGACATCAGGTGGTGGTATTGACTGACCACAAAAATTTGATCTATCTTGAGACCGCCAGGCGCCTGAATCCTAGACAGGCGCGCTGGTCATTATTTTTCTCTCGGTTTAATTTTGTGGTATCGTACCTACCGGGTTCTAAGAATGTTAAGGCGGATGCCCTTTCTAGGAGTTTTGAGCCTGATTCACCCGGCAACTCTGACCCCACAGGTATTCTTAAGGAGGGAGTTATCTTGTCAGCCGTTTCTCCAGACCTGCGGCGGGCCTTGCAGGAGTTTCAGGCGGATAGACCGGATCGTTGTCCGCCTGATAGGTTGTTTGTTCCTGATGATTGGACCAGTAGAGTCATCTCTGAGGTACATTCTTCTGCATTGGCAGGTCATCCTGGAATTTTTGGTACCAGGGATTTGGTGGCAAGATCCTTCTGGTGGCCTTCCCTGTCACGAGATGTGCGAGGCTTTGTGCAGTCTTGTGACGTTTGTGCTCGGGCCAAGCCTTGTTGTTCTCGGGCTAGTGGATTATTGTTGCCCTTGCCTATTCCTAAGAGGCCTTGGACACACATCTCGATGGATTTTATTTCAGATCTGCCTGTTTCTCAGAAGATGTCTGTCATCTGGGTGGTGTGTGACCGTTTTTCTAAGATGGTCCATTTGGTTCCCCTGCCCAAATTGCCTTCTTCTTCCGAGTTGGTTCCCCTGTTTTTTCAAAATGTTGTTCGTTTGCATGGTATTCCTGAGAATATCGTTTCTGACAGAGGAACCCAATTCGTGTCTAGATTTTGGCGGGCATTCTGTGCTAGGATGGGCATAGATTTGTCTTTTTCGTCTGCTTTTCACCCTCAGACTAATGGCCAGACCGAGCGGACTAATCAGACCCTGGAGACATATCTGAGGTGTTTTGTGTCTGCTGACCAGGATGATTGGGTTGCTTTTTTGCCATTGGCGGAGTTCGCCCTCAATAATCGGGCCAGCTCTGCCACTTTGGTGTCCCCGTTTTTCTGTAATTCGGGGTTCCACCCTCGATTTTCCTCCGGTCAGATGGAATCCTCGGATTGTCCTGGAGTGGATGCGGTGGTGGAGAGATTGCATCATATCTGGGGGCAGGTGATGGACAATTTAAAGTTGTCCCAGGAGAAGACTCAGCTTTTTGCCAACCGTCACCGTCGTGTTGGTCCTCGGCTTTGTGTTGGAGATTTGGTGTGGTTGTCCTCTCGTTTTGTCCCTATGAAGGTCTCATCTCCTAAGTTTAAGCCTCGGTTCATCGGTCCGTATAAAATATTGGAGATTCTTAACCCTGTTTCCTTCCGTTTGGACCTCCCTGCATCCTTTTCTATTCATAACGTTTTTCATCGGTCGTTATTGCGCAGGTATGAGGCACCGGTTGTGCCTTCCGTTGAGCCTCCTGCTCCGGTGTTGGTTGAGGGTGAGTTGGAGTACGTTGTGGAAAAAATCCTAGACTCCCGTGTTTCCAGACGGAGACTCCAGTATCTGGTCAAGTGGAAGGGATACGGCCAGGAGGATAATTCTTGGGTCACTGCATCTGATGTTCATGCCTCTGATCTGGTTCGTGCCTTTCATAGGGCCCATCCTGATCGCCCTGGTGGTTCTGGTGAGGGTTCGGTGCCCCCTCCTTGAGGGGGGGGTACTGTTGTGAATTTGGATTCTGGGCTCCCCTGGTGGCTACTGGTGGAATTGAACTTGTGACATCATCTTCCCTGTTCACCTGTTCTGATTAGATCTGGGTGTCGCTATATAACCTGGCTTCTCTGTTAGATGCTTGCCGGTCAACAATGTTATCAGAAGCCTCTCTGTGCTTGTTCCTGCTCCCAGACATCTACTAGATAAGTTGGACATTCGTCCATGTTTTGTTTTTGTATTTTGGTTCCAGTTCACAGCTGCAGTTTCGTTACTGTGTCTGGAAAGCTCTTGTTGATCAGGAATTGCCACTCTGGTATTATGAGTTAATGCCAGAGTCCTAAAGTAATTTCTGGATGTGTTTTGTTAGGGTTTTCTACTGACCATGAAAGTATGCTTTCTGTCTTCTGCTATCTAGAAAGCGGACCTCAAATTTGCTAAAACTATTTTCCTGCTGCGTTTGTTGTTTCATCTCATATCACCGCCAATATATGTGGGGGGCCTCTGTCTCCTTTTTGGGCATTTCTCTAGAGGTGAGTCAGGTCTTATATTTCCCTCTGCTAGCATTATTTAGTTCTCCGGCCGGCGCTGGGCATATAGGGATAAAAAGTAGGACATGCTACCTGGCTACTTCTAGATGATGCGGTAGGTTTAGTTCATGGTCAGTACAGTTACATCTTCCAAGAGCTTGTTCCTATAGAGGCTTATGCTAGTTCTCTGGCCATGGAGATCATGACAGGTACTGCTTAGGCCATCAGGTCTTTGAAAGCTTCGCTTTCAACCAACCGGTAGGGCATCAACACTAACGAAATTAGTATAGCAATGTGGGCATTCAAACCCTGTGTACGCGGATGAGAGGATGAGTACTTTCTTTTCCTAACGAGAGTCTCTTGTAGGGTGAGCTGGACTGGAGAGCTGCATATGGTGGAACTAGCGGTTGTGGTGGTGCACATGGCTGATTGAGAGAGGGTTGATGATGGTATTCTTGATGTTGGCCTACATACATTGTTTCCTACCAGTAACCTTGTGATTCCCTGACTGCTTTGGCCTTGCGACGATACCTCCACATTTGCTGCTGGTGGTGTCCTAACCGGTGGGCTTACAGTGAGGGAAGCAATGTAGCGTTGCTGACTACCTTCATTCTGAGCAGGTGCACCAACGGTACGGGACATTTGGTAGTTAGTCCAGGCTTGCAAGTGCATGCTGGTTAAATGTCTACGCATGCACGTTGTATATAACTTTTGAAGATTCTTCCCTGTGATAAAGGTCTTTGAGCATTTCTTACAGATAACTTTTGACTATCATTCGGATCTTGGTTAAAAAATTGCCACACTACACTCTTCCTACTATGGAATACCTTTCTAGGCATTGCACGCTGTGCTACTTTCACCGGATGGCCATGCTGTCCTAAAACTGTTTTTGTTTTTGACAAACGTTTTTGGCCTGATATGGGCCTGCCAGATGACAGTTGTTGTGATGTAGATGGCTGCTGAGGATCATCCTCCTCCGCTTCTGAGCTACTGGCAGCAGCACCCTCTTCCCCCAATGGCTGCCCATCTGGGTCAACAAGTGGGCCATCTATCACCTCCTCTTCAATGTCATGTGCACCTTCCTCTGTGTCACCGTGTAAGGTGCTATAGCGTTCGGGATGGGGCACCATAGTCTCATCAGGGTCAGATTCTGGCTCAGTACACTGCGAGGGCAATGTAGTGATCAGAGTCAATGGAACAGCATCACAATCTAGCTGTGGCTGTGCATCAGTGTACTCCATGTCCGATTCTTCTTGTAATTGGCAGTGTACAATTTCCCTTTCTAACCCAGGCACGGTATGTGTAAAGAGCTCCATGGAGTAACCTGTAGTGTCACCTGACACATCCTTCACTTTTGGTTTGGGTGAAGGACACAAGGAAACGTCTTGTTCCTGACCGGGAACATCCACTGACGACTCGCTGCTTTTATATTTGGAACTTTCTGAAGTGGAGGCGAAAGAGCTAGAGGCTGAGTCAGCAAGGGAAGCCAAAACTTTTTCCTGTTGCTCTGGCTTTAAAAGCTGTTTTCCTACTCCCAGATAAGGGAGCCTTCGAGGCCTTGTGTAGCCAGACAATGACGCTGGCTCAACACCTCCAGCCTTAGGTGCTATTGTGCTTTTGCCACTGCCACCAGATGCACCACCACCACCATCAGTACCAGCTGGCAACGCCCGCCCACGGCCTCTTCCACCAGACTTCCTCATTTTTGGGAAAATCTATCCAAAATAACAACCGTTATATGGTACTGTAAAACAAGGTAGAAGGTGTATATAAACTTGTTGAGAATTTAAATCTCCCTTTTTTTTTTGGGAGACTGAACCAAAACTCAGGCCCTGTTCATAAAACAACACAATGTAAGTGGCAGAAAGTGGCTGGCTGATATATGACAAACTAACAGGACTGAAGTATATCCACTTTGTGAGAATTTGAATCTCACTTTTTTTGGGGAGACTGAACCAAAACTCAGGCCCAGTGTATATAACAACGCAATCTAAGTGGCAGAAAGTGGCTGGCTGACATACGACAAACTAACAGGACTGAAGTATATCAACTTTGTGAGAATTTGAATCTCACTTTTTTGGGGGGAGACTGAAACAAAACTCAGGCCCAGTGTATATAACAATGCAATCTAAGTGGCAGAAAGTGGCTGGCTGACATACAACAAACTAACAGGACTGAAGTATATCAACTTTGTGAGAATTTGAATCTCACTTTTTTGGGGGGAGACTGAACCAAAACTCAGGCCCAGTGTATATAACAATGCAATCTAAGTGGCAGAAAGTGGCTGGCTGACATACAACAAACTAACAGGACTGAAGTATATCCACTTTGTGAGAATCTGAATCTCACTTTTTTGGGGGAGACTGAACCAAAACTCAGGTTCAGTGTATAAAACAACACAATGTATGTGGCAGAAAGTGGCTGGAAGATATATGAAAAAATACAAGACTGTAGTACAATTTCAATCTCCCTACAATGATCTCAGGACAAGTATGGCAGCAATAAAAAGGACTGCTGCACACAAAAGTGTGGACAAATAAACAAGATAACTGTGCAGAAAGGAGCAACAGGATTTTTGCTTTTAAAAAAGCAGTTGGTTTGCACAGCAGCGTGCAAACAGCAATGCAGCTATCAGAGAGCCTTATAAGGCAGCCTAGTAAGCTACAGAGCTGATGCACAAAAATATAGCCTCCACTGTCCCTGCAAAAAAAAGGTGGTGTTGGACAGTGGAAATCACTACAGCACAAGCAGTTTGTGGGTTAATCTTCCCTCCCTAACTATATCCCTTCTTCTGATGAAGCTGCAGCAACCTCTCCCTATGCTAAGATCGGGAGAAGTAAGATGGCGCTCGGTGTGCACGCCCCATTATAGCCCCTGTGATGCCACAGAAAGCAAGCCAATCACTGTCATGCCCTTCTCTAAAATGGTGGGGACCGAGACCTATGTCACACTCTGCGTCCTCCTTCATTGGCTGAAAAATGGCGCTGAAAGCAATATATGTAACTCGACTTTTGCGCGCAGATCGGCGACCTCATGGCCGATCCCACACTAGGATCGGGTTGGGTTTCATGAAAACCGACTTTGACGAAAGTCGGCGATTTTTGAATTTGTCCGATCCTTTTCGCTCAACCCTATTGCTGACCATTGATGTCCCAGATGTGTCACATGAGAGACAAGTTCCGAAGTGCTTCAGGCCATGGTAGCACATTTAGGGGTTGGAAGCTGCTCACAGTATCATAAGCAACATGCGACCTGTTTTATAAAAATTGCTCCTGGGACACTGTGGAGAAATGGCCATATCACTGGTTCCACGACCAAATCAAAATAATGTTGAGATGTTAGTGTGCCTGGAATGAAGACTAGAGGGATCTAACTATCTTACACCATGGCACCCCATAATCCCAGGAGTACAACTAGTGTGACATCCCCTTATGAAAGCCTATTTATGGCGTTGCACATGTGTCCTTCAGAAAATTCTCCAGCTAACAAAAAAAATGCAGGACTTATCACTGAAGAAGATAGACCTCCATTCAAATCTCTATTTCAACTTTGCTCTGTAAAACAATAGCCTTTGAGAGCTGTGGCATGAGGTCAATGGAAAATCTTGACAAGGGAATGTAACCCTGTTCCTACTCCTGGGATTATGGTTTGGGGTGGCAAAATGTAGAGTAGCTGCTCTCGTCTTCATTCTAGGTATATTTACAGCTCAGCATTACAGGCCATGAGCAGCTTGCTTGATCTAAATGAATGTACTACCATTGTTGCAGCGTTTTCACACTTGTCTCTCATCAAGCACATCTGGAATGCCAGGTCAGGAGCTATCAGCAGCAGATCATGATTATTTGCATGACAACATGCATTCAGCTTAGCAGAAGATTCCTCAGACAGCCATTAATAATCAGATTGATAGCATGCCATGATAGTGCCATATTTCAGCTCACATCGCTCATATTTAACATTGAATAAAGCAAGATGTTTTTTAAATTTTGTTTCCATTTTTCAGCATTTGCATAATATTAGCATATCTATGAATCCTATGATTTTCATATCTCCACGACTTTTCTTTCTTGGTGTTGCAATTTCAAATTTGTGTTGTGTATTTCTACTTGCATTATTATTTTTTTTTTAGATAGAATAGGGATATGGATGGATATATGCACATTGAAGAACACATATAGTTAAAAAAAAAGAAATATAAAAAAACAGTAATATCCGTATCACATATACCCAGGAATTGACATGACAGCATAGTCTGTGACTCCTGAAAATCTGGCTGATGTATATGTTTAGAATGCTTCAAAGACATGGCATGTTCAGTGAAATCTCAACAGCTCACTCAAGACAGCAAGATATCCTACTCTTTCTTGTTCTTGTCAGACCTTCGCCCTATCACGTGATCTTTTCGCCTCTCTCTGAATGATGGACATGTCACAAATAAACTGGTTTAGCCCAGAGAGCAGAGAGAAAATAGATCTATTAAACTTGCCACTCACCAGCTAAGGTAGAAATTGCAACATTATCTCCCTTGTCTACATCACATTTTTCAAATTGTCTATTCAATATCCTTTAGGTTAGTTATGCAGAATTCTAAGCTTTTCACATGATGAGCTGTGGAAAAAAGTAGGAAAACAATAAAAGCAGAGTTCCTGATTATGAAAAATATATTGCAGTAAAGATTGCACCATGGCTAAAGATTTGCAACAAATCCATACTACTATGTGACAATTTTTGATAAGCTGTCCTAGGAATAACTCACATAAATCTGAGAAAATTGCTGAAAAAATGCCATGATCTGCAATCAGCTTGTTTTCTGTGTGTGGTTTTCGTGTCAGATGTTCAATTCCCAGTTGGTTAACCAGATAACGGCAGCAAATTGTAAATTGATGTCATCTACAGTAATTGCAACGTGTGTTTGGAGCGGTCTCAGGAGCTGAGCCTGCACCATTTGGGACAAATGACAGCTCTGTTACACAGCCAGCATTTACCTGTAACAGCAGTGGTCGGAGCTGCTGTTTATTCATTTAAATGCCACTGTCAATCACTGTGAATGTCTTCAATGCCTCTCGCAAATGCACCAGCTCCCATAGTCCTCCCGCAGTGTGATCTCGGGGAACCAACGGGATGTCATGGTAGCCATGAGCCTGCTGAGGACCCCTTAAATGCCATCTTGGTGATCCTGTGACACTCGCCCATGGGCTGAGTTGTATTAAAGAACAGACGCACAATTTCACTATATATCCAAATACTGGAAGAGGTCAAAAGATTGCAAGTTCTGTACCCCAAAGAAAACTAAAATATAAAGTAAACAATTAAGAAAAAAGTTTTTAAAAATATAACAAATATGTAAAAAATATAAAAGCCTCCTTTTTCCATATAAAACAATAGAGAAAGAAAAGAAAAAAAAGGCATATTTGGTAACACGGCTTTCGTAAAAGTCTGATTTATCAAGAAATATTTTTCTCTTAACCATACATTAAACATCGACAAATAAAATAAAGAGACAAAAAGCAAGAACTGCATTTTTTTTCAGTCGCTGCACTGCACATAGAATAATATACAAGGTGGGCCATTTATATGGATACACCAAAATAAAATGGGAATGGTTGGCGATATCAACTTACTGTTTGTGGCACATTAGTATATGGAAGGGTGAAAACTTTTCAAGATGAGTGGTGACTAGGGTTGAGCGACTTTTATTTTTATAGGATCGGGTCGGGATTCACGAAACCCGACTTTCTCAAAAGTCGGGTCGAGTGAAATCGGCCGATCCTATAAAAAAGTCAGGGTCGGGGTCAGCCGAAACACGAAACCCAATGCAGTGCAATGGGATACTATGGTTCCCAGGGTCTGAAGGAGAGGAAACTCGGGGCCGACTGAAACACGAAATCCAATGCAAGTCAATGGGGAATCAAAGTCGACAGTGAGTGGAGGACAGGAAAACACCTACAGTGCCCATTTTAATGCCAAAAACATCAATTCTTACTACTTAAGCTTGTCAATCTTAATTTACTTTATAATAATAGTTACGCATTGAAAAAAGGGGGTCATTTGGCTAAAGTTGTGGGGGGGTAGGGCTGCCTCAAGATTTTCTTGGGCCCAGGAAACGTGGAATACGTCAAGTCGGTGGAGCAGGGAGAGGTAAATATTTCAACTTTGCAAGTGCTGTGATCCTGAGCAAGCAGGGGGGGCCCACTCGTTGGCACTGGCACAGGGCCCCTCATAGCACGGCGGTGTGTTTGACGGCGGGCGGCGCCTCCCACTGCCAGAGACACTTTTGCATACTATGAGGGGCCCTGTGCCAGTGCCAACGGGTATGCCCCCCACCTGATGAAGGAACCTGCACTTTCATTTGCACCTTCCTCTTTGTCCTCATGTAAGGTGGTATAGTATGCGGGAAAGGGAACCTGACTTTCAGCAGGGTCAGATTCTGGCTGTGTAGAGTGCAAGTGGAATGTAGTGGTCTGGGTCAATGTACCAGCAGACTCATCTATCAGTGGCTGGGCAATGGGCAGGATGAGGAGGAAACACAGATATAGGCCCAAAATAAAAAAGTAGGCTAACAGTAGTTAAAAATTGGTAACAGGAGTAGACAGGTGGCATAGCTTTGTTCAGTGGAGGACAGCTGTAAGGACTGGCTGACACAGTTACTAGGCCCAAATAAGTAAGTAGGCTAAATGCAGTTCAAAATTGGTAACAGGAGTACACAGGCGGCATAGCTTTGTTCAGTGGAGGACAACTGTAAGGACTGGCTGACATAGTTACTAGGCCCAAATAAGTAAGTAGGCTAAATTCAGTTCAAAATTGATAACAGGAGTACACAGGCGGCATAGCTTTGTTCAGTGGAAGACAACTGTAAGGAGTGGCACAGACAGACACAGGTAGTAGGACTAAAATAAAAAAGTAGGCTAAATGCAGTTCAAAATTTGTAACAGGAGCACACAGGCAGCAGAGCTTTGTTCAGTGGAGGACAACTGTAAGGAGTGGCGCAGATAGACACAGGTAGTAGGCCTAAAATAAAAAAGTAGGCTAAATGCAGTTCAAAATTTGTAACAGGAGTACACAGGCGGCATAGCTTTGTTCACTGGAGGACAACTGTAATGGGAGGAAGACACAGTTAGTAGGCCCAAATAAGTAGGCTAAATGCAGTTCAAAACTGGTAAAAGGACTAAACAGGCGGCATAGCTTTGTTCAGTGGAGGACAACTGTTATGAGAGGCAGACACAGTTAGTAGGCCAAAATAAGTAAGTAGGCTAAATGCAGTTCAAAGCAGGTAAAAGGACTAAACAGGTGGCATAGCTTTGTTCAGTGGAGGACAACTGTAATGGGAGGCAGACACAGTTAGTAGGCCCAAATAAGTAGGCTAAATGCAGTTCAAAACTGGTAAAAGGACTAAACAGACGGCACAGCTTTGTTCATTGGAGGACAACTGCAATGGGAGGTAGACACAGTTAGTAGGCCTAAATAAGTAAGTAGGCTAAATGCAGTTCAAAACTGGTAAAAGGACTAAACAGGCGGCATGGCTTTGTTCAATGGAGGACAACAGTAATGGGAGGCAGACACAGTTAGTAGGCCCAAAAAAGTAGGCTAAATGCAATTCAAAACTGGTAAAAGGACTAAAAAGGGGGCATAGCTTCTTTCACTGGAGGACAACTGTAAGGACTGGCTGACACACTTACTAGGCCCAAATAAGTAAGTAGGCTAAATGCAGTTCAAAATTGGTAACAGGAGTACACAAGCGGCATACCTTTGTTCAGTGGAGGACAACTGTAAGGACTGGCTGACACAGTTACTAGGCCCAAGTAAGTAAGTAGGCTAAATGCAGTTCAAAATTGGTAACAGGAGTACACAGGCGGCATAGCTTTGTTCAGTGGAGGACAACTGTAAGGCCTGGCTGACACAGTTACTAGGCCCAAATAAGTAAGTAGGCTAAATGCAGTTTAAAATTGATAACAGGAGTACACAGGCGGCATAGCTTTGTTAAGTGGAGGACAACTGTAAGGAGTGGTGCAGACAGACACAGGTAGTAGGACTAAAATAAAAAAGTAGGCTAAATGCAGTTCAAAATTTGTAACAGGAGTACACAGTCGGCATAGCTTTGTTCAGTGGAGGCCAACTGTAAGGAGTGGCGCAGACAGACACATGTAGTAGGCCTAAAATAAAAAAGTAGGCTAAATGCAGTTGAAAATTTGTAACAGGAGTACACAGGCGGAATAGCCTTTTTCAGTGGAGGACAACTGTTAGGAGTGGCGCAGACAGACACAGGTAGTATGCCTAAAATAGGAAAGTAGGGTAAATGCAGTGCAAAATTTGTAACAGGAGTACACAGGCGGCATAGCTTTGTTCAGTGGAGGAAAACTGTAATGGGAGGCAGACACAGTTAGTAGGCCCAAATAAGTAGGCTAAATGCAGTTTAAAACTGGTAAAAGGAATAAACAGGCGACATACCTTTGTTCAGTGGAGGACAACTGTAATGGGAGGTAGACACAGTTAGTAGGCCCAAATAAGTAGGCTAAATGCAGTTCAAAACTGGTAAAAGGACTAAACAGGCGGCATAGCTTTGTTCAGTGGAGAACAACTGTAATGGGAGGCAGACACAGTTAGTAGGCCCAAATAAGTAGGCTAAATGCAGTTCAAAACTGGGAAAAAGGACTAAACAGGTGGGATAGCTTTGTTCAGTGGAGGACAATTGTAATGGGAGATAGACACAGTTAGTAGGCCTAAATAAGTAAGAAGGCTAAATTCAGTTCAAAACTGGTAAAAGGACTAAACAGGCGTCATAGCTTTATTCAGTGGAGGACAACTGTAATGGGAGGTAGACACAGTTAGTAGGCCTAAATAAGTAAGTAGGCTAAATGCAGTTCAAAACTGGTAAAAGGACTAAACAGGCGGCATAGCTTTGTTCAATGGAGGACAACTGTAATGGGAGGCAGACACAGTTAGTAGGCCCAAAAAAGTAGGCTAAATGCAATTCAAAACTGATAAAAGGACTAAAAAGGGGGAATAGCTTCTTTCACTGGAGGACAACTGTAAGGACTGGCTGACACACTTACTAGGCCCAAATAAGTAAGTAGGCTAAATGCAGTTCAAAATTGGTAACAGGAGTACACAAGCAGCATACCTTTGTTCAGTGGAGGACAACTGTAAGGACTGGCTGACATAGTTACTAGGCCCAAATAAGTAAGTAGGCTAAATGTAGTTTAAAATTGATAACAGGAGTACACAGGCGGCATAGCTTTGTTAAGTGGAGGACAACTGTAAGGAGTGGTGCAGACAGACACAGGTAGTAGGACTAAAATAAAAAAGTAGGCTAAATGCAGTTCAAAATTTGTAACAGGAGTACACAGGCGGCATAGCCTTTTTCAGTGGAGGACAACTGTTAGGAGTGGCGCAGACAGACACAGGTAGTATGCCTAAAATAGAAAAGTAGGGTAAATGCAGTTCAAAATTTGTAACAGGAGTACACAGGTGGCATAGCTTTGTTCAGTGGGGGAAAACTGTAATGGGAGGCAGACACAGTTAGTAGGCCCAAATAAGTAGGCTAAATGCAGTTCAAAACTGGTAAAAGGAATAAACAGGCGGCATAGTTTTGTTCAGTGGAGGACAACTGTAATGGGAAGTGGACACAGTTAGTAGGCCTAAATAAGTAAGTAGGCTAAATGCAGTTCAAAACAGGTAAAAGGACTAAACAGGCGGCATAGCTTTGTTCAGTGGAGGACAACTGTAATGGGAGGTAGACACAGTTAGTATGCTTAAATAAGTAAGTAGGCTAAATGCAGTTCAAAACTGGTAAAAGGATTAACAGGCGGCATAGCTTTGTTCAGTGGAGGACAACTATAATGGGAGGCAGACACAGTTAGTAGGCCCAAATAAGCAGGCTAAATGCAATTCAAAACTGGTAAAAGGACTAAACAGGCGGCATAGCTTTGTTCAATGGAGGACAACTGTAATGGGAGGCAGACACAGTTAGTAGGCCCAAAAAAGTAAGTAGGCTAAATGCAGTTAAAAATTGGTAACAGGAATAACCAGGCAGCATTGCTTGGTTCAGCGGAGGACAATTGGAAGGAGTGGCTGACACATTGAGTAGGCCCTAATAATAAAGAAGGCTAAATGTCTGCCAAAAATATTTTCAGGAAGAACCAGGTGGCATAGCTGGATGCAGGGGTTGGTTCCTCTGCTCAGTAGCAGACAGTGGTAGTAGGCGCAACATTTTAACTGGTCTAAATGGAGGCCAGGGCCCCTGTATATTTTAAATATCATCTATCATTTGAACAAATTTGTATTGGCAGTGCCATTGAAGGATTTAACAGCACAGACTACACAGTGGTGAAGCAGGGAGAGGTAAGTTTTGCAAGTGGTTGAGCACAGTTCGAGCTGGGGGAACACTCTTGTGGGCGGCGGTACTGGCACAGGGTGTTACGGCTAGCGGAACGCACCGAATAAATAGAGATGTTTTTATTGATATTGGTGCGTTCGCAGCCCAGGGTCCACCGTGCAGGAGTACCTGCTGCTAGCAACGGAGGCACGATATGGCGGTATGGACTAACTCAGTTACTTCACCGAGTAGTCGTGAAAGAAAAGCACTAGATAGATTCAACCTTGAAAATACGAAGTAAATTATATACACAGTCCACCCGTCACCAATTCATCTTGTTCCTCCTAGTCCAGGAATACCTGTCCCTTCACCTGTATAGAAACATGACAATACACATGATTCAGAAGATTCAAACACAAAGGGCAGGATTCTGCAAAGACTTTCACAATAATCCCAATGAGCCACAGCTTTTTTCACAGCTCGATTTAAATTACTTAGCCAGTTACTTGAACCTTTTAGGCTCTAGGCTAAAGGAAAAGAACCTGCTATCATCTGGTACCTGTCTTTCATGGTACAGAAGTCTGAAAGTTGTGCTGCTGCACAATTGCAGCAATTATTTTTAAGTGCATGTAAAGCATTCTGTGCACTTGAAGGAAAGCTATGAAAATTTACACTTTATTACGTGGATCAAAGATATACAGTATGCAGTGATCTGAAAGACTTGTTTTTACTCATTGGGCAGAAAGGAGGATCCACAAAGTACCCATGCTTTTTGTTTGAATGGGACAGGTGGGATAGGACTCATCGCTGGAGCCAAAAAAGTTTGCCAACGAAAACATCTTTGCAACCTGGACTTAAGAACATAGTTGTGTAAAGTTTAGTTGATTCCACTAAAGTTTTATTGCAACCACTCCACATTAAGCTTGGACTGATGAAGCAGTTTGTAAAAGTTCTACGGAATAAAGGAGAGACTTTTAAGTTCTTGTGTATCTAGTTTCAGCAAGCAAAACTGAAAGAAGGCATTTTTTGTGAGTCCAGGTATTCGGAAACTCATGAAGGACTCATGAAGGTTCAAAACAAAAATGAAAGCTTTTGAGAAAAGACCTTGGGATTTTTTTTAAAGAAGTCATAAAGAAATTTCTAGGTAACAACAAAGTTCCAAAACGTATGTCCGTCATGGGGAACATTCTGAAACATTTCTAAACCTTGGCTTGTCTGATGAATTTGAGGTTACATTTTTACATTCCCATTTCACCTACTTTCCAGAAAACCTTGATGCTGTTAGCGAATAGCAAGGAGAAAGAATTCATCAGGATAGCAATGAGATGGAATGACAATACCAAGGAAGATGGAATGTTAACCTGATGGGGAACTACTGCCAAGTGCTTCACATAAAAGATACACAGGCCTTCTACAAGGAAAAGGTATCAAGCTTTGAAGATAAAAGGAAAAGGAAATTTCCAAAAAAGTTGCAGAATAAATGTTCAATACATTTTTATATACAGTTAAAACCAGAAGTTTTTCTCAATAGCTGAAATGAAATCAGAATAAACATTTCCCGTTTTAGGTCATTTAGGATTACCATAATTATTAATATTTGACAAATGCCAGAATAATGCGAGAGAATGTTTTAAGGCATTTTTATTACTTACTGCAAAGTCAAACGTTTACATGCACTAACATTACTATGCCTTTAAAAAAACGTAGATTCGTGCGGCACCAGGTTCATAAATCTTCACAGGCAACAGAGTCTATTGGAAATCTCAGACCTTTTAACAATTTCCAGTTAAAAGCATATCAGCGGTGGTGCATCACAAGCATTGTATCGAAGCATTCATCTGTTTTAACATATGTAGATAGAAGAAAATGTGGCACTCACCAGGATATTGCTGTGAAAAATCCTTTATTCGCTACTTGCGGCGGTTTAGGAATACATGAAGGCAATACCGGCGACGGTACTCTCTCCCCGCACTCTCTCCTGCCGTCGCCGGTATTGCCTTCATGTATTCCTAAACCGCCGCAAGTAGCGAATAAAGGATTTTTCACAGCAATATCCTGGTGAGTGCCACATTTTCTTCTATCTACATATGTTAAAACAGATGATTACTATGCCTTTAAACAATTCTGGACTGCCCATATGATGATGTCATGTGTTTGGAAGCTTCCGTTTTTTTGGCAACATCTCCAGAATTGTTTAAAGGCATTGTAATATTAGTGTATGTAAACTTTTGACTTTGCAGTAAGTAATAAAAATGCCTTAAAACATTATCTCTCTCATTATTCTGGCATTTGTCAAATTTCATGTCAGATATCGAGAAAAACATGAGATGATTTTCTGGATTTGTTTTCTCATTTTGACTCTCATAGTTGTGATCTACCTCTGATGTCAATTACAGGCCAACTTGCACAATTGGTGGCTGAGTAAATATTGTTTTCCCGACTGTATCTATAGGTATAGTATATATATGCAGTTAACATAGATTCTTTAACTAGAATTGCTTTGCCATTATGAATTCCCCTATGATCACAGTTAGGAGGATTTTCTTGTAAAATATGTTGGCAGCTCTAATATTATAATGATTGCCTCCACATGATATAAATTTTCTACTTAAAAATACTATAATGCAGTATAGTGAATGTGGCTAAGACTATAACTGCAATAATATGCAGTGGAGAAAATAAGTAGTTGATTGGTTCATGGTCATATTGTAATATCTTAATCTTTTCAATGTAGCAGTTTATGTATTTCTAATTCAATAAGTTTTACAAAAGTTTCCTGGTAGACCTCTATGTCTGCATATCAATGGTGAAGATGTGCTTACAGCTGATATGACAGTACTATGTGACATCTTTTTAATAGTATTGTATTGCAAAAAATAAAGTGTATGATTTTTTTTTCAGATAATTGACTGGATACGTTTTCAGGTCTATCAATTTTTATCTTTCAGGATGAATGTTGTGGAAGTATAGATTATACTTTTACATGACTATGATTTAAAATGTTGAAAAAAACCTATTTAAATAAATCAAGCTCTGACAGACTGTTTTCTTAAATTTCGATATCAGTAAGTAAATGCAGAGCATATCACCAATGTTTAATTATGAAAAGACAGGATGTCAGGTAGATATACAGATTTAAAAAAATGAAAGTTACATAATTTGAGCATAACTTTTTTCAGTTTAACAAAGTGTCCTCATAAAAAGAAAAGTAAGAATTATAAGAATTAGAAATGTCACGAGATTTCTCATCTGACTTGATTTTAGCAAAGTTCATGCAGCTTTTAAAATTTTGTGTCTTCTGCGTCCAACTGACTGCATGAGGTTTTAGATGGTGTGCACGTTGCATTTTTTTTGCACTTTCGGGGCATTTTTTACTTGCAAATATGGGCCAAAAATAGGGTTGAGCGAAACGGATCGGACAAATTCAAAAATCGCCGACTTTCGGCAAAGTCCGGTTTCATGAAACCCGACCTGATCCTAGTGTGGGATCGGCCATGCGGTCAGTGATCTTCGCGCCAAAGTCACGTTTCATATGACGCATTCAGCGCCATTTCTCAGCCAATGAATGAGGATGCAGAGTGTGGGCAGCGTGATGACATAGGTCTTGGTCCCCACCATCTTAGAGAAGGGCATGACAGTGATTGGCTTGCTTTCTGCGGCGTCACAGGGGGTATAAAGGGGCGTGCATGCCGACCGCCATCTTACTTCTGCCGATCTTAGCATAGGGAGAGGTTGCTGCAGCTTCGTCAGAAGCAGGGATATAGTTAGGGAGGAAAGATTAACCCCCAAACTGCTTGTGCTACAGCGATTTCCACTGTCCAACACCACCTTTGTTTTGCAGGGACAGTTGAGGCTATATCTCTGTGCATCAGCTCTGTAGCTTATTAGGCTGCCTTATAAGGCTCCCTGATAGCTGCATTGCTGTTTGCACCGCTGCTGTGCAAACCAACTGCTTTTTTTAAAAGCAAAAATCCTGTTGCTCTTTTCTGCAGTTATCTTGTTTATTTGTCCACACTTTTGTGTGCAGCAGTCCTTTTTGTTGCTGCCATACATGTCCTGAGATCATTGTAGGGAGATTGAAATTGTACTACAGTCCTTGGATTTTTTCAGATATCTTCCAGCCACTTGCTGCCACTTACATTGCGTTGTGTTACACACTGGGCCAGAGTTGTGGTGCTGTCTCCCCCCCCAAAAAAAGGGAGATTGAAATTCTCACAAAGTGGATATACCTCAGTCCTCTTAGTTTGTGGTGTATCAGCCAGCTACTTGCTGCCACTCACATTGCATTGTAAAATACACTGGGCCTGAGTTTGGGTTCTGTGTCCAAAAAAAAAAAGTGAGATTCAAATTCTCACAAAGTGGATATACCTCAGTCCTCTTAGTTTGTGGTGTATCAGCCAGCCACTTGGTGCCACTCACATTGCATTGTAAAATACACTGGGCCTGAGTTTGGGTTCAGTCTCCCCCCCAAAAAGGGAGATTGAAATTCTCACAAAGTGGATATACCTCAGTCCTCTTAGTTTGTGGTGTATCAGCCAGCCACTTGCTGCCACTCACATTGCGTTGTAAAACACACTGGGCCTGAGTTTGGGTTCTGTGTCCAAAAAAAAAAAGTGAGATTCAGATTCTCACAAAGTGGATATACCTCAGTCCTCTAAGTTTGTGGTATATCAGCCAGCCACTTGCTGCCACTCACATTGCGTTGTAAAACACACTGGGCCTGAGTTTGGGTTCTGTGTCCAAAAAAAAAAAAGTGAGATTCAAATTCTCACAAAGTGGATATACCTCAGTCCTCTTAGTTTGTGGTGTATCAGCCAGCCACTTGGTGCCACTCACATTGCATTGTAAAATACACCGGGCCTGAGTTTGGGTTCAGTCTCCCCCCTAAAAAGGGAGATTGAAATTCTCACAAAGTGGATATACCTCAGTCCTCTTAGTTTGTGGTGTATCAGCCAGCCACTTGCTGCCACTCACATTGCGTTGTAAAACACACTGGGCCTGAGTTTGGGTTCTGTGTCCAAAAAAAAAAAGTGAGATTCAGATTCTCACAAAGTGGATATACCTCAGTCCTCTAAGTTTGTGGTATATCAGCCAGCCACTTGCTGCCACTCACATTGCATTGTAAAATA
The DNA here is from genome assembly GCF_051348905.1 of Ranitomeya variabilis. Taxonomy (NCBI): domain Eukaryota; kingdom Metazoa; phylum Chordata; class Amphibia; order Anura; family Dendrobatidae; genus Ranitomeya; species Ranitomeya variabilis. Next base: position 391,134,096 of record NC_135234.1, read on the forward strand.
CACTGGGCCTGAGTTTGGGTTCTGTGTCCAAAAAAAAAAAGTGAGATTCAAATTCTCACAAAGTGGATATACCTCAGTCCTCTTAGTTTGTGGTGTATCAGCCAGCTACTTGCTGCCACTCACATTGCGTTGTAAAATACACTGGGCCTGAGTTTGGGTTCTGTGTCCCCCCAAAAAAAGTGAGATTCAAATTCTCACAAAGTGGATATACCTCAGTCCTCTTAGTTTGTGGTGTATCAGCCAGCTACTTGCTGCCACTCACATTGCGTTGTAAAATACACTGGGCCTGAGTTTGGGTTCTGTGTCCCCAAAAAAAAAGTGAGATTCAAATTCTCACAAAGTGGATATACCTCAGTCCTCTTAGTTTGTGGTGTATCTGCCAGCCACTTGCAGCCACTCACATTGCGTTGTAAAATACACTGTGTTACGGCTAGCGGAACGCACTGAATAAATAGAGATGTTTTTATTGATATTGATGCGTTCGCAGCCCGGGGTCCACAGTGCAGGAGTACCTGCTGCTAGCAATGGCGGCACGATATGGCAGTATGGACTAACTCAGTTACTTCACCGAGTAGTCATGAAAGAAAAGCACTGTGCCCTGTTAGGCTTCACAGAGGCACAGGCTTACTGCCCACACAGAGAGCAGTCAGTGGTCACGCATGCACACAAAACTCCTCGCCGGAGGTGCCAGCATTCTAGGGGCTTATTTCAGCCGTGTCCCTGAACACATACTCTTGTGCCCACACTAGCGCAAAGCACTTAACAAAGAACAATACTAGCGCATGGCCGTGCGGTCATGCAAAACTTAAATAGCTGCAGCACATACAGGACCTTCCTAGAAGGACCAATGAGAAGCTTCACCAGAGCGTGAGCACCTACAGGACCTTCCTGAAGGAGCCAATGACCTTAGCTGCAGTATCAGATCATGTGACCCTCGATCTCCACTGAGAGATCTTACTCTGGGCATGCTCAGAACGAGCAAAGCAGCACTTAGACACAGAAGCGTCTGCTCGCCGCTGCCCAGCACCGACTTCAATGGCAGACGCAGGAAAGGCAGCAGTAACTCTTAGCACAGAGTCAGACTGAGCGAGACACTGGGACCGACATCTCCGCTGAGCAGGCTCCACTGCAGCAGGAGAAGAATGGGAGACCGCAGCGGAGATGGACCGAGATTCCCCCTGTGCAGAGGAGGGAACTCTACCCCTAACATTATCCCCCCTCCTAGGGCCCCCCTCCTTGGGCCTCGCTACGTTCGAAGGCAGCAATGAGCTGCGGAGCCCAAATGCGCTCAGCAGGCTCCCAGGACCTATCCTCAGGACCGTAACCCTTCCAGTCCACCAAATAAATTTTTTTGCCACGAACCACCTTGTACCCCAAAATAGCGTTCACCTCGTAATCGTACGTAGACAAACCCGATGTCCCGGCAGACGACTCAGAAAACCGGGACATGTATACGGGCTTAAGGAGGGACACATGAAAGGTGTCGGAGATACCTAGGCGTGGAGGAAGAGCTAGACGGTAGACCACAGGATTAACCTGTTCGAGGACCTTGAAGGGACCCAAGTAGCAAGGAGCAAACTTAGTGGACTCAACATGCAGCCTGATGTTACGGGCAGAGAGCCACACTAAATTGCCGGGAGCAAAGGTCGGAGCGGGGCACCGATGTGCATTGGCGGAAGACCTCATTCTCTCCTTGGAGGCCCGAATGGCATGCTGAGTGCGGTCCCAAATGTCCTGTGCCTCCACAGCCCAGTCTGCCACCCTGGAGTTGGCGGAAGACACGGGCATGGGCACAGAGACCCGCGGATGCTGACCATAATTAAGGAGGAATGGCGTCTGTCCAGTGGAGTCGGCTACAGCGTTGTTCAGTGCAAACTCTGCCCACGATAGCAAGGATGCCCAGTCATCCTGCCTGGCTGAGACAAAATGTCGCAGATATGTGACCAAGGTCTGGTTGGCCCTCTCTACCAACCCTTTGATAAGTGTTATGGACCTGGTGGTTAGGAGCACCCGAAATGACCTGATGGTTAAAATGGAAAAACCTGGGACAAGCTCTGAGGAAGTGGTAACTCTACTGACCGCAATCCCTAATCCAATCACACACACTAGAAATAGCCGTGGAGCGTACCTAACTCTCCCTAGACTCCTCTTCACAGCCTAAGAGCTAACTACCCCTAAAGATAGAAATAGCAGCCTACCTTGCCTCAGAGAAATTCCCCAAAGTAAAGGTAGCCCCCCACAAATATTGACTGTGAGTTAAGAGGAAGTAACAAACACAGGAATTAAACAGATTTTAGCAAAGGAGGCCGAATCTTCTCTAGACAGACTGAGGATAGGAAAGGGAACTATGCGGTAAGTATCAAAAACTACAAAAACCACGCAGAGAGTGCAAAAAGACCTCCACACCGACTCACGGTGTGTAGGTGCAGCTCTGCACCCCCAGAGCTTCCAGCTAGCAAGGAAATATCATAATAGCAAGCTGGACTAGAAACATAGCATGTACAGAGAAATATATTCAAAAACCAATGAACAGCAAATGGACTAGCGAGGACTTAGTTTCTGCTGGAGTAGACAGGCCATCTGAGAAATCCAAGAGAGATCTGAACCAGTACTGAGACATTGACAGCTGGCATGAACTAACGACCTGGGCAGAGTTAAATATGGAAGCCAGCAGCAGCAATAAACGAGGGCAGCTGAGAAAGCCAACCTCAAAGTTCAGCAGTTCCACTTAAAGCCACCAGAGGGTGTCCAAGGACAGAACTCACCAAAGTAGCATTCACAACCACAGGAGGGAGCCCGAGAACGGAATTCACAACAGATAAGCAGAAGAGAGATTTAACTCAATACTGAGAAGATGACAAAGCTCTCTCCAGAACCGAGACGCAAACTGGGGACCCCGGTCACTGACAATTTTGTCTGGCATACCGTGTAGGCGGAAGATGTGTTTAATAAACAATGCTGCCAAGGCCCGTGCAGAAGGTAGCCGTGGAAGCGGCACCAAGTGCACCATTTTAGAGAAATGATCGGTGATAACCCAAATGACGGTACAGCCACGAGACTTAGGCAAACCAACCACAAAGTCCATCCCGACCATCTCCCAGGGCCTATCTGCCACCGGCAGAGGATATAATAACCCTGCTGGCCATTGTCGAGGAGACTTATTTTTGGCGCAGGAGACACACGCCCGAACATAGTCTGCGACATCACGAGCCATATGCGGCCACCAGTATGTCCTCGCCAGTAACTCAGATGTCCTTTTGGAACCAAAATGTCCACCCACCCTGGATGAGTGTGCCCAAGAGAGAACTTCCGGTCGCAAACCGGATGGTACAAAAGTCTTGCCCGGAGGCACAGACTCTAGCGAAACCGGGGCCATAGTTCTCAGGCTCTCGGTGGGGACAATAAGCCGAGGCTCCTCTTCCTCCTCCACAGATGACACAACGGAGTGAGAGAGAGCGTCAGCACAAATGTTCTTCTCCCCAGAAAGGAAATGGAGGGTGAAATGAAACCGGGAGAAGAACAAGGACCATCTGGCCTGGCGAGAATTTAACCGCTGGGCTGTCTGCAGGTACAACCAATTTTTTGTGATCAGTGTAGACTTGGAAGGGAAAATGAGCTCCCTCCAAGAGATGTCTCCACTCCGAGAATGCCAACTTCATGGCTAGCAACTCCCTGTCCCCGATGGAATAATTCCTCTCTGCTGGTGAGAAGGTCTTAGAAAAGAAGAAGCAAGGATGCTTCCGACATTGAGCATCCTTTTGGAAGAGGACTGCTCCAGCACCAACAGATGAGGCATCCACCTCCATGATAAATGGCCTATCTACATCGGGGCGATGTAGGATGGGAGCGCTAGCAAAGTGAGACTTTATGGAGTTAAAGGCCTTGGAGACCTCCACAGACCACAATTTGGGATTTGCTCCCTTCTTTGTGAGGGCAACCAAGGGAGCTACCAAAGTCGAGAAGTGCGGAATAAACTGACGATAATAATTTATGAACCCCATAAAGCGCTGCACCGCTTTAAGAGAATGGGGTTCCTGCCAGTCCATCACAGCCTGTAGTTTGGCAGGATCCATGGCCAATCCCTGGGCGGAGATGATATAGCCCAGGAAAGGTAAGGACTCCTGCTCAAACACACACTTCTCCAACTTGGCATAGAGGAAGTTTGCCCGTAGGAGGTCGAAGACTTTGCAAACATCTCTCCGGTGGGAGTCAAAATCTGGAGAGTAGATGAGAATATCATCCAGATAGACTACGACCGAGGTGGTGAGCATATCCCGGAAGATGTCGTTCACAAAGTCTTGGAAAATGGCTTGGGCATTACAGAGCCTGAAGGGCATCACCAGATATTCATAGTGCCCATCCCTGGTGTTAAAAGCCGTCTTCCATTCATCCCCCTCATTGATGCGAATCAGGTTGTAAGCACCCCGCAGATCTAGTTTAGTAAACACCCTTGCTCCCCGAAGCCTATTGAAGAAGGGCAAAGGGTACTTACTCTTAACGGTGATGGCGTTAAGACCCCTGTAGTCTATGCATGGACGCAGTTCCCCATTCTTCTTCTGCACGAAGAAGAACCCAGCCCCAGCAGGTGACACTGACTTCCTGATGAACCCTCTTGTCAGATTCTCTTGAATGTACTGAGACATTGCCTCCGTCTCCGGGAGAGATAATGGATAAACTCGACCCCGAGGAGGATCAGCACCAGGCAAGAGATCAATAGGACAGTAATAGGGGCGATGGGGTGGAAGGGTCTCCGCCGCCTTTTTGGAGAACATGTCCGCATAAGACCAATACTGCTTGGGGAGAGAGGATAGATCTGCGGGTACCTCTGTAGTAGCAACCTGAACGCACTCCCTCTGACACCTACCCCCACAAGATTCACCCCATCCCAAAATTCTGCCTGAGGACCACTCGATATGAGGAGAGTGGTACCGTAACCAAGGTTACGAGCATGAGTTATGAGCAAGCAAAACCAGGGGTACTGCGTGACGTTGGGTGAAGGCAGAAGACATAAAATTGCCCTCCGCCCCAGAATCCATGCAGAGCTCTACCGAGTGGGAGGATGAGCCAATAATAATTGTCCCCTTAAAGGACAATTTGGAGGCAAATGTCGCCGTGTCTAGTGTACCTCCACCTACTACCACTAGATGCTGACGTTTCCTCGACCGCTGAGAACATCTGGTGGCAAGATGACCTGTCTGCTGGCAAACATGACAAACCTGGAGTGCACGAGCAGTCTAGGACTTAGAACCCGCTCGTGACACTTCCATGGCCTCATGTGACTCTGGTACCATGAACGGAGATTCGAGAGGTTTGGCGAAGGTGGGAGCCAGCCGAAACCTCTGCCTACACTGGGCTCGCTCTAACCTCCGCTCGTCTCGTTAAAATGGAGGTCAATTCGAGTAGAGACCGATATTAACTTCTCCAGTGTGGCAGGAATCTCCCTAGTGGCCAGAGCGTCCTTAACGTGATCAGCCAGGCCCCTCCAAAATATGGGGATAAGGGCTTTATCCGACCACTCCAGCTCAGAAGCCAGAGTCCGAAATCGGATGGCAAAATGGCTGACCATGGACTCACCCTGAGTTAATGCCAACAGTTGGAGCGCCGTGTCATGGGTGACTTGAGGTCCTAAAAAGACCTGTTTCAGAGTGCTCAGGAACCGCGGAGCACTCTGCACCACATGATTGCCACGCTCCCACAGCGGCGTAGCCCACTCCAACGCCCTGTCCGACAAGAGAGACAGAATAAATCCCACCTTAGCCTGCTCAGTAGGGAAACGTGCAGCCAGGAGCTCGAGATGAATAGAGCACTGACTCACGAAACCCCCTACAAGATTTGCTGTCTCCAGAAAATTTTTCTGGCAGCGGGAGGCGAGATAATGTCGGAACAGGGGAGGCAGTGGACAAGGTAGCTGCAGCCACGCTAGCAGCCTGTAAAGCAACTGCGGTAACATCCACAGCTGGGGTTGAGCTCTCGAGAGCCGCCAACCTACCCTCCAGCTGCTGGATATACCGCAAAGTTTGCTGAATGTCCGCCATTTACTAGCCAGACCCTGGCGCTAGTATTATGTTACGGCTAGCGGAAAGCACCGAATAAATAGAGATGTTTTTATTGATATTGGTGCGTTCGCAGCCCGGGGTCCACCGTGCAGGAGTACCTGCTGCTAGCAATGGCGGCACGATATGGCAGTACGGACTAACTCAGTTACTTCACCGAGTAGTCGTGAAAGAAAAGCACTGTGCCCTGTTAGGCTTCACAGAGGCACAGGCTAACTGCCCACACAGAGAGAAGTCAGTGGTCACGCATGCACACAAAACTCCTCGCCGGAGGTGCCAGCATTCTAGGGGTTTATTTCAGCCGAGTCCCTGAACACATTCAAACACAAACTCCTCGCCGGAGGTGCCAGCATTCTAGGGGCTTATTTCAGCCGGGTCCCTGAACACATACTCACGTGACCACACTGGCGCAAAGCACTTAACAAAGAACAATACTAGCGCATGGCCGTGTGGTCATGCGAACCTTAAATAACTGCAGCACATACAGGACCTTCCTAGAAGGACCAATGAGAAGCTACACCAGAGCATGAGCATCTACAGGACCTTCCTGAAGGAGCCAATGACCTTAGCTGCAGTATCAGATCATGTGACCCTCGATCTCCACTGAGAGATCTTACTCTGGGCATGCTCAAAACGAGCAAAGCAGGACTTAGACCCAGAGGCGTCTGCTCGCCGCTGCCCAGCACCGACTTCAATGGCAGAAGCAGGAAAGGCAGCAGTAACTCTTAGCACAGAGTCAGAGTGAGCGAGACACTGGGACCGACGTCTCCGCTGAGCAGGCTCCACTGCAGCAGGAGAAGAATGGGAGACCGCAGCGGAGATGACCGAGATTCCCCCTGTGCAGAGGAGGGAACTCTACCCCTAACACACTGGGCCTGAGTTTGGGTTCTGAGTCCCCAAAAAAAGTGAGATTCAAATTCTCACAAAGTGGATATACCTCAGTCCTCTTAGTTTGTGGTGTATCAGCCAGCCACTTGCTGGCACTCACATTGCGTTGTAAAATACACTGGGCCTGAGTTTGGGTTCTGTGTCCAAAAAAAAAAAATGAGATTCAAATTTTCACAAAGTGGATATACCTCAGTCCTCTTAGTTTGTGGTGTATCAGCCAACCACTTGCTGCCACTTACATTGTGTTGTTTTATACATGGCCTGAGTTGTGGTGCATTCTCCCACCCAAAAAAGGGAGAATTAAATTCTCAAAAAGTTTAGCTACACCTTCTACCTTGTTTTACAGTACCGTATAATGGTTGTTATTTTGGTTAGATTTTCCCAAAAATGAGGAAGTCTGGTGGAAGAGGCCGTGGGCGGTCGTTGCCAGCTGGTACTGATGGTAGTGGTGGTGGTGGTGGAGCATCTGGTGGTAGTGGGAAAAGCAAAATAGCAGCTAAGGCTTGAGGTGTTGAGCCAGCGTCATCGTCTGGCTACACAAGGCCTCGAAGGCTCCCTTATCTGGGAGTAGGAAAACTGCTTTTAAAGCCGGAGCAGCAGGAAAAAGTTTTGGCTTTCCTTGCTGACTCAGCCTCTAGTTCTTTCTCCTCCTCTTCAGAAAGTTCCAAATATAAAATCAGCGAGTCGTCAGTGGATGCTCCCGGTCAGGAACAAGTCACTTCCTTGTGTCCTTCACCCAAACCAACAGTCAGGCGACACAACAGGTTACTCCATGGAGCTCTTTACACATACCATCCCTGGGTTAGAAAGGGAAATTGTTAACAGCCCATTACAAGATGAATCGGACACGGAGTGCACAGATGCACAGCCACAGCTAAATTGTTATGGTGTTCCATTGACTCAGATCACTACATTGCCCTCGCAGTTTACTGAGCAAGAAACTGACCCTGATGAGACTATGGTGCTTCGTGACGAACGCTATAGCACCTTACACGGTGACACAGAGAAAGGTGCACATGACATTGAAGAGGAGGTGATAGAAGACCCAGTTGTTGACTCAGATTGGCAGCCATTGGGGGAAGAGGGTACCACTGACAGCAGCTCAGAAGCGGAGGAGGATGATCTGCAGCAGCCATCTACAACAGCTTTCATCTGGCAGGCCCGTCTTAGGCCAATAATGTTTGTCAAACAGTTTTAGGACAGCGTGGCCATCCGGTGAAAGTAGCACAGCGTGCAATGCCTGAAAAGGTATTCCATAGATGGAATAGTGGAGTGTGGTAATTTTTTAACCAAGATCCGAATGATCAGTGCAAAGTTATCTGTAAGAAATGCTCAAAGACCTTTAGCAGAGGGAAGAATCCCCAAAATTTAAATACAACGTGCATGCGTAGACATTTAACCAGCATGCACTTGCAAGCCTGGACTAACTACCAAACGTCCCGTACCGTTGATGCACCTGCTCAAAATGAAGGTAGTCAGCAACGCTACATTGCTTCCCTCACTGTAAGCCCACCGGTTAGGACACCACCAGCAGCAAATATGGAGGTATCGTTGCAAGGCCAAAGCAGTCAGGGAATCACAAGGTTTTTGGTAGGAAACACTGTATGTAGGTCAACATCAAGAATACCATCACCAACCCTCTCTCAATCTGCCATGTTCACTACCACCACCACCGCTTGTTCCACCATATGCAGCTCTCCAGTCCAGCTCACCCTACAAGAGACTCTCATTAGGAAAAGAAAGTACTCATCCTCTCATCCGCGTACACAGGGTTTGAACGGCCTGATTGCTAGATTAATCTCGTCAGAGATGATGCCCTACCGGTTGGTTGAAAGCGAAGCTTTCAAAGACCTGATGGCCTATGTAGTACCACGCTATGACCTACCCAGTTGGCACTTCTTTGCGAGAACAGCCATCCCAGCCCTCCACCAGCATGTCAAAGACCGCATTGTCCATGCACTGAGGCAATCAGTCAGTGGAAAGGTGCACCTCACAACAGATGCATGGACCAGTAGGCATGGCCAGGGACGTTACGTGTCCATCACGGCACACTGGGTTAATGTGGTGGATGCAGGGTCCACAGGGGACAGCCATAGTGGGACAGTTCTGCCTAGCCCACGGTCTAGGAAACAGTTGGCTGTAGGTGTTCGCCACCCTTCCTCCTCATCCCCCTCCTCTTCAAGAAGCAAAAGCTCGTCCACAGAGCGCAGTCACACGACCACTGCATCGGCAGCAGCCAGTGTTGCAAACGAGGTATCCCATTATTGAACAGCTAGTAGTAAGCGTCAGCAGGCTGTGTTGCAAATGAAGTGTTTGGGTGACAACAGACACACCGCGGAAGTTCTGGCCGAGTAATTGCAGCAAGAAACTCAGTCATGGCTGGGCAGTGTACATCTTGAGGCTGGCAAGGTAGTCAGTGATAATGGAAGGAATTTTAAGGCTGCCATAGCCCTTTCACAACTGAAACACATATCTTGCCTGGCTCACACTTTGAACCTGGTGGTGCAGTGCTGAAAAATTCTCCGGGGTTACCAGCCCTGCTCCTGAAGGTGCGAAGACTTTGCTCGCACATCCGCCGGTCGTCCGTACACTCCAGCCGTATGCTGAACCATCAGCGATCGCTGAATCTTCCCCAGCACCGCCTAATAAACGACGTTGCAACAAGGTGGAACTCCACACTGCACATGCTTCAGAGGCTGTGCAAACAGAGGTGTGCTGTAATCTATTTGTGGGAGGATACACATACACGGGCAGGCAGTTGGAGGGCAGACATGGAGTTGTCTGGTGTGCAGTGGTCGAAGCTACAAGACCTCCATCAAGTCCTTCAGTGTTTTGAGGAATGCACACGGCTGGTAAGTGCAGGCGACGCCATCATAAGCATGAGCATCCCACTAGTGCGTCTGCTGATGCAAAGTTTGATGCCCATTAAGGAGCAGGCATCTGCAGCCAAGGATGAGGGAAGCCTTGAAGACAGTCAGCCATTGTCTGCTCAGGGAACTCTCCTGGACAAGGTGGCGGACAAAGAGGAGGAGGAGGAAGATGATGGGGATGAATATTTATGGGAGGAGGATGCTTCTCAGGGGGCAATAGAAAGTGGTGGCGTTGCAAGGTCAGGTACAGGGTTTCAGCGGGACACAACTGATGTTGATTTGCAAGAAAGTGCTCCTCAACACAGCACAAGCAGTGAATTGACACCTGGAACATTGGCCCACATGGCTGAGTATGCCTTGCGTATCCTAAAAATGGACCCCCGCATTAACAAAATGATGACTGATGACGATTACTGGTTGGCCTGCCTCCTGGATCCACGATATAAAGGAAAATTACAAAATATCATGCCACATGAGAACCTTGAGCAAATATTGGCTACCAAACAAACAACTCTTGTAGACCGTTTGGTTCAGGCATTCCCAGCACACAGCGGCGGTGATGGTTCTAACACGAGGCGTAGTAAGCAACATGGCAGAGGTGTTAGAGGTGCACAAATCTGAAGTGGTGTTGGACAGAGGGGTTTTATGACCAGGTTGTGGAGTGAATTTCGCAATGACCGCTGACACGACAGGTACTGCTGCATCGATTCAAAGTGACAGGAGACAGCATTTGTCCAGTATGGTTACAAACTACTTTTCCGCCCTTATCGATGTTCTCCCTCACAGGTCATTCCCCTTTGATTACTGGGCATCTAAAATAGACACCTGGCCTGAATTGGCAGAATATGCATTACAGGAGCTCGCTTGCCCTGCTGCTAGTGTGCTATCCGAAAGAGTCTTCAGTGCGGCTGGTTCAATACTGACCGAAAAAAGGACACGTCTGGCTACCCAAAATGTCGATGACCTAACCTTCATTAAAATGAACCAATCATGGATTTCCAATTATTTGGCCCCACCTTCCCCTGCTGACACGTAGCTTGCCTGAAAAATGTCGTGCTTTTGGCCTTCTCTTACTGACTGCTCCAATTCCTCTATTTGCAGCTGCTGAATGTCCACCATAGGCCATTTTTATACCTCCTTAAATGGGCTGACTCCCCCCACAGGGCCATGGTCACCACCTGGCGCAAGCACCCGTGCGAGTGCCGTTTGCCTAGACAGGTGGGTGTGCCCACTCTTGGGCAACGGCATTGGCACAGGGTCCCTCATAGCACAATGAGGTGTCTCTGATGGTGGTGGTGCACAACCAACGTCAGACACACCGTCGTAATATGAGGGGCCCTGTGCCAGTACCGCAGCCCACGAGAGAGTGTTCCCCCCAGTTCGAACAGTGCTCTACCACTTGCAATACTTACCTCTCCCTGCTCCACCACTGTGTAGTCTGTGCTGTTAAATCCTTCAATGGCACTGCCAATACAAATTTGTTGAAATGATAGATGATAATTAAAATATACTGGGGCCCTGGCCTCCATTTAGACCAGTTAAAACGTTGTGCCTACTACCACTGTCCGCTACTGAGCAGAGGAGCCCACTTCTGTACCTAGCTATGCCACCTGGTTCTTTCTGAAAACATTTTTGGCAGACATTTAGCCTACTTTATTATTAGGGCCTACTCACTGTGTCAGCCACTCCTTACAATTGTCCTCCGCTGAACCAAGCAATGCCGCCTGGTTATTTCTGTTACAATTTTGAACTGCATTTAGCATACTTAACTTTTTGGGCCTACTAAGTGTGTCAGCCACTCCTTACAATTGTCCTCCGCTGAACCAATCAACGCCACCAGTTTAGTCCTGTTACCAATTTTGAACTGCTTTTAGCCTACTTAATTATTTGGGCCTACTAAGTGTGTCAGCCACTCCTTACAATTGTCCTCCGCTGAACCAAGCAATGCCGCCTGGTTATTTCTGTTGCCAATTTTGAACTGCATTTAGCCTACTTACTTTTTGGGGCCTACTAAGTGTGTCAGCCACTCCTTACAATTGTCCTCCGCTGAAACAAGCAACGCAGCCAGTTTAGTCCTGTTACCAATTTTGAACTGCTTTTAGCCTACTTAATTATTTGGGCCTACTCACTGTGTCAGCCACTCCTTACAATTGTCCTCCGCTGAACCAAGCAATGCCGCCTAGTTATTCATGTTACAATTTTGAACTGCATTTAGCATACTTACTTTTTTGGGCCTACTAAGTGTGTCAGCCACTCCTTACAATTGTCCTCTGCTGAACCAAGCAACGCCACCAGTTTAGTCCTGTTACCAATTTTGAACTGCTTTTAGCCTACTTAATTATTTGGGCCTACTCCCTGTGTCAGCCAATCCTTACAATTGTCCTCTGCTGAACCAAGCAATGTTACCTGGTTATTCCTGTTACCAATTTTGAACTGCATTTAGCCTACTTACTTTTTTGGGCCTACTAAGTGTGTCAGCCTCTCATTACAGTTGTCCTCTACTGAACAAAGCTATGCCGCCTGTTTAGTCCTTTTACCAATTTTGAACTGCATTTAGCCTACTTATTTGGGCCTACTAACTGTGTCTGCCTCCCATTACAGTTGTACTCCACTGCACAAAGCTATGCCACCTGTTTAGTCCTTTTACCAGTTTTGAACTGCATTTAGCCTACTGATTTGGGCCTACTAACTGTGTCTGCCTCCCATTACAGTTGTCCTCTACTACACAAAGTTGTGCCGCCTGTTTAGTCCTTTTACCAATTTTGAACTGCATTTAGCCTTCTTCTTTGGGCCTACTAACTGTGTCTGCCTCCCATTACAGTTGTTCTCCACTGCACAAAGCTTTGCCACCTGTTTAGTCCTTTTACCAGTTTTGAACTGCATTTAGCCTATTTATTTGGGCCTACTAACTGTGTCTGCCTCCCATTACAATTGTCCTCCACTGCACAAAGCTTTGCCACCTGTTTAGTCCTTTTACCAGTTTTGAACTGCATTTAGCCTATTTATTTGGGCCTACTAACTGTGTCTGCCTCCCATTACAGTTGTCCTCCACTGCACATAGCTATGCCGCCTGTTTAGTCCTTTCACCAGTTTTGAACTGCAATTAGCCTATTTATTTGGGCCTACTAACTGTGTCTTTCTCCCATTACAGTTGTCCTCCGCTGAACAAAGCTATGCCGCCAGTTTACTCCTGTTACCAATTTTGAACTGCTTTTAGCCTACTTACTTATTTGGGCCTACTCACTGTGTCAGCCTCTCATTACAGTTATCCTCCGCTGAACAAATCAATGCCGCCTGGTTAGTCCTGTTACCAATTTTGAACTGCATTTAGCCCACTTTATTATTTGGGCCTTGATCTGTGTTTCCTCCTCATCCTGCCCATTGCCCAGCCACTGCTAGATAAGTCTGCTGGTACATTGACCCAGACCACTACATTTCCCTTGCACTCTACACAGCCAGAATCTGACCCTGCTGAAAGTCAGGTTCCCCTCCCGCATACTATACCACCTTACACGGGTACAAAGAGGAAGGTGCAGATGAAAGTGCAGCTTCCTTCATCAGGTGGGGGGGCATACTCGCTGGCAACGTCACTGGCACAGGGCCCCTCATAGTACGCAAAAGTGTCTCTGCCGGTGGGAGGCGCCCCCGCCGTCAAACACACCACCGTACTTTGAGGGGCCCTGTGCCAGTGCCAATGCGAATGAGTGGGCCCCCCCTGCTTGCTCAGGATCACAGCACTTGCAAAGTTGAAATACTTACCTCTCCCTGTTCCACCGCCGTGACGTATTCCGCATTTCCTGGGCCCACGAAAAACTTGAGCCTGCCATACCCCCCACAATTTTAGCCAAATGACCCCAGTTTCAATGCCTAACTATTATTATAAAGTAAATTAAGATTGACAAGCTTCAGTAATAAGAATTGATGTTTTTGGCATTAAAATGGCCACTGTAGGTGTTTTCCTGTCCTCCACTCTCTGCCGACTTTGATTCCCCACTGACTTGCATTGGGTTTTGTGTTTCGGTCGGCCCCTGACTTTACACAATAATAGGCCGATTTCACCCGACCCGACTTTTCACAAAGTCGCGTTTCGCGAAACCCGACTCGATCCCAAAAAAGTAAAAGTCGCTCAACCCTAGCCAAAAATGATTTTTATGGATTTCCTATCGCGGTTCTGATTGACGGTAACATTACTATATTTGCAGATGTCAGTGTGACGTCACAGAGACACTGTGACCCACGGTAAATAGCTTATTGCAGGTCAGCAGGTGTCAGCTGATAAGAGACTACTACTTCCATCCATGTTAACAGTGATAGCATGCGCCGCTTATGGGATAAGTAGTCTCTCGTCAGATGGCGCCTGTGCTCAAACTTAAAGAAAAATGAAAAAAGAAAACATTTAAAATAATTAAATACATATTCAAATAAAAATGAAAATCACATCATACTCACCTAACACCAAGTGCCCTATGCCCTTGTCTCCTATAAAAAATGTAAAATAAAAAAACAACATATACTCACCTTAAGACCCAATCTCCGATGCCCATGTCTCCTGTAAATAATCAAAAATAATAAATAATAATATACGCTCCTGTTTGCTATAGTCCATGTAATCTAGACTGTCCCACGGCGATCACACTTGAAGAACAGTCACATCAGGATATGTGACTGCTCTAATCGGCTGCCATCTACACATTGATAGGAGCATCATTGTTCCTGCAGTGTATCGTGCTGAGCTGCCATGAGAGAGGTCACACTAGTTCATCAGCTGATGAGATCTGGTGAACTCAGCTATGACATTAGAGCTGCGTGAGAACTTTCTCACACAGCAGTGGTGCAGTGAGATCACCTGAGCTCATTAGCTGATGAACTCTGGTGAACTTCCTCACTGCAGCTCAGTGCTATACACTGACACAGGAGCAATTACCTCTTGTGTCAGTGTGTAGCTGGCTATCCTCTATAGCATTCACATCAGTGACTGCTCTTAAAGTCATCAGGATCATTATGGGACATTATGGATTATTATCTTCTTGGCGGACACGTGAGGAATATTGTGGTTTATTATGTTAATTAATTTACAGAAGGACTTTAATATGGGTGTGTGTTTTTTATAATATCACTATGGAGTTAGTAATGGAGGAGCATTATAGATACATTTCCATTTTTAACCTCTTGTCTTGATGTCACCTGATAATACAAAGGTGACATCAACCCTTCCAACTATCACCCCACTTGCCACTGCACCAGGGCAAGTGGGAAGAGTTAGGCTACGTGCCAGATTTGGCACATATAGTTGATGTGCCATTTCTGGGGCAGCTGAGAGTTGATGTTTTTAGTCTGGGAAGGGGCAAATAACCATGGCCCCTTCCTAGGCTATTAATATTATCCAGCAGCTGTCTGCCTTGTCTTTGCTGGTTGTATTTTTATAGGGGAACCCTAAGTCAATCTTTTTCTGGGGTCCCTCTTTAAACTAGCCAGTAATGACTAAGCAAACAGCAGTGAGCTGACATTAATAGCCTAGGAACCTTAATGGCTATTGGCTCCTTCCTTGAATATCAACATCAGCCCTCAGCCATTGGCTTTACCTCTGCTGGTTATGAAAATTACTCGGGAGTCCAAGCAATTTTTTGTAATTTTTTTGTAAAAATTAACAGCTATTGCAGTGCACTCTGATTTTTGCTGGTTGATGTTTGGTTAAATACTATGTAGGTTCATTCTGTTAATGCTCCTACATAGGCTGGTGACAATGTGTGTGTGTGTAACTCTAAACTTACCTGTTTAGTAATGAGGGTGTCTGTCTGACATATCTTCATTGCTAAAGCTAGGGCTTGGTGTCAGAGACAGCTAGTGACACCAAGCCCTAATCCCATTACCTTGATGCCACTGCATCAGAATGAAAAAGAAGGCTTTGAACCAAGAATTTACATCACAAAACATTTTTTATATATTTAATTAGCTCAAAAAAGAATTCATTGCTGTACAAAAACACATGCAAAAAAAAAACAACAAAAACAGCGTTTTTGCTGCCAAGATGCAGAGACCTTGCAGAAATTTCTTCAAGCAAATACTCAACATGTGCACATACCCTAAAAGCAAAGTTGCCATTCTAAGAATGAGCAAATTTGCCATAATTAGAATTTGAAGGCAAATTATGAATCTAATGTGAATTATAATCCATCAAATCATCTCCAGACCCCAAGCACAGATAACACAAAAATAGATAAATATTGATTACCTGGTCTTAACCTGTCCCCCACTCCAATCATGCAATGTCTTCCTTTGGCTCCTGGTATCTTCAGCACTGAACACACCTGTGTCAGCATGACTTTGCTACACACATAATGACTTTATAACCCATGTCAAGACATTGCATATGGCCTAATAGTGATACCATGTGCATTGCAAAGTCATGAAGATAAGAGGACTAGTTAGTGCTGAAGATTCCAGGAAGACACAATACCGGACTGAATCAGAAGCTACACCTGACCAAAGAAGATCACCAGAATGGAGTAGTGCTACAGAGCAGGCTTGTGAGGACTGGGTCAGAATAATTTAAAAAAACAAAACTCGGCAACATGACTGCAAGCAGGTTCATCCTAACGCATGGGTCCAATTGGCACTTGCCCAGTTGTACTGTTCCTTCAGATATAGCATCCACATCTACATCCAATCCTGCTACCAATCATTCAGTTTCAGCAGACACTTGCCTGTTGCTGCTGCTGGTGACATTTTACAAGAGGAAATACCCAAATCTGTAACAGTAAAGGAGTTTACAATCATGATACTGACACTATAGACTACTGGATTGGTAGTGGGCCCTCATCATGTCAGAATCATGATGGCAACCTTTCAAATTCACGCACAGTATATAAAACAGATGGAGTAGAGAATATGAAGGCAAGGTATTTAACAATGTGCTCAAATCAGAACTGAAGAATGGCGAGTGTTTGAAACGTGAATGGCTACTCTATTCATCATCCCAAGATAGTTTGTACAGCTTTTCATGTTGCTTATTGTCCAAGAAAGAATCTCATATTACTAAATCAGGATAAAATGACTGGAAGCAAAGCAATGTTATTGTAGATAATGAACATGGACAAGATCATTGAAAGTGCATGACAGCATATTTCATCAGGTATAAAGAAACTGGAAGTTTAGATTTGCTATTACTTGAGCAATATCGCTCAGATCAGCCATATTGGCATAAAGTGTTGACATGTATGGTTTCTGTAATTCACTTTCTTGCTTCTAGAGCAGTAGCATAGGTACTGGGGGACAGAGGGGGCATCGACCCGGGCCCGAGACATGAAGGGGCCAACAGGGAGCTACTGTTAGTTTTGTCAGGAGGCAGAACACAGCACATGAGGAGAGCAGTAAAATGCCTACTCCTGTCTGATGGAGACTCTGCATATTGACCAGCACAGTGGCCAGTTGCATAGTCTCCCTCCTGCACTGTATGGTGCTGTCTGACCTGAGGAGCTACTGCCAGGCTGCAGTTTTCTTCACTCTGTGCAAGCTTGGCTTGGTTCAAAGCAGGCACGCTGGGTCACAGTGCACTGTCCACATTATATTTCACTCAGACACTTCCTGATCCTGCAATCAAACTCATCGGTAGGTGGGGATGAAATTTATTAGATTGATTAAATGCAGGCATGTCATGGTCACTGTGGGGTGAATGTGAGAGGATGGGGTATTGTGGGGGCTGAAATGGGGGAGGAGGGACAGGTCACTGTGGAGTGAATGTGAGAGGGTGGGAGTATTGTGGGGTCTGAAGAGGGGGAAAGGGGACAGGATACTGTGGAGTGAGAGTGAGAGGATGGGGGTATTGTGTGGGGCTGAGGTGGGTGAGGGAGACATGGTGCAGGGGATGAATGTGAGAGGATGGGGGTACTGTGGGGGCTGAAGTGGGTGAGGGGGATAGAATGCTGGGGGGTGAATGTGAGAGGATGGGGCTATTGTGGGGGCTGAGGTGGGTGAGGGAGTCTGGGCACTGAGGGGTGAATGTGAGAGGATGGTGGTATCGTGGGGGCTTAACAGGCCACTGGGGGCTGATTTTTATACTGTTTTGTAATGTTATTATATGCACTTCATCACATGTACAGTGGGTACGGAAAGTATTCAGACCCCTTTAAATTTTTCACTCTGTTTCATTGCAGCCATTTGGTAAATTCAAAAAAGTTCATTTTTTTCTCATTAATGTACAATCTGCACCCCATATTGACTGAGAAAAAACAGAAATGCAGTAATTTTTGCAAATTTAATAAAGAAGAAAAATTGAAATATCACATGGTCATAAATATTCAGACCCTTTGCTCAGTATTGAGCAGAAGCACCCTTTTGAGCTAGTACAACCATGACTCTTCTTGGGAATGATGCAACAAGTTTTTCACACCTGGATTTGTGGATCCTCTTCCATTCTTCCTTGCAGATTCTCTCCAGGTCCGTTAGGTTGGATGGTAAACGTTGGTGGACAGCCATTTTCAGGTCTCTCCAGAGAGGCTCAATTGGGTTTAGGTCAGGGCTCTGACTGGGCCAGTCAAAAATGGTCACAGAGTTGTTCTGAAGCCACTCCTTTGTTAATTTAGCTGTGTGCTTATTCTTGTTGTCTTAGAAGGTGAACCTTCAGCCAAGTCTGAGGTCTAGAGTACTCTGGAAGAGGTTTTCTTCCATGATATCGCTGTGCTTGGCTGCATTAATGTTTCCTTCAATGACAACCAGTAGTCCTCACCCTGCAGCTGAAAAACACTCCCCTAGCATAATGCTGCCTCCACCATGTTTCACTGTTAGGATTGTATTGGGCAGGTGATGAGCAGTGCCTGGTTTTCTCCACACATACCGCTTAGAATTATCATCAAAAAGGTCTAACTTCATCTCATCAGAGACTCTTATTTCTCATAGTCTGGGAGTCCTTCATGTGTTTATTAGAAAACTTTATGCAGGCTTTCATATGTCTTGCACTGAGAAGAGGCTTTCATATGTCTTGCACTAATGAGAGGCTTCCTTTGGGCCACTCTGCCATAAAGGCCTGACTGGTGGAGGGCTGCAGTGATAGTTGACTTTGTGAAACTTTCTCCCACCTGCCTACTGCATCTCTGGAGTTCAGCCATAATGATCTTGTGGTTCTTCTTTACCTCTCTCACCAAGGCTCTTCTCCCATTATTGCTCAGTTTAGCTGGACGACCAGGTCTAGGAAAACTTCTGGTGGTCCCAAACTTCTTCCATTTAAGGATTATGGAAGCCACTGTGCTCTCAGGAACCTTGAGTACTGCAGAAATTCTGTTGTAACCTTGGCCAGATGTGTGCCTTGCCACAGTTCTTTCTCTGAGCTCCTTGGCCAGTTCCTTTGACCTCATGATTCTCATTTTGTCTGACATTCACTGTGAGCTGTGAAGTCTTAAGCCCCCGTCTCACATAGCGAGATCGCTAGCGAGATCGCTGCTGAGTCACTAGTTTTGTGACGCAACAGCGACCTCCATAGCGATCTCGCTATGTGTGACACGTACCAGCGATCAGGCCCCTGCTGCGAGATCGCTGGTCGTGTCGGAATGGCCTGGACCTTTTTTTGGTCGTTGAGGCCCCGCTGACATTGCTGAATCGGTGTGTGTGACACCGATCCAGCGATGTCTTCACTGGTAACCAGGGTAAACATCGGGTTACTAAGCGCAGGGCCGCGCTTAGTAACCCGATGTTTACCCTGGTTACCAGCGTAAATGTAAAAAAAAACAAACAGTACATACTCGCCTTCTGATGTCCGTCAGGTCCCTTGCCGTCTGCTTCCTGCTCTCACTGACTCCCGGCCGTACAGTGAGAAGTGAGAGCACAGCAGTGACGTCACCGCTGCGCTCTGCTCTCGCTGTACGGCGGCTCAGTCAGAGAGCAGGAAGCAGACGGCAAGGGACCTGGACACCGAAAGGCGAGTATGTACTGTTTGTTTTTTTTGGTAACCAGGGTAAACATCGGGTTACTAAGCGCGGCCCTGCGCTTAGTAACCCGATGTTTACCCTGGTTACCCGGGTGCTGCAGGGGGACTTCGGCATCGTTGAAGACAGTTTCAACGATGCCGAAGTCGTTCCCCTGATCGTTGGTCGCTGGAGAGAGCTGTCTGTGTGACAGCTCCCCAGCGACCACACAGCGACTTACCAACGATCACGGCCAGGTCATATCGCTGGTCGTGATCGTTGGTAAATCGCTATGTGAGACGGGGCCTTTATATAGACAGGTGTGTGCCTTTCCAAATCAAGTCGCATCAGTTTAATTAAACACAGCTTGACTCCAATGAAGGAGTAGAACCATCTCAAGGAGGATCACAAGGAAATGGAAAGTGTGTAACTTAAATATGAGTGTCTGAGCAAAGGGTCTGAATACTTATGACCATGTGAAATTTTGTTTTTTCTTTTTTATTAAATTTGCAAAAATTTCTACATTTCTGTTTTTTTTCAGTCAAGATGGGGTGCAGAGTATAAATTAATGTGAAAAAATGTACTTTTTTGAATTTATCAAATGGTCGCAATGAATCAAAGAGTGAAACATTTAAAGGGGTCTGAATACTTTCCGTACCCACTGTAATAGTTGCTGTCTGGGGCGGCTGGAGATGGGGAGGTTGGAGGCTTTTTATACTTACCAGCTGTGTCTTTTACAAGTATTAGTATAAGAAGACCACATTCTGGCCTCATTCTCACCTCATTCTGACCTCGTTCTGGCCTCTTTTCACAGACGTAAGTCTGACATTGAGTGTTTGTGATGTAGCTTCTAACTTTTGGCTAGTAAGAAGCTGCGCTCTCAAAATACAGCCGCAGTACTGGAGCTGTGTCAAAAACCAGTGAAGCCAGTATGAGTATATGCCCAGGGCAAAGGACTTGTGCTTAAAGCTCCACTCCAGCTGTGAAAAAAAACCTGCTGGAGTGGTGCTTTAATAATTTAATAAGCAATTTATTATAAAGTTAATAAAGGCTTGGAGTAAATGTTTGCAGTCACTTTATGTGACTGCAGATTGCCAAATCATGACAGGAAGCACCTGCTGCATGAGAGATATCAGGCGTTCATACAACTATGTTTGCAATGTGCATGTGTTCACTAGAAAGGTTTTGCTTCACTCAATAGAAGAGAATTGAAAGAAGCCAAAAGAGTTGTCACGCGACCCCCTGCTGACATCACCGATGCTGGGGCCATAGTTACTGTACATGGGGGGACTCAGTATACATTATTAATTGTCAAGGGGGCACTTAAGAAGCATAATTGTTTATAGGGGCACAAGTAGCATACTGTATCTATCGGGTGGCAGGGAATGCTGAGCCGGCTGTCAGTAAGTGCTAGGGCACGGTTACAGCTGCCGCTCCCTATACAGTGGTGACTGAAACAGTGCCAGCACCACCCCTTATGACTGGAAGAGAATTAAGTTAATTTCCTCCTGGCAGTGGGACTCTCAGTGTGGGGGCTGCATGGTGTGAGAACGCTATTAACTATTTTACGATGTTTTTGGGGAAGCAGTGGGGACATCATTCTATGTAGCAGGGAACTCTATTGGACATCAAACTGTATGTACAGGAGCTGCGAGCCCATCCTACTGTGTATAAGGGAGCTGTGAGCCTATCATACTGTGTATAAGGGGACTTGTGTATACTGTGTACAGGGGAACTGCGGCTGACAAAATACTGCATGTACAGGAGCTGTGAGCCAACCATACTGTGAATAGGGAAGCTGTGAAGGCATTATACTGGGCATAGCGGAGTAGTTGACCCATTATACTATATGGGGGAGCTCTGGGGGGCATAATACTTTCTATATTGGAGTTCTGTTGGCATTATACTGTGCATAGCGGAGCTAAGGGATCATCATACTGTGCATAGGGGAGCTGTGGGCTCATACTGTATAGAGGGGAGCAATGGGGACGTCATATGGTGTATAGGGGAGTTGTGGACTTAACATACTGTGTAGAAGGGAGCAGTGCGGACATCATACAGTGTATAGGGAAGTTGTGGGATCATCATACTGTGTGTAGGGGAGCTGTGGGGGCACTATACTGTGTATAGGGAAGCTGTGAGCCCACCATACTGTGTACAGTGGAGCTGTACATGGCGGGAACTTAGGGGACATTATTAAATGTTAATTGGGCACTAAAACATTATTGTTGTAGGGACAATCAGAGTATTACAACCATCAAAGTTGCATATTGGGTATTATTTATTTTTAGAGACAAATTGTGGAGGGCACTAGCACAGGGCATTAATATTTTCTAGTGAGGAATTTTACTATCTAAATAAGAGCACAAAGGATTTATTATTACTATGTAAGGGCACAGTACTGGGCTGGCATTACTATGTGGTGCTGTAAGAGGAGCCATTATTGTAACACACAGCAGATGCTGTAGGACACATATGGCAGCAGTGGCTCAGTATTGGGGTATCAGCAGAATGAGTAGTTTGTACAGGTTGGGAATAGATATGGACAATGCTGGAAACGTGAGGAGTCAGATGTGTCTTTGTTATAAACGTAAGGATGAATGACCTCGTGGAGATCAAAACATCCAACACCGCGGAGACACCATCACGTGTTTCTCAACGCAGTGATCCAGATGTGTCTTTGTTGACATGTCACACACAGGTCAACTGACATTTACTGTCTGATAGATTAAAGGCTGTGAGCCTGTGGAACTTTCTTGATGATCATTCCCATATGTTCTCATGGAACAAAGGAGCTAACAACACTGTTGTGGATTTTCTGAATGAAAATACAGCAAAACAAGGCATCTCTGCCTTGTTTTGCTGTATTTTCTATTTTTGGAGGATCTTTGAATCCTCTTTTTGTGCTTTTGCTGTTTAGAGTTAGGATTTTCTGAATGAGAACAAAATTCGACTATCAAACTGTCATCATCAGTCATATCATAATGCCTCAAATATGTCAGTAAGATATACTGGATTGAAAGCACGGATTCAGCAACTTAATGGGTTTGCCATCTATGTCCCCAGTGCTGGACACAGCCTGAATTTGGCGGGAGTAATAGTAACAGAGTGTTGTCTACAAACTAAAATTCTTTGACTTTGTGCAGCATCTGTGTACATTTTTTGCTGGTTCTACTCATCTCTGGAAAATATTGGCATCATCTTTAGGAAAAGATTTCATGGTCAAACGTTTGTCTGACACACGATGGCCAACACATTTTGATGCTGTTCTTGCTTTGTATGGGAAGTTCGAGAAAATAAAAATTGCACTGGATTCTCTATTTGACAATCAACAGCAAGTGAATACAAGATACAAGGCGAGAGGCAGAAGAGTTGAGCAAAAATAAAATGGAGAACCTAGAAGCAATCTTTCTCACAATTCATTGGAATGGCATACTAGAAAGAATGAAAAAAAAAAAAAAAACAAGCGAAGCCCTGCAATCAAAGGATGTGAATATCCTTGTTGCCACTAATCTTTTTGAGTCTATGAAAACCTATCTTCAGGAAACTAAAGACATTGTTA
This sequence comes from Ranitomeya variabilis, assembly GCF_051348905.1. NCBI lineage: Eukaryota > Metazoa > Chordata > Amphibia > Anura > Dendrobatidae > Ranitomeya > Ranitomeya variabilis. Next base: position 391,157,365 of record NC_135234.1, read on the forward strand.
GTAAATATGAAATAAAAGCCAGGAGTATGTGTCCAGATACAGATTACAGTGATAGGAACGAATATGAAGTGTGCGACTTAGTAGATATGATAATGATGGATCAGCAGTAGTGATGAGCGAGTGTACTCGTTGCTCGGGTTTTCCCAAGCACGCTCGGTTGACCTCCGATTATTTGCTAAGGTTCAGAGATTTAGTTTTCATGACAGCAGCTGAATGATTTACAGCTATTAGCCAGGCTGAGTACATGTGGGGGTTGCCTGGTTGCTAGGTAATGCTCACATGTAAGCAAGCTGGCTAATAGCTGTAAATCATGCTGCTATTCAATGAAAACGTAATCTTCGAGCAGTAATAAATACTCGGAGACCACCTGAGCGTGCTCGGGAAAACCAGAGCAACAAGTACACTCGCTCATCACTAATCAGCAGAAGAAGAGGTACCTCTCGGTTAACCTGAAAAGTTCAAGGTGGAAACTTTCTTCCCAATTCTGGACACTCTAATCTTGCATCTGACAATAAATGGAGAGGTTTATTCACAGCTTGGAAATCTGTTTTCTTTCTTCAGCGAATTCAAAACTATTGCTTCTGATGCACTAAAGAAAAAAATGTGATCGTCTGGCTAATATGTAACACAAAGACCTGAATTATGATAACCTTTTAAATAAACATGAGCATCTTAAGCACTACATGGCTCTTGAAGAAAATTGTCAGACTCTCCCTGCACTGTACAGAAAAATAATTTCAGACAATTTGAAATCTGTTTTCTCGAATGTTGAAATTGCACTCAGATTGTTCATGTGCAATATGGTAACCATCTGTACTGGAGAATGTTCTTGTTCAACACTAAAGCTCATAAAAAATTGCTTTGTAGCACAATGGGGCAGCATCACTTGAACTGGCTTTCACTCATGAGCATGGAAAATGAAATCCTGAACACCATTGACTTTAAAGCCAATAATAAAGCAATTCTCTGAAAAAAATGCTGCAAATGCTTTTTATAATAAGAAGTTTGTACTTTCGTGCTGTGCCATCTAATTTGTGTGGCTTACAGAGCATTATTGTGTTTTTCAAGTCTTGTGTATTGTTCAAATGTTTAGCTTGTTGACTAGATGCTGCTGTACAGCATGCTTTTAATGTTTTAACCCATTATCTACCAATGTCCTTTTTTTGGGACGCCTAATCTTTAGCTTCTAGCAACTGAGATTTTATAATTTTTATAATTAGGTCCAATTTTTTTGTGTTGTGTTTGTAACATGAATGTTTTCAAAATAGGAAATCATGTCATTGTCGTTTTTAATTGAATATTGGGACGCCCTTTTCTGAAAAATCAGTACTTGTAAAAATTTTAAATTGGCAAGTAATGGGTTAACACCAGTTTGTTGAAGTGCCAATAAAATAAATATATATTTAATATTATAGAGCATTCACTTTTTATTCCTGTGATTGGTTGTCGTATGGGCCCCAGCCGATGCCAATAATGCTGTTAAGATGAACCTGATTGCAAGTGTAAATTTGGCAACGCTAAACTAATGCTATCTTTATATGTCAGTGAATAACATTTTTTTTTTAAACTTTGTAAAGAAAAATGGATTGTGCTTCCATTTTCTGAGTCTAGTAACTTTTATTTTCTTCTAACGATAAGCCTGTATGAGGACTTTTTTCTTGTGCATCAAGCTGAAGTTTTTGTTGCTACTATTTTTCTAGCATATTTCTTGATATGATCTGTTTTCATTGCATTTTTGATGTGTGTGTGCAATGAGAAAAAATAGCAATTCTGGTGTTGATTTCTCTTTAGATTTGGCACTCAAAATATGAGGTAAATAATTCTATATTTTATTAGTGCCAGAGGTGTAGCTAGGGGTTCAGCTCGGGGGGTGCGAGAAATCTGAGTGGGCCCCTAACCTCTGATTACAACTATGGTGGGGCACCCTAATAGTGGATGTAGGAGAACTTCAGCAGATGATTCTGCTGTAACTAGAAAAACATCTCCACAAAGACCAATACTGATAGTACTGCAATATTGTGACCATATAGTGGTAGATACCAGTCTTACAAAGCATAAAAGTGATTACAGTACACTTATGGATGGTGACTTACCGCTGATGTTCTTTCTGATGGAATCGTTCACTTTTCCAGTCTTTTCCATCTGGCCCTGACTAACATGACAACTTCTTCCAGCCACAACTCAGCTGCAGAAATTACATCAAAGACTAGTGTTGAGCATTCCGATACTGCAAATATCGGGTATCGGCCGATATTTGCTGTATCGGAATTCCGATACCAAGTTCCGATATTTTTGCGATATCGGAAATCGGAATCGGAAGTGTGCGGTGCGTATGGTTCCCAGGGTCTGGAGGAGAGGAGACTCTCCTTCAGGCCCTGGGATCCATATTCATGTAAAACATAAATAATAAAAAAAAAAAATATTGATATACTCACCCCTCCGGCGGACCCTGGCGCTTAGCAGTGCCTCCGTTCCTAAGAATGCAGGGAGTGAATGACCTTCGATGATGTCGCGGCTTGTGATTGGTCGCGTGAGCGGTCACATGAGCAGTCACGCGACCAATCACAAGCCGCGACGTCATCGAAGGTCCTTCACTCTGCATTCTTAGGGAACGGAGGCAGACGCTTGGACCGGTGAGAGCCGGGGCCGTCAGAGGGGTGAGTATATCAATATTTTTTATTCTTTATTTTATACATGAATATGGATCTCAGGGCCTGAAGGAGAGTTTCCTCTCCTTCAGACCCTGGGAACCATTCCGATATTTTGTGTCCCATTGATATGCATTGGTATCGGGCATCGGTATCGGCGATAGCCGATATTTTTTGGATATCAGCCGATCCAATCCGATACCGATACCTTTGCATATCGGAAGGTATTGCTCAACACTATCAAAGACACATATGACTTCTCACATTTCCAGCACTATTTCTATCCTTGACCTGCACAAACTCCTCATCCTGCCTGTAGCCTAATACTGAGCTGCTGCTGTTGTGTCCCTATTACTGCTCCCGCTGTGTGGTACAAAAGCAGTGCTCCCCGCATTAGCTCCCATGTTGTATAATGGAGCTCGCAATAGCTCCCATGCTGTACAATGACACTCGCATTAGCTCCCACAGTATATAATGACCCCCGCATTAGCTCCCAAACTGTATAATGACTCCCGCATTAGGTCCAACGCTGCATAATGGCCCCCATATTATCTACCACACTGTATAATTACCCTTGCATTATCTCCCATGCTGTATAATGACCTCTGCATTAGCTCCCAAACTGTATAATGACCCCTGCATTAGCTCCCACATTGTATAATAACCTCCGCATTAGCTCCGATGCTGTATAATGACCCCCGCATTAGCTCTCATGCTGTATAATAACTCCTGCATTAGCTTTAACGCTGTATATTGGAAACAGCAATAACTCCTACTCCTTAGATTCTGGTCTCTGCTCATCCCTTTCTGTGAGCTGTTGGAACACCCGTCAGGGCTGTGGGGTACTCAGTACAGGGTCTGGTACTTATTGGGATGTGTCACGGCAGCAATTGCCCTGGGCACCCATGTTAAAGCAAAGGTTTATAAAGGGGTTTGTGAAATGAGCAGTGTTTGTGACGCCACCTGTGATATTTAGTCAGGGATGACCGACGCTGCATAAAGGGGTCCGCTGGGGTGATGTCATGGCAACTGGGGTGGTATGGCTTCCCACAGGTGAAGCTGGGTCCCCAGGGTTTCCAGTGTAGTAGATAAAGATGGTAGATAGTGAAGAAATAAACAGAGGACACAAGTTGCAGACTCTTTACCTCTTTCCTGTAGAATTCAGGCAGCAACAGTCCAGGGTACTGGATTACAGGTGCTGGTACAGTCCGGCCGGCTTGGAAGTGAGTCTGGAATCCCCCTAACCAGGTGAGGTTGTAAGCCTTCCTTCTAGTGCGGTGTTGTAGTTCCTTGCTGCCTTAGGCCCCACACAAGGTCCTCACTTTCTCTCTGTCCCCCTTTAGGTAGGACACTAACCCGCATGGCAGGTAACGCAAGCCTTTTTAAAGAGCCTTTATCACGACCCGGGCTCTATATGTTACTGTGCCTTCGAGTGTTAATTGTGGACAGGTTACTTGAAATCCAGCTGTTTGCCGGTTCTTGCCATGGGGCATGAAGTTGCCCCCGCAACCTCGTTCTTCTGGCTACCGGTATTCTGCGCATCAGCGTTGAGGAAGCTCAGTCGCAGCTTCTCTCTCCAGCTCTTCACTCTCCTTTGCTCCTTCCTCCTTTATGCTCTCTACAAATTGTTCGGACCTTTCATTCCTTTCCAGGAGCTGCAGCACCTCATTTGGTTGCACGGCCCCTCAGTCTTCCTTACTCCTCTCTTCTCACAGACTGTCTCTGTCTGCTCCCTCTGGCAGACTGCTCTCTTTCCCTGTCTCTGATAGACAGAATAACTCTCCCTCCAGCCAGAATATGTGTAGTGGATGCACCCACAAACTGGATCAGAGCTCTCCCTCCTGGCTAGGAATAAAAACATGTTGCATGTTTGTGTTACCTGATAAAGGGATCCTTCATCGCCTCCAAGCATGACATCACTCTCCCTGTGAGTGATACCTGATAAAGGGATCCTTCCTCACTTCCAAGCATGACATCACTCTCCCCGTGAGGAAAGTAATGCCACTGTAAAAACCGGTTACCTGGGGTGTTACTCTCCCCCCCATTAAATCCAGGACTTCAGTACTGGGAAAAAACGCAATAACAGGTTAAAAAACATATGCAAAAATTTTGAAATGCATAACAACAGGTTAAATAACTTTTGCTTCACTTTATGGGAGGTTATTACCTTAAATGCTGCAAAACTTTAATACAGGGTAGAAAATAACTTTTTCAATCATAGAACTTTCTATGACACAAAATATTAATTATTAATTATGAAATGACGATCTTCCTTTACGGGTATACTATCCTTAGAACTCTTCTTACACAAAAGTGCAAAACATTAGCTTCACCAAAAAGATATGAAACTCTCTATACAAAATATTATTTATGCATATTTTAACTATCTGATATATAGACTATTATTCAATCCCCTTACAGGCTAACTACTCTAGCAATATTAAAGACTAATCCTTTAATTCAGTGTAATAAGGTCAACATTTTTCCATTCTGAGGTAGCAGGTTTTCAATGAAATGGACATAAAACTTAACTTTTACTAGCATCCTTTTTTTAAAAAAAGTGCCAACATGTAGTGAAACCAAAGTGCCCATGCAGACGCCAACAACAAGAGAAAATATATACAATATTAAAAAATGCTCTTACTACCACAATCTCCAATCACAAGTTTCTTATTGGATGGTAAAAAATAATTTTCAACCAGTATAGGGGTGTACAGAAATAGGAGATTTGCCACTCAGTTCTAAGGCAGATGCTCCTAATACACTCGGTCACTTTGACCCTCTGTACCTAGATCCCTATTTGGTATCTAGATATTTAGACACACTTTGCGTCCACTCAACGTATGATGTCTAGGGACTAACTTTTAAAACTTCCCCAAATGTATAGACAATCATCTTGGTTTGTGTGCTTCATCTCTTAGTGGTAGTATATACAAATAACAATATGCTCATATAGAAGCCTCACAGCAAATTTGCCATGCAAAGCTAAAATGAAACCATGCCGCCCTCTGTCCGAGGATATCCCATGGTACATATTCATATAGACTGTCTACAGCGATTAATGCATAGTTCTAATTTTTTTATACTCATCTATCATCGCGTGGTCAGCTTCCAGCCCGATGCAGATCGATTGCGCATAAACCTTCATGCGGCTCCTAGATCCATCCGCATATTCTATTACAGGTCATGCTACTTTGAAAAATGTCTCCCAACGCATTTCATCTATTGCCGAATTGCAAATGCTCATTTGATTTTCAGATATGTCTTGATCCCGTGATGATTCGGCAATAGATGAAACGCGTTGGAAGACATTTTTCAAAGTAGCATGACCTGTAATAGAATATGCGGACGGATCTAGGAGCCGCATGAAGGTTTATGCGCACTCGATCTGCATCGGGCTGGAAGCTGACTACGCGATGATAGATGGGTATAAACACATTAGAACTATGCATTAATCACTGTAGACAGTCTATATGAATATGTACCATGGGATATCCTTGGACAGAGGGTGGCATGGTTTCATTATAGCTTTGCGCATGGGAAATTTGCTTTGAGGCTTCTATACGAGCATATTGTTATTTGTATATACTACCACTAAGAGATGAAGCACACAAACCAAGACGATTGTCTATACATTTGGGGAAGTTTTGAAAGTTAGCCCCTAGACATCATACGGTGAGTGGATGCACAGTGTGTCTAAATATCTAGATACCAAATAGGGATCTAGGTACAGAGGGTCAAAAGTGACCGAGTGTATTAGGAGGATCTGCCTTAGAACTGTGTGGCAAATCTCCTATTTCTGTATACCCCCATACTGGTTGAAAATTATTTTTTGCCATCCAATAAGAAACTTGTGATTGGAGATTGTGGTAGTAAGAGCATTTTTTAATATTGGATATATTTTCTCTTGTTGTTGGCGTCTGCACGGGCACTTTGTTTTCACTACATGTTGGCACGTTTTTAAAAAAAGGATCGTAGTAAAAGTTAAGTTTTATGTCCATTTAATTGAAAACCTGCTATTTCATACGTGTATTTATTTGGGCTTTTGTAATAAGTAGAGCTTGGCTTGTGATTCATTCTGAGGTAGTGCAACCTTTAAAAGTACAAACATTATTCAAGTAATTCAACATCTTATCAGCAGCAGTTTCAGTTTGAACAAATTGTGAGACTTTTCTCATCAACATCAGTAGTGAATCATTGATGCGGGGGACCCGTTCTAAACCCCCAATGTAGGACTTGGGCGGGCTACAATGCATAACATCCAGACCTTGTCTTCGGCCATGCCAAATGGTTTCTCTTCAGGTCACTTTAAGACAATTATGCTTTAGTGCAAAATGAACGGTATCTTCTTTGGCCATATGTAAAACCAGTAGGAAGCACCTTAAGAAGTGCTAACTATTTACATGACAGTTTGTGGACCATTTACTGACCATGGCCACAGTGTTTCTTTAAGCAAACAAACCTTTAACTTCAACAGTCATTTTAAACTTTCAGTAAACATTGGAACATTTAGAAACTGTCTATTTCCTCTGCCAAGGTAGCTCCTGGTGGCTGCTACTCCCTTACCATGAAAATTCAGGATCATACCTCTCAACTGGTACGACATACCAAGGCATATTAGCTGGTTCCATCACTGGTGTCTAGGTGGACTGGTGGCATTTAGTAACTGGCCTAGCCTGGCCTGCTGTTGCTCCTGAAGGGACTGACATTATAGCCTGTCCTGTTTGCTTTGACTGCTTTTGCACTGGTATGCACTTTCTGCAGTCCAGAGTGTACCACCCTTTGTCACCGATATGGCAGGTATATGTCACTCTGTCACCGGGGTACAGGTCTGTGTCAGGGTGTCCTTCCATTAATTGGGATTCAACGTCTCTCCGGTTAACGAAAATCTTGTTTATCATCCCGTTTCCTTAATGAAACCCCAGACTCTGTTTTGGTTGAAGACCACTACTTCCCCCTGCCATAGTGGTCCCCTTTCTGCCTGAAGGATTTTGCGAGTTCGGGCCTTAGCTTCCAAGTCTCTCTCCTCAAATGCTGCCTGCCATGCCAGGGATTGCTGTCTCTCCCGTTCCTCCCGATGCCTACAGTGCTCCCACCTGGTTATAATGGGGATTTTGCCTTGAGAGCTATCGTGTCCTCCTCTGCTGGTTCTTCTTCAAACACCACAGGTTCAGTATAGCTGGCCTGGGGCCCACTGGTTGGAAGTAGCAGGGCTGTCATCTGACTCAAGCTGCTGTCCCTCCAGTCCCAGTACAGTCGACAGTCTGCTCCTCCGGGCCTCGACATCTGCATGGTCGGTAGGGGGCCCACCAGGGTGTCGTCTGGTGCTGGGGTTGCAGCGGGACTCGGTTCTGGGGTACCCTCCGCAAACGGTGACATTTCACTGAGGGACCCAAAACAATGGTTGGGTGTGTACAGCGGTGGGGGTGATTCAGGCCTAGCCATTAGGCCTTCCCTCATCGGGGTCAGGGTTGCACCCCTAACCTTTTCCTCTGGAGCGCCGGATCTTCTTTCTCGCTCTGGGCTGCACAAGGTTGCTGGCGGTCGTCTGGTAAGGTTCCTGAGAAAGGTCTTCCACTCAGCCACAGCCTTCAGCTGAATCCGCACGAGCTGCCTGGTAAGTTCCTCCACTTCTTTCCACAGGAGGTCCAGATCCATCATCAGTGGCTGGTTCAGTTCTTGCGGGTTCCAGCTGGGGGAGTCCTCCTGCTTCACCCCTCACTCCGTTGATTGCTCACCTTCCTCCACCATGCTGCTTTCCGGCATTTCCTCCTTGGCCTGATTTCCCACGGTTTAACTCCACCACGCCTGTCTTCGTGGGCAGGTCCTCTTCTTCTTCCCACCATCCCAGACCAGGAGGCGGACCTCTCTCATTGATGGACATACTTCTCTCTCATAGTAGTATTGGAGAGGGGCGGACATGGCTCTTGCGCCGATTCTCCATGCTCCACTTACGACAACACAACCTTCTCCTCCTGCATACCACATGGTGCTATAATGGCAGCAGTTTTGGTGGCAAATTAACAGTTCAATAGTCTCTCAATATTGTACAGTCTCTTAGGCGCACAAGACCAAGTTTGCTGGGTCAGTCCATCCTGTTTGTGATGCCAATATGGAACGCCCGCCAGGAGTACTCAGTTCCAGGTCCGATACTTAAAAGGATGTGTCACAGCGGCGGTGACCCAGTCTGTGGCCCTGGTAACCCATGTTAAAGGAAAGGTCTTTTAAGGGGTTTGTGAAATAAGAAATGTTTGTGACGCCACCTGTTTTATTCAGTCAGGGATGACCAACGCTGTTAAAAGGGGTCCGTTGGGGTGATGTTACGGCAGCTTGGATGGTATGGCTTCCCATAGGTGAAGCTGGGTCTCCAGGGTTCTCGGTGTAGTAGATAAAGATGGAAGATGGTGTAGAAAGAAACAGAGGACACAAGTTGCAGTCTCTTTACCTCTTTACTGTAGAATTCAGGTAGCCACAGTCAAGGATATGGGGTAACAGGTGCTGGTATGGTCCGTCCGGCTTGGAAGTGAGTCTGGAATCCCCCTAACCAGGTGGGGTTGGAAGCCTTCCTTCTAGTGAGGTGTTGTAGTCCATTGCTGCCTTAGACCTCACACAAGGTCCTCACTTTCTCTCTGTCCCCCTTTAGGTAGGACACTAACCTGCATGGCAGGTAACGTGAGCCTTTTTACAGAGTCTCTATCATGACCCGGGCTCTTTGTGTTACTGTGCCTTCAGGTGTTAATGGTGGACAGGTGACTTGAATCCAGCTGTCTGCAAGTTTCTGCCATGGGACGTGAAGTTACCCCTACAACCTTGCTCTTCTGGCTACTGGTATTCTGCGCTTCAGCGTTGAGGAAGCTCAGTCGCAGCTTCTCTCTCCAGCTCTTCACTCTCCTATGCTCCTTCCTCCTTCACGCTCTCTACAAACTGTTCCATTCTTTCTTTCCTTTCCAGGAGCTGCAGCACCTCATGTGGCTGCATGGCCCCTCAGTCTTCCTTACTCCTCTCCTCTCACAGATTTTCAATGTCTGCTCCCTCTGGCAGACTTCTATCTTTCTCGGTCTCTGACAGACTGACTAGCTTTCCTTCCAGCCAGAGTATATATAGGAGAGCCACCAACAAACTGGATCAGAGCTCCCCCTTCTGACCTGGAGTAAGAATATTTTGCATGTTTTTGAAACCCGATAAAGGGATCCTTCCTCGCTTCCAAGCATGACATCACTCTCCCCGTGAGTGATACCTGATAAAGGGATCCTTCCTGGCTTCCAAGCATGACATCACTCTCCCCGTGAGGAAAGTAATGCCACTGTAAAAACCTGTTACCTGGGGTGTTACACTGTTACTTGCACAGCTCTGATATATATGACAAAGAGCTAAATAGAAGACAATAGAATGCATCCAGATAAGCCTAAAGGAATACTCTTGTCTGGACAAGACCCCAAAGAGGGGAAGAGAAACGAGGGAACCAGAAAAAAAGAGGAGGAGGTAGAATATTACCAATCTAAAGAAAAAAATGTGCCCCTGGCTCATCTGTTCCTCTACTTTTCCCCTTTTCCCCCTTTTCCCCCTTTCCCCCTTTCCCCCTTTGGAGGTCTTGTTGTCTAGACTCAGTATATGTTCATTGGCCTGCACCCATACGTGATTTTCTATACACATCTACTTGCTGTTTCCATTTTCTTCTGTATGGCTATTTATTATATATATATATATATATATATATATATATATATATATATATATATATATATATATATATATATATATATATATATATAAATATATACATCCTCAACTTCTTTTTTTAATAAAAGGTTTTACAATAGGATTTTTGTGTTTACAACCTTGGATTTACTGATATGAAATCATGCAGACACTGGTCTGATATGACCCTCACCCCGGCTACAGGATAGAACATATATATATAATCTATACTATAGCCAGGGTGGTGGTCCTATCAGACCAGTGTCTTTGTGTGTAAATATATTATACATATATACATACACTGAAAAGACTGGTCTGTAATGTGCACTGATAGGCGTGACCCCGGCTGCAGGACCCCACAGATGAATATATTTGACTCTTTCCCACAAACAGTATATATATATATAGGAAAGAGATATATATCTTCATTTTTGGGGTCCTTTAGCAGGGGTCACGTCTATCAGTGCATATTACTGACCAGTCTTGTCTCTCTATCTGAGGCACCTTGAGATTTATGGCTGCTGCTTTGAAGTCTTTTACAGATCGGGTGATGCTCTGGCAATTTTCATTGACAGTGACCCGATCTGTGCAAAAGTTCAATCAGCTGCCATAAATCTACAGTACCTTAGTGACTGCAGATACAGGACAAAAATCTGGCTGGGTCTTATCAGGAGAGCAGCAGAGTAGAGTAGAAGTCTGAGCTATTACTTACATCACTGGTTCCCCCCTGTCCTGCTCTTCTCTGGCTGGAAAAAGCAGCGCCTTCTTGACTGCTTTTCAGCAGACATGCCGACTCAGCGTGCAATGTGGACATGTCTCCAGTATACTGTAGGCAGCTGTAAGGTACAGTCCTGGCACCCAGTGTGTATCCAGCATCCCCAAGAGGGGGTATGTTCCTCTGTCTCTCTTCTGCCACTGCCAGCAGTAGTACAGGGAGATCATGTCTCCCTGCTCTACCATGGAGCTTAAAGGGAACCTGTCACCTCCCCCAGGCGTTTTTAACTAAAAGATCCACCTTGTGCAGCACTAATGCTGCATTCTGTCAAGGTGGCTCTTTTAGTTGGGGTCCCTGTCAATGCTGAACTATTCATCTTTAGAATTTGCCTTTCCTACCTGTAGTTTGTCAGGGGGGTATGTCTTTTCCCCCCTGACACAAACACCTCCCAGCTGTCACTCAGGGTCTCCGTGCACCGGGCGCCACCTCCACTTCCTTCATTAACATCCCCGGTGCCTGCGCTGTAAGTTCCCATCATGTGATGGGAGTCGAAGGGCAGCGCAAAATGTGCATGCCCGAAAGAAAATTATACAGCACAGGCGTTGGGGACAGTAATGAAGGGAGTGGAGGTGGCACCAGGTGCACAGAGGCCCTGAGTGATGGCTGGGAGGTGTTTGTGTCAGGGGGAAAAACACATGCCCCCTTGACAAATAACAGGTAGAAAAGGCAAATTCTAAGAATGAATAGTTCAGCATTGGCAGGGACCCCAACTAAAAGAGCCACCTTGACACAATGCAGCATTAGTGCTGCACAAGGTGGCTCTTTTAGTTAAAAACGTCTGGGGGTGACAGGTTCCCTTTAACTATATCGGCGAGCTGTGCACGCTGATATAATTAAGTGTAGTGTAGCTCCAGGTGGGCTCCTGTGAGTGTTGGGCCTGGGGCAACTGCACCCTCTGCCCCCCTGGTAGCTGCATTACTGATTAGTGCATTTATGCATGCAGCGTTAAAAAAATGCTAAACCACTAAACCTCTAATGTTAAAATATTTTCTTTCTGTTCAGCCACACTTTGTGCCACACATGCCATACAAGGGAATTTGACCACGTTTTTCTCAGATTCCTCTGTTCAGAATCTTAATCTCTTGATCTTTTCTATGGGACTATTTTTCTTCCATGTATTCCAGTGCTCCATTTCAAAACACGCATTTTTACTGAGCCACTAATTGCTAAAGTGACAAATTCTCAGATATGCTGTTTGTTATGCTACGGGTGCATGAGGATTATCCATATTCAATGAGGTTGATCTGGCATGTTGAATCTGCTTATTTTCCTACTTAGAATTCACCACAATAAGTGACATTTCACTAGGGATGGGCTATTAATTTAATTAATTTGATTAATTTGCCATTTAAAAAGGACCTGTCATGTGTCTACAAAAAAGAATTTGTGACCTTGCAAAAATTTCTGTGCTCCTCCGAACCTGTTTTTTTTTTTATTTAGACACTCTGTTGCAGAGATAAACCTTTTTTTCCTTTTGGCGCCCATTTGCTAATTCCTAGCTTGGCTTGTCTAAGAGGGCTTATCAGCAGAGTTTTCCTATGGGTATATGGTCTTCTCCCCTCTTTGTCACTGCCCTATCAATATTTAGCAACATCAGGATCTGGTCAATCATTAGGATGTCTCAATATCCCTCTGTTCTCAATGTAAAGTGTATAATTAAATATATGAGTATGTGAAGCTGTTGATTTTGGGTTACGAGACTTGCGGTCAGACTTGAAGTCTGTGTCTGCCATCAAACTATGATATATGGATGACTGAATTTGTCCCAACATATTAGTGAAGAGCCCTCTTCACAAACACTCCAAGCATCCTTCAAAAATGAATTCTAATCTAATTATCCTACCTTCTTGTTATGTCTGTCATTCAATCCTAAAGTGTTGTTCAGTCTTCACTAAGCTGTTGCTTCTTCTGTTTTAAGTCCTGATCCTTCCACCTAAGTAGTTTAATTGTCAAATAAACTATTTTAAATAATGAAAACAGCTTTTTCCTGGTACACAATGTTTATTATTAAAAATTTATCTGGCATCTACATGTACCATTAACACAAAACTGCAGCCTAAGCATTTTCTTCAAACCCCCAAAGAAACAATAAACCCAAACAATAATAAACACGCAACAGAATGCATATAACATTCAGATGCAATCATTTACATCCTGAAAAACACACATAATGTTCTCAGTTGATACACATATACTGTACACACCAATACATGCACTCACTCATGAAGCTTTCTGTAGCAACAAGAGTCTTCACAACTCTTTCCTATCCCCGGATAGAAATAAACAGATGTAAAAGTCACAGAATGGCAAGAATAGGTATATAGCACAAAATAAGGAGAGGAAGATAATGAGAGCTTACTATACTTGTCGTGACTGTCTCTGCAAACATTGAAACTTCCCTTTTACCTTAGTTATGACATCTTCTAGTGATAAGGACCTTGTTCTTAGAAGGCAGAATACTGTGATATGGCTCTTAGAAACTGATTGTCCAAATAATGTCTGCTTTCAATTTGAGAAGACATATTTATGAAGCTTTCTGATGCTCAGAAGCCCCTCCTTCCAAGCGCCTGTGTAGCTGTAATGAGAAGCTGTGATATCTCTGAAGAACTCTTCCAGGATGCGCCATAAATGAGGAGAGACTGCCATCTGCTCGCCAGATGAAGTCAAGCGGAACCAAATTGTGCTGGAAGATTTGAAAGAGGAGCGACTTCATGTGCTGGACTAGATCCGTTTACCAACAAGAAGGACCTCCCTGATAAAAAATCACTGCCCATCAAACTGCAATGAGATTTGGCACCAGAGAAGAAAGTGGAGCAGACGTGATCCATGGAAATCGTTGAGGCAAGCGTGACAGGTCTCAGCGGGAAGACAATGCCAGAGAAGGGTCGTACATTGCCTGACAAGGCCCGGATTCTGCTCAGGGGGACACGGAGTTCCGTCTACACTGGTCAAGAGCGGGATCCACACCTCACATGAGTAAAGCCAAGAAGACAAGACCTTGCCTATTAAGATCCAAGGCCTAATTCGCTCCTCTACAATCTGGAGAGATTACTATCTGCCGTAAAACTGAGAAGATCTGTGAAGAGACTACAACAGGTGAGGCCAGCCTGTGACTACAGAGGGACAGTGCATGTGAGCAGGGCCGTCACTCCCAGCTATCATCAACGGTACCAGGGATGCCTGGATTAGAGTATCAGGTTGGGAGTGGGCCAGTTGGTGCATGGGAGGCTTAATGAGATTTGATAGATTACGTCAGGAAGAGACTTGTGGCCTAGCGGGAAAACCCAGTGACTGCCCTAAGGGCCAGATTTGTAGAGAGGGAGAGAACTCATATGGTGACCCGGTGACTGAGTATACCACTGTTGTGAACAGAACATTAATGCTATACTTATAAAGACTTCCATAGCTTTTTTCAAGTTTATTGCTATCTTTGCTTGAATTTTAATCTGCCTGGTTACAAACACTAGCTGTTCAGAGAAATTTGAAATTACTGTATATAAACAGAACTACAATTATCCCCTGACTGTTTCTGCCTCATACCTTGGTGCGTTGCATTACATAGCTAAATGGGCTGCACAGCGAGTACGTCCACCAGAGACGTGAGGCATTACCCAAAGTTTTATTGTTAGAAGATCTTGCCTGAAAGTTCTGTTAGGCTCAACTGATGAGGTGGATTCACAAAACCACAGGTCTTATAGGAAACACGAACCTAGGGCTTGGCACAGTCAGTTGGAGGCAGGGGCGTAGTGATTGCGGTCATCGAGCGTGAAACCGAGCCTGTGCGGGAGATGCAAATACAATAGAGTAACTCGCATGGAATCAAAGAAAGGTAAGAAGAAGTTTTTTGTTTTTTTTTAAATGTTTTGGAAACGAGTGGCAGAACATTAATCCAGGACATCATACCTAGGAGGGGCCAAGGATAGGGAGCATTATGCAAGGAAGGGACCTATGATAAAGTACATTTTACAAGGAGGAAGCCCAGGACGGGAGTCATTATAACAGGATGGGTGTCATTATACCAGGAAATGAAAAAGAAAAAATAATCTCCAGCATGGATCTTCTAAAAAGTCAATTTATTAGAAACACTTTAAAATGCAAACATTTGCAAAAAAGAGATGGGGGTCCCAGGTGGTCAACGCCGACGCGTTTCGACCATCAGGTCTTAGTCACGGCATTGCGTCGGCGTTGACCACCTGGGACCCCCATCTCTTTTTTGCAAATGTTTGCATTTTAAAGTGTTTCTAATAAATTGACTTTTTAGAAGATCCATGCTGGAGATTATTTTTTCTTTTTCATTGCTGGCTCTGGACTACGCCCTTGACCAAGGCGGCTCCGTGCGTGGACATCATTGCACTGTTGAGGGATTGGTGAGCTGACTTATTTTCTTCCCATTTTTTCCTTTTTCCCTATTTTTGTATACCAGGAAATGGGCCAGAAAGTAGAACATTACACCAAGAGGTCCAGAATCCAGGGGTCCAGGATGGGGCAATTATACCATAATAGGGCCCAGGAATGGGCCAGGATGTGGTACATTATTACAGTTAGGAAGGGGACCAGAGTAAGGGACAATATTATTGGAAGGAGCCCAAAGGGACATTATACAAGGAAGGGGGGCATTTTACCAGAAAGGGACCCAGGCACAGGATGGGGTAAATTGAAAAAAATGAAGAGGCTTAGGATGAGAGTCTTCATTACAGGATGGGGGCCACTATAAGGGAGATTATTACAGGAATCAGCCAGGACAGAGGACATTATTAAATGGGCAACAAACACTCATATCTTTATAGGATCTATAATGCTACAAGGGCCCATACATCTGACCAACATGTAGGTGAGGGCCCAGATCCAAATTTTGCATTGAGGCCCATCAGACTCTAGTTACATGACTGGATGGAGAGCATGTGTTAGAGCAAGGACTTGAATACACTGGAAACCACAGTGCTAGGAGTACAGACCAGAAGAAAATAAGTCCAAAGCACCTCACGAAGGAAGTTAGAGAAACCACAGTGTGACTGAATTGATTGATCTGGAATATACTGCAGTAACAGCAGCTTAATTTTTAACCTTTTTTTATTCTTCACACACTGCAAACCATGAGGGCGGCATTAAAACCCTCATTGCTATTTTTGCAACTAAAATAAAATCCTGAATTCAAGACTTGTGTGTTACAAATCATTATGTTAATTGATATGCAAATGAAGCACTATTCTAGTTCTGAAGTTTCTATCACTCTGGCTCTATTTCCCACACAGAGCCATGCTCTCCCGCTTTCCTGGTGGCTACTTTGCCTGAAGTCACACAGCATTGAGACTCACAGTCAAACAGTAGGTCACAGATAAAGAAGATTTGTGGATAATCTGCGCTGCTGGTATCCCATATAATAGATCCAAATCCAGACAGAAAGTTCATGCTTTTTTTTCTTTATAAATGCGTTTCGAAGTACTACAGACTTCTTCATCAGCACAAGAAAATCATAGCTCACACCACAATGCAGTTATATTTATATTGCTAAAAGTTCAAAGCTTTGTGCCAAATGGACACATAAAGGACACCTGATGTGTTAAAATTCATCAAAGTTCATCAGGGAAAAAAGCAGGAGAAAGGATTTTTTGCAGGTTGGTAGTAAGTAATAATATACAAACTAATGACATCTAAATTATACATTTGTTTGCATTAATTTCTAGCTGAAGAAGACAGAAAAAAGAATGTATTTAAAAATCTAAAATATATATATGTAGGCAAAATAGATTTGAATTTAGGATGTGAAAATGTTCTAATGTTATGTTGCACTGAACTCAGAGCACCACGTTAGATAAAATAAAAAAAAAATCATGGCCTCATGCAAAACAAGTTTTTTTTTTTTTTTAAAAGGGTTTTCATTTATTAAATTATTTGGGCACATATTCGCATATATTTGTTTCACCACATAAAAATAGTAAATTAATGAATGTAATAAATATATTTATTTTATTATTTTAAATTCTAATAAAGTTTATTTATATGTACACATTTTCATTCTGAAAAAACAATCTAAAGAAAAAAAATTAAAAAAAAATTTGTGAAAAATGTTTTTGAAAGGAAGGGAGTTTTGAAAGAAAGTTTAGGAGAGGAGTTTAGGAGAGAGAGGGAGGGGGAAACTGAGAAAGAAAAAAAAGAGTGGTTGAGATAGAGATTTGAGGCAGTTAGCTGGTAACTGTAGCCATGGAAGTTGCAATAACACAGTGCATCAGAATGTGATAGAACCTATATAAATAATCATCTAAGGGTCACTTCCGTCTGTTTGTCTGTCTGTCACGGAAATCCCGCGTCACTGATTGGTCGCAGCCAGCAGCGACGGGCACAGTCCGGCCGCGAATTCGCCCTTTCCTACTCTCTGTCAGTGCCCCCTCCAGTCAGCGCTCACACAGGGTTAATGGCTGCATTACACCGCATTATGCCATGGTGTAACTCAGTCCATTAACGCTGCTATTAACCCTGTGTGACCAACTTGCAGCCTATGCAGCATCAATAGTAAAAAGATCTAATGTTAAAAATAATTAAAAAAATAAAAAATCATTATATACTCACCTTCCTGCGCCTTTCCCGCTGCTCCTCGCGACGCTCTGGTCCATGCATTGCGGTCTCGCGAGATGATGACGTTGCGGTCTTGTGAAACCGCTACGTCATCATCTTGCAAGACCACAATGCATTCTTGGGACCGGAGCATCGTGAGGAGCATCGGTAAATGCCTGGGCTGGATCCGGGGGCCAATGGAAGGTGAGCATATAACAATTTTTTATTTTAATTCTTTTTTTAACAGTGATATGGTGCCTACATTGCTATATACTATGTGGGCTGTGTTAGATACTGCATGGGCTGTGTTATATACTACGTCTCTGTGCTATATACTACGTGGCTGTGGTATATGTTACATGGCTGGGCAATATACTACATCGCTGTGCTCTATACTACTTGGCCTGTGTTATATACTGCATGGGCTTCGCTAATTGGTAGCGCCTGGCCGGCCAAATCCTGTGTATAAATCGCATTATTCTGAATACTTCATAAATAAACTACATACATATTCTAGAATACCTGATGCATTAGAATCAGGCCACCATCTAGTTAAAAAATAAATGTCCTTAATGTGTAGTGCACCTATCTGAAGGTTCGCCTTCGTTTCAGCCTCCTTGCCAAAGAGAAATGCACAAAATTCTATGTTGCTCCAGAATCAATGAATGCTTGTCACGTTTCCTCAGAGAAACAAAAAGAAACAGATATAGGCACAAGCAGTTGTGTCCCTCGAGGTTCAGTCGTTGGCCCTTTTCTCTCTCTACACGGCCCCAATTGGACAGAACATCAGCAAATTTGGCTTTCAGTATCATCTTTATGCTGATGACAAACAACTATACACTTCATCTCCTGACCTTATTCTTGCTGAACTACAGAACACCAGTGACTGTCCATAGTTTCCAACATCATGTCTGCTCTCTATCTGAAACTCAACCTTTTGAAAACTGAACTTCTTCTGCTCCCGCGGTCTACTGGTCTCCCTAAAGCTGACATCTCCCTCTCCATGTGTAGCACCACAATAAAGCCTAGGCATCAGGCACCCTGTCTGGGTGTTATGTTTGACACTAACATTTCCTTCATCTCCTATATATCAAAAATAGCGAGATCTGTAATTCTGAAAACAGACAGATAGTACCACTAGAAATATAATAATAATACAGCACAAGTGGAATAATAAAACTTAACTTTTACTAGTCAATACAGATAAAAGAGAATAAAGTCACCCAAAATATGATTAAAAATTGGGGTACAGTCTAATGCAAAAATTGACCTTAGAGACTAAATAACCCCAATAGGATTCCAAACTCCGCATATAGCAACACCTGCGGAATATAAATGGCCCAAGGTACGATATACAAATCTGCTGCAAGAAAAATTACGTGTAACTAGCAGCATGAATGCACATACACTTGGTTGCACAAAAGATAATTGATCATCTTTAAACAATGGTGGCACATGGAACAAAAAACGTGCCAAATTATAACCAAATATATAGTACTGGAAAAGGAACAATCTCACCAATTCCAACAGTGCGAGCACAGGAGCGCTGAATAGTCCCCGGTCAGGAGTACATCCAGAGATTTGATGGGAAATGACAATGCCCTGTCAATCCCTATGGGGCTACTGATAAGCTATCCCCAAAGCTCCTGCCCTTACAAGGGCAGTCCACAACTACCCCTGCACACACATGCCCTGCACTCTCCCTGTGTCATAGTCCCAACGCGTTTCTTCCAAGCTAATTCATCAGGGGACTGGCTTGTATGAGGAGATAAAGTGCCTTGTGCTATGCTAGAGGACAAAGAGTCCTGCCACCCTCTGTGCTATCTTGCAGAGAATGAAGGGGCGTAGGGCCGGTATTTAAATAATAAGAGGTCTGGTAAAAGACCAGAGCGCTGGTGGGGTAATCAACCTAAATAAGTGGCAACAATGAATACGTGACAATGAGCCAATAAACTGTGGGTCAACAGAGATGAAACACCCACTGGCGAATATCAGAATAGTAAATAGTTAATAATGTCAGACGCATGCTGTATTGTATATGCGCTGTAATAACTATAACAAATGGAGACTCACTGTTATGTTGGCGTCACACGCCGAGAAACCATGCTCGTGTGCCGGTGAGAGACACACTTCTGTCATGCGCAGTATGAACCGGAAGTGGCCGCTGCTAGGTAACGCTAAAACTGACCGCCGATCAAAATAAAAGATATCGGTGAATTAGCGTTCATTAATAAAGGATAGCCAGCAAGGTACAGACTGTCTGTATATGAACCTAGCACTAGTGCCATTATTATAAATGATAATCAAACTGTACGCTGACCGGAAGAGGCTGTCACTAGGCAACGCATACCAACAATAAGCCTATGGCGGAGTAAAAACAGGGCGCGTGCGTGGGACTCATAGAGAGCCAGTAAACAATTGCAACATGCACGTTATATACAGGAAGTTACCGCTGCTAGGTTACACAGACACTGACCGCTGGAGATGCTTTAAAGTAACGGCCCATGGGCATAAAAAAGCCCATAATGGAAAAATGTGCCGGTGCAAAGGACATGTTATATGCCGATCAGAGTGGGCAGTTACTAAGAAACAATACACCTGAAAATAAGCAAGCGGACCAATAGACAATAGGTGTAAGCATGGTCCCCACATATGTATATATATACAGAAGAATCATAAATACACAATATAACTATTATAGCCGCAGAAAATCTAAAAACGGCATATAGCAATATAAATAATACTTCTGTAAAAAGTTACCACGAAAAAGATAAACCCCATACCACAGAACTGTGGAAGGTAAAAAATGATAATTATTAATCATGCACATCCAATGAAGAGTGTGGGTGACAATAATAAGGATTTAGGCATAATCAGATAATAGAATGACTGTGTACTACCAAAAGGCAGCCAAAAAAAAGGGGGAGATAGAAAAAAGAGGAGGAAAACAATTCAGATAAAACAACTATAATTAATCTGATCGTTCAGCCCATGTGGGCTAACGGTATTAAGGTAGAAAATCCACTTAGCCTCTCGCTGTAGTAACAGTTGGTCCCAATCACCCCCTCGTATGGGTTTGATCACCCTCTCAATTGCCATAAATTTGAGATGCCTAGGAGAGCCGTTGTGTGATTGATTAACATGTCGGGAAACGGAGGTGTCCCTGCCATGTGTTACATCCCCAACATGTTCCCCAACTCTTTTTTTGAATTCTCTGATGGTTTTCCCAACATACTCAATTCCACAAGAACAGGAAACTTTATAGACAACCCCTTTGGTACTACAATTAATAAATTGCTTGATGTTGTAGTTTCTGCCCGTAACATTACTCACAAAGTTATCGCCTGTGTCAATGTACTGGCAAACCGTACAATGTCCACATTTGAAACAGCCCTTTGTGTCACTCCTTAGCCATGTCTCATTTACAGGGCTTGAAAAATGGCTATGAACTAATCTGTCATTAAGTGACCGCGACTTTTTGTAAGTAATTGATGGGGTATGATCTAGGAAGTCTGAGATGTCCGAATCCATCTTTAATATGGACCAATGTTTTGCAACAATATCTCTCACATGGTTTGCACCATTATCAAAAGTGGTAATAAACCGTACCACCTCATTGTTCCGTGTCCTTGCAGTGGGGTTCAACAGCGAAGGTCTGTCCCTACTCCTCGCCTCATGATAGGCCCTGGAGAGGATCCTAGATGGATAACCCCTATCTCGAAAATTCCTCCTTAGTTCCTGAGCTTGAGACTCAAAGATGGCATCATCTGAGCAATTCCTCCGAATTCTCAGGTACTGCCCCTTAGGAATACCTCTCTTGAGATGTTGACAGTGGAAGCTAAATTTTTTTTTCTCTCAGCGCTGTAGCTCATTGGGCTGCCCTAGAAGGCTCCCTGATAGCTGTATTGCTGTGTGTACGCCACTGTGGAAACCAACTGCTTTTTTCAAAGCACATATCCTCTTGTTCCTTCCTTTCTGCACAGCTATCTTTTTTGCTTGTCCACACTTTTTATTTAATTTGTGCATCAGTCCACTCCTTATTGCTGCCTGCCATACCTGGCTGGGATTACTGCAGGGAGATAGAAATTGTAGGACAGTCCCTGTTTTTTTTTTTTTTTTGTGGGAGATTAAGATTGCCATTTATGCTAGAGTGCCATCCCTGTGTGTGCCATCTCTCACTGAGTGGGCCATAGAAAGCCTATTTATTTTTTTCCTTGATTTGGGTTCTAAAATCTACCTTAACAAAAAAACACTACGTCAATCAGTGGGAGAAAAATATTGGCCTCAGTCAGGGCTTGTGTGCCACTCCTGTGTGTGCCATCTCTCATTCAGTGGGCCATAGAAAGCCTTTTTTTTTTTTTTTTTTTATTATTTGGTTTCTAAAGTCTCCCTGAAAAAAAAATAAAATAAAAAAACAGTGGGAGATTAATATTGCCCTTTCAGCTTGTGTGCCAGTCTTGACTCCTGGGTGTGCCACCTCTCTCTCTCAAATTGTTGGCCATAGAATGCCTATTTATTTTTTTCCTTGATTTGGGTTCAAAAATCTACCTTAACAAAAAAACACTACATCAATCAGTGTGAGAAAAATATTGGCCTCAGTCAGGGCTTGTGTGCCACTCCTGTGTGTGCCATCTCTCACTCAGTGGGCCATAGAAAGCCTATTTATTTTTTTCCTTGATTTGGGTTCTAAAATCTACCTTAACAAAAAAACACTACGTCAATCAGTGGGAGAAAAATATTGGCCTCAGTCAGGGCTTGTGTGCCACTCCTGTGTGTGCCATCTCTCACTCAGTGGGCCATAGAAAGCCTATTTATTTTTTTCCTTGATTTGGGTTCTAAAATCTACCTTAACAAAAAACACTACATCAATCAGTGGGAGAAAAATATTGGCCTCAGTCAGGGCTTGTGTGCCACTCCTGTGTGTGCCATCTCTCACTAAGTGGGCCATAGAAAGCCTATTTATTTTTTTCCTTGATTTGGGTTCTAAAATCTACCTTAACAAAAAACACTACATCAATCAGTGGGAGAAAAATATTGGCCTCAGTCAGGGCTTGTGTGCCACTCCTGTGTGTGCCATCTCTCACTCAGTGGGCCATAGAAAGCCTATTTATTTTTTTCCTTGATTTGGGTTCTAAAATCTACCTTAACAAAAAAACACTACGTCAATCAGTGGGAGAAAAATATAGGCCTCAGTCAGGGCTTGTGTGCCACTCCTGTGTGTGCCATCTCTCATTCAGTGGGCCATAGAAAGCCTTTTTTTTTTATTATTATTTGGTTTCTAAAGTCTCCCTAAAAAATAAATAAATAAATAAATAAACAGTGGGAGATTAATATTGCCCTTTCAGCTTGTGTGCCAGTCTTGACTCCTGGGTGTGCCACCTCTCTCTCTCAAATTGTTGGCCATAGAATGCCTATTTATTTTTTTCCTTGATTTGGGTTCAAAAATCTACCTTAACAAAAAAACACTACATCAATCAGTGTGAGAAAAATATTGGCCTCAGTCAGGGCTTGTGTGCCACTCCTGTGTGTGCCATCTCTCACTCAGTGGGCCATAGAAAGCCTATTTATTTTTTTCCTTGATTTGGGTTCTAAAATCTACCTTAACAAAAAAACACTACGTCAATCAGTGGGAGAAAAATATTGGCCTCAGTCAGGGCTTGTGTGCCACTCCTGTGTGTGCCATCTCTCACTCAGTGGGCCATAGAAAGCCTATTTATTTTTTTCCTTGATTTGGGTTCTAAAATCTACCTTAACAAAAAACACTACATCAATCAGTGGGAGAAAAATATTGGCCTCAGTCAGGGCTTGTGTGCCACTCCTGTGTGTGCCATCTCTCACTAAGTGGGCCATAGAAAGCCTATTTATTTTTTTCCTTGATTTGGGTTCTAAAATCTACCTTAACAAAAAACACTACATCAATCAGTGGGAGAAAAATATTGGCCTCAGTCAGGGCTTGTGTGCCACTCCTGTGTGTGCCATCTCTCACTCAGTGGGCCATAGAAAGCCTATTTATTTTTTTCCTTGATTTGGGTTCTAAAATCTACCTTAACAAAAAAACACTACGTCAATCAGTGGGAGAAAAATATTGGCCTCAGTCAGGGCTTGTGTGCCACTCCTGTGTGTGCCATCTCTCATTCAGTGGGCCATAGAAAGCCTTTTTTTTTTTTTTTATTATTTGGTTTCTAAAGTCTCCCTAAAAAATAAATAAATAAATAAAAAAACAGTGGGAGATTAATATTGCCCTTTCAGCTTGTGTGCCAGTCTTGACTCCTGGGTGTGCCACCTCTCTCTCTCAAATTGTTGGCCATAGAATGCCTATTTATTTTTTTCCTTGATTTGGGTTCAAAAATCTACCTTAACAAAAAAACACTACATCAATCAGTGTGAGAAAAATATTGGCCTCAGTCAGGGCTTGTGTGCCACTCCTGTGTGTGCCATCTCTCACTCAGTGGGCCATAGAAAGCCTATTTATTTTTTTCCTTGATTTGGGTTCTAAAATCTACCCTAACAAAAAAACACTACGTCAATCAGTGGGAGAAAAATATTGGCCTCAGTCAGGGCTTGTGTGCCACTCCTGTGTGTGCCATCTCTCACTCAGTGGGCCATAGAAAGCCTATTTATTTTTTTCCTTGATTTGGGTTCTAAAATCTACCTTAACAAAAAACACTACATCAATCAGTGGGAGAAAAATATTGGCCTCAGTCAGGGCTTGTGTGCCACTCCTGTGTGTGCCAACTCTCACTCAGTGGGCCATAGAAAGCCTATTTATTTTTTTCCTTGATTTGGGTTCTAAAATCTACCTTAACAAAAAAACACTACGTCAATCAGTGGGAGAAAAATATTGGCCTCAGTCAGGGCTTGTGTGCCACTCCTGTGTGTGCCATCTCTCATTCAGTGGGCCATAGAAAGCCTTTTTTTTTTTTTTTTTTTATTATTTGGTTTCTAAAGTCTCCCTGAAAAAAAATAAATAAATAAAAAAACAGTGGGAGATTAATATTGCCCTTTCAGCTTGTGTGCCAGTCTTGACTCCTGGGTGTGCCACCTCTCTCTCTCAAATTGTTGGCCATAGAAAGCCTATTTATTTTTTTCCTTGATTTGGGTTCAAAAATCTACCTTAACAAAAAAACACTACATCAATCAGTGTGAGAAAAATATTGGCCTCAGTCAGGGCTTGTGTGCCACTCCTGTGTGTGCCATCTCTCATTCAGTGGGCCATAGAAAGCCTTTTTTTTTTTTTTTTTTTTATTATTTGGTTTCTAAAGTCTCCCTGAAAAAAAAATAAATAAATAAAAAAAACAGTGGGAGATTAATATTGCCCTTTCAGCTTGTGTGCCAGTCTTGACTCCTGGGTGTGCCACCTCTCTCTCTCAAATTGTTGGCCATAGAATGCCTATTTATTTTTTTCCTTGATTTGGGTTCAAAAATCTACCTTAACAAAAAAACACTACATCAATTAGTGTGAGAAAAATATTGGCCTCAGTCAGGGCTTGTGTGCCACTCCTGTGTGTGCCATCTCTCACTCAGTGGGCCATAGAAAGCCTATTTATTTTTTTCCTTGATTTGGGTTCTAAAATCTACCTTAACAAAAAAACACTACGTCAATCAGTAGGAGAAAAATATTGGCCTCAGTCAGGGCTTGTGTGCCACTCCTGTGTGTGCCATCTCTCACTCAGTGGGCCATAGAAAGCCTATTTATTTTTTTCCTTGATTTGGGTTCTAAAATCTACCTTAACAAAAAAACACTACGTCAATCAGTGGGAGAAAAATATTGGCCTCAGTTAGGGCTTCTGTGCCACTCCTGTGTGTGCCATCTCTCACTCAGTGGGCCATAGAAAGCCTATTTATTTTTTTCCTTGATTTGGGTTCTAAAATCTACCTTACCAAAAAACACTACATCAATCAGTGGGAGAAAAATATTGGCCTCAGTCAGGGCTTGTGTGCCACTCCTGTGTGTGCCATCTCTCACTCAGTGGGCCATAGAAAGCCTATTTATTTGTTTCCTTGATTTGGGTTCTAAAATCTACCTTAACAAAAAAACACTGCGTCAATCAGTGGGAGAAAAATATTGGCCCCAGTCAGGGCTTGTGTGCAACTCCCGTGTGTGCCATCTCTCATTCAGTGGGCCATAGAAAGCCTTTTTTTTTTTTTTTTTTTATTATTTGGTTTCTAAAGTCTCCCTGAAAAAAAAAAAAAAAAAAATAGGTGGGAGATTAATATTGACATTTGTGCTTGAGTGACAGTCCTTCGTGTGTGTCATCTCTGTGATTTGGTGCCACAGAAAACAGAGTGTGTAACATTGTGCCTGATTTTCCTTGTGGTCTCACCAACCTGTTAAGGGATATTGAAATCATACTGAAGTTATAGCTCACCGTGTAAGTTGTTTGACAGCAACAAATAAAGTTACTTTGGTTAAGTTTTTAAAACAATGAGGAAGTCTGGTGCAAGAGGTCGTGGCCGTGGGCGTTCATTGTCAGCTGGTAATGATGGTAGTGGTAGTGGAGCATCAGGTGGTCGTGGGGATAAAAATATTCCACCTAAGTCTGGAGCTGTGGAGCCAGTTTCGTCGTCTGGCTACACAAGGCCTCGAAAGCTTTCTTTTCTGGGAGTAGGAAAACCGCTTTTAAAGCCGGAGCAGCAACAGCAGGTTTTGGCTTACATTGCAGACTCAGCCTCTAGCTCTTTTGCCTCCTCTTCTGAAACTGGTAAATGTAAAAGCAGCGCGTCGCTTGTGGATGTTCACGGTCAGGGACAAGTCGCTTCCTTGTCGTCCTCAGCAAAAACTACAACAAGAGAGAAGGATGCAGCAGGCGACACAATGGGTTACTCCATGGAGCTCTTTACACATACCGTCCCTGGCTTAGAAAGTGAAACACTTAACAGGCCATGCCCATTACAAGTAGATTCTGACATGGAGTGCACTGATGCACAGCCACAGCCAGAGTACTATGCTGCTCCTTTGACTGAGACCACAACATTGCCCTCTCAGGGTACTGATCCGCAATCAGACCCTGATGAGACTATGTTGCCCCGCCACAAACGCTATACCACCGACCGACACAGTGACACAGACGAAGTTTCACACGAGCTCGAAGAGGAGGTAATAGATGACCCAGTTGTTGACCCCGATTGGCAGCCATTGGGGGAACAGGGTGCAGGCGGCAGTAGTTCAGAAGCGGAGGTGGAGGAGGGGCCGCAGCAGGCATCAACATCGCAACAGGTTCCATCTGCCGGGCCCGTATCTGGCCCAAAACGCGTGTCAAAGCAAAAACCTGTTGGAGGACAGCGTGGCCATCCGGTTAAAGCTCAGTCTGCAATCCCTGAAAAGGGATCCGATGCTAGGAAGAGTGCAGTCTGGCATTTTTTTAAACAACATCCAATTGATCAGCGCAAAGTCATCTGTCAAAAATGTTCAACTAGCTTAAGCAAAGGTCAGAATCTGAAAAGTCTCAATACTAGTTGCATGCATAGACACTTAACCACCATGCATTTTCAAGCCTGGACTAACTACCAAACGTCCCTTAAGGTTGTAGCACCCTCGGCCAATGAAGCTAGTCAGCAACGCAACATCCCTTCCGTCACTGTAAGGCCACCATTTTCCGCACCACCGGCAGTATCTGTACAGGTTTCTTTGACAGCCAAAAGCAGTCAGGGTCAGGGAATCACCAGTTTTGTAGGAGGAAATATTGCATCTAGGGCACCGGCGGAAACAATACCGTCTCCAACCGTCTCTCAGTCTGCCATGTCCACCGGCACACCCGCAAGTTCCACGATCTCCATCTCTCCAGTTCAGCTCACACTACATGAGACTCTGGTTAGAAAAAGGAAGTACTTATCCTCGCATCCGCGTACACAGGGTTTTAACGCCCGCATAGCTAGACTAATCTCGTTAGAGATGATGCCCTACCGGTTAGTTGAAAGCGAAGCTTTCAAAGTCCTGATGGAGTACGCTGAACCACGATATGAGCTACCCAGTCGACACTTTTTTTCCAGAAAAGCCATCCCAGCCCTGCACCAGCATGTTAAACAGCGCATCGTCCATGCACTCAGGCAATCTGTGAGTACAAAGGTGCACCTGACTACAGATGCATGGACCAGTAGGCATGGCCAGGGACGTTATGTGTCCATCACGGCACACTGGGTGAATGTGGTGGATGCAGGGTCCACAGGGGACATCAATTTCAGGACAGTTGTGCCTAGCCCACGGTCTAGGAAACAGTTGGCTGTAGGCGTTCGCACCCCCTCCTCCTCCTCCTCCTCATCCTCCTGCAGAAGCTACAGCTCTTCCACAGACCGCAGTCGGCCAACCACTCCATCGGCAGATGACACTGTTGCACACCAGTTGTCCCATTATGGGCCAGCTACTGGCAAGCGTCAGCAGGCTGTATTGGCTATGAAGTGTTTGGGCGACAACAGACACACCGCGGAAGTTCTGTCCGAGTTCTTGCAACAAGAAACGCAGTCGTGGCTGGGCACAGTAGATCTTGACGCAGGCAAGGTAGTGAGTGATAACGGAAGGAATTTCATGGCTGCCATCTCCCTTTCCCAACTGAAACACATTCCTTGCCTGGCTCACACCTTAAACCTGGTGGTGCAGTGCTTATTGAAAACTTATCCTGGGTTCTCCGACCTGCTCCTCAAAGTGCGTGGACTTTGCTCACATATCCGACGTTCGCCCGTACATGCCAGCCGTATGCAGAACTATCAGCGGTCTTTGAACCTTCCCCAGCATCGCCTAATCATAGACGTTGCAACAAGGTGGAACTCAACACTGCACATGCTTCAGAGACTGTGCCAACAGAGGTGGGCTGTTATGTTTTTGTGGGAGGATACACATACACGGGCAGGCAGTAGGATGGCAGACATGGAGTTGTCAGGTGTGCAGTGGTCCAAGATACAAGACATGTGTCAAGTCCTTCAGTGTTTTGAGGAATGCACACGGCTGGTTAGTGCAGACAACGCCGTAATAAGCATGAGCATCCCCCTAATGCGTCTGCTGATGCAAAGTTTGACGCACATAAAGGAGCAGGCGTCTGCACCAGAGGAAGAGGAAAGCCTTGATGACAGTCAGCCATTGTCTGGTCAGGACAGTGTACAGGACGAGGTAGCAGGCGAAGAGGAGGTGGAGGACGAGGAGGATGATGGGGATGAGTATATTTTTAATGCGGAAGCTTTCCCGGGGGCACTGGAAATTGGTTGCGTGACAAGGCCAGGTTCTGTTTTTTTGAGGGACACAAGTGACGTAGATTTGCCTGAAATTGCCCCTCAACCAATCACAACCGGAGATTTGACAACTGGAACTTTGGCCCACATGGCAGATTATGCCTTACGTATCCTAAAAAGGGACACACGCATTACGAAAATGATGAACGATGACGATTACTGGTTGGCCTGCCTCCTTGATCCACGCTATAAAGGCAAATTGCAAAATATTATGCCACATGAGAACTTGGAACTAATATTAGCAACCAAACAATCAACTCTTGTTGACCGTTTGCTTCAGGCATTCCCAGCACACAGCGCACGTGATCGTTCTCACACGAGCTCCAGGGGGCAGCAGACTAGGAGTGTTAGGGGTGCACACATCAGAAGTGGCGTTGGACAGAGGGGTTTTCTGACCAGGTTGTGGAGTGATTTTGCTATGACCGCAGACAGGACAGGTACTGCTGCATCAATTGAAAGTGACAGGAGACAACATTTGTCCAGTATGGTTACTAACTATTTTTCATCCCTTATCGATGTTCTCCCTCAACCGTCATTCCCATTTGATTACTGGGCATCAAAATTAGACACCTGGCCAGAATTGGCAGAATATGCATTGCAGGAGCTTGCTTGCCCGGCAGCAAGTGTCCTATCAGAAAGAGTATTCAGTGCTGCAGGTTCAATATTAACCGAAAAAAGGACTCGTCTGGCTACCCAAAATGTTGACGATGTAACATTCATTAAAATGAACCACAACTGGATTTCGAAATCTTTTGCCCCACCTTGCCCGGCCGACACCTAGCTTTCCTATGAAAAGCTCTTGCCTGTGGACTACTGTGAATTACTTTTCTAATGTATAATTTGCTGCAGCTGATTGTCCAGCATACGACATGTTTACACCTCCCTAAATGGCCAAACTCCCCACACGGGGCCGTGGTATCGCGACTTGGCGCAAGCACCCGTGAGACTGCTGTTTCTCTGAAGAGGTGGGTGTGCCCGCTTTTGGTCGACGGCACTGCCACTGGGTCCCTCATAGTACAATGTAGTGTCTCTGGCGGTGGTGGTGCGCACCCAACGTCAGACACACCGTTGTAACATGAGGGGCCCTGGGGCGGTCCTGCCGGCCACAAGAGAGTTCCCCCCTCCCCCAGCTCAAACTGTGCTCTACCACGTGCAAAATTATGTCACACAGCTCCACCAATGTTTAGTCTATTCGCTGACATCATTCAATGACTGGCACTGACAATACAAATTTGTAGACATCTATGATGCAACTTAAAGTAGTCTGTGTCTGTGTCCTATATTGGCACCATTAAATAGTTACTGCCAAATTACTATGTCAGAAACTCAGCAGATGAGCCCACCCCTGTACCTAAGTATGCCACCTTTTTTTTTTTTTTTTTTTGGTTGTTTTGCGAGACATTAACATCTATTTATATTTTGGGAGTACTGGGACAGACACTCCTTGCAATACTCCTCCACTGACCACAATGCTGCCTGCCTGTGCATCCATGTAACCGATGTAAAACTGCCATGAGCCTATGTTTTGTTATTTTAGGCCTTTGATAGCCTGTCTGCGGTCCCTTCTTTAAATACTCCTCCACTGACCACCAAGCTGCCTGTGTATCCATGTAACCGATGTAAAACTGCCATGAGCCTATTGTTTGTTATTTTAGGCCTTTGATAGCCTGTCTGCGGTCCCTACTTTAAATACTCCTCCACTGACCACCAAGCTGCCTGTGTATCCATGTAACCGATGTAAAACTGCCATGAGCCTATTGTTTGTTATTTTAGGCCTTTGATAGCCTGTCTGCGGTCCCTACTTTAAATACTCCTCCACTGACCACCAAGCTGCCTGTGTATCCATGTAACCGATGTAAAACTGCCATGAGCCTATGTTTTGTTATTTTAGGCCTTTGATAGCCTGTCTGCGGTCCCTTCTTTAAATACTCCTCCACTGACCACCAAGCTGCCTGTGTATCCATGTAACCGATGTAAAACTGCCATGAGCCTATGTTTTGTTATTTTAGGCCTTTGATAGCCTGTCTGCGGTCCCTACTTTAAATACTCCTCCACTGACCACCAAGCTGCCTGTGTATCCATGTAACCGATGTAAAACTGCCATGAGCCTATGTTTTGTTATTTTAGGCCTTTGATAGCCTGTCTGCGGTCCCTTCTTTAAATACTCCTCCACTGACCACCAAGCTGCCTGTGTATCCATGTAACCGATGTAAAACTGCCATGAGCCTATTGTTTGTTATTTTAGGCCTTTGATAGCCTGTCTGCGGTCCCTACTTTAAATACTCCTCCACTGACAACAATGCTGCCTGTGTATCCATGTAACCGATGTAAAACTGCCATGAGCCTATTGTTTGTTATTTTAGGCCTTTGATAGCCTGTCTGCGGTCCCTTCTTTAAATACTCCTCCACTGACCACCAAGCTGCCTGTGTATCCATGTAACCGATGTAAAACTGCCATGAGCCTATTGTTTGTTATTTTAGGCCTTTGATAGCCTGTCTGCGGTCCCTACTTTAAATACTCCTCCACTGACCACCAAGCTGTCTGTGTATCCATGTAACCGACGTAAAACTGCCATGAGCCTATTTTTAGGTATTTTAGGCCTAGGAAGCCTGTCTGCAGTCCCTAATTCAAGTTGTCCTCAAATGAATGAAGCTGATCTTCTACCTTCTGCCTCTCATTTACTGCTGTTTTTTTTTTTAAAAAATGGTGTTTAGGGCCTACTAACGGTTTCTGCCCCTCCCTGGTGTTGCCCTCAACTGAATACAGCTGAGCTTCAACCTTCTGCCTCTCATTAACTGGTGTTTTGTTTAAAAAACAAAATGGTGTTTAGGGCCTACTAACGGTTTCTGCCCCTCCCTGGTGTTGCCCTCAACTGAATACAGCTGAGCTTCAACCTTCTGCCTCTCATTAACTGGTGTTTTGTTTAAAAAACAAAATGGTGTTTAGGGCCTACTAACGGTTTCTGCCCCTCCCTGGTGTTGCCCTCAACTGAATACAGCTGAGCTTCAACCTTCTGCCTCTCATTAACTGGTGTTTTGTTTAAAAAACAAAATGGTGTTTAGGGCCTACTAACGGTTTCTGCCCCTCCCTGGTGTTGCCCTCAACTGAATACAGCTGAGCTTCAACCTTCTGCCTCTCATTAACTGGTGTTTTGTTTAAAAAACAAAATGGTGTTTAGGGCCTACTAACGGTTTCTGCCCCTCCCTGGTGTTGTCCTCAACTGTATAAAGCTGAGCTTCAGTCTTTAGGCTTTTGGCCTATAGTAGCAGATATTAAACTGCATTTGGCCTACTAGTGTGGTTGGGCCCTTAAAACAGTGTCTGCTGCTCCTGGGTTTGCTACTCCACTGAACAAAGCAATGCTGCCTGTTTAGTCATGTTACCAATTTTGAACTGCATTTAGCCCACTTTATTCTTTGGGCCCATATCTGTTTCCCCCTCATCCTGCCCATTGCCCAGCCAGTGATAGATGAGTCTGCTGGTACATTGACCCATAATGCAACATTCCCCGTGCACGCTACACTGCAAGATTGTGACCCTGTTGAAAGTCAGGTCCCCCTTCCCGCATAAAATACCACCTTACACGGGGACAAAGAGGAAGGTGCAGATGAAGGTGCAGGTTCCTTCATCAGGTGGGGGGAGGAATACTCGTTGGCGACGTCACTGCCACAGGGCCCCTCATAGTACGCAAAAGTGTTGCTACCGGTGGGAGGCGCCCCCGCCGTGCAAACACACCGCTGTACTTTGATCGGTGACTACCCAGCTAACGGTGCAGCTACGACACTTAAGTAAGCCCACCACGAAGTCCATCCCGACCATCTCCCAGGGCCTGTCTGCCACTGGCAGGGGGTAAAGTAGCCCAGCCGGCCGTTGCCGAGTAGACCGATTCTTGGCGCAGGAGACTCATGCCCGAATATTATCCCCGACATCACGAGCCATAAGCGGCCACCAGTATGTTCTTGCCAGAAGCTCAAATGTCCTCTTGATCCCGAAATGTGTACCCTCCTTGGACAAAGGAGCCCAACAGAGAAACTCCGGTCGCAAATTTGATGGTACAAAAGTCTTGCCCGGGGGAACAGACTCTAGTGAATCCGGAGCCACGGTTCTCAGGCTCTCAGAAGGGACAATAAGCCAAGGCTCCTCCTCCTCTGATGACGCTACGGAGCGGGAGAGAGCGTCGGCACGAATGTTCTTCAACCTGGAGAAAAAAGTTTGGGTGAAATGGAACCGGGAGAAGAACAGGGACCATCTGGCCTGGCGAGCATTTTGCCGCTGGGCTGTCTGTTAGTACACAAAATTTTTTTGGTCTGTAACAACTTTAGGAGGTGTCTCCACTCTGAGAAAGCCAACTTCATGGCTAGCAACTCCCTGTCCACGATGGAATAATTCCTCTCCGCTGGTGAGAAGGTCTTGTAGAAGAAGCAAGGATGCTTCCGACCTTGAGCATCCTTTTGGAAGAGGACTGCTCCAGCACCAACGGATGAGGCATCCACCTCTATTATAAATGGCTTATCTACATCGGGGCGATGTAGGATGGGAGCGCTAGCGAAGTGTGACTTAATAGTGAGTAGGGCCTTGGAGACCTCCTCCGACCACAACTTGGGATTTGCTCCCTTCTTGGTGAGGGCAACCAAGGGAGCTACCAAAGATGAGAGGTGTGGGATGAACTGGCGATAGTAATTAATGAACCCCATAATGCGCTGCACTGCTTTAAGAGAATGGGGTTCTTGCCAGTCCATTACAGCCTGTAGCTTGGCAGGATCCATAGCCAATCCCTGGTCAGAGATGATATAGCCAATGAAAGGCAAAGACTCCTGCTCAAACACACACTTCAGTTTGCCCGTAAGAGGTCAAAAAATTTGCAAACATCTCTCTGATTGGAGTCAATATCTGGAGAGTAGATGAGAATATCATCCAGATAGACTACGACCGAGGTGGTGAGCATCACCCGGAAGATGTCGTTCACAAAGTCTTGGAAAATGGCTGGGGCATTACAGAGTCTATCAAAGA
The DNA here is from genome assembly GCF_051348905.1 of Ranitomeya variabilis. Classification (NCBI taxonomy): domain Eukaryota; kingdom Metazoa; phylum Chordata; class Amphibia; order Anura; family Dendrobatidae; genus Ranitomeya; species Ranitomeya variabilis. The sequence continues at coordinate 391,191,268 of NC_135234.1, forward strand.
GCTCAGATATCAAGGGCAAAGGATACTTATTCTTAAGTAATGGCGTTAAGACCCAAGTAGTCTATGCATGGACGTAGTTCTCCCCATATTGACAGCAGCATCAGAGGGGCTAAACGCCCACGATCAATGCTAGCAGGGCGTCACCTCTCATATTGAGTTGACACCCACATTTGATCGTGACGGTGCTTTGTGTGAGCTCATATGATCCCACAGCACTGTACATATATGGCGCATGTTGGGAAGGGGTTAAGAAAGAAGTGTGTAAAGACAGAAGACACAACCTTCAAAGAAATCATGCATTTTGGAAATTAAGAAAAGTAAACACTGAATCAGAAGGCAAACATTTTAATAAAATTCACAATACTAATAACAATACCACACACAATACAATACAACCACTCACCGATTCATCAAACCTACATACTAAAGATGACCTGCTAATAGTTGTTATAACATTTTACTGTCTTTATAAGTATAACAGCAGCTCTAGAATGTTGTCTTTATGTTTTTTTTTATCTATTTTGAAACACTACTGCTTTTGACAGAACAAACTTGACATTTCAGTCTGTCTTAAAATATTGTGCACAGGGCAACAAGCTCAGAGTACAAAACCAGCACTAAAACTACATATAAATTATGCAAAAGGAATCAATGAAGAAAGTAATGCAATAAAAGGAACAAATAATGTCATGTCAAATGCATACAGGTTGCTGGGGAGAGGATGTATGCCTACAAAAAAGTGCTGAATGATTGCCCACTGTCCTTAAAAGGTGATGATACCTATGGTGATAATTACAATCAGTTCCTTCTATAAAATCTTGCAATGGCTTTAAAATATAACACATTAAGTAGCAATGAAGAAAGTGTTTAAGTAGGAAAGATGGATATGCTTCTTAGACCAGCTAATTTTCCTTACTGCTCAGTTCACAGATCTGGGGGTATGACCTAGAATAATGGCCCAACAGACGGAACTTGATAACATTTCACCTGAGAAGAGCTGACAAGTGTCCATTCAGTTTTTCTTATATATATAACAGTAAAGGCATAACAATCATTTCCAAACCATGAAATCTTTGAGATCTCTTAGAGCCACAATTACAAAAAATATATAATGTGACTCATTAGAAACACATATATAAGACACTTTATAAGCGTGTCCCGAGGAACACTCCGGTATAAAACATCAGAAAATATAAAAAGAAGTATTTTGCTTATAAAAAAGAAAATACTGGAGAGATATCAAATGCAGACATTTTAACATTAAAAACAAAAACACATACAACAAAAAACAGGTACAGTACAAAAATTGGCCACCAGCTACAAAAACTTTCTCCTGCAAGTAGTTAACTGAAAGGTTTTTTTCCGTTGAAAACACAGATATGGCATCCACCGAGTGTTGTCCTGTCGCGTCTTCTTTATATTATTGCCAAGAAGCTGCAACTGAATAAAGTTGTGCTTCAACCTTATGGCTTTCGGCCTATTGTATCAGATATTAACCCTCCGTCAGGCGCAATATAGATTCTCGTCAGTTCAGGCGCAATGTGCCTGACAAGCACAGGTCAGAAAACCACCTATAGTAGCTACATATTTCAATTTCAGGACTATAGAAGTAGTCAGTGACCTTCATAGGAATGTATTAAAAGAGATTACACCAAATCAGATGCAAAAAAACCCATTTATTAACCATAAACTTATTAAAACTAAAAGTACCACTTTTCGGTAGGAACGCCAAATAGGCTCCAGTTATCTTTACTTAACTATTGCTTAAATATTAAATTATGGCAAAAAACTTAAAGGATATTGCACTTAGATGTTTTAATTATTTTCTACTCATCTTCAGTGGTTTCAATTGCAGCAGAAGCAGCACAGGTACACTTAGAAAAGCAAGGCTGGCAGACGAAAGTTGCATGGGAAAGGCAGATTGATTCTTTACATATTTTGCAGTCATATTTAGAAAGCCTTCTGAAACCAGATACAAATGAGCAGGTAGTACAACTGCGTCTTTTAGAAGGTGGTAGAGTCGGTGTTTGTACTGGAATGTCCGTGGGACGATATCTCTTCAAACGGTGTTGCAGGGCAAGGGGCATTCCAACCGTCTTTGTACTTCTTAGGCTTAGCTCTCCACTCACCAGTTCATTAGACAATTGTTTTAGTTACATTCTTCTGCACATTTGTTTAAGTTCATTACCGAGGTAAATTACTTGTGAGTTGATGCCACCCACATTCAGCATTGTAAAGAAGATTACCATCGGCCAGCGTTTGGTATTTCGACTTACATTGAAATTGCCACACATTTGGTCAGCAGTGTCAACGCCGCTTTTGGTCAAATTATAAAAAGTTATGATTTCTGGTTTCCTTAGCTCCCCAGACTCTGGATCAATGGTGTAATCATTATGTAATGAAGAGACCAAAATCACATTTTTCCTCTCGCGTGGGATGTAAGAAACTAAAATCTTTCCATTACTGAACCCAAACATAGTGCTATACTGTGGTTTGCCTTTTGTATATAGAAAATCTGGAGGCAACTGCCTTTTGTTTTTTCTAACTGTTCCCACATATGACAGCTTTTTCGTTTTTAAAAAATCAATCAGATCAAAGTCAGTAAACCAGTTGTCAGCAGTGATATTTCGACCAGATCCAAACATTGGCTCAGCAATTCTCTTTACCACATCACTAGGCTTGTTGCTCACATTGAAAGGACCTGGTGGCTGTCTTCCACAATAAACTTCCATGTTCATAGTGTACATCATCCTTGCATCAACCATGGCAAAAATTTTAATTCCATATTTGTTTGGCTTCGATGGTATATATTGCCGAAAACCACATCTTCCACGGAAAACTGGAAGCATCTCATCAATAGTGAGGTTTTGCCCCGGGCAATAGCTTTTTTGAAAATTCATAATAAATTGTTGAAATATGTCCCGAATTGGTGCAAGCTGGTCATAACCTTTTTGTTCTGTCCGGGTACTTCGATCATCGAAACGGAGGCAACGGATCAGGACTTTGAATCGTTTCAGATTCATCACAAGGCTGAATTTTTCGATGGCATCACCGTCTGTCCCCCACAGCTCCGCCACACTTTGCCTATTTGCTGTGAAAGCACCAGCTAGGTATAACAAGCCAATAAATGCCTTGAGTTCAAGCACATCAGTGTTTTTGATGTCCCTCTCTCTGGAGAATTGCTCTTTGATTGTGTCAATATACTGGTTAGTGAACTGAACAATAGTTTCCAACATGCTATCTGTAATTAGATTACTCCAACATTCCACTGCAGTTTTAGCTTTTCTAGCACTTCCAATAACTCCAGGAAGGTGTGTAATAATATTGTGGGATTCTCTGCGCTGTTTGTTCTTGGGTGCCTTTTTGTTCCACTTTGTATTTTTATCTTTGCCCAAATAATAAGCTAGATCTGTGTCTGTTTCCTCTGTATCAGTGTCATCACCATCCTGCTCTGTTCCAGAATCAGTGTTACATTCTGCTACCTCATCTTCAGATGAAATGTCACTAGATTCCTCTAAATCCTCAGTTACTGCCAGTTCTTCCTCATCATCTTCTAACAAAAAAATCTTCATTTCTTCTAAATGAAGGGGTTTAGATGAATCATACTGTTTTCTGGACATTGCAGCAGAAAATCTGAAGCAAGAGAGAAAGAGTATGTGTTAGGGCGCAATGTGCCTTAGAAGCCACCCTCCTTTTGTCTAAGAAAACAGTACATATGTACACTAACTTAGCATTAATCCTTCATAAAACAAGCTAAATACACAATCATGATGAATAAAAAAAGAAAATACTAACCGTTCAATTTGTGTTGAAATCAGGCGCAATGTGCCTGAGAAGCCAAAGTGTTGATATCTGCTCACTAGAAGGTCTGCTGAGTCACTGTGATATCAGGTTTCACAGAGCCTGTAGAGTCAGGAATCAGGAGATAACTAGGATGGGTGGGGTTTTCTGATAAGTGGGCAAGGAGAGAGAAGTCAAACTAATTACTGTGTGCCTGTCAGATGTATTGCGCGTGACGGAGGGTTAAACTGCATTTGGCCTTCAACTTTGGTTACGGCCTACTAACGGTGTCTGCCCCTCCTTGGTGTTGTCCTCAACTGAATAAAGCTGTGCTTCAACCTTCTGTTCCAAATTACGATTTTTAAAAATGAACTTGGCTGTTCCGGCCTACTAAAGGTGTCTGCCCCTGCCTGGTGTTGTCCTCAACTGAATAAAGCTGTGCTTCAACCTTCTGTTCCAAATTACGATTTTTAAAAATGAACTTGGCTGTTCCGGCCTACTAAAGGTGTCTGCCCCTGCCTGGTGTTGTCCTCAACTGAATAAAGCTGTGCTTCAACCTTCTGTTCCAAATTACGATTTTTAAAAATGAACTTGGCTGTTCCGGCCTACTAAAGGTGTCTGCCCCTGCCTGGTGTTGTCCTCAACTGAATAAAGCTGTGCTTCAACCTTCTGTTCCAAATTACGATTTTTAAAAATGAACTTGGCTGTTCCGGCCTACTAAAGGTGTCTGCCCCTGCCTGGTGTTGTCCTCAACTGAATAAAGCTGTGCTTCAACCTTCTGTTCCAAATTACGATTTTTAAAAATGAACTTGGCTGTTCCGGCCTACTAAAGGTGTCTGCCCCTGCCTGGTGTTGTCCTCAACTGAATAAAGCTGTGCTTCAACCTTCTGTTCCAAATTACGATTTTTAAAAATGAACTTGGCTGTTCCGGCCTACTAAAGGTGTCTGCCCCTGCCTGGTGTTGTCCTCAACTGAATAAAGCTGTGCTTCAACCTTCTGTTCCAAATTACGATTTTTAAAAATGAACTTGGCTGTTCCGGCCTACTAAAGGTGTCTGCCCCTGCCTGGTGTTGTCCTCAACTGAATAAAGCTGTGCTTCAACCTTCTGTTCCAAATTACGATTTTTAAAAATGAACTTGGCTGTTCCGGCCTACTAAAGGTGTCTGCCCCTGCCTGGTGTTGTCCTCAACTGAATAAAGCTGTGCTTCAACCTTCTGTTCCAAATTACGATTTTTAAAAATGAACTTGGCTGTTCCGGCCTACTAAAGGTGTCTGCCCCTGCCTGGTGTTGTCCTCAACTGAATAAAGCTGTGCTTCAACCTTCTGTTCCAAATTACGATTTTTAAAAATGAACTTGGCTGTTCCGGCCTACTAAAGGTGTCTGCCCCTGCCTGGTGTTGTCCTCAACTGAATAAAGCTGTGCTTCAACCTTCTGTTCCAAATTACGATTTTTAAAAATGAACTTGGCTGTTCCGGCCTACTAAAGGTGTCTGCCCCTCCCTGGTGTTGTCCTCAACTGAATAAAGCTGTGCTTCAACCTTCTGTTCCAAATTAAGATTTTTAAAAATGAACTTGGCTGTTCCGGCCTACTAAAGGTGTCTGCCCCTGCCTGGTGTTGTCCTCAACTGAATAAAGCTGTGCTTCAACCTTCTGTTCCAAATTACGATTTTTAAAAATGAACTTGGCTGTTCCGGCCTACTAAAGGTGTCTGCCCCTGCCTGGTGTTGTCCTCAACTGAATAAAGCTGTGCTTCAACCTTCTGTTCCAAATTACGATTTTTAAAAATGAACTTGGCTGTTCCGGCCTACTAAAGGTGTCTGCCCCTGCCTGGTGTTGTCCTCATCTGAATAAAGCTGTGCTTCAACCTTCTGTTCCAAATTACGATTTTTAAAAATGAACTTGGCTGTTCCGGCCTACTAAAGGTGTCTGCCCCTGCCTGGTGTTGTCCTCAACTGAATAAAGCTGTGCTTCAACCTTCTGTTCCAAATTACGATTTTTAAAAATGAACTTGGCTGTTCCGGCCTACTAAAGGTGTCTGCCCCTGCCTGGTGTTGTCCTCAACTGAATAAAGCTGTGCTTCAACCTTCTGTTCCAAATTACGATTTTTAAAAATGAACTTGGCTGTTCCGGCCTACTAAAGGTGTCTGCCCCTGCCTGGTGTTGTCCTCAACTGAATAAAGCTGTGCTTCAACCTTCTGTTCCAAATTACGATTTTTTAAAATGAACTTGGCTGTTCCGGCCTACTAAAAGTGTCTGCCCCTGCCTGGTGTTGTCCTCAACTGAATAAAGCTGTGCTTCAACCTTCTGTTCCAAATTATGATTTTTAAAAATGAACTTGGCTGTTCCGGCCTACTAAAGGTGTCTGCCCCTGCCTGGTGTTGTCCTCAACTGAATAAAGCTGTGCTTCAACCTTCTGTTCCAAATTACGATTTTTAAAAATGAACTTGGCTGTTCCGGCCTACTAAAGGTGTCTGCCCCTGCCTGGTGTTGTCCTCAACTGAATAAAGCTGTGCTTCAACCTTCTGTTCCAAATTACGATTTTTAAAAATGAACTTGGCTGTTCCGGCCTACTAAAGGTGTCTGCCCCTGCCTGGTGTTGTCCTCAACTGAATAAAGCTGTGCTTCAACCTTCTGTTCCAAATTACGATTTTTAAAAATGAACTTGGCTGTTCTGGCCTACTAAAAGTGTCTGCCCCTGCCTGGTGTTGTCCTCAACTGAATAAAGCTGTGCTTCAACCTTCTGTTCCAAATTACGATTTTTAAAAATGAACTTGGCTGTTCCGGCCTACTAAAGGTGTCTGCCTGGTGTTGTCCTCAACTGAATAAAGCTGTGCTTCAACCTTCTGTTCCAAATTACGATTTTTAAAAATGAACTTGGCTGTTCTGGCCTACTAAAGGTGTCTGCCCCTGCCTGGTGTTGTCCTCAACTGAATAAAGCTGTGCTTTAACCTTCTGTTCCAAATTACGATTTTTAAAAATGAACTTGGCTGTTCCGGCCTACTAAAGGTGTCTGCCCCTGCCTGGTGTTGTCCTCAACTGAATAAAGCTGTGCTTCAACCTTCTGTTCCAAATTACGATTTTTAAAAATGAACTTGGCTGTTCCGGCCTCCTAAAGGTGTCTGCCCCTGCCTGGTGTTGTCCTCAACTGAATAAAGCTGTGCTTCAACCTTCTGTTCCAAATTACGATTTTTAAAAATGAACTTGGCTGTTCCGGCCTACTAAAGGTGTCTGCCCCTGCCTGGTGTTGTCCTCAACTGAATAAAGCTGTGCTTCAACCTTCTGTTCCAAATTACGATTTTTAAAAATGAACTTGGCTGTTCCGGCCTACTAAAGGTGTCTGCCCCTGCCTGGTGTTGTCCTCAACTGAATAAAGCTGTGCTTCAACCTTCTGTTCCAAATTACGATTTTTAAAAATGAACTTGGCTGTTCCGGCCTACTAAAGGTGTCTGCCCCTGCCTGGTGTTGTCCTCAACTGAATAAAGCTGTGCTTCAACCTTCTGTTCCAAATTACGATTTTTAAAAATGAACTTGGCTGTTCCGGCCTACTAAAGGTGTCTGCCCCTGCCTGGTGTTGTCCTCAACTGAATAAAGCTGTGCTTCAACCTTCTGTTCCAAATTACGATTTTTAAAAATGAACTTGGCTGTTCCGGCCTACTAACGGTGTCTGCCCCTCCCTGGTGTTGTCCTCAACTGAAGAAAGTCGTGCTTCAACCTTCTGTTCCAAATTACGATTTTTAAAAATGAACTTGGCTGTTCCGGCCTACTAAAGGTGTCTGCCCCTGCCTGGTGTTGTCCTCAACTGAATAAAGCTGTGCTTCAACCTTCTGTTCCAAATTACGATTTTTGAAAATGAACTTGGCTGTTCCAGCCTACTAAAGGTGTCTGCCCCTGCCTGGTGTTGTCCTCAACTGAATAAAGCTGTGCTTCAACCTTCTGTTCCAAATTACGATTTTTAAAAATGAACTTGGCTGTTCCGGCCTACTAAAGGTGTCTGCCCCTGCCTGGTGTTGTCCTCAACTGAATAAAGCTGTGCTTCAACCTTCTGTTCCAAATTACGATTTTTAAAAATGAACTTGGCTGTTCCGGCCTACTAAAGGTGTCTGCCCCTGCCTGGTGTTGTCCTCAACTGAATAAAGCTGTGCTTCAACCTTCTGTTCCAAATTACGATTTTTAAAAATGAACTTGGCTGTTCCGGCCTACTAAAGGTGTCTGCCCCTGCCTGGTGTTGTCCTCAACTAAATAAAGCTGTGCTTCAACCTTCTGTTCCAAATTACGATTTTTAAAAATGAACTTGGCTGTTCCGGCCTACTAAAGGTGTCTGCCCCTGCCTGGTGTTGTCCTCAACTGAATAAAGCTGTGCTTCAACCTTCTGTTCCAAATTACGATTTTTAAAAATGAACTTGGCTGTTCCGGCCTACTAAAGGTGTCTTCCCCTGCCTGGTGTTGTCCTCAACTGAATAAAGCTGTGCTTCAACCTTCTGTTCCAAATTACGATTTTTAAAAATGAACTTGGCTGTTCCGGCCTACTAAAGGTGTCTGCCCCTGCCTGGTGTTGTCCTCAACGGAATAAAGCTGTGCTTCAACCTTCTGTTCCAAATTACGATTTTTAAAAATGAACTTGGCTGTTCCGGCCTACTAAAGGTGTCTGCCCCTGCCTGGTGTTGTCCTCAACTGAATAAAGCTGTGCTTCAACCTTCTGTTCCAAATTACGATTTTTAAAAATGAACTTGGCTGTTCCGGCCTACTAAAGGTGTCTGCCCCTGCCTGGTGTTGTCCTCAACTGAATAAAGCTGTGCTTCAACCTTCTGTTCCAAATTATGATTTTTAAAAATGAACTTGGCTGTTCCGGCCTACTAAAGGTGTCTGCCCCTGCCTGGTGTTGTCCTCAACTGAATAAAGCTGTGCTTCAACCTTCTGTTCCAAATTACGATTTTTAAAAATGAAATTGGCTGTTCCGGCCTACTAAAGGTGTCTGCCCCTGCCTGGTGTTGTCCTCAACTGAATAAAGCTGTGCTTCAACCTTCTGTTCCAAATTACGATTTTTAAAAATGAAATTGGCTGTTCTGGCCTACTAAAGGTGTCTGCCCCTGCCTGGTGTTGTCCTCAACTGAATAAAGCTGTGCTTCTACCTTCTGCCTCTTATTAACTGCTGTTTTTTTTTTTAAATTGGCTGTTCCGGCCTACTAAAGGTGTCTGCCCCTGCCTGGTGTTGTCCTCAACTGAATAAAGCTGTGCTTCAACCTTCTGTTCCAAATTACGATTTTTAAAAATGAACTTGGCTGTTCCGGCCTACTAAAGGTGTCTGCCCCTGCCTGGTGTTGTCCTCAACTGAATAAAGCTGTGCTTCAACCTTCTGTTCCAAATTACGATTTTTGAAAATGAACTTGGCTGTTCCAGCCTACTAAAGGTGTCTGCCCCTGCCTGGTGTTGTCCTCAACTGAATAAAGCTGTGCTTCAACCTTCTGTTCCAAATTACGATTTTTAAAAATGAACTTGGCTGTTCCGGCCTACTAAAGGTGTCTGCCCCTGCCTGGTGTTGTCCTCAACTGAATAAAGCTGTGCTTCAACCTTCTGTTCCAAATTACCATTTTTAAAAATGAACTTGGCTGTTCCGGCCTACTAAAGGTGTCTGCCCCTGCCTGGTGTTGTCCTCAACTGAATAAAGCTGTGCTTCAACCTTCTGTTCCAAATTACGATTTTTAAAAATGAACTTGGCTGTTCCGGCCTACTAAAGGTGTCTGCCCCTGCCTGGTGTTGTCCTCAACTGAATAAAGCTGTGCTTCAACCTTCTGTTCCAAATTACGATTTTTAAAAATGAACTTGGCTGTTCCGGCCTACTAAAGGTGTCTGCCCCTGCCTGGTGTTGTCCTCAACTGAATAAAGCTGTGCTTCAACCTTCTGTTCCAAATTACGATTTTTAAAAATGAACTTGGCTGTTCCGGCCTACTAAAGGTGTCTTCCCCTGCCTGGTGTTGTCCTCAACTGAATAAAGCTGTGCTTCAACCTTCTGTTCCAAATTACGATTTTTAAAAATGAACTTGGCTGTTCCGGCCTACTAAAGGTGTCTGCCCCTGCCTGGTGTTGTCCTCAACTGAATAAAGCTGTGCTTCAACCTTCTGTTCCAAATTCCGATTTTTAAAAATGAACTTGGCTGTTCCGGCCTACTAAAGGTGTCTGCCCCTGCCTGGTGTTGTCCTCACCTGAATAAAGCTGTGCTTCAACCTTCTGTTCCAAATTACGATTTTTAAAAATGAACTTGGCTGTTCCGGCCTACTAAAGGTGTCCGCCCCTGCCTGGTGTTGTCCTCAACTGAATAAAGCTGTGCTTCAACCTTCTGTTCCAAATTACGATTTTTAAAAATGAACTTGGCTGTTCCGGCCTACTAAAGGTGTCTGCCCCTGCCTGGTGTTGTCCTCACCTGAATAAAGCTGTGCTTCAACCTTCTGTTCCAAATTACGATTTTTAAAAATGAACTTGGCTGTTCCGGCCTACTAAAGGTGTCCGCCCCTGCCTGGTGTTGTCCTCAACTGAATAAAGCTATGCTTCAACCTTCTGTTCCAAATTACGATTTTTAAAAATGAACTTGGCTGTTCCGGCCTACTAAAGGTGTCTGCCCCTGCCTGGTGTTGTCCTCAACTGAATAAAGCTGTGCTTCAACCTTCTGTTCCAAATTACGATTTTTAAAAATGAACTTGGCTGTTCCGGCCTACTAAAGGTGTCTGCCCCTGCCTGGTGTTGTCCTCAACTGAATAAAGCTGTGCTTCAACCTTCTGTTCCAAATTACGATATTTAAAAATGAAATTGGCTGTTCTGGCCTACTAAAGGTGTCTGCCCCTGCCTGGTGTTGTCCTCAACTGAATAAAGCTGTGCTTCTACCTTCTGCCTCTTATTAACTGCTGTTTTTTTTTTAAATTGGCTGTTCCGGCCTACTAAAGGTGTCTGCCCCTGCCTGGTGTTGTCCTCAACTGAATAAAGCTGTGCTTCAACCTTCTGTTCCAAATTACGATTTTTAAAAATGAACTTGGCTGTTCCGGCCTACTAAAGGTGTCTGCCCCTGCCTGGTGTTGTCCTCAACTGAATAAAGCTGTGCTTCAACCTTCTGTTCCAAATTACGATTTTTAAAAATGAACTTGGCTGTTCCGGCCTACTAAAGGTGTCTGCCCCTGCCTGGTGTTGTCCTCAACTGAATAAAGCTGTGCTTCAACCTTCTGTTCCAAATTACGATTTTTAAAAATGAACTTGGCTGTTCCGGCCTACTAAAGGTGTCTGCCCCTGCCTGGTGTTGTCCTCAACTGAATAAAGCTGTGCTTCAACCTTCTGTTCCAAATTACGATTTTTAAAAATGAACTTGGCTGTTCCGGCCTACTAAAGGTGTCTGCCCCTGCCTGGTGTTGTCCTCAACTGAATAAAGCTGTGCTTCAACCTTCTGTTCCAAATTACGATTTTTAAAAATGAACTTGGCTGTTCCGGCCTACTAAAGGTGTCTGCCCCTGCCTGGTGTTGTCCTCAACTGAATAAAGCTGTGCTTCAACCTTCTGTTCCAAATTACGATTTTTAAAAATGAACTTGGCTGTTCCGGCCTACTAAAGGTGTCTGCCCCTGCCTGGTGTTGTCCTCAACTGAATAAAGCTGTGCTTCAACCTTCTGTTCCAAATTACGATTTTTAAAAATGAACTTGGCTGTTCCGGCCTACTAAAGGTGTCTGCCCCTGCCTGGTGTTGTCCTCAACTGAATAAAGCTGTGCTTCAACCTTCTGTTCCAAATTACGATTTTTAAAAATGAACTTGGCTGTTCCGGCCTACTAAAGGTGTCTGCCCCTGCCTGGTGTTGTCCTCAACTGAATAAAGCTGTGCTTCAACCTTCTGTTCCAAATTACGATTTTTAAAAATGAACTTGGCTGTTCCGGCCTACTAAAGGTGTCTGCCCCTGCCTGGTGTTGTCCTCAACTGAATAAAGCTGTGCTTCAACCTTCTGTTCCAAATTACGATTTTTAAAAATGAACTTGGCTGTTCCGGCCTACTAAAGGTGTCTGCCCCTGCCTGGTGTTGTCCTCAACTGAATAAAGCTGTGCTTCAACCTTCTGTTCCAAATTACGATTTTTAAAAATGAACTTGGCTGTTCCGGCCTACTAAAGGTGTCTGCCCCTGCCTGGTGTTGTCCTCAACTGAATAAAGCTGTGCTTCAACCTTCTGTTCCAAATTACGATTTTTAAAAATGAACTTGGCTGTTCCGGCCTACTAAAGGTGTCTGCCCCTCCCTGGTGTTGTCCTCAACTGAATAAAGCTGTGCTTCAACCTTCTGTTCCAAATTAAGATTTTTAAAAATGAACTTGGCTGTTCCGGCCTACTAAAGGTGTCTGCCCCTGCCTGGTGTTGTCCTCAACTGAATAAAGCTGTGCTTCAACCTTCTGTTCCAAATTACGATTTTTAAAAATGAACTTGGCTGTTCCGGCCTACTAAAGGTGTCTGCCCCTGCCTGGTGTTGTCCTCAACTGAATAAAGCTGTGCTTCAACCTTCTGTTCCAAATTACGATTTTTAAAAATGAACTTGGCTGTTCCGGCCTACTAAAGGTGTCTGCCCCTGCCTGGTGTTGTCCTCATCTGAATAAAGCTGTGCTTCAACCTTCTGTTCCAAATTACGATTTTTAAAAATGAACTTGGCTGTTCCGGCCTACTAAAGGTGTCTGCCCCTGCCTGGTGTTGTCCTCAACTGAATAAAGCTGTGCTTCAACCTTCTGTTCCAAATTACGATTTTTAAAAATGAACTTGGCTGTTCCGGCCTACTAAAGGTGTCTGCCCCTGCCTGGTGTTGTCCTCAACTGAATAAAGCTGTGCTTCAACCTTCTGTTCCAAATTACGATTTTTAAAAATGAACTTGGCTGTTCCGGCCTACTAAAGGTGTCTGCCCCTGCCTGGTGTTGTCCTCAACTGAATAAAGCTGTGCTTCAACCTTCTGTTCCAAATTACGATTTTTTAAAATGAACTTGGCTGTTCCGGCCTACTAAAAGTGTCTGCCCCTGCCTGGTGTTGTCCTCAACTGAATAAAGCTGTGCTTCAACCTTCTGTTCCAAATTATGATTTTTAAAAATGAACTTGGCTGTTCCGGCCTACTAAAGGTGTCTGCCCCTGCCTGGTGTTGTCCTCAACTGAATAAAGCTGTGCTTCAACCTTCTGTTCCAAATTACGATTTTTAAAAATGAACTTGGCTGTTCCGGCCTACTAAAGGTGTCTGCCCCTGCCTGGTGTTGTCCTCAACTGAATAAAGCTGTGCTTCAACCTTCTGTTCCAAATTACGATTTTTAAAAATGAACTTGGCTGTTCCGGCCTACTAAAGGTGTCTGCCCCTGCCTGGTGTTGTCCTCAACTGAATAAAGCTGTGCTTCAACCTTCTGTTCCAAATTACGATTTTTAAAAATGAACTTGGCTGTTCTGGCCTACTAAAAGTGTCTGCCCCTGCCTGGTGTTGTCCTCAACTGAATAAAGCTGTGCTTCAACCTTCTGTTCCAAATTACGATTTTTAAAAATGAACTTGGCTGTTCCGGCCTACTAAAGGTGTCTGCCTGGTGTTGTCCTCAACTGAATAAAGCTGTGCTTCAACCTTCTGTTCCAAATTACGATTTTTAAAAATGAACTTGGCTGTTCTGGCCTACTAAAGGTGTCTGCCCCTGCCTGGTGTTGTCCTCAACTGAATAAAGCTGTGCTTTAACCTTCTGTTCCAAATTACGATTTTTAAAAATGAACTTGGCTGTTCCGGCCTACTAAAGGTGTCTGCCCCTGCCTGGTGTTGTCCTCAACTGAATAAAGCTGTGCTTCAACCTTCTGTTCCAAATTACGATTTTTAAAAATGAACTTGGCTGTTCCGGCCTCCTAAAGGTGTCTGCCCCTGCCTGGTGTTGTCCTCAACTGAATAAAGCTGTGCTTCAACCTTCTGTTCCAAATTACGATTTTTAAAAATGAACTTGGCTGTTCCGGCCTACTAAAGGTGTCTGCCCCTGCCTGGTGTTGTCCTCAACTGAATAAAGCTGTGCTTCAACCTTCTGTTCCAAATTACGATTTTTAAAAATGAACTTGGCTGTTCCGGCCTACTAAAGGTGTCTGCCCCTGCCTGGTGTTGTCCTCAACTGAATAAAGCTGTGCTTCAACCTTCTGTTCCAAATTACGATTTTTAAAAATGAACTTGGCTGTTCCGGCCTACTAAAGGTGTCTGCCCCTGCCTGGTGTTGTCCTCAACTGAATAAAGCTGTGCTTCAACCTTCTGTTCCAAATTACGATTTTTAAAAATGAACTTGGCTGTTCCGGCCTACTAAAGGTGTCTGCCCCTGCCTGGTGTTGTCCTCAACTGAATAAAGCTGTGCTTCAACCTTCTGTTCCAAATTACGATTTTTAAAAATGAACTTGGCTGTTCCGGCCTACTAACGGTGTCTGCCCCTCCCTGGTGTTGTCCTCAACTGAAGAAAGTCGTGCTTCAACCTTCTGTTCCAAATTACGATTTTTAAAAATGAACTTGGCTGTTCCGGCCTACTAAAGGTGTCTGCCCCTGCCTGGTGTTGTCCTCAACTGAATAAAGCTGTGCTTCAACCTTCTGTTCCAAATTACGATTTTTGAAAATGAACTTGGCTGTTCCAGCCTACTAAAGGTGTCTGCCCCTGCCTGGTGTTGTCCTCAACTGAATAAAGCTGTGCTTCAACCTTCTGTTCCAAATTACGATTTTTAAAAATGAACTTGGCTGTTCCGGCCTACTAAAGGTGTCTGCCCCTGCCTGGTGTTGTCCTCAACTGAATAAAGCTGTGCTTCAACCTTCTGTTCCAAATTACGATTTTTAAAAATGAACTTGGCTGTTCCGGCCTACTAAAGGTGTCTGCCCCTGCCTGGTGTTGTCCTCAACTGAATAAAGCTGTGCTTCAACCTTCTGTTCCAAATTACGATTTTTAAAAATGAACTTGGCTGTTCCGGCCTACTAAAGGTGTCTGCCCCTGCCTGGTGTTGTCCTCAACTAAATAAAGCTGTGCTTCAACCTTCTGTTCCAAATTACGATTTTTAAAAATGAACTTGGCTGTTCCGGCCTACTAAAGGTGTCTGCCCCTGCCTGGTGTTGTCCTCAACTGAATAAAGCTGTGCTTCAACCTTCTGTTCCAAATTACGATTTTTAAAAATGAACTTGGCTGTTCCGGCCTACTAAAGGTGTCTTCCCCTGCCTGGTGTTGTCCTCAACTGAATAAAGCTGTGC
Organism: Ranitomeya variabilis; assembly: GCF_051348905.1. NCBI lineage: Eukaryota > Metazoa > Chordata > Amphibia > Anura > Dendrobatidae > Ranitomeya > Ranitomeya variabilis. Next base: position 391,206,274 of record NC_135234.1, read on the forward strand.
TTCAACCTTCTGTTCCAAATTACGATTTTTAAAAATGAACTTGGCTGTTCCGGCCTACTAAAGGTGTCTGCCCCTGCCTGGTGTTGTCCTCAACGGAATAAAGCTGTGCTTCAACCTTCTGTTCCAAATTACGATTTTTGAAAATGAACTTGGCTGTTCCGGCCTACTAAAGGTGTCTGCCCCTGCCTGGTGTTGTCCTCAACTGAATAAAGCTGTGCTTCAACCTTCTGTTCCAAATTACGATTTTTAAAAATGAACTTGGCTGTTCCGGCCTACTAAAGGTGTCTGCCCCTGCCTGGTGTTGTCCTCAACTGAATAAAGCTGTGCTTCAACCTTCTGTTCCAAATTATGATTTTTAAAAATGAACTTGGCTGTTCCGGCCTACTAAAGGTGTCTGCCCCTGCCTGGTGTTGTCCTCAACTGAATAAAGCTGTGCTTCAACCTTCTGTTCCAAATTACGATTTTTAAAAATGAAATTGGCTGTTCCGGCCTACTAAAGGTGTCTGCCCCTGCCTGGTGTTGTCCTCAACTGAATAAAGCTGTGCTTCAACCTTCTGTTCCAAATTACGATTTTTAAAAATGAAATTGGCTGTTCTGGCCTACTAAAGGTGTCTGCCCCTGCCTGGTGTTGTCCTCAACTGAATAAAGCTGTGCTTCTACCTTCTGCCTCTTATTAACTGCTGTTTTTTTTTTTAAATTGGCTGTTCCGGCCTACTAAAGGTGTCTGCCCCTGCCTGGTGTTGTCCTCAACTGAATAAAGCTGTGCTTCAACCTTCTGTTCCAAATTACGATTTTTAAAAATGAACTTGGCTGTTCCGGCCTACTAAAGGTGTCTGCCCCTGCCTGGTGTTGTCCTCAACTGAATAAAGCTGTGCTTCAACCTTCTGTTCCAAATTACGATTTTTGAAAATGAACTTGGCTGTTCCAGCCTACTAAAGGTGTCTGCCCCTGCCTGGTGTTGTCCTCAACTGAATAAAGCTGTGCTTCAACCTTCTGTTCCAAATTACGATTTTTAAAAATGAACTTGGCTGTTCCGGCCTACTAAAGGTGTCTGCCCCTGCCTGGTGTTGTCCTCAACTGAATAAAGCTGTGCTTCAACCTTCTGTTCCAAATTACCATTTTTAAAAATGAACTTGGCTGTTCCGGCCTACTAAAGGTGTCTGCCCCTGCCTGGTGTTGTCCTCAACTGAATAAAGCTGTGCTTCAACCTTCTGTTCCAAATTACGATTTTTAAAAATGAACTTGGCTGTTCCGGCCTACTAAAGGTGTCTGCCCCTGCCTGGTGTTGTCCTCAACTGAATAAAGCTGTGCTTCAACCTTCTGTTCCAAATTACGATTTTTAAAAATGAACTTGGCTGTTCCGGCCTACTAAAGGTGTCTGCCCCTGCCTGGTGTTGTCCTCAACTGAATAAAGCTGTGCTTCAACCTTCTGTTCCAAATTACGATTTTTAAAAATGAACTTGGCTGTTCCGGCCTACTAAAGGTGTCTTCCCCTGCCTGGTGTTGTCCTCAACTGAATAAAGCTGTGCTTCAACCTTCTGTTCCAAATTACGATTTTTAAAAATGAACTTGGCTGTTCCGGCCTACTAAAGGTGTCTGCCCCTGCCTGGTGTTGTCCTCAACTGAATAAAGCTGTGCTTCAACCTTCTGTTCCAAATTCCGATTTTTAAAAATGAACTTGGCTGTTCCGGCCTACTAAAGGTGTCTGCCCCTGCCTGGTGTTGTCCTCACCTGAATAAAGCTGTGCTTCAACCTTCTGTTCCAAATTACGATTTTTAAAAATGAACTTGGCTGTTCCGGCCTACTAAAGGTGTCCGGCCCTGCCTGGTGTTGTCCTCAACTGAATAAAGCTGTGCTTCAACCTTCTGTTCCAAATTACGATTTTTAAAAATGAACTTGGCTGTTCCGGCCTACTAAAGGTGTCTGCCCCTGCCTGGTGTTGTCCTCACCTGAATAAAGCTGTGCTTCAACCTTCTGTTCCAAATTACGATTTTTAAAAATGAACTTGGCTGTTCCGGCCTACTAAAGGTGTCCGCCCCTGCCTGGTGTTGTCCTCAACTGAATAAAGCTGTGCTTCAACCTTCTGTTCCAAATTACGATTTTTAAAAATGAACTTGGCTGTTCCGGCCTACTAAAGGTGTCTGCCCCTGCCTGGTGTTGTCCTCAACTGAATAAAGCTGTGCTTCAACCTTCTGTTCCAAATTACGATTTTTAAAAATGAACTTGGCTGTTCCGGCCTACTAAAGGTGTCTGCCCCTGCCTGGTGTTGTCCTCAACTGAATAAAGCTGTGCTTCAACCTTCTGTTCCAAATTACGATATTTAAAAATGAAATTGGCTGTTCTGGCCTACTAAAGGTGTCTGCCCCTGCCTGGTGTTGTCCTCAACTGAATAAAGCTGTGCTTCTACCTTCTGCCTCTTATTAACTGCTGTTTTTTTTTTAAATTGGCTGTTCCGGCCTACTAAAGGTGTCTGCCCCTGCCTGGTGTTGTCCTCAACTGAATAAAGCTGTGCTTCAACCTTCTGTTCCAAATTACGATTTTTAAAAATGAACTTGGCTGTTCCGGCCTACTAAAGGTGTCTGCCCCTGCCTGGTGTTGTCCTCAACTGAATAAAGCTGTGCTTCAACCTTCTGTTCCAAATTACGATTTTTAAAAATGAACTTGGCTGTTCCGGCCTACTAAAGGTGTCTGCCCCTGCCTGGTGTTGTCCTCAACTGAATAAAGCTGTGCTTCAACCTTCTGTTCCAAATTACGATTTTTAAAAATGAACTTGGCTGTTCCGGCCTACTAAAGGTGTCTGCCCCTGCCTGGTGTTGTCCTCAACTGAATAAAGCTGTGCTTCAACCTTCTGTTCCAAATTACGATTTTTAAAAATGAACTTGGCTGTTCCGGCCTACTAAAGGTGTCTGCCCCTGTCTGGTGTTGTCCTCAACTGAATAAAGCTGTGCTTCAACCTTCTGTTCCAAATTACGATTTTTAAAAATGAAATTGGCTGTTCCGGCCTACTAAAGGTGTCTGCCCCTGCCTGGTGTTGTCCTCAACTGAATAAAGCTGTGCTTCTACCTTCTGCCTCTTATTAACTGCTGTTTTTTTAAAAAATTGGCTGTTCCGGCCTACTAAAGGTGTCTGCCCCTGCCTGGTGTTGTCCTCAACTGAATAAAGCTGTGCTTCAACCTTCTGTTCCAAATTACGATTTTTAAAAATGAACTTGGCTGTTCCGGCCTACTAAAGGTGTCTGCCCCTGCCTGGTGTTGTCCTCAACTGAATAAAGCTGTGCTTCAACCTTCTGTTCCAAATTACGATTTTTAAAAATGAACTTGGCTGTTCCGGCCTACTAAAGGTGTCTGCCCCTGCCTGGTGTTGTCCTCAACTGAATAAAGCTGTGCTTCAACCTTCTGTTCCAAATTACGATTTTTAAAAATGAACTTGGCTGTTCCGGCCTACTAAAGGTGTCTGCCCCTGCCTGGTGTTGTCCTCAACTGAATAAAGCTGTGCTTCAACCTTCTGTTCCAAATTACGATTTTTAAAAATGAACTTGGCTGTTCCGGCCTACTAAAGGTGTCTGCCCCTGTCTGGTGTTGTCCTCAACTGAATAAAGCTGTGCTTCAACCTTCTGTTCCAAATTACGATTTTTAAAAATGAAATTGGCTGTTCCGGCCTACTAAAGGTGTCTGCCCCTGCCTGGTGTTGTCCTCAACTGAATAAAGCTGTGCTTCTACCTTCTACCTCTTATTAACTGCTGTTTTTTTAAAAAATTGGCTCTTCCGGCCTGCTAAAGGTGTCTGCCCCTGCCTGGTGTTGTCCTCAACTGAATAAAGCTGTGCTTCAACCTTCTGTTCCAAATTACGATTTTTAAAAATGAACTTGGCTGTTCCGGCCTCCTAAAGGTGTCTGCCCCTGCCTGGTGTTGTCCTCAACTGAATAAAGCTGTGCTTCAACCTTCTTTTCCAAATTACGATTTTTAAAAATGAACTTGGCTGTTCCGGCCTACTAATGGTGTCTGCCCCTGCCTGGTGTTGTCCTCAACTGAATGAAGCTGTGCTTCAACCTTCTGTTCCAAATTACGATTTTTAAAAATGAACTTGGCTGTTCCGGCCTACTAAAGGTGTCTGCCCCTGCCTGGTGTTGTCCTCAACTGAATAAAGCTGAGCTTCTACCTTCTGGCTCTTATTAACTGCTGTTTTTTAAAAAAATTGGCTGTTCCGGCCTACTAACGGTGTCTGCCCCTCCCTGGTGTTGTCCTCAACTGAACAAAGCTGAGCTTCCATATTCTGGCTTTCGGCCTATACTATCAGATATTAAACTGCATTTGGCCTACTAGTCTGGTTAGGCCCTTGAAACAGTGTCTGCTGCTCTTGGGTTTGCTACTCCACTGAACAAAGCAATGCCGCCTGTTTAGTCCTGTTACCAATTTTGAACTGCATTTAGCCTACTTTATTCTTTGGCCCTATATCTGTTTCCTCCTCATCCTGCCCATTGCCCAGCCACTGCTAGATGAGTCTGCTGGTACATTGACCTAGACCACTACATTCCCCTTGTACTCTACACAGCCAGAATCTGACCCTGCTGAAAGTAAGGTTCCCCTTCCCGCATGTTATACCACCTTACACAGGGACAAAGAGGAAGGTGCAGATGAAAGTGCAGGTTCCTTCATCAGGTGGGGGGGCATACTCGTTGGCGACGTCACTGGCACAGGGCCCCTCAGAGTACGCAAAAGTGTCGCTGCTGGTGGGAGGCGCCCCCGCCATGCAAACACACCGCCGTACTTTGAGGGGCCCTGTGCCAGTGCCAATGCGAACGAGTGGGCCCCCCCTGCTTGCTCAGGATCACAGCACTTGCAACATTGAAATACTTACCTCTCCCTGCAACACCGCCGTAACGTAGTCCGCATTTCCTGGGCCCACAAAAAACTTGAGCCAGCCCTACTCCCCCCACAACTTTTGCCAAATGACCCCCAATTTCCTATGCCCAACTATTATTATAAAGTTAATTAAGATTGACAAGCTTCAGAAACAAGAATGGATGTTTTTGGCATTAAAATGGGCACTGTAGGTGTTTTCCTGGCCTCCACTCACTGCCGACTATGCTTCCCCATTGACTTGCATTGGGTTTCGTGTTTCGGTCGATCCCCGACTTTTAGCGATAATCGGCCGACTGCACTCGACTCGACTCTGGACAAAGTCGGGTTTCACAAAACCCGACTCGATCTTAAAAAAATGAAAGTCGCTCAACCCTAGCAGGGACACCTCCGTTTCCCGACATGTTAATCAGTCACACAACGGCTCTCCTAGGCATCTCAAATTTATGGCAATTGAGAGGGTGATCAAACCCATACGAGGGGGTGATTGGGACCAACTGTTACTACAGCGAGAGGCTAAGTGGATTTTCTACCTTAATACCGTTAGCCCACATGGGCTGAACGATCAGATTAATTATAGTTGTTTTATCTGAATTGTTTTCCTCCTCTTTTTTCTATCTCCCCCTTTTTTTTGGCTGCCTTTTGGTAGTACACAGTCATTCTATTATCTGATTATGCCTAAATCCTTATTATTGTCACCCACATTCTTCATTGGATGTGCATGATTAATAATTATCATTTTTTACCTTCCACAGTTCTGTGGTATGGGGTTTATCTTTTTCGTGGTAACTTTTTACAGAAGTATTATTTATATTGCTATATGCCGTTTTTAGATTTTCTGCGGCTATAATAGTTATATTGTGTATTTATGATTCTTCTGTATATATATACATATGTGGGGACCATGCTTACACCTATTGTCTATTGGTCCGCTTGCTTATTTTCAGGTGTATTGTTTCTTAGTAACTGCCCACTCTGATCGGCATATAACATGTCCTTTGCACCGACACATTTTTCCATCATGGGCTTTTTTATGCCCATGGGCCGTTACTTTAAAGCATCTCCAGCGGTCAGTGTCTGTGTAACCTAGCAGCGGTAACTTCCTGTATATAATGTGCATGTTGCAATTGTTTACTGGCTCTCTATGAGTCCCACGCACGCGCCCTGTTTTTACTCCGCCATAGGCTTATTGTTGGTATGCGTTGCCTAGTGACAGCCTCTTCCGGTCAGCGTACAGTTTGATTATCATTTATAATAATGGCACTAGTGCTAGGTTCATATACAGACAGTCTGTACCTTGCTGGCTATCCTTTATTAATGAACGCTAATTCACCGATATCTTTTATTTTGATCGGCGGTCAGTTTTAGCGTTACCTAGCAGCGGCCACTTCCGGTTCATACTGCGCATGACGGAAGTGTGTCTCTCACCGGCACACGAGCATGGTTTCTCGGCGTGTGACGCCAACATAACAGTGAGTCTCCATTTGTTATAGTTATTACAGCGCATATACAATACAGCATGCGTCTGACATTATTAACTATTTACTATTCTGATATTCGCCAGTGGGTGTTTCATCTCTGTTGACCCACAGTTTATTGGCTCATTGTCACGTATTCATTGTTGCCACTTATTTAGGTTGATTACCCCACCAGCGCTCTGGTCTTTTACCAGACCTCTTATTATTTAAATACCGGCCCTACGCCCCTTCATTCTCTGCAAGATAGCACAGAGGGTGGCATGACTCTTTGTCCTCTAGCATAGCACAAGGCACTTTATTTCCTCATACAAGCCAGTCCCCTGATGAATTAGCTTGGAAGAAACGCGTTGGGACTATGACACAGGGAGAGTGCAGGGCATGTGTGTGCAGGGGTAGTTGTGGACTGCCCTTGTAAGGGCAGGAGCTTTGGGGATAGCTTATCAGTAGCCCCATAGGGATTGACAGGGCATTGTCATTTCCCATCAAATCTCTGGATGTACTCCTGACCGGGGACTATTCAGCGCTCCTGTGCTCGCACCGTTGGAATTGGTGAGATTGTTCCTTTTCCAGTACTATATATTTGGTTATAATTTGGCACGTTTTTTGTTCCATGTGCCATCATTGTTTAAAGATGATCAATTATCTTTTGTGCAACCAAGTGTATGTGCATTCATGCTGCTAGTTACACGTAATTTTTCTTGCAGCAGATTTGTATATCGTACCTTGGGCCATTTATATTCCGCAGGTGTTGCTATATGCGGCGTTTGGAATCCTATTGGGGTTATTTAGTCTCTAAGGTCAATTTTTGCATTAGACTGTACCCCAATTTTTAATCATATTTTGGGTGACTTTATTCTCTTTTATCTGTATTGACTAGTAAAAGTTAAGTTTTATTATTCCACTTGTGCTGTATTATTTTCATCTCCTATATACAATCTCTTGCCCGCTCTTGTCTCTTGCACCTAAAGAACACCTCTAGAATCCGCCCCTTTCTCACCATGGAAAGAACAAAAACCTTCACTGTTGCCCTGATCCACTCCCACCTTGACAACTGTAATTCTCTATTAATTGGCCACTTTCTCACTTGACTTTCCCCTCTCCAGTTCATCCTTAAGGCAGCAGCCAGGGTCATCTATCTAACTAATCGTTACTCGGACACCTCCGCTCTGTGCCAGTCATTGCACTGGATGCCCATACATTATAGGATCCAACTGAAAATGCCTATTCTCACCAACAAAGCTCTCCACAGTGTGGCACCCCCCTATATCTCCTTACTCATTTCTGTTTATCAGCTTACCCGCTCATTAACTCTCCACAAGTGACTTTTCACTAACATCCGCACTAATACATGCCTTCTACTTCTGGCTCCAAGACTTCTCTTGAGCTTTGCCAGTCCTCTGAAATGCTCCACCCCAAGAAATTAGGGGTAGACATAACTTATACATTTTTAGGCGCTCCCTAATAACACATGTTTAGAGCGGCCTATCACATTCTCTAATCGAAGTCCTTTTATATATAGCCTATTAACAATTTTTCTGAACAGAACTCTGCATCAAACTCCTCCGCACCCAATAGCACCACAACTATTGTCTGGTGACTAGCTCATGCAGCCTTTATCTATCCCCCATTTCCATAAGGCTGGCTTATCACTGTACATATGCACCTGTACTTTGTCTCCCCCACCTCATTGTAGATCGTAAGCTCTTAAGAGCAGGGTTGACTTATTATTATTTTGCTTTAATTATTGTATTATTTTTTCCTTGTTACTATTGACTTATGTATGAACTGTTGAATTGTAAAGCGCTGCAGAATATGTTGGTGTTATATACATAAAAATTATTATTATTATTATTTAGATCACCATCAATCCTGGTCAAGTATCCAACGCCTTTGGCTGTGATACAACCCCATATCATCAGGCTTTTTATATCGATCTTGAGAGTTCTTGTCACAGGACCTAGAAGAGTCAGAAGATCGCGCTTTCTGATTTTTTATACTATTGCACTGATTAGAAGCACTTCACCTACATATTAAACAGTAGCAGTTTTGAGGAAAATGGAAATAAACCAGCTCACCTGTGATGCATTAGTTGAACTTCGTGAGCACGGACCCGCTGTATCCAAACGTGTAAAGTCCAAAAAAACAAATATGTCCAGCTTGATCAAGGGAGCTTAGTCTCCAGAAATGCGTTGAGATTCACACCCACATGGCTTGTGCTGAAGTTTGTATCCTCTATGCTACAAGTTTGTGAATCAACAAATTTTATCTTCACAGATTCGGTGGAGCTAGACATTTTTCTTTTTTCTGCTAGCAGTGCAGAGATAATCTGTTCAGTTGAATGCTCGTGGAATATTTCCTGATCTCAGCTGTTCAGTGTTGGCCATTCCACTCTGATATATTTACTCGCCTTGTTTGAGGAGGTGTTTTGGAGAGTTGTTCAGGAGACAGTTGTTTGGTGATTTGTCTTTGTGCATATCCTCATCCTCTCCTATTTGGTTTTCACTTCCTTTCCTTCCCGTTGATTTACTATGTTGTTTTTGAGTGCATGTTTGTATGATTGGTATTTTCATTTTTTGCCTGTAGGTCTTCCCTTGTTAGTCAGTTTCGTGTATTCATATACACAACAGCTCCCCACTTCATTGGCTGGGGGAGGGGACAGATAAGAGCTAACTCAAGAGCTCAGTAAGGTACCTGGCTCTGGCGTCTTCACCATCAGAAGTAATCCAAGGAGCAGGGATAGCCAGGACGTCTCTACTATTAGGGATAAGGAAGGAGCCCATAACCAGGGATATCTTGCAACCTTGCCGTCACTGCTCCTTCAATTTCTTGATCCATTGCCACCTTTCCCTTGCTTCTTTCAGACCAATTTGCACCCATCACAGCCTAGTCTATTGACTTTCATCTAGTTGTGCCAAATCACCTTTTTCCAATCTTCTACCATTCACTTTTTGCACTTTTTTGAAACTTGAGCCAATGCTTCTTATGACAATATTTAAGTTGAGGCTTTCTCACCTTTTTATGTACACCAATCCAGACTTGTGTAACATGTGTTGCACGGTGCTTGCATGGACATCTGTGATCTAAATATTACAAAGCATATGAGCCACCTCCACCACTTCTTGGCTTTTGAATGAATGGATGAACAGCATTTTGTATTCTTTCAACTGTCATGACACTCACATGATGCAGTTTGGCAATTTTCTTGGCTGAGAGACCGCTATTGAAGAGCTGGAGTATGTTGTTTCTCTTTTCTTGGGAAATCTTCTTCATGGCTGCTCCTAATTTTGAACCAGTGACCTTTTGACCTTTCACTTGAGAGTCTACCTAATAACACACAGAGCTATTAGGAATTGTGAAAACCGGTTGTAATTTGTAGTATACAGGAAGAAAATGATTTTTCCACCACCAGGAGAAAAACAGTAACAATGCAGTGATATGACAGGAATCTGCATAGCTAATCATATGCAAAATAGTTGCAATTTAAATTTATGTGTGAGATAGCCAATATAATTGACTATAAAATGATAGTAGTCTCAAGTTCAAAGCTGTAGTGGATGGTGACATATGGAGCCTGAAAGTCAAAAGTTCAAAACATTATTACCCTTTTGCTTATTAGTGTAAATCAAATCATCAAGAGAGGAATGCAAATTTCTAGCAGCAAGTTTATTTTTCATCCAATTGGTTAGGCTGGCGTATGAAACAGCTAGGAGAGCGTTATTATACCATTTCAGCAGACAGGACATGGAATTAGATGGCATAATGTTCCTTATCCGAGCTGCTTTATTTAATCAGCAACTGGATGAAATAGACCTGGTTCATCAAACACTTTATGGAAGTGAGAAAGTATGGATGGTGAAGAAAGCATCATAGGATCATTCCACTCACAAAATGGTGCAGTCCACGCCAAAACATCCGATAACAAAGAAAAATATAGACCACTTTGGACCGGTCAGACTGTATATAAATTTTCTATATCCATGTACAAAATATTACACAAATTGAAACATAGGTTACATTTAACCAAAGTCAATTAATGCATACAAATGTCAACACAAATTTCCCCTTTACAGTACAATAGTGTGAAATGTACAGCTCCTCTGACTAAAGGGAATTTTTCAGCAGGATATTGTAATGTAATCTGAGGACAGCAGGAGGTAGGCATTAAAACACAAAACTCAGATGTGTCACTTATCAGGCTGTGTGTTATTGTTTACTTACAATTAGGGTTTTATCAACAGTTGATTATCATTGCAGGGGCTAGCTCTCACATGCCTGCTGGACAGACCACACCCTTTAGTGTGATAAGCAGCTCCCTGTCGATAGACAATGTACATAGAGAGCCTGGTGTGGGCAGGGTTAGCTTTCTCACCTCTGCTTCATGATGAATCTAAGAACTCAGATTGTATCACAACTGCTGCACCCAGTAAACTAAGTGATAAATCATTGGAATCAAGGTCTCTTTTCCTACATCATGCTGTTCTCATATGAGGCAGCAAAAACCCGATGACAGGTTCCCATTAAACTACTATCTGTACTGCTATGGAAATCAGTGCAGGTCCAACTAAATAATTCACTTACACTATCAGACATCTATATATATAAGAGGCATCGTGATTACTCGCTAATCCTGCCCTCTGCACAGTAGCTCCGCGTCCACCCCATCCCTACACATAATCCCGCCCCCACCCCATTACCACACACAATCCCACCCCCCACCCCGTTACCACACACAATCCTGCCCCCACCACATTACCACACACAATCCCGCCCCCCCACCACATCACCACACACAATCTCCCCACCACATCACCACACATAATTCCGCCCCCACCACATCACCACACACAATCCCACCCCCACCACATTACCACACACAATCCCGCCCCCACCACATTACCACACACAATCCCGCCCCCACCACATTACCACACACAATCTCGCACCCCACCACATTACCACACACAATACCGCCCCCCACCACATTACCACACATAATCCCGCCCCCCACCACATTACCACACATAATCCCACCCCCCACCACATTACCACACACAATCCGCATCACATCACCACACACAATCCCGCCCACCCACCACATCACCACACATAATCCCGCCCCTTCACCACATCACCACACATAATCCCGCCCCCCATCACATCACCACACCTAATCCTGCCTGCCCACCACATCACCACACATAATCCCGCCCCCAACACATCACCACACATAATCCCGCCCCCCAACACATCAACACACATTATCCCACACCCCACCCCATTACCACACATAATCCTGCCCCCCCACCACATCACTACACATAATCCCGCTTGACCACCACATCACCACACATAATCCCGCCCACCACATCACCACACATAATCCTGCCCCCAACACATCACCACACATAATCCCACCCCCAACACATCACCACACATAATCCTGCCCCCCACCCTATTACCACACATAATCCCGCCCCACCACATGACCACACATAATCCCGCCCACCCACCACATCACCACACATAATCCTGCCTTCCCACCACATTACTACACATAATCCCACCCCCACCACATTACCACAGATAATCTCACCCCCCACCACATTACCACACATAATCCCGCCCCCATCACATCACCACACATAATCCTGCCCCCCACCACATCAGCACACATAATCCCACCCCCCACCACATTACCACACATAATCCAGCCCCCCCACCAGATTACCACACATAATCCCCCCATCACATCACCACAGATAATCCTGCCCCCACCACATCAGCACACATAATCCCACCCCCCACCACATTACCACACATAATCCCACCCCCCACCACATCACCACACATAATCATGCCCCCAACACATCACCACACATAATCCCGCCCCCACCCTATTACCACACATAATCCTGCCCCTCCACCACATCACCACACATAATCCCACCCCCCACCACATCACCACACATAATCCCGCCCCCCACCACATCACCACACATAATCCCTCCCCCCACCACTTTATCACAGATAATCCCGCCCCCCACCACATTATCACACATTATCCCACCCGCCCACCACATCACCACACATAATCCCGCCCCCAACATATCACCACACATGATCCCGCCCCCCAACACATCACCACACATAATTCCACCCCAACACATCACCACACATAATCCCGCCCCCCCACCACATTATCACACATTATCCCACCCACCCACCACATCACCACACATAATCCCGCCCCCAACATATCACCACACAAAATCCCACCCCCCCAACACATCACCACACATAATCCCACCCCCCACCACATCACCACACATAATCATGCCCCCAACACATCACCGCACATAATCCTGCCCCCACCCTATTACCACACATAATCCTGCCCCTCCACCACATCACCACACATAATCCCGCCCCCCACCACATCACCACACATAATCCCACCCCCCACCACATCACCACACATAATCCCACCCCCACCACATCACCACACATAATCCTGCCCCCCCTTCAAATTACCACAGATAATCCCACCTCCCACCACATTACCACACATAATCCTGCCCCCCCCCCACATTACCACAGATAATCCCGCCTCCCCACCCCATTATTACACATAATCCGGCCCCCACCACATTACCACAATTATTGTTATTAACTTTATTTTAAGTTAATTTACCATCTGCATAAGCGCTATTGAATGCTGTCATTATTTACTTTAATTGAATCACCAGCAGCGTTAATTAGATAGCAATGAGCGTGCCGAGCGTTAGCTGGCTGGAAACAGCTAGTACAAAACTAAGCTTCCAAAAATACAAAATAGAGGAAAATAGATGGGTAAAAAAGAAATTTAACTGTCTTAAAACAGTAATTAGTATCAATGTAAGCCTTTTCTATAATATAAATATATACAGTATTTATATTATATAAATACAGTATATAAATATACACTGTGTATACACACACATGTAAAGAGAGAGAGAGAGCTGATATATGTAGTTGATGTGGTAATAATACCGAAATGTATGCATGTAAAATATTTTATAGGTGAGAAGTGTCAGATTTTTGCAAGTATTCTCCTTATATTAAGTCGGTATTAAACTGATAAATGCAAAACAGATTTCAGATTGAAAGCCTTTTTTTCAGAGTTAATCACATAGATTCCACTGTACTATTTGATGACAGAAAAAGAATTGAAGCTTTGAGCATTTTATATCGGATAGTTTTGAAGGAAAGGCAAAAATCTCATTAAGACTTGGAGTTTCAGTCCTGCCCTCTCTCGAGTTGATAATGCCATTGACATGCGATTTACAACCCTGGAAAATAAATTTTACCCTTGTGCTCCTCCCTTGCTTATCAAATGATCTGTTTTAGCAATGATAATTTGTAATCATGGTTATTTGATGACACATGGAAGGTTATTCATTGAATTGCTGTACTGTCGACCGCAAGTCAATACATTTTCCAGTTGCAAAATTAAAGTTCATTATATCATATATAATTTAGAAGGGATATTATATTCACACAGATTTTTTTTTCAAAATAATCCTTTCCTGTACTACACCATAATACACTGTATGGAGAATAATTAGGAAAGTGAGTATTTTGAACATATTATCGAGACCCCTCAGCATAATAAACAATTTATGTAACAAATAATAAAAGTTCTTAGCACTCATCTCACAGCTCACCCATGTTCTGTTTTCTTACATGTTCTCATGGTGTGCAATGTGACATGCAGCATAACCATTCTCTGTCTTCCAAAATAAGCAGACCGTTCTAATTTGTTTATTGGTCAACTCAACAGGTTTATGTATATCAATCAAAATATATGTGGATGTTGAATACAATCAACAAGTATAAATATTGAGCTTAGAATATCACATATCTATGACAATAAACAATGAAAGCACAAAGCAGGATGGAGCTTGTACATGTGAACACATGACTTAGTAGCAATCAACGTCTGATTTAACGACTTGCTGACCGAGCTAATATGGTACTTAGTGACCAAGAACATTTTTACAATTCTGACCACTGTCATTTTATGAGGACATAGCTCTGGAACGCTTCAACGTATCCCACTGATTTTGAGTTTGTTTTTGTTCATGACATATTGTCCTCATGTTAGTGGTAAAATGTCTTGATATGACTTGTGTTTATTGATGAAAAACACAAAATTTGGCAACAATTTTGAACATTTAGCCATTTAAAAATTTTAATTTTTGTACCCTTAAATCAGAGAGTGGTGTCACACAAAATAGTTAATAAATAATATTTCCCACATGTCAACTTTACCTCAGCACAATTATGGAAACATAATTTTTTTTGCTAGGATCTTATAAGGGTTAAAAGTTGACCAGCAATTTCCACCAAAATTTACAAAACCATTGTTTTTAGGGACCACCTCCCATTTGAAGCGAGTTTGGGGGTCAATATAACAGGAAATACACAAAAGTGACACCATTCTAAAAACTTCACCCCTCAAGGTGCACAAAACCACGTTCAAGAAGTATATTAACCCTTCAGGTGCTTCACAAGAACTAAAACAATGTGGAAGGAAAAAATTTAGGTTGGAATTTTTTTTATTTTCAGAAGGGTAACAGGAGAAAATGGACCTCAAAATTTGTTGTGCAATTTTTCCTGAATACTCCAATACCCTATATGTGGGGGAAAGCCACTATTTTGGCGCATGGCAGGGCTCAGAAGGGATTGAGCAAAGTTTGACTTTTTGCATGCAAAATTGTCTGGAATCAATGGTGGCGCCATGTCACGCTTCGAGACCCCCTGATGTACCTAAACAGTGGAACCCCCCAATTCTAACTTCAACCCTAACCCCAACACACCCTAACCCTAATCCCAACCCTAATCATAGGCCTAACCACAAACCTAACCCTAACATACTTGCAACCTTTATCCCAACCCTAACCATAATCTCAACCATTACCACAACCCTAATCCTAGCCCAACCCTAACTTTTGACCAACCCTAACCCTAGCACCAACCCCAACGCTAGCCCCAACCCTTACCCTAGCTCAACCCTAATAATAGCCCAACCCTAACCCTACCTTTAGCCCAACCCTAACTTTAGCCAAATCCATTAACGTTAGCCCAACCCTAACTTTAGCCCCTACCCTAACTTTAGCCCAACCCTAGCTCTAATAGAAAAATGGATATAAAGACTTTTTTTATTTTGTTATTTTTACGTACCAACGGGGGTGATAACTGGGAGTTTGATTTACAATTTTTTATTTTGATCACTGTGATAGGGTCTATCACAGCGATCAAAATGAACCAATAGAAAATATTTCCTATTGTTGCTGGGTGCCGGCTGGCAGATCTTGGTGGGTGCACTGTGCATGTGCCCTCCATTTTCTTCCCGGAAGAAGATGCTGCCAGCCAGGGGACTTCATAGGGGGATGCAGGGACATCATAGGTACTGGGGGATTGGAGGACCCCATTTCTTTCCCCTCTGATATGCGATTTTTGTGGTCGCCACTATTCCATTAATAACAGCGATCGCAACATTGGAGTTGGTAAAAAACAACCCAAATCATGTTCTCTGGGGTCTCAGCTACCCCTCCTGCTTGGGGTAGCTGAATCTTCTTCCAAAAACTTAGTCAGATTTTCATATCTGAGACTTGTACTTCCTGCTTGCACGAAGATTGAGTCCATGATTCTGAATATTATTCCTATAATTCTCTCCCAAGCACCTACCATGTGAGAAGAGTACAGTATATTGAAAGTACACAAGCATCCTTACTCACTTAAGAATCTTTTCACATTGGGAGTGTTTAAGTTGGAAGGAATTTTAAGTTTATTTAATGCTCCAACAAAATTTTTGCCTCTTCCAGATCGAATATGCTTCACTGCCTCTGATAGCAACTTGATGTGTCCATGGATTCAATTACTTCAACATGTACAACACTGATGGATATGCAGGTAAACATGACCACCTAGAATTTTCGTTGGCATGAATCTCTCTAGTGTGCCATGCAACCACTGACCAAGGGCCAAATTCATCCAGATCTATGTCTACCAAATGGGAGATTGGCCATTTCCAGGTACTGAAACACACCAGAAAATATGCATCAGGTAACGCAGAAGATGAATTTACTCAGATATCTCTTGGCTCTGATCATCCACAGTTCAAAAGCTTGTAGGCTCAGTAAACAATCGACCCTGGTGTTCAACTAATACATTGTGGTCTTGCACGAGCAGAGTCATAACATGATGATGTTAAGGAATTATTACAGGATGTTTTTTCATGAATTAAACTTTGGCTTTAAGAAGACAGCCTCCTAATCTTAGCATCTCATGCTTTTTTTTATCATCTTTGGGTGAACTGTTACCCACTTTGTTTGAGTTACCTTCATAAGGGTACTGTCACACTAAACGATTTACCAACGATCACGACCAGCGATACGACCTGGCCGTGATCGTTGGTAAGTGGTTGTGTGGTCGCTGGGGAGCTGTCACACAGTCAGCTCTCCAGCAACCAACGATGCCAAAGTCCCCGGGTAACCAGGGTAAACATCGGGTTACTAAGCGCAGGGCCGCGCTTAGTAACCCGATGTTTACCGTGGTTACCAGCGTAAAAGTAAAAAAAAACAAACAGTACATACTCACATTCTGGTGTCTGTCCCCCGGCGTTCTGCTTCTCTGCACTGTGTCTGCCAGCCGGAAAGCACAGCGGTGACGTCACCCCTGTGGTCGCTTTCCGGCCGGCCGGCGCTCACAATGCAGAGAAGCAGAACGCCGGGGGACAGACACCGGAATGTGAGTATGTACTGTTTGTTTTTTTTTACTTTTACGCTGGTAACCACGGTAAACATCGGGTTACTAAGCGCGGCCCTGTGCTTAGTAACCCGATGTTTACCCTGGTTACAAGCGAACGCATCGCTGGATCGCTGTCACACACAACGATCCAGCGATGACAGCGGGAGATCCAGCGACGAAAGAAAGTTCCAAACGATCTGCTATGACGTACGATTCTCAGCAGGGTCCCTGATTGCTGCTGCATGTCAGACACAGCGATATCGTATGGATATCGCTGGAACGTCACGGATCGTATCGTCTTAGCGACAAAATTGCCAATGTGTGACAGTACCCTAACTCTCAACAGGTTTATCATCTACTTGTATTTTAGCTGTTGAATCTTCTTTTTATCAGATGTTTGTTCTGTCTTCCTGTGCCTGTGGTGTTAGAGGCCAGGACATCCATTCCAGGTGGGATGTATTGTAGGCAGTGTTTGTTGCTCTGGTCTCCCACTCAAGTCCGCTTACACAGGATGCAGGTGGAGTGCAGGGAAGCGGACGCCGGGCACCGGAATGTGAGTATGTGTTTTTTTTTTTCACTTTTACAATGGTAACCAGGGTAAACATCGGGTTACTAAGCGCGGCCCTGCGCTTAGTAACCCGATGTTTACCCTGGTTACCAGTGAAGACATCGCTGGATCGGTGTCACACACACCGATCCAGCGATGTCAGCGGGAGATCCAGCGACGAAATAAAGTTCTGGACTTTCAGCAACGACCAGCGATCTCACAGCGGGATCCTGATCGCTGCTGCATGTCAAACACAACGATATCGCTAGCCAGGACGCTGCAACATCACGGATCGCTAGCGATATCGTTTAGTGTGAAGGTACCTTTAATGTTTGGTGTTCAGCCTGGTGCATAAAGGGCAGGCGTGATAGCATCACTTGTTTTTGGTGAGTGTGTGTGGGTGGATACGCTATCGCTCTGTCTCTGCGTTTTACGTGTTTTGCACTGTATCAGCTACCAGTGGGATGTCAGTGATTTGTGCCAGCAATTGTTCAGGGCTGGCCCTGTGTCATTAGAATTCCGGCAACTCCGGAGAGGATATTGGCTGTGTGAGTTCAAGGCTGGCATCAAGCCATTAGAATTCTGGCTCCTCTGGAGAGGAAGTTTGCTGCATGTTCTTGCTGACTGTGAGTTTTTGCTGTCTGTTTCTGTCCTGTGTGTATGCTATATTTCCCTGTGGGGTTAACTAGGTATTGCACCACAGAGCAAGTTCAAGCCATGTGTTCATTTGCAGTGGTTCTAACGGGGTATTGCACGCTTCCTATTTTCCCTGTACCCCTTGGTGGTTAGCTGAGCTGGTACTTACCTTCCCTGTACCCCTTGGTGGTTAGCTGAGCTGGTACTTACCTTCCCTGTACCCCTCGGGGGTTAGCTGAGCTGGTACATACCTTCCCTGTACCCATCGGTGGTTAGCTGAGCTGGTACTTACTGTTCCTGTACCTCTTGGTGTTAGCTGAGTAGGTACTCTTCTCCCTGTGCACCTCTGATTTGTTTCTGGGTTTGGTTTTCTGTGTTCCATTCACACTGTGTGGAGTTAACTCAGTGTGTTTAAGGAGGAACGTTTGCTAGTTTTTTATCTGTCTTTGATCATACTAGCAGCAGTTTACTGCACGGTGGACCCCAGGTTGCGATTGCACCTTATCTATTTATTTATTTATTTATTTTTTTTATTTGGTGCAATCCGCCAATTCTAACATGTGGTCCTTGGAGTCATGGATGGATGGTCTACGGAGTTTTGAAGATCAGTTGCCGGTGGGCTGGATCCCCCTGATACGGTTGAGGGATCTGTCATCAAGAACTTTCTTAGGAACTGTTGCTCCTGGATACATGGGCGTTAGTTGTGATATTTGTCATCTGGACGAGCGTGGTCTTCGGCTACAGACTACCTTTTGCTGTATTTCCTCTTAATGATTATTAATCTTTATGTTAAGCTAGAGTTTACAAGAGCAACACAGGGTGAGCTTTCGTTGAGTGGGGTCTCCCGTTTGTGTTTCAAGATACGGTACCCTCCTCTGCAGCAAGGTAGGAATATCTATAGGGGAACTTCAGGGTGAGTAATAGATCTTCCTTATTTTCTGATTTTCTTGTCTTTTTTGACAGATTTTTGTATCTAAGATTTTTTGCCCCTGTGTGCCCATTTTTAGCCAAAGTGTCTATGCTCTGCTGGGTAACTTACAGCACCTTTAGCTTATATTGGTTTTAATATATATATATATATATATATATATATATATATGTATATGTATATATATATATATATATATATATGTATATATATATATATATATATATATATATATATATATATATATATATATATATATATATATATATATATATATATATATATATAAAGTGGGTAGGGAAAGTATTCATACCCCTTTCAATTTTTCACTCTTTGTTTTATTGCAACCATTTGGTAAATTCATAACAGTTCATTTTTTTCACGTTAATGTACACTCTGCACTCCATCTTGGCTGAAAAAAACAGGAATGTAGACATTTTTGCAAATTTATGAAAAAAGAAAAACTGAAATATCACGTGGTCATAAGTATTCAGACCCTTTGCTCAGTATTGAGTAGAAGCACCCTTTTGAGCTAGTACAGCCATGAGTCTTCTTGGGAATGATGCAACAAGTTTTTCACATATGGATTTGGGGATCCTCTGCCATTCTTCCTTGCAGATCCTCTCCAGTTCCGTCAGGTTGGATGGTGAACATTGGTGGACAGCCATTTTCAGGTTTCTCCAGAGATGCTCAATTGGGTTTATGTCAGGGCTCTGGTTGGGCCAATCAAGAATGGTCATAGAGTTGTTCTGAAGCCACTCCTTTGTTATTTTAGCTGTGTGCTTAGGGTCATTGCATTGTTGGAAGGTAAATCTTTGGCCAAGTCTGAGGTCCAGAGCACTCTGGAAGAGATTCTCATCCAGGAAATATCTTGTGGTCAGATAGGGGGAGAGAGGAAGTTGTGAGCAGAGATGGGCAAACCCAAACAGCAAAGTTCAGCATCCAAACCAAACACCTGCTGTTCAGGCACCGACACCGAACATGTATTTTACCAGGAAGTTAGTGTTACTGTTTGAGTTTAGCAACCCAAACACTGGGTGTTTCTTGCATGGTCATGTGAATAACAGTGTGTCGAACTCTGCTTCTGATTGTTGGTAAAATCATTACCCCTGGTCAGACAGTTACGGTTCCATGGCTATCAAATGACAGCGTGAGACCGCAGCTTAGATCAGCAGTAAAAAGTTTACCTCTGGTGACTGGAGTCAGCTAATAGGAGGACTACTGCTCCCATCAGCCTACGCCTGCTGCCGATATTAACAGCAAAAACAGGTGCCTGCGCTCTCAATAAATAATAATAAAAAATACAGGGTTCCCCTGTATTTTTGATAACCAGCCAGGCATCCCTCAGCTGTCAGTGTTAGCAAGACTGGTTATCAAAATTAGTGGGATCTCCGCTCTTTTTTTTTTTATTTTAAATAAATAATTGAAACAATAATTTAAAACACATCGTGGGGCCCCCCATTTTTCACAGCCAAGCTAAAGCTGACAACTGGGGGCTGATGTTCTCAGTCTGGTAAAGAGCTATGGATATTGGCCCCCCAGCCTAAAAATAGAAGCCCACAGATGCCCAGAAAAGCCATATCTATTAAATGTGCCAATTATGTATCTGCTCCGCTCTGCCCATTTGCCTTGTGGTGGCCATCCCTCCACCCCATGCAGCCTCATTGACTGGCTGTAACCTCGATGACGTCACCGCTAGTCCCTGTTGCTGCTTCCCAGGAGCTCCTTCTCCCAGTGGTTCTCAACCTAGACAGTCCCATCGTGGTAACATCCAGGTTGGAACTGTTTATCCCCAGACATGGATTACATCATAAGTTATAAGGGAACTTTTGAACAATTGAGTAGACACCCCTAGTGGAGTATACTAATGCCAGACCTGGAAGATTTCCTTATGCCTGAGCATCCTATATTCTGTCTGGATACTTTAACCCCTTCACCCCCGGAGCTTTTTCCGTTTTTCCGTTTTCGTTTTTCGCTCCCCTCCTTCCCAGAGCCATAACTTTTTTATTTTTCTGTCAATTTGGCCATGTGAGGGCTCATTTTTTGCGGGACGAGTTGTACTTTTGAACGACATCATTGGTTTTACCATGTCGTGTACTAGAAAACGGGAAAAAAATTCCAAGTGCAGTGAAATTGCAAAAAAAGTGCAATCCCACACTTGTTTTTTGCTTGCCTATTTTGCTAGGTTCACTAAATGCTAAAACTGACCTGCCATTATGATTCTCCAGGTCAGTACGAGTTCATAGACACCAAACATGACTAGGTTCTTTTTTACCTAAGTGGTGAAAAAAAATTCCAAACTTTGCAAAAAAATAAATAAATAAAATTGCGCCATTTTCCGATACCCGTAGCGTCTCCATTTTTCGTGATCTGGGGTCGGGTGAGGGCTTATTTTTTGCGTGCCGAGCTGGCATTTTTAATGATAGCATTTCGGTGCAGATACGTTCTTTTGATCGCCCGTTATTGCATTTTAATGCAATGTCGTGGCGACCAAAAAAACGTAAATCTGGCGTTTCGATTTTTTTTTTCATTACGCCGTTTAGCGATCAGGTTAATGCTTTTTTTTTATTGATAGATCGGGCGATTCTGAACACGGCGATACCAAATATGTGTAGGTTGGGCTTTTTTTTTATTGATTTATTTTGATTGGGGCGAAAGGGGGGTGATTTAAACTTTTATATTTTTTTTATTTTTTTCACATTTTTTTTTACTTTTTTTTTTAACTTTTACCATGCTTCTATAGCCTCCATGGGAGGCTAGAAGCAGGCACAGCCCGATCGGCTCTGCTACATAACAGCGATCATCAGATCGCTGTTATGTAGCTAAAATGCAGGTGTGCTGTGAGCGCCGACCACAGGGGGGCGCTCACAGCCACCGGCGATCAGTAACCATAGAGGTCTCCAGGACCTCTATGGTTACAATGCACAAGCATCGCCGACCCCCGATCATGTGACAGGGGTCGGCGATGCGCTCATATCCGGCCGCACGGCCGGATGCGGTAGTTAAATGCCGCTGTCTGAGTTTGACAGCGGCATTTAACTAGTTAATAGCGGCGGGTGATCGCGATTTCACCCGCCGCTATTGCGCGCACATGTCAGCTGTAAAAAACAGCTGACATGTCGCGACTTTGATGTGCGCTCACCGCCGGAGCGCACATCAAAGCGGGGGTCCCGACATGTGACGTACTATTACGTCACATGTCGGGAAGGGGTTAAGTTAAGGTCTCTGATTCGTCTTGTATAAGGCCAGATTGCGGTCTGACTCGGAGTGCCCTAGGTGCAGGATTGACAATGCTGGACTGCTTCACATGCTCTGGACGTGTCCAAGGTTGGCTGCTTTCTGGTTAGTGATTATCAGTCGAATAGAGGGGGCTTATAGATGCGTGGTCCCAAGGGAACCGGTGGTGTGTTTGTCGGGATATGTAGAGGAGATAAAAGTAGATAACAATTTAAAGATAGCAATTGCTAGACTATTGTACATGGCTCGGAAGGTCAAAGCAAGAAACTGGATAAAGAGGATTCACCTTTGAGAGGAGAATACCTTCAATACGTGAAACATGTTATTACTCTAGAAAAGGTGGTTTACCAGAAATGAGGGAAAGTGGAGTTTTATGATAAACTGTGGATGCCTTGGCTGGAATTGGGGTAGGGGAGGGATGAGGGAAGAATGTTCTGTGAAGTTTTTTCCTGTTGGAATGTTTGTTTATAAGTGGACAGGAGGAGTCATCACATAAGACTAAAGTATATGCCGGTATACAATATACTAAGGGAAGAGCATGAGCTGTCTAAATGGGGAGAAAGGGGGGGGGGGTTGGTAATGTTGGGATATATTGTGGGGGGAGGAAATATTTTCAAAATCCCTGTATTGTTGTAAAATGTTTATTGTGATGTTATACTTAATAAAAATCTATTTGAGTTAAAGAAAGGTCTCTGATTCTTTTGGCGAGTTCAACAGACTCACTTTACCAGGCCACTTTACCCGGAGATCTTACTCCTCGCTACTGGAAAGGTCCAAGTCTCTGGTGGCATTCTGGATGAGGCTTGTCATGCCCTGTAGCTCTCAGCATGATCAGAACTTTACAAGTCCTTTGATGACCAGCTCCCACTGTGCAAAAAATTTAGCAAAGTTCATCATCATTTGGTCAGGGCCCTTCAACCATTAGCCCAAAGAACATCAGGGTTTCTTAAGGATTTATGTGCTTAACAGATTTTTCATAGTTATCCTGTGATGTAACATCGCTGTGGACATCGATACCTCATGATGTGGCTATAAAAGCCTTAAAATTTCACATGTCTTGTTACAGCAAATTCACACAGGATCTCCAGGATTTCATTCTGCAAGTTACGGTTTTTTTTTCGACACATATTTTTTCACATTTGATCACTCATTTTCTTTGCAGCGGAGGGTTTTCTCTAAGGGGGCTAAATATTCTCCATCGCTATCAAATCTGGTAATGGCTTATTGGGAGTTGTTGTTCCTGTATTCCATCTCCAACCCTTTTGGGCATGGCGTGGTCTGGTATGGCAGATACATAGATGATCTCCTCTTCATACGGGGGGCAATGTGTCTGCCATAACAGACTTCATTGAATATCTTAACAAAAATAGTTTTAATTTGCAGTATACCTATATGTTTCAGAAAAACACAATTTCATTTTTGGACCATCAATTACACAGGTTTACAAAAAATATTTTTGTAATCGTCGCACGTGACTTTTTAGTTTTCTAAATAATCTTTTTGTCCTGATTTAAAAAATGTATATAGTTTTTTCTGTAGCACGTATAGTTTCCATGGAGCAGCATCATTATTATAAGGTATAGGAAATATACTGGTGACAGTAATCTACATATCACAAAAAAATGCTTCAACTTACAAAACAGTTTTTATTGAACCAAAATAACTTCACATGCAAAATAGAAACCAAAATATGAGCAGAAATGAAAAGTGCTTCACATTATACTGTCGGTGAAATGATTTCTCAGGGTTATCCCTATATAACATGCAACAGTAATCTGCCATCATTCAGTCACTCCAAAAACCCTGGTAGCGGTGTTCCACTACTTTAATGTCCTGGTTAAGCCACTCGCCTTGTTCATCGCTTACATCCCTAAGATTTTTAGGGAAGAAATCTAAATGTGAAAGCAAAAGTGCATTTTCAGAGACATGCGACATCCAAAATACTGGTATGCATTTAGCAGTCCCTCAACACCTTCAGCATATTCTGGAGATTTTTGTTTTCCTAAAGAAGTTTTCACAAATCCACTTGAAGCTTTTCCAAGATCTCAATTTCTTATCATTTAGAGTTCCTTCAAACACATCATCTCTCATAAGCTCTCTGATCTGAGGACCAACAAATAACCCTTCCTTCAGTTTTGCTGGTGAAATGCTGGAGAATTTCTGTGAACTGTACTGGAACCCTTGGGAATTTGTCTTTGCCATTGCTTTCACAAAGTTTTTAAACAATTCCAACTTTATATGTAGTGGAGGAAGAAAGATTTTTGTTGGAGCAACTAACGGATTATGCTGAACATTGTCTCTACCTGGAGCATAGATGTTTCTCTGTCCCCAATCACAACAAGCATAATGCTCTACTGTATTTCTACTGTCCCATAAACACAAGAAGCAACAATACTTTGTGAAACCTTGTACTCCCATTAGCTGACCAATCACTTTCAAATCTCCACAGATATTCCATTGATGATGCTTATATTGTATGGCATCCAAAACAACTGACAGATTTTCAGAACTTTCCTTTATAATACATGAGGGAGCAATAGGGATTGATGGTTTCATATTTCCATTGTGAAGCAACACTGCTTTCAAACGTCTCTGGGACAGGTTAAAAAACAATCGCAAATCTGCAACAAAATACTCTTGAGTCAGTTCTTCAAAGAGGCCATTCACATTGTTACAGTACACCATTTGTCCATCAACTGTGAAAAAGTTTTTAAAGTGTTCCTTCTGTGTCACGGGGGAATAGGGTAGACTAAGGTTGGTTACCCGGGCCCCTGCGATATCCCTCAGGCTAGGGAAACCCTGTCTGTCCCTTTCCCAGAAGTTACACTAAAGGTGTGCATGTCTGGGCCGCCAGGCCTGACCCTGACTCCTGTTTCAGCCCTAAGCTGAAACCACCACCCGCCACCCAGTGAAGAGACCACACACCAATCCCCACAGAAAGCACAGACAGGGAAAACTGAAAAACGCACCACGCCGCAGACACACAGGAATACACTATAATGTGCACAGGGCAAAACAAATACAAATAAAAAGGAAGAATATGACAAAGGATTATACACCACCAGATACGATATTCCTGCAACAAGACTACCACTCCAGACCGGAATCACCAGGCATAAAGTAAAAGCTATAATCGGCGACGCCCAAAGTCCAGCGCGACTATTTAAAGGCCGTGGGTGTGACCCATCCTCCAACCTGATTACCAGCTATATTAACCCCGAGCAAGCTGGGTAAAATCTAGCCGACGCCAGTGAGCATGTAGTGGACGTAAGTGGAATTACTGCTGTCTGTCGGACGCCCTAGTGTGAACAGCGTCCGACATGACAGTACCCCGCCTTCCACGAGGGATCCCAAGGGTCCTCACGACTTATAGGACCCGGCTTGTCCGGATGGCGGCGGTGAAACATACTGACCAGTCGGTCCGCATGTATGTCCGAGGCTGGTACCCAGGACCTCTCTTCCGGCCCATAACCATGCCAGTGTACCAGGTACTGTAATGTGTGGCGCACTAAACGAGAGTCAACCACCTTGGAGACTTCAAACTCCAAATTGCCATCCACCAAGACTGGAGGTGGCATAGGCGCCGTGTGTCAGTATTCCGGGTTTTCTAAGTCACCTTGTGAATGATTTTGCCCTTTGTTAAGTTGGAGTTTGCTGTTTGCCCTACTTCCTATTCGTTTGCTTAAAACCCGGGTCAGGTGTCAGCCTCTTTGCTGGAGTATTCTGATTCTGTTCTCCTTCAGCTCAGCAGCTGTTTCTGAATGTGTCTCTACCTCTTGCTCTGGACATCTCCTGCATTTGTAAGCTACACTCTCTAGGTTATCATTAGTCTGCTGACTTGGAACTTAACCCTCGGTTCACTCCTTCTGGTAAGAACTGTGTTTTTGGAACTTTGTTTCGGGACTTGCTTCCGGACTGTGTGTTGCTACTTAATCCTTCATTTCCTCCCCCCGGTGGGAGCTGTTGGTAATAACACCAGTATAAATACTTTAATGTGAACCTGTTTCTGGACTTACCCGTGTTCAAATACTTAAATGTGAACTTGTTTTTGGACTTACCCGTGTTCATGCCACACCTGGGATGAACTTGTGGACTTGTTCTGGACTTCCCTGTGTTTACTTCATACCCAGATTAGACTCTTTCTGTGCCGACAGTGTTTGGAACTGCACCACGTCATCTATTACACTCACCCGGCTGAGGACTCTGCCTTAAGAACTCCGCCGATTCGCTGTATATATTTCAAGGACTCGTTTCATTTCAGGACACTGTGGGTTATCAGTATATTGTTTGGGGTGTTATTGCTGTTGTACAAATACACTATTTGCACTAAAGAAACCCGTCTCTGTCTGTTCATTGCCCCATGCTATCAGAATCCTTGAGTTCCTACAATAGTATTACAGGATACTCCAGCCTAAAAAAAGGAATTCTGCTGGGGCAATGACAGAGACACGGGTAGACAAGATGTTTGCTATGATTAACTCCTTGCAGCAGGAGGTGGCGGCTATACAAAATAAGATTAGAGACATGGACTCCCGGGCTAACCACAATGCGCAGGTGTTTGGTCAGGCTCTCCAGGATTTACGTACCCTGGTAGAAGCTCAGGTTTCACCACCTGCTCAGCATACACCACCTGCTCAGCATACACCACCCGCCAGTATGTTGACTTCACGGGCACTGGCCTGGGCAAATCCTATGGTTGAAAGTCATGATGTACGTCTAAATAATTTGGATGATTTTCTGGCAGCTATGGCGCAAATGTTTGATGATCCCAACCGCCGTGCCTCCCCTGAAAAATCCTTGCTTTCCTTACGCCAGGGGAAATGTTCAGTCATAGAGTATATTACTGAATTTAAGAGGTTAGTAGTGGATACCAACTGGGATGAAAATGCTTTATTACCAATTTTCAGGAAAGGGTTGTCCAGTACAATCAAGAATGAGCTAGCGCGCTCAGAGTCTCCACAGGAGTATGAGTTATTTTTACAACACTGTGTGCATATTGATACCCGTCTAACTGAACGCAGACAAGAGAAATGGGCGGCTTCAAATTGCATCACTAATTTTACTTTTCCGTCTAGGGAAACTACCAGCAAGAACCCGCGGGAAGCTGAGGAGATGCCTATGCAAGTGGACTCAATACAAAAACGTGAGAGTAATGAACGCCGTGAATATCGGTTTCGTAAGCGCTTATGTTTTTACTGCGGTCAATCGGATCATTTCCTTATTAATTGTCTTAAATGTCCCAGACGACCTAACAAAGTGTTGGCGGCAGTGGGGGACTATGACAATACGGACACTGAGTCAGAAGTTTCAGAGACCAGTTTACATATAGATGCTGTGGTTCCCCTAACAGTGATGCCGACTTTCCCTAAAGATCAAGGGGAGAAATACTCACATTGTTCTCTTCCTATTCAGATTCTGTGGGAGGGACAGTGGATACCAAGTTCTGCTATGATAGACTCTGGAGCAGGTGGAAATTTCATGGATTCTTCTTTTGCCAGGGAACATGGTATTAAGACACAACTAAGAGCCTCACCAGTCACCATGGAAATGGTGGATGGTTCTCCATTAGTTTCTGGACCAGTAGACCGGGAGACGGTGCTTGTGAAGTGTAAGATGGAACCAGACCATCAGGAGACACTTTCCTTTATGTTAATATCTTCTCCTCATTTTCCTGTAATTTTAGGAATTCCCTGGTTACGGTCACAGAATCCAAGCATCAATTGGGAAACCAAGGAGATATCCTTCCTTCCGAAGTGTAGTCCTACCATCAGTCCACAGGTAATGTCTCCAGTTACCCAGAATTTGGAGGAAACGAAACAGGTATCTACTCTCCCTCTGGTTTACCAGGAATTCTCTGACATTTGTGACAAGAGGAAGGCTGACCAACTCCCTCCACATAGACCTTATGACTGCCCCATAGAGCTGCTTCCTGGGGCAGCGATTCCTTTCGGCCATGTTTACCCATTGTCAGCTCCAGAATTAAAGACATTACGAGAATACATAGATGAGAATTTAGCCAAAGGGTTTATCCAACCATCCTCTTCACCAGCGGGAGCCCCCATATTCTTTGTAAAAAAGAAAGATGGCACTCTAAGACCTTGTATTGACTACCGGGAGCTAAACAAGGTAACCATTCGTAACAGGTACCCGTTGCCTTTAATTCCTGAATTGTTGGAGAGAGTTCGTCAAGCTAAAATATTTACCAAATTAGATCTTCGCGGGGCATATAATTTACTCCGTATACGTCCCGGAGACGAATGGAAAACAGCCTTCAGATGTCGGTATGGACATTTTGAATATTTAGTGATGCCATTCGGACTCTGTAACGCTCCTGCTGCTTTTCAACACTTAGCCAACGATATCTTCAGGGATTTACTGGATCATTTTGTAGTAATTTACCTGGATGACACCTTGATTTTCTCTGATTCGCTACAGGAACATCAGGAACATGTCAAGACCGTGCTCAGACGTTTGAGAGGTAATCATCTGTACATCAAACTCGAAAAGTGTGAGTTTCATTGCTCCAAGATTCAATTTTTAGGCTATGTTATTTCTCCCCAGGGATTGAATATGGAGTCCAGCAAGATCCAGGCGATCATAGATTGGCCGGTACCAGGAAACATCAAAGAGGTACAACGATTCATTGGGTTTGCCAACTTTTATAGACGTTTTATCCGGAATTTTTCAGAAATTGTCCGTCCCATCACTCTCCTCACTAAAGGTACCTTCACATTAAGCGATGCTGCAGCGATAGCAACAACGATGCCGATCGCTGCAGCGTCGCTGTTTGATCGCTGGAGAGCTATCACACAGACCGCTCTCCAGCGACCAACGATGCCGAGGTCCCCGGGTAACCAGGGTAAACATCGGGTTACTAAGCGCAGGGCCGCGCTTAGTAACCATAAAATGTAAAAAAAACCAAACAGTACATACATACATTCGCGTCCCCCGGCGTCCGCTTCCTGCACTGACTGAGCGCCGGCCCTAACAGCAGAGCGGTGACGTCACCGCTGTGCTGTACTTTCACTTTCACTTTACGGCGCTCAGTCAGTGTGGGAAGCGGACGCCGGGGGACGCGAAGGTGAGTATGTAGTTTGTTTTTTTTACATTTTACACTGGTAACCAGGGTAAACATTGGGTTACTAAGCGCGGCCCTGCGCTTAGTAACCCGATGTTTACCCTGGTTACCAGTGTAAAACATCGCTGGTATCGTTGCTTTTGGTGTCAAACACGACGATACACGCCGGTCTGACGACCAAATAAAGTTCTGAACTTTGTTCAATGACCAGCGATATCACAGCAGGATCCTGATCGCTGCTGCATGTCAAGCTAAACGATATCGCTAGCCAGGATGCTGCAACGTCACGGATCGCTAGCGATATCGTTTAGTGTGAAGGTACCTTAAGAAGGGGAAGAAGTTTGCATGGTCTTCACAAGCCCAGGAAGCCTTCGATCGCCTCAAGGTTTGTTTTACCACAGCTCCGATATTGACGCACTCGGATCCTGCACTGCCTTTTGTCGTGGAGGTGGATGCTTCTGACTGTGCACTGGGAGCAATCCTCTCACAACGAACCGGAGACAAAGGTTTGTTGCACCCGTGTGCCTTCTTTTCTCGCAGGTTATCATCTGCTGAACTGAACTATGATATTGCAGACAAGGAACTTTTGGCAATCATTTCTGCCTTTAAGGAATGGAGACACCATTTGCAGGGAGCAACTCAACAGGTAGTGGTGCTCACAGATCACCGTAATCTGGAATTCCTTAAGTCTGCCAGATGTCTTTCTCCTCGACAAGCTAGGTGGAGTTTGTTCTTGAACCAGTTTGATTTTATCTTCTCGTACCGCCCAGGTTCACGTAATGGGAAAGCCAATGCACTATCCTGAATCTACACGATGGACTCCGTGCCTGGGACCCCATCTAAGACCATCTTGTCGGATGCCAATTTCATAGGAGTGCTCCAGGATCGTGACTTGTGGGAGAAAATCAAGCTGGCCTATGATGGTGACGTATTTCTTGCTGCCCCACCTGACAATGTGAATCTTGTCTTTCAGAATGGTGCATGGCTTAGAGAGCACTGTATTTACGTCCCTGAGGCTGTGAGACTTCGAATGCTCAAATTGGTCCATGACTCCGAATTGGCTGGTCATCCGGGGGTACAGAAGATGCAGGAATTTTTGAGTCGATTTTTCTGGTGGCCTACCTGCTTGAAGGATGTGAATGACTATGTCCGCTCTTGTGAGGTTTGTGCCCGATACAAGGTTCCTCGTGTTTCACCTATTGGCCTTCTTAAGCCACTACCTGTACCATCTCGCCCTTGGGGGTCTATTTCGATCGACTTTATTGTGGAGTTACCCACCTCTGGCGGTAAAAATACTATTTTGGTGGTAGTGGACCGTTTAACGAAGGCTGCTCATTTTATTCCTTGCACCGGTCTTCCCTCAGCTACAGAGACAGTGGATCTGGTTATCCAGAACGTTTTCCGGCTGCATGGGTTACCGGATGAGATTATCTCTGACCGGGGAATACAATTTACCTCCAGGTTTTGGAAAGGATTTTGTTCTGCGCTCCACATTAATGTTTGCTTGTCTTCTGCATACCACCCTCAGACCAACGGGCAGACTGAACGAACCAATCAAACCTTGGAGCAATATCTACGCTGTTACGTCAGTCATTTGCAGGATGATTGGCTGAAACTACTTCCACTAGCGGAATTTTCGTATAACAACTCACAGAGCAGTTCCACAAAGGTAACGCCTTTTTTCGCCAATCTGGGATATCATCCAAAAATTTTGCCTAGGTCTCCGGTTGCTACATTGGTACCGGCAGTTCAAGATAGAGTGGCGGTGTTGCAACGTAATCTTGAAGTTTTGAAAGACTCCCTGACCGCAGCACAGGAGCGTTACAAGAAGTCAGCTGATAGATTCCGGAAACCGGCACCCATGTTTAAGGTAGGAGACTCGGTTTGGTTGTCCACCAAGAATCTAAAATTGGGTGTTCCTTCGCAGAAACTGGGACAGAAGTTCATTGGTCCATTCAAGATCACCGGGATTGTGAGCTCTGTTGCTTGTCGGCTGAAGCTGCCACGAACTCTAAAGGTACACCCAGTATTTCATGTTTCTTTATTAAAACCAGTCTCTCTTAACACATTTCAGGGACGTATCGTACCTCCTCCTCCACCAGTGTTGATTGATCGCGAAGAACAATTTGTGGTACAGGACATTATTGATTCAAGACTTCATAGGAACCGGCTTCAGTATCTAGTTAGATGGCAGGGTTACTCTCCTGAAAACGATTCTTGGGAACCAGTAAGTAACATCAATGCTCCCCTGAAGGTTGCTCAATTTCATCGTAGATACCCAGACAAGCCTGGTCCAGGTTCGTCCTGAGGCCGTTTCTAGGGGGGGAGTAATGTCAGTATTCCGGGTTTTCTAAGTCACCTTGTGAATGATTTTGCCCTTTGTTAAGATGGAGTTTGCTGTTTGCCCTACTTCCTGTTCGTTTGTTTAAAACCCAGGTCAGGTGTCAGCCTCTTTGCTGGAGTATT
The DNA here is from genome assembly GCF_051348905.1 of Ranitomeya variabilis. Lineage (NCBI taxonomy): Eukaryota > Metazoa > Chordata > Amphibia > Anura > Dendrobatidae > Ranitomeya > Ranitomeya variabilis. The sequence goes on from NC_135234.1 coordinate 391,238,293, forward strand.
CTGATTCTGTTCTCCTTCAGCTCAGCTGCTGTTTCTGAGTGTGTCTCTACCTCTTGCTCTGGACATCTCCTGCATTCGTAAGCTACACTCTCTAGGTTATCATTAGTCTGCTGACTTGGAACTTAACCCTCGGTTCACTCCTTCTGGTAAGAACTGTGTTTTTGGAACTTTGTTTCTGGACTTGCTTCCGGACTGTGTGTTGCTACTTAACCCTCCGTCACATACAATATTCGGACTAACGAGTTCACATACAATGTGCCTGTCAGGCGCCTGCTGGAAAAATACCTATAATATCTAATGTTTGCAATTTCAGTGCTCTAAAAGTGATCAGTGACCTTCATAGGGATGTAATAAAAGAGACTACACATAATCAGTTGCAAAAAAAAACATTTACTTAACATAAAACTAATAACTATGAAATACAAACTTTTCAAAACTCCCGCCAAATAGTCCCCAGTTCGACTCTCTCAAAAAAATGTACAAAGAAAATTTTTGAACACAAACTTAATTTTAAGGTACCTTAAGTACTATTAAAAACATATTCAATCAGAAGTAGATGCTGAGTTTTCCCCAGAAAAGTCACACTTGCAGAGCAATAGCAAGAATTACACACCATTTTTGCATGTGTCAGGCAAATTGCTTTATGACATTTGAGACATTCATAATTTGAAAGCATTCTGGTTCCGCTTTCCGTTTGGCAGGTGGTGCATCTCCTTCTTTTGTGAGGTGGTGCAGATGGTGACTTTTCACCATCATCTTCTGGGCGGAACCTTTTGAGCTGAACTTGAAGGCGAGAAGGGATACCGATTGTTTTCACGCTTCTCCTGCGTAGCTCTCCAAGTACTAGTTCATGGGCCAATTTTTTCAGATACAATCGTCTACGGAGTGGTTCAAGCTTGTTTTCAAGATAAATCACTTGTGAATTTATACCACCCAAATTCAACATAGCAAAAAATATGACCATTGGCCAGCGTTTGATGTTTCTGCTGACATTGAAAGTGGAGCACATCTGATCTGCTGTATCCACACCCCCTTTGGTGGCATTGTAAAATGTAATTATCTCCGGGGTTTTTTCTGCCCCAGTCCCAGGATCGATGGCAGCATCATCATGAAGTGTTGATAGAAGAAGTACGATTTTTTTGGCATGTGGTACATAGGAAGCTAAAGCCTTTCCAATATGGAATGCAAACATACTGCTGTACTGTTGTCTCTCTTTCACACTTACAAACTGTGGCGGCAATTCCCTTTTGTTTTTTCTTACAGTTCCCACATATGACAGCTTCTGAATTTTCAGATAATCAATCAGATCACAACTTGTAAACCAATTGTCAGCTGTAATATTGCGACCCGATCCAAATAAGGGTTCAGCCAGTCTTTTTACAACATCAATGGGTTTGTTGCTCACACAGTAAGGACCTTCTGGTTGTTTTCCTGCATAAACTTCCAGGTTGTAAGTGTAGGTCTTACTGGCATCAACAAGGGCATACATTTTTATTCCATATTTGTTTGGCTTTGATGGAATATATTGACGAAAGGCACATCTACCACGAAAACCAGGGAGCATTTCGTCAATAGTGAGATTCTCTCCAGGGTAATAACTTTGTTTACAGTTTACAACAAATCTTTGAAATATATCACGAATTGGAGCAAGTCGGTCATGTGTTTTGCGTTCGGTTCGGGTAGTTCTGTCGTCAAACCGAAGGCAACGAATTAGAATCTTGAATCTGTTTATGGACATAACAAGGCTAAATTTTTCAACTCCATCCCCATCTTTACCCCAAAGTTCCTCCAAACTTTGTCTATTTGCCCTATAAGCTCCTGCAAGGTACAGTAATCCAAAAAAAGCACGCAGTTCTATTTCATCTGTGGGCTTGATGGTTCTGTTGCAGATGTACTTGTCCTTTATAATGTCTATATATTGGTTGGTATATGTGACAATAGAGTCCAGAATGTCATCTGTAAATATACTGTTCCAGCATTCAACTGCAGTTTTTGCATTACGTGCAGTTCCTATTACTGCAGGAAGGTGAGTAATAATGTTTAAAGGTTCCCTACGTTTTTTCAGGAATGGCTTCTTGTTCCATTTAGTATTTTTATCTTTTCCAATATAATATGATCCAACTTCTTCATCCTCACCACTGTCACCATCTTGCTCTGTTTCAGAATCCAGGACACATTCTTCCACCTCATCATGAGAATCAATCTCACTTTCCTCTCCTAAATCCTCATTCAGTGTGAGCTCTCTATCATCTAACAGCATGTTTGTTACTTCCTCAACATCAAGTTGTTTGGATAAATTGTACATTTTCCTCTCCATTTCAGCAGATAATCTGAAGCAAGAGAAGGAATATGTTAGGGAACTACTGTATATGCCTGAGCAGCACACTTTCTTTTATAAAATCTCCCTTATTTCTATGAAATATCCTCACATTTTGTGCTATACATTCATAAAACAAGCTAAATAAACTATTGTGATGAATACCTTCACACGAAACGACATCGCTAGCGATCCGTGACGTTGCAGCGTCCTGGCTAGCGATATCGTTTCGTTTGACACGCAGCAGCGATCAGGATCCTGCTGTGATGTCGCTGGTCGCTGAATAAAGTCCAGAACTTTATTTGGTCGTCCGATCGCCGTGTATCGTTGTGTTTGAAAGCAAAAGCAACGATACCAGCGATGTTTTACACTGGTAACCAGGGTAAACATCGGGTTACCAAGCGCAGGGCCACGCTTAGTAACCCGATGTTTACCCTGGTTACCAGTGTAAAAGTAAAAAAAACAAACAGTACATACTCACCTGCGCGTCCCCCAGCTTCTGCTTCCTGACACTTACTGAGCGCCGGCCCTAAAGTGAAAGTGAAAGCACAGCGGTGACGTCACCGCTCTGCTGTTAGGGCCGGAGCTCAGTCAGTGTCAGGAAGCGGACGCCGGGGGACGCGCAGGTGAGCATGTACTGTTTGTTTTTTTTACTTTTACGCTGGTAACCAGGGTAAACATCGGGTTACTAAGCGCGGCCCTGCGCTTAGCAACCCGATGTTTACCCTGGTTACCCGGGGACCTCGGCATCGTTGGTCGCTGGAGAGCGGTCTGTGTGACAGCTCTCCAGCGATCAAACAGCGACGCTGCAGCGATCGGCATCGTTGTCCCTATCACTGCAGCGTCGCTTCGTGTGAAGGTACCTTTACTGAATGTGACGTATTCACATACAATGAGCCTGAGAGATCTGTGCAGCTATATCCTCTCCCCTGAAGCTCTGAAATCCAACTGTGATATCAGGTTTCACAGACCTTCAAGAGACAGGAGACTACCTGGAGGGAGGGGCTTTCCTCACAATCTGGTGAGGAAGGAGAAATGAAAGTAAAAGAGAAGCGCCTGTCAGATCAGTTGTATGTGACGGAGGGTTAATCCTTCATTTACTCCCCCTGGTGGGAGCTGTTGGTAACAACACCAGTATAAATACTTTAATGTGAACCTATTTCTGGAGTTACCCGTGTTCAAATGCTTAAATGTGAACTTGTTTCTGGACTTACCCGTGTTCATGCCACACCTGGGATGAACTTGTGGACTTGTTCTGAACTTCCCTGTGTTTACTTCATACCCGGATTAGACTCTTTCTGTGCCGACAGTGTTTGGAACTGCACCACGTCATCTATTACACTCACCCGGCTGAGGACTCTGCCTTAAGAACTCCGCCGATTCGCTGTATATATTTCAAGGACTCGTTTCATTTCAGGACACTGTGGGTTATCAGTATATTGTTTGGGGTGTTATTGCTGTTGTACAAATACACTATTTGCACTAAACAAACCCGTCTCTGTCTGTTCATTGCCCCATGCTATCAGAATCCTTGAGTTCCTGCAATAGTATTACACCGTGTGCACAGAACCCACCACCTTATTAAATAAAGATCTGTGGAACACGTTGTGTATTTTATATACCGTAGGGAGCGCCAAACAGTAGGCTACCGGGTTAATGATGGTGGCAACCCTAAATGGACCAATAAACCTTGGACCCAATATCAAGGATGGAATCTTGAGTTTTATGTTTTTTGTGAACAACCACACCCAGTCACCCACACTCATGTCTGGACCTGTCACACATTTACTGTCAGCCACTCGTTTGTACCTTGCACCTACGCTTAGCAAGCGCTGTTTCACTCTCCTCCAAACGGATGACAGTTGTGCTCCTAACTGGTCCTCCTCTGGGACGCCAGTAGAGCCCCCCTGACGCAAAGTACAAAACTGAGGATGGAGCCCGTAAACACAAAAGAACGGGGACTCCCCAGACGATCCCTGATGGTGATTATTTATAGCAAACTCAGCCAAAGGAAGGAATATCGACCACTCCTCCTGATTGTCAGAAACAAAACAGCGTAAGTACTGCTCAAAATTCTGGTTCATACGCTCGGTCTGACCATTTGACTGAGGATGAAACACAGAAGAATGCGACAACTTGATCCCCAGCCGTGAGCAAAAAGCTTTCCAAAATTTTGCCACAAACTGAGTACCCCTATCAGACACGATGTCAGATGGGACACCGTGAAGTCTGACCACCTCCTGCACAAAAACCTGAGCCAGAGTCTTAGTTAGGCAATGAAGGCAAAGACACAAAGTGCGACATCTTTGAGAGCCGATCAACAACCACCAGAATGACCGTGTTCCCAGCAGAGGAGGGCAAATCTGTGATAAAATCCATGGAAATCTCCTTCCATGGCCTATTGGGTACCCCGAGAGGATGTAGTGTGCCAGCAGGATGAGAGCGGGATGTCTTAGCCCTAGCGCACGTGGTACATGCTGATACGTATGAGACCACGTCCTGTCAGATTTTGGGCCACCAAAACCAACGTGACACCAACTCCAAGGTACCCCTAACCCCTGGATGCCCAGCCAGGACAGCATCATGATGCTCACCCAACACCTTTAGGCGAAGATGGAGAGGTACAAACGATTTGTTAATGGGAAGCTCTGGTGGTACCTCCACCTGAGCCTCGGCAATCTCAGCCTCAACCTTGGTCATGAGAGCCGAGACCACTACACCCTTTTGGAGGATGGGTACAGGATCTTCCCGAGGTACTCCCCCCGGAAAACACCTGGACAAAGCATCCGCCTTAGTGTTCTTAGACCCCGGTCGGTACGTAACAAAAAAGTTGAACCGCGTGAAAAACAATGCCCAGCGAGCCTGCCTGGGGGACAGATGCTTGGCTGACTCCAAATACGGCAGATTTTTATGGTCGGTGATAACTGTAACCTGATGGACCGACCCCTCCAAAAAGTGTTGCCACTCATCTAAAGCCAACTTTATAGCCAACTCCCTGTTGCCGATATCGTAATTACGTTTGGCAGACGACAGCTTCTTGGAAAAGTACGCGCAAGGACGTAACTCGCCCAAGGATGAGCCTTGTGACAGCACCTACCCCACTCCAACCTCAGACGCATCCACTTCCATGGTAAATGGTTTTGATACATCCGGTTGCACCAGAATGGGGGCCGAAGCAAAACTGTTCTTCAGAAATTTAAATGCGCGCACAGCACACAGAGGCCAGGCAGAGAAATTGGTAGGAAAAAAGGAGAAGATCCAGCTCAACGATATAGTGAAAAGTCCATAGTTTTATTTCACCTCGAAAATAGCATGGTGTAAGGACAAAACATCAGCATACAAAAGGGTTAAAAACCAAGATCAACGCGTTTCCGGTGACTAAGCACCCTTAATCATGATTAAGGGTGCTTAGTCACCGGAAACGCGTTGATCTTGGTTTTTAACCCTTTTGTATGCTGATGTTTTGTCCTTACACCATGCTATTTTCGAGGTGAAATAAAACTATGGACTTTTCACTATATCATTGAGCTGGATCTTCTCCTTTTTTCCTGTTTGTTCACGCCCTGACACAGCGGTTCCGTGCTCCGAGACCTGGGGAATGTCGGTATGGTGAGCTGGACTTTGTTCCTTTACTCAGAGAAATTGGTACCCTTTTTGGTCATGTCAGTAAGCAGTTTAGCAATGGTAGAAAAATCTTTGATAAAAATAGTTGAAAAACCCAAGGAACCGCTGGAGTGCTTTTAGGTTATCAGGCCGTTCCCAATGCAGCACCGCCTGCACCTTAACGGCGTCCATTTTAAACCCTGAAGCAGACACAATATAACCCAAGAAAGGCAACTCCTGAACCGAAAATACACATTTCTCAAGTTTTGCTTAGAACTTATTTTCCCTGAGAAGTTGTAACACCTGCCTCACATGCTCTAAATGAGTATCAATAGTAATAAATGAGAATGTCATCTAGGTACACAATAACGAATTTCCCCAGAACATGCGAGAATACATCATTTATGAAATGTTGAAAAACTGCAGGTGCGTTTGTCAACCCAAATGGCATCACCAAATTTTCAAAATGACCCTCAGGAGTATTAAAAGCCGTCTTCCACTCATCACCTTGACGGATTCTTACGAGGTTGTACGCCTCCCTGAGGTCAAGCTTGGAAAACCACTTAGCACCAGCCACCTGGTTGAACAAATCAGGTATCAGTGGCATAGGGTTTGGATCATGAACCGTAATCTGGTTTAACTCCCTGAAATCCAGACAAGGGCGTAGTCCGCCATCTTTCTTCTTAACAAAGAAGAACCCCGCTTCCACCGGCGAGGATGAAGGCCTGATGTGCCCTTTGCTCAGACTCTCAGCAATGTAATCTTTTAAAGCTTGCCTCTCAGGACCAGAGATGTTGAACATCCTTGCTTTCGGCAATTTAGCCCCTGGTTTAAACCTAATAGTACAGTCATAGGGGCGATGTGGTGGCAATTCTGAGCAACCCTTCTCTGAGAACACATCCGCGAATTCCAGCAGTGACTCAGGAATGCTTGGAGTCACAGCGGACACACATGTGGCCAGGCAATTCTCCTGGCAAAATCCGCTCCACTGAATTATGTCCTGAGTTTTCTAGTCAATAACCGGGTTGTGCATAGATAACCATGGAAAACCCAGAACCATTTGTGCAGGAAGATTACTGAGCACCCTACATGTAACCTGCTCAGAATGTAGGACCCCAATGTGGAGTTTAACCTCAGCCACAAACTCAGTAATCTCCCCCTGTGGGAGAGGGGTAGCATTGATGGTGACCACCCGGATAGGATGAGGCAATTTTTCGACCATGAACCCGGCCGTGCGCGCAAACTCCTCATCAATGAGATTAGTGGCCGAACCACTATCCACAAAAACAGTGATTGGCAGCTCTCTGCCAGCGACCATAACTCTGGCAGGGAGCATACATTGAGAAACCACCATGGAGGATATGCATAAGCTCAGATTGGCCTCCTCCACACCCTCTGAGCTTAGTAGATTTCCGCTGTTGCGCTTTTTTTTAGAAAACAGAGGACAAGCATTTACATAATGCCCCTTTTTACCACAGCAAAAACAGAGTCCCTGCTTTTAGGGTTTGCGGAACGCACCGAATATATTTATTGATGGGATTGGTGCATTCGCAACCCGGGATCCACCGTGCAGGAAAAAACCTGCTGCTAAGTGAATGGCAGCACAATATGGCGGTATGAACCAGCTCTGTTAGCTTCACAGAGCGGCTGAGAAAGCAAAGCTCTGTGCCCTGTTAGACTCTCACAGAGGCACAGGCTAACTACCCAGATGAGAGCAGTCAGTGGTCATGCATGCACACAACAGTCGTCGCCGGAGGTGCCAGCATTCTAGGGCTTATTTCAGCCAGGTCCCTGAATACACTCATACACAATCTCCTCGCCGGAGGTGCCAGCATTCTAGGGGCTTATTTCAGCCAGGTCCCTGAACACATTCAAACACATGACCACAGTGGCGCAAAGCATGTAACTTTGGAAAATACTAGCGCATGGCCGTGCGGCCATGCGAGCCTTAAATAGCTGCAGCATGTACAGGACCTTCCTAAAACGGACCAATGAGAGACTGCTACAGAGCCTGCGCACCTACAGGACCTTCCTAGAAGGACCAATAGATTTGGCTGCAGTACCTGAGCATGTGACCCTTGATCTCCACTGAGAGATCTTACCCTGGGCATGCTCAGTGTGTGCAAAGCAGGACTTAGTCCCAGAAAAGCCTGATCACCGCAGATCAGTGCAGGGTATAATAGCAGAGCCTGGAGAGGCAGCAGTAACCATTTGCACAGAATCAGACTCAGTGAGACGCTGGGACCGACGTCTCCGCTGAGCAGGCTCCACTGCGGCCAATGGAGAATGGGAGACCGCAGCAGACACGGATCGAGATTCCCCCTGTGCAGCAGAGGAAACCTGACTCCTAACATTACCCCCCCTCCTAGGGCCCCCCTCCTTGGGCCTCGCTACGCTCAAAAGCTGCAATGAGCAGCGGAGCCCGAATGGGCTCCACAGGCTCCCAGGTTCTATCCTCTGGACCGTGACCCTTCCAATATACCAGATAAAATTTCTTGCCACGTACCACCTTGCACCCCATGAAAGCATTCACCTCAAACTCATCTGTGGATGAACCCGATGTCCCGGCAGATGACTCAGAAAACCGGGACAAATGAACGGGCTTTAAGAGGGAAACGTGAAAAGTATTGGTGATACCAAGGCGTGGAGGATTAGCCAGATGGTAGACCACAGGGTTGACCTGTTCCAGAACCTTAAACGGGCCAGTGTAGCGAGGCGCAAACTTAGTGGACTCAACTCGCAGCCTGATGTTACGGGCGGAGAGCCACACTAAGTCGCCAGGAGCAAAGGTCGGAGCGGGGCGCCTGTGAGAATTGGCCGAAACCCTCATTCTCTCCTTGGAGGCCCGGATGGCATCCTGTATGCAATCCCAGATGTCACGTGCCTCCACCGCCCAGTCTGCCACCCTAGAATCGGTGGATGACACGGGCATTGGCGCAGGGACATGCGGATGCTGGCCTGTAATTGAGGAGAAAAGGAGTCTGACCAGTGGAATCGGCTACGGCGTTGTTCAAGGCAAATTCCACCCAAGGTAGCAAAGATGCCCAGTCATCCTGCATATCAGAGACAAAATGTCACAAGTATGTCACCAGAGTCTGGTTGATTCTCTCTACCAACCCACTCGTCTCGGGATGATATGCAGAGGAGAGATTCAGCTCTATGCTGAGTAAACGGCAGAGCTCTCTCCAAAACCGAGATGCAAACTGGGGACCCCGGTCGCTGACAATCTTATCAGGCATTCCATGTAGACGGAAAATATGTTTAATGAACAACGCCACCAAGGCCCGTGCAGAAGGTAACCGTGGAAGCGGCACCAAATGCACCATCTTGGAAAAATGATCGGTGACTACCCAGATAACGGTGCAGATACGAGACTTGGGTAAGCCCTCCACGAGGTCCATCCCGACCATTTCCCAGGGCCTGTCTGCCACCGGCATGGGGTAAAGTGTATCATCACCCATCCAATGCAGATTGTGAGCCCTCGCGGGCAGGGTCCTCCCTCCTTATGTACCCGTGTGCCTTGTTTTTTTTGCTCATGTCTAATGTATTTGTCTATATTTGCCCCGTATTTCACATGTAAAGCGCCATGGAATAAATGGCGCTATAAAAATGAATAATAATAATAATAATAATAATAAAGTAACCCAGCAGGCCGTTGCCGAGGAGACCGATTCTGGGCGCAGGAGACACATGCCCGAATATAGTCCCCAACGTCACGAGCCATATGCGGCCACCAATACGTCCTCGCCAAAAGCTCAGATGTTCTCTTGGTCCCAAAATGTCCACCCACTCTGGACAAGTGAGTACAAGAGAGAACCTCCAGTTGCAAGCTCGCTGATACGAAGGTCTTGTCTGTGGGCACAGACTCAAGTGAAACCGGAGCCACAGTTCTCAGGCTCTCAGAAGGGACAATAAGCCGAGGCTCCTCCTCCTCCTCCTCAGATGACACTACGGCGCGGGAGAGAGCGTTGGCACGAATGTTCTTCTCCCCGGAGAGAAAATGGAGAGTAAAATGGAACCGGGAGAAGAACAGGGACCATCTATCCTGGCGAGAATTCAGCCGCTGGGCTGTCTGTAAATACACCAAGTTCTTGTGGTCAGTGAACACTTGGAAGAGAAAGCGAGCTCCCTCCAAGAGGTGTCTCCACTCTGAAAAAGCCAACTTCATGGCTAGCAACTGCCTGTCCCCGATGGAATAATTCCTCTCCGCTGGTGTGAAGGTCTTGGAGAAAAAGAAGCAAGGATGCTTCTGACCTTGAGCATCCTTTTGGAAAAGGACTGCTCCAGCACGAACGGATGAGGCATCCACCTCCATGATAAATGGCTTATCTACATCGGGGCGATGTAGGATGGGAGCGCTTGCGAAGTGTGACTTAATCGAGAGAAAGGCCTTGGAGACATCCTCTGACCACAACTTGGGATTTGCTCCCTTCTTGGTGAGGGCAACCAAGGGAGCTACCAAAGTTGAAAAGTGTGGAATGAACTGGCGATAGTAATTAATGAACCCCATAAAGCGCTGCACCGCTTTAAGAGAATGGGGTTCCTGCCAGTCCATCACAGCCTGTAGCTTGGCAGGATCCATAGCCAAACCCTGGGCAGAGATGATATAACCAAGGAAAGGCAAGGACTCCTGCTCAAACACACACTTCTCCAACTTGGCATAGAGGGAGTTTGCCCGTAAGAGGCCGAAGACTTTGCGAACATCTCTCCGATGGGAGTCAATATCTGGAGAGTAGATGAGAATATCATCCAGATAGACTATGACCGAGGTGGTGAGCATATCCTGGAAAATGTCATTCACAAAGTCTTGGAAAACGGCTGGCGCATTACAGAGCCCGAAGGGCATCACCAGGTATTCATAATGCCCATCCCTGGTGTTAAAAGCCGCCTTCCATTCGTCCCCCTCACGGATGCGAATCAGGTTGTAGGCACCCCGCAGATCTAATTTTGTAAATACCCTAGCTGTTATGATCCGGTGACTTTGGAGCCGCATGAACTTTCTCTGGAGTAGGTGGAAACTGTACTGACCGCAAAACCTGAACTTACACCACAACTAGAAGTAGCCGGGGGGTGTGCCTAACAAACCCTAGACACCTCGACACAGCCGGAGGACTAAATACCCCTATAGATGGAAATAGGAATACTACCTTGCCTCAGAGCAGAACCCCAAAGGATAGGCAGCCCCCCACGAATATTGACTGTGAGTAGGAGAGGAAAGACACACGCAGGCAGAAAACAGGATTCAGCAAAAGAGGCCACTCTAGCTAAATAGGGAAAGATAGGACAGAATACTAAGCGGTCAGTATTAAAACCCTTCCAAAATATCCACAGCAGATAATACAAAAATTCCACAATCTAACTAAAGACATGGAATGTTTATCTGCCACTCCAGAGAATCCAACAAGACTGAGAAAATACTGACACAATCTAAGCTGGACAAAAAAACACTGAATAGCACAGAATTATTAAGCACACAGCATGTGTGCCACAGAAACAAAACCAGACAGTTATCTTTGCTGATTTGGCAGAAGGCAGAAGGAACCAAACCAGGACCAAAACCTCCCAACAACCATGGACAACTGGCAAGGACTAATGATTCCTGCACGCCTAAATACCCCAGTCAGAACTGCAATCAGCAGATACACCTCACCAGGACTGCAACTCAGGGACAACTGCATTACCACCTACAACCACCGGAGGGAGCCCAAATGCAGAATTCACAACACCTAGCACCCCGGAGCCTATCAAAAAGCTCAGAAATCAGGGGTAATGGGTACTTGTTCTTAACGGTAATAGCGTTAAGACCCCTGTAATCTATGCATGGACGTAAGTCTCCTGTCTTCTTCTGTACGAAGAAGAACCCTGCCCCTGCAGGTGACACTGACTTCCTAATGAATCCTCTTGCCAGATTCTCTTGGATGTACTGAGACATTGCCTCCATCTCCGGGAGAGATAACGGTGTCATGGTTCCCAATGGCAAGGGAACGTCAGAGAACATAAATAACAGAACAGCTCTTGGGTGATGGAATCTCGAGCTGACCGTGAGCTAAACCTACCACACAACTAACAGTGGCCGGGTGGCGTACCTACGTTTTATCCCTAGACGCCTAGCGCCAGCCGGAGGACTAACTAACCCTAATAGAGGAAAAGACAGACCCGGCTTACCTCTAGGGAAATTCCCCCAAAAAGGAGACAGAAGCCCCCCACATATATTGACGGTGAGTTCAGAGGAAAAGACATACGCAGTATGAAGGTAGGTTCAGCAAAGCGAGGTCCGCTTACTAGATAGCAAGAAGATACAATAGGGAACTTCACGGTCAGCTGAAAACCCTATTAAAATACCATCCCGAAATTACTTTAAGACTCATGTGTCAACTCATGACACCGGAGTGGCAATTTCGGCCCACAAGAGCTTCCAGCTACAGAAAAATAACATAACTGTGAACTGGAACAAAAATGCAAAACAAACTTAGGACTAAGAGTCCAACTTAGCTGATAGTAGTCTAGAAGCAGGAACATGCAACAGAAAGGCTCTGGTTACATTGATGGCCGGCACTAGAATAACTGAGCAGCAAGGCTAAATAGGATACACCCATATCCTGATGGAAACAGGTGAACAGAGAAAGTGAAGCACACAAGTCCAGTACCACCAGTGACCACCGGGGGAGCCCAAAAACCAAACTCACAACAGTACACCCCCCTCAAGGAGGGGGCACCGAACCCTCACAAGAACCACCAGGACGATCAGGACGAGCCCTATGAAAGGCACGGACCAAATCAGAGGCATGAACATCAGAGGCTGTCACCCAAGAATTATCCTCTTGACCGTAGCCCTTCCACTTGACCAGATACTGAAGTTTCCGTCTGGAAACACGGGAGTCCAAGATCTTCTCCACAACGTACTCCAATTCACCCTCAACCAACACCGGAGCGGGAGGCTCAACGGAAGGCACAACCAGTACCTCATACCTGCGCAATAATGACCGATGGAAGACATTATGGATAGAAAAAGATGCTGGGAGGTCCAATCGAAAGGACACGGGGTTAAGAATCTCCAAAATCTTATACGGGCCGATGAACCGAGGCTTAAACTTAGGAGAAGAAACCCTCATAGGGACAAAACGAGAAGACAACCACACAAAGTCCCCAACACGAAGACGAGGACCAACACGACGACGGCGGTTAGCAAAATGCCGAGTCTTCTCCTGGGACAACTCCAAATTGTCCACCACCTGTCCCCAAATCCGATGCAACCTATCCACCACAGTATCCACTCCAGGACAATCCGAAGACTCCACCTGACCGGAAGAAAAACGAGGATGAAACCCCGAATTGCAAAAGAAAGGAGAAACCAAAGTGGCAGAACTAGCCCGATTATTGAGGGCAAACTCCGCCAACGGCAAAAAGGCAACCCAGTCATCCTGATCCGCAGACACAAAACACCTCAAATAAGTCTCCAAGGTCTGATTAGTTCGCTCAGTCTGGCCATTAGTCTGAGGATGGAACGCAGACGAAAAAGACAAATCAATGCCCATCCTAGCACAGAACGCCCGCCAAAATCTAGACACGAACTGGGTCCCCCTGTCAGAAACGATATTCTCCGGAATACCATGCAAGCGAACCACATTTTGAAAAAACAGAGGAACCAACTCGGATGAGGAAGGCAACTTAGGCAAGGGCACCAAATGAACCATCTTTGAAAAACGGTCACACACCACCCAGATGACAGACATTTTCTGAGAAACAGGGAGATCAGAAATAAAATCCATAGAGATGTGAGTCCAAGGCCTCTTCGGAATAGGCAAAGATAACAACAATCCGCTAGCCCGAGAACAACAAGTTTTGGCCCGAGCACAAACATCACAAGACTGCACAAAAACTCGTACATCTCGAGACAGGGAAGGCCACCAGAAGGACCTAGCCACCAAATCCCTGGTACCAAAGATCCCGGGATGACCTGCCAACACAGAAGAATGAACCTCCGAGATGACTCTACTGGTCCAATCATCAGGAACAAACAGTCTACCAGGCGGGCAACGATCAGGTCTATCCGCCTGAAACTCCTGCAAAGCCCGTCGCAGGTCTGGGGAAACAGCAGATAATATCACCCCATCCTTAAGGATACCTGTAGGTTCAGAATCACCAGGGGAATCAGGCTCAAAACTCCTAGAAAGGGCATCCGCCTTCACATTTTTAGAACCTGGTAAGTACGAGACCACAAAATTAAACCGAGAGAAAAACAACGACCAGCGCGCCTGTCTAGGATTCAGGCGCCTGGCAGACTCAAGATAAATCAAATTCTTGTGATCGGTCAATACCACCACCTGATGTCTAGCCCCCTCAAGCCAATGACGCCACTCCTCAAAAGCCCACTTCATAGCCAAAAGCTCCCGATTACCAATATCATAATTTCGCTCGGCGGGCGAAAATTTTCGAGAAAAGAACGCACAAGGTCTCATCACGGAGCAGTCGGAACTTTTCTGCGACAAGACCGCCCCAGCTCCGATCTCGGAAGCATCGACCTCAACCTGAAAAGGAAGAGTAACATCAGGCTGACGCAACACAGGGGCGGAAGAAAAGCGGCGCTTAAGCTCCCGAAAGGCCTCCACAGCAGCAGGGGACCAATCAGCAACATCAGCACCCTTTTTGGTCAAATCAGTCAAAGGTTTAGCAAATTCAGAAAAACCAGTTATAAATCGACGATAAAAATTAGCAAAGCCCAAAAATTTCTGAAGGCTCTTAAGAGAAGAAGGTTGCGTCCAATCACAAATAGCCTGAACCTTGACAGGATCCATCTCAATGGAAGAGGGGGAAAAAATGTACCCCAAAAAAGAAATCTTTTGAACCCCAAAAATACACTTAGAACCCTTCACACACAAGGAATTAGCCCGCAAAACCTGAAAAACCCTCCTGACCTGTTGGACATGAGAATCCCAGTCATCCGAAAAAATCAAAATATCATCCAGATACACGATCATAAATTTATCCAAATATTCACGGAAAATGTCATGCATAAAGGACTGAAAGACTGAAGGGGCATTTGAAAGACCAAAAGGCATTACTAAATACTCAAAATGGCCCTCGGGCGTATTAAATGCGGTTTTCCACTCATCCCCCTGCTTAATTCGCACCAAATTATACGCCCCACGGAGATCAATCTTAGAGAACCACTTAGCCCCTTGTATTCGAGCAAACAAATCAGTCAGCAGTGGCAGAGGATACTGATATTTGACTGTAATTTTATTCAAGAGTCGATAATCAATACACGGCCTCAAAGAGCCATCTTTTTTAGATACAAAGAAAAAACCGGCTCCTAAGGGAGATGAAGAAGGACGAATATGTCCCTTTTCCAGGGACTCCTTAATATATTCTCGCATAGCAGCATGTTCAGGTACAGATAGATTAAATAAACGACCCTTTGGAAATTTACTGCCCAGAATCAGATCTATGGTACAATCGCAATCTCTGTGAGGAGGTAGTGAACCAAGCTTAGGCTCCTCAAAAACATCACGATAATCAGATAAAAATTCCGGAATCTCAGAGGGAATAGATGACGAAATGGAAACCAAAGGTACGTCCCCATGAGCCCCCTGACATCCCCAGCTTAACACAGACATTGCTTTCCAGTCAAGGACTGGGTTATGAGATTGTAACCATGGTAATCCGAGCACCAAAACGTCATGTAGATTGTACAACACAAGGAAGCGAATCATCTCCTGATGGTCTGGATTCATACGCATAGTCACTTGTGTCCAGTATTGTGGTTTATTACTAGCCAATGGTGTAGAGTCAATACCCTTCAGAGGTATAGGAACTTCCAGAGGCTCTAGATCAAACCCACAGCGCCTGGCAAAGGACCAATCCATTAGACTCAAAGCGGCGCCAGAGTCGACATAGGCATCCGCGGTAATTGACGATAATGAACAAATCAAGGTCACAGACAGAATAAACTTAGACTGTAAAGTGCCAATTGAAATAGACTTATCAACCTTTTTTGTACGTTTAGAGCATGCTGATATAACATGAGTTGAATCACCACAATAGAAGCACAACCCATTTTTTCGCCTAAAATTCTGCCGTTCGCTTCTGGACAGAATTCTATCACATTGCATATTTTCTGGAGCCTTCTCAGAAGACACCGCCAAATGGTGCACAGGTTTGCGCTCCCGCAAACGCCGATCAATCTGAATAGCCATTGTCATGGACTCATTCAGACCTGTAGGTGCAGGGAACCCCACCATAACATCTTTAATGGCATCAGAGAGACCCTCTCTGAAATTCGCCGCCAGGGCGCACTCATTCCACTGAGTAAGCACAGACCATTTACGAAATTTTTGGCAGTATATTTCAGCTTCATCTTGCCCTTGAGATAGGGCCATCAAGGCTTTTTCAGCCTGAATCTCTAAGTTAGGTTCCTCATAAAGCAACCCCAAAGCCAGAAAAAACGCATCCACATTGAGCAACGCAGGATCCCCGGGTGCCAATGCAAATGCCCAGTCTTGAGGGTCACCCCGCAGCAAGGAAATTACTATCCTAACCTGCTGTGCGGGATCTCCAGCGGAGCGAGATCTCAGGGAAAGAAATAATTTACAATTATTTTTGAAATTCAGGAAACGAGATCTATCCCCGGAGAAAAATTCTGGTATAGGAATTCTAGGTTCAGATATAGGAGCATGAATAACAAAATCCTGTAAATTTTGAACCTTCGTAGCAAGATTATTCAAACCTGTAGCCAAACTCTGAGGATCCATTTTAATCAGGTGAGATCAGAGCCATTCAAGGATTAGAAGGAGAGAGAGAGACAAAGGCTGCAATTAGAGCAGAAATGCAACTAAGTCAACTATAGAGCAAGCTCAGAGGAAAAAAAAAAAAAAAAAAAATCTGCAGACTTCTTTTTCTCTCCTTTCTTCTGCCAACGGTTTTAACACTGGGCCGGCCATACTGTCATGGTTCCCAATGGCAAGGGAACGTCAGAGAACATAAATAACAGAACAGCTCTTGGGTGATGGAATCTCGAGCTGACCGTGAGCTAAACCTACCACACAACTAACAGTGGCCGACCTACGTTTTATCCCTAGACGCCTAGCGCCAGCCGGAGGACTAACTAACCCTAATAGAGGAAAAGACAGACCTGGCTTATCTCTAGGGAAATTCCCCCAAAAAGGAGACAGAAGCCCCCCACATATATTGACGGTGAGTTCAGAGGAAAAGACATACGCAGTATGAAGGTAGGTTCAGCAAAGCGAGGTCCGCTTACTAGATAGCAAGAAGATACAATAGGGAACTTCACGGTCAGCTGAAAACCCTATTAAAATACCATCCCGAAATTACTTTAAGACTCATGTGTCAACTCATGACAC
This sequence comes from Ranitomeya variabilis, assembly GCF_051348905.1. Taxonomy (NCBI): domain Eukaryota; kingdom Metazoa; phylum Chordata; class Amphibia; order Anura; family Dendrobatidae; genus Ranitomeya; species Ranitomeya variabilis. Next base: position 391,255,573 of record NC_135234.1, read on the forward strand.
CGGAGTGGCAATTTCGGCCCACAAGAGCTTCCAGCTACAGAAAAATAACATAACTGTGAACTGGAACAAAAATGCAAAACAAACTTAGGACTAAGAGTCCAACTTAGCTGATAGTAGTCTAGAAGCAGGAACATGCAACAGAAAGGCTCTGGTTACATTGATGGCCGGCACTAGAATAACTGAGCAGCAAGGCTAAATAGGATACACCCATATCCTGATGGAAACAGGTGAACAGAGAAAGTGAAGCACACAAGTCCAGTACCACCAGTGACCACCGGGGGAGCCCAAAAACCAAACTCACAACATAACGGATAAACTCGACCCCGGGGAGGCTCAGCACCAGGCAAGAGGTCAATAGGACAGTCATAGGGGTGGTGAGGCGGAAGAGTCTCCGCAGCCTTTTTGGAGAACACTTCTGCATAGGACCAATAGTGTTTGGGGAGAGAGGAAAGATCTGCGGGTACCTGAGTTGTAGCAACCTGAACGCACTCCCTCTGACATCTACCCTCGCAGGATTTACTCTATCCCAAAATTCTCCCAGAGGACCACTCTATATGAGGAGAATGGTAGCGTATCCATGGTATCCCCAACAGGAACTCATCAATTCCCTCAGGAATGACTAATAGGGAGATAATCTCCTGATGTGATGGAGACACAGAAAGCGTGATAGGGATGGTTTGGTGGGTAATCTGAGAGGGTAGTGTCGACCCATTTACCACTCGAATGGTTACTGGTTTGGCGAGCATAACCAGGGGTATTGCGTCACGCTGGGCGAAAGCGGATGATATAAAATTACCCTCCGCCCCAGAGTCCACGCATAGCTCTACCAAAAGAGTGGATGGGCCAAAAGTAATTGTCCCCTTGAAGGACAACTTTGAGGCAAACGTCGCCATGTCTAGTGTTCCTCCTCCTACTGCCACTAGACGCTGATGTTTCCCCAACCGCTGAGGACACTTGGAGGCAAGATGTCCTGTCTGCCGGCAAACATGACAGACCTTATGTGCACAAGCGGACTGGGACTTGGGTCCCGCTCGTGTCACCTCTATGGCCTCATGTGACTCGGACGCCTGGACTGGAGATTCCAGAGGTCTGGCGAAGGTGGGAGCCAGCCGAAACCTCTGCCTACACTGGGCTCTCTCCAACCTTCGCTTGTGAAAATGAAGGACTATGCGAGTTGATACAGCTATGAGCTCCTCCAGTGTGGCGGGAATCTCCCTAGTAGCCAAAGCGTCCTTCACATGGTCAGCCAGCCCCCTCCAAAATACGGGAATGAGGGTTTTATCCGGCCATTCCAACTCAGACGCTAACGTCCGGAAGGTAACCGCAAAATGACTGACCATGTCAGAACCCTGATTCAAAGCCAGCAGCTGGAGCGCTGTATCATGGGTGACTTGAGGTCCTACAAAGACCTGTTTCAGAGTATCCAGAAACCGAGGAACACTAGGCACCACATGATCATTGCGCTCCCACAGCGCCATAGCCCACTCCAACGCCTTGTCCGACAAGAGAGATATTATGAATCCCACCTTTGCCCGCTCTGTGGGAAAATGTGCAGCCAGGAGCTCAAGGTGTATACTACACTGGCTCACGAAACCCCTACAGGACTTACTGTCCCCAGAGTATCTCTCAGGCAATGGGAGGTGTGATATGGTTGGAACAGAGGTGGCAGTGGGTAAAGCTGCTTCAGCCATGCTAGCAGCCTGAACAGCTATTGCAGTAACATCCACCGCCGAGGTTGCACGCTCAAGAGACGTCAACCGACCCTCCAGCAGCTGGATGTACCCCTGCAACCACTGTTCATCCGCCATTACTTAGCCAGATCCTGGCGCTAGTATACTGTTAGGGTTTGCGGAACGCTCCGAATATATATATTGATGGGATTGGTGCGTTCGCAACCCGGGATCCACCATGCAGGAAAGAACCTGCTGCTAAGTGAAAAGCAGCACAATATGTCGGTATGAACCAGCTCTGTTAGCTTCACAGAGCAGCAGAGAAAGCAAAGCTCTGTGCCCTGTTAGACTCTCACAGAGGCACAGGCTAACTACCCAGATGAGAGCAGTCAGTGGTCATGCATGCACACAACACTCCTCGCCGGAGGTGTCAGCATTCTAGGGCTTATTTCAGCCAGGTCCCTGAATACACTCATACACAGAATACACTCATACACAATCTCCTCGCCGGAGGTGCCAGCATTCTAGGGGCTTATTTCAGCCGGGTCCCTGAACACATTCAAACACATGACCACAGTGGCACAAAGCATGTAACTTTGGAAGATACTAGCGCATGGCCGTGCGGCCATGCGAGCCTTAAATAGCTGCAGCACGTACAGGACCTTCCTAAAAAGGACCAATGAGAGACTGCTACAGAGCCTGCGCACCTACAGGACCTTCCTAGAAGAACCAATAGATTTGGCTGCAGTACCTGAGCATGTGACCCTTGATCTCCACTGAGAGATCTTACCCTGGGCATGCTCAGTGTGTGCAAAGCAGGACTTAGTCCCAGAAAAGCCTGCTCGCCGCAGATCAGTGCATGGTATAATAGCAGAGCCTGGAGAGGCAGCAGTAACCTTTTGCACAGAATCAGACTCAGTGAGACGCTGGGACCGACGTCTCCGCTGAGCAGGCTCCACTGCGGCCGATGGAGAATGGGAGACCACAGCAGACAAGGATCGAGATTCCCCCTGTGCAGCAGAGGAAACTCGACTCCTAGCACCTGCTTCCTGAGCGAGGGGGCTTGATGACGTGACACCCCTGTGATTTGCATAGGCTCCGTGGGCTCACCTGCAGCAACCTCACGTGCACCTACAACCTCCTCCATAGGCGGCGTCTCCAGCGCCCCTTGACGCAAACGGCGATCAATGCGGTCAACAAGACTCATTGCAGACTCTAGAGAAGCAGGAGTCTCATACATCAGAAGGGCTTGTTTATCCCTTCTCGAAACCCCACATACAAACTGACTCTGCAGCGCCGGGTCATTCCATTGTGTGTCCACCGCCCAGCGGCAAAATTCAGAACAGTAATCCTCCGCCATTCGCTCCCCCTGGCAGAGAGCACGTATTTTAGATTCTGCTAGAGCCAATCTGTCAGGATCATCAAATGTGAGTCCAAGAGCAGAAAAAAACTCTCTACTGAGTTAAATGCAGCTGAATCAGAAGGTAATGAAAACGCCCATGCTTGGGGGTCTCCGTTCAGTAATGACAAAACCAAGCCCACACGCTGAGCCTCATTACCTGAGGAAAGCGGGCGCATACGAAAATACAATTTGCAAGCTTCACGGAAAACAACAAATTTACTGCGCTCCCCAGCAAACCTCTCAGGTAAATGGATTTTTGGCTCTGCAACTCTACCTGCAGTTTCCACTTGCACATTAGATACCACAAGACCCTGTTGCTGAACTGCCCCCTTCAATTCAGTGACCTTTAAGATCAGCACCCTCAACTGGCGGTTTATGGAAGTCATGGGATCCATGACATACAAAAAAAAAATATATATATATATTTTTTCTTTTGGGCCGATTATAATGTCACGGGGAATAGGGTAGACTAAGGTTGGTTACCCGGGCCCCTGTGATATCCCTCAGGCTAGGGAAACCCTGTCTGTCCCTTTCCCAGAAGTTACACTAAAGGTGTGCATGTCTGGGCCTCCAGGCCTGACCCTGACTCCTGTTTCAGCCCTAAGCTGGAACCACCACCCGCCACCCAGTGAAGAGACCACACACCAATCCCCACAGAAAGCACAGACAGGGAAAACTGAAAAATGCACCACGCCGCAGACACACAGGAATAAACTATAATGTGCACAGCGCAAAACAAATACAAATAGGAAGGAGGAATATGACAAAGGATTATACACCACCAGATACGATATTCCTGCAACAAGACCACCACTCCAGACCGGAATCACCAGGCATAAAGTAAAAGCTATAATCGGCGACGCCCAAAGTCCAGCGCGACTACTTAAAGGCTGTGGGCTTGACCCAGCCTCCAACCTGATTACCAGCTAGATTAACCCCGAGCAAACTGGATAAAATCTAGCCGACGCTACTGAGCGTGTAGTGGACGTAAGTGGAATTACTGCTGTCTGTCGGACGCCCTAGTGTGAACAGCGTCCGACATGACATTCTGTTTCGGTAATAACACACTTTGACATCATCATCGTGAAGAACATTCTTCTGTTTCAGCCTAGATGTTCAGCTTTATCTTTTGACAATGAAATGTCTCTGATGAGATCATATGATTCATGTTGAGTAAAACGTTCTGGCTGCTCAGCTGCTCCATCAGGTGATCTTGACTTGAGGTCTCCATGTCTTTGCCAGTAGCATCAGCTCCATAATCTTCATATTCTACTTCATTTTCATCCAATCCAGACAACAGTGGTACAGGAACTGGCAAGGTACCATAATGTGGAACTGGCCTAATCGCAGATTTAAGTTCAGGGTAAGTAATCTTATGTTTATTCTTTGTAGAAAAGCCCTTCAGTTTGACAAAACAAAAGTAGCAGTCATCACTATGATTTTTAGGTTCTCTCCAAATCATGGGAACAGCCAATGGCATAGCCACTTTCTTCATATTCAACCAGTCAGGAAGACCATTTGAACAACTTGAGCATATCACATGAGAGGCCCAGCTTTTGTCTTGATCACTAAGTTGTCACTTAAAGTACATCTGGTACATCTTTTTAATATCATGAGTAATTGAGCATACTTGGCCTTTTGGTGTAAAATAACCACGCACATAGCAGAATCTGTTTGGATGATGGATACCCGGTCGGGGCATTTTTCTCCTTTAAATCAGATCAAACAGTAGAGTAAGTTCAGTTCAATGGTGGTGACAAACTAAAAAAAAAATGCGATGAGCCGGCCGACTATATGTAGATATTTCCCTAGAGAGGAGACAGAGGCAGCTTGTATTTAGAACTGATATTATTGGAGTTAATCTGATAGATAACTATATACAGATGTGAGGTAAACGGGGCAGCCTATTCTTTGCAGATAGACATTTGCAGACAGGCAGTTTCTCAGTGTGATGTTGGCTGCTTTCAGGTTCTATCTCTGTGGAGACCTTCACTCATTTACACCTCAATGGCTGAGCTGTTTTCTTCACTTTGAGGTGACTAGCCCTTCTAGAAAGGCAGTGAAAATCCTTTCACAATGGTGGCTGTTCGCTGCCTTCCCTTCTATCTCCCTGTGGCAGGGCTCAGATCCCTGTAGAGGCCAGTCTCCTGTCAGAGTCTCACATACCAGTCCTTGCTGCCATCACCATCCTTTTCTGACTGAAATCAAATCTTACCGCCTCATAACAGCTCCTCCTCATAACATGTGACTTTCTGAGAAGAAGTCATTAGTTGACTGCATTGTGAATACTCCTTCCCATAAAACTCACTAAAACCTTTACTGAAGGTCCCTGTAAGAACATTCACAATTAAGTAAGACAAGCAAAGAAATGGTAATAACATAGGAAAAACCACATGCATTGAAGATGCAGAAATATTGTATACTTTATGTGATAAAGCAAAACTAAGCATATTTTTGGAATCAGCACATCAAATTCCATAAAGCAGAAATATTACCTTTGATGAGGATTTTTTTGTGCTGACCAGTGAAAAGGAGTGGAAAGCAAGATCATAACATTTACCCATATTAAACCCCTTTCTGGTAACACCATTCCGCATGTTCGTAGTAGCCACCTTAATCACACATTGCGTGCCATTAATGCAATTAAAAGTAAAACATATTGTATTGATCGTAATATCCTTGATCGGGAAGTTAGTAAAGGCCACTCCAGACTTAAGAAAAGAGGCTACTTGTTACTTGTTCCCTTAATAGGACCACTAATATTATCTCCTCTAAAAATAGATCTGATATGTTGAACAAAGGGCAATCTGAAAATTAAAAAAAATGCTCCAAGAATTTTAAAATAAATGATAAACCTGTACTACCCTTTCAATATAGCCCTCAATTCAACCACATAAAACATATCATTCATAAGTTACTTCTTATATTATATCAGGATCCTATCTTGTTTTCTTTTCTTGATCCAGGCTGTGCAATAGTGGCAAAAAAGCATCTACAATACAAAAGTTTCTCCCAGCTACTTTTCCTCTCACATGGAAAATCAAACCTGGCTTTCCTGCAGGGGGTTTTCTACAGGTGTGAAGGAGATCGGTGCAGAACCTGTTCACATGCAGTTAATAATAATAAAAAAAACTTTTTGTAATCAGAACAACTCTTGTAGTTATGATATAAAAACTTTATAAATTGTAATACTACAGATGTTGTCTATATTATTGACTGCTCTTCATGCCACAAGATATGTAAGGGATGTACATTACGCAAATTAAAGATCCGTATATCAGAGCATATTACTTATATTATCAGCACTAGCAATGCGAATCGTAACATCTCACAGGCATCTAGGTATTTTATTTTACAACATAACAGAAGTAATTCATCCTTTAGAGTCTATGGTATTGAAAAAGTGACTATGTATAATAGGGGGGCGCAATCACATGAGAAGACTTCGCACTGGGAAAGCTTTTTGGAGTTATAATTTAGACACCTGAGTTCCCAGACTAGGTTTGAATATGCGCAAGGAAATTATGTTCCATTATTAACAAGATTTGTTAATTTTCTCATGCTCTGTCTGTCTATTGATTCATTAGGTGTATTGGTTTTATTATTCATTTAATGTGTATTCACCCCTGTTCCTTCCCTCATGAGAAAAAGTACAAGGGGAAAAGAAAGAAAAGAAAAAAAGCAAAATAAATTATATTTTTTTTTTTTCAATTATGTTAACCCTTCCCATTCTGGAGTGATGCCACCCAGTTACTCCCACTGGGTGTGTTTATCTCACCTGTTTGCAATTAGCACATACTGTATATGCAAGAGTTGACCGCACACACTTTTGAATCTGCGACAAAGATCTTCGGAGTCGCATTTGAAACGCATTGCCCTTCCCCCCTTTCTATTTTTTCTGGACAAGGCTGTATTTTTAAAAATCTATTTTTCAAATAATCGCATTGGTTTTCCTGGACCTGGACTTTCCTCTTGGTTTCTACAGGTCCGGGAAGTCACACGGGAATGCAGATGCCCTCTCCTGAATTCCCTGTTTGGTGTCTGAAGGTGCCAAAGCCCCCGACTTTGGGCAGAGGCGGAGGGAATAAGTGACAGGGTCACTAGCACTGTATGTGAGGGGAGATATGTGTCCTAGAGATTGCTTTCCTCCGTGATCTAGAAACCCATAAGTTTTTTTTCAGCATGCTATGTGCTGAAGGAGTTTAGAGGCCATGTTATGGGTGGGTTTTTAGGTGAGTAGGCAAGAGATGGGCGGGACGGCTACTCACCATATCTCCACCTCAAGTGTGTGGTTGGGGAAATAAATGTCCAGCCAGTTTTTTTTTCTCTGTCTGTGTGTGGAGGTAGGAAGCCTCTTGAGTGCTAGCTCCTGAGAGAGCTGCCATATGTGTTGTTCCAGAGGACCTGGGCAGGACTGTATATGAACTGTATATGAACTTTGTTTATTATCATTTGAGCCGAACAGGCTGTTTTCTGTTGCCAGTTTGGGTTTTTTAGTTTATGATGCAATAAACCACCCAGAGACTTTAGCCACATGTATGCCTGTGTCTACTTTGAGGATCAGCTAAGTGAGTCGACCTTCCACATCAAAGAAAAGCAAATATAATCCAGAATAAAACCATAATGCCCAGGCACACTTGCAAAAAAGCAAATAAACAGTGACACATGTGAAAATATATAAATGTTAGGTTAATTCTCCCTGGCCAAAAATGACCTCTTTAACCCCTTCCCGACATTTGACGTACTATCCCGTCGAGGTGGGGTGGGCCCGTATGACCGCCGACGGGATAGTACGTCATAGCCGATCGGCCGCGCTCATGGGGGGAGCGCGGCCGATCGCGGCCGGGTGTCGGCTGCATATCGCAGCTGACATCCGGCACTATGTGCCAGGAGCGGTCACGGACCGCCCCCGGCACATTAACCCCCGGCACACCGCGATCAAACATGATCGCGATGTGCCGGCGATGCAGGGAAGCATCGCGCAGGGAGAGGGCTCCCTGCGGGCTTCCCTGAGCCCCCCGCAGCAACGCGATGTGATCGCGTTGCTGCGAGGGTCTTACCTCCCTCCCTGCCTGCTCCAGACCCGGATCCAAGATGGCCGCGGATCCGGGTCCTGCAGGGAGGGAGGTGGCTTCACAGACGCCTGCTCAGAGCAGGCACTGTGAAGCAGCCTGTACTTCTCGCAGATCGGTGATCTGTCAGAGTGCTATGCAAACTGGCAGATCACCGATCTGTATTGTACCCCCCTGGGGCAAAGTAAAAAAGTAAAAAAAAAAATTTCCAAATGTGTAAAAAAAAATAAAAAAAAATATTCCAAAATAATGAAAAAAAAAAAAAAAATATTATTCCCATAAATACATTTCTTTATCTAAATTAAAAAAAACAAACAATAAAAGTACACATATTTAGTATCGCCACGTCCGTAACGACCCAACCTATAAAACTGCCACACTAGTTAACCCCTTCAGTAAACACCGTAAGAAAAAAAAAAAAAAAACGAGGCAAAAAACAACGCTTTATTACCATACCGCCGAACAAAAAGTGGAATAACACGCGATCAAAAAGACTGATATAAATATCCATGGTACCGCTGAAAACGTCATCTTGTCCCGCAAAAAACAAGCCGCCATACAGCATCATCAGCAAAAAAATAAAAAAGTTATAGTCCTGAGAATAAAGCGATACCAAAATAATTATTTTTTCTATAAAATAGTTTTTATCGTATAAAAGCGCCAAAACATAAAAAAAATGATATAAATGAGATATCGCTGTAATCATACTGACCCGACGAATAAAACTGCTTTATCAATTTTACCAAACCCGGAACGGTATAAACGCCTCTCCCAAAAGAAATTCATGAATAGCAGGTTTTTGGTCATTCTGCCTCACAAAAATCGGAATAAAAAGCGATCAAAAACGGTCACGTGTCCGAAAATGTTACCAATAAAAACGTCAACTCGTCCCGCAAAAAACAAGACCTCACATGACTCTGTGGAGCAAATGTGGAAAAATTATAGGTCTCAAAATGTGGAGACGCAAAAACTTTTTTGCTATAAAAAGCGTCGCTGGTTTCACACTTCCGTTTTTGTCTGCAGCGTTTTTTGCACAAAAAAACGCATGCGTTTTTTCCCTATATTTAACATTAAAAACGCATGCGTTTTTTTTGTACGCGTTTGGTCGCGTTTTCAAACGCATGCAGTTTTTTTCTGCATGCGTTCATTTTCAGAAATACAACCTGCAGTATTTTCTTGCGTTTTTAAGCACATGCGTTTGTTTGCGTTAAAAACGCATGCATTTTTATCGAAAAAAACAGAAAACACACTGAAAAGCCACCCACCACCATCAAGGTGATAAAGGGATCCAAACCCTAACCCTAACTCTACCCCTAACCTCACCCCTAACCGTTTAATGAACATTTTCTGACAGTCATAGTGCCACGTATTTCAGTGCCACGTATTTCAGTGCCACGTATTTCAGTGCCACGTATTTCAGTGCCACGTATTTCAGTGCCACGTATTTCAGTGCCATGTATTTCAGTGCCACGTATCACGTATTTCAGTGCCACGTGTTTCAGTGCCACGTATTTCAGTGCCACGTATCACGTATTTCAGTGCCACATATTTTAGTACCACGTATTTCAGTTGCACGTATTTCAGTGCCACGTATTTCAGTGCCACGTATTTCAGTGCCACGTATCACGTATTTCAGTGCCACGTGTTTCAGTGCCACGTATTTCAGTGCCACGTATTTCAGTGCCACGTATTTCAGTGCCACGTATTTAAGTGCCACATATCACATATTTCAGTGCCACTTATTTAAGTGCCACGTATTTAAGTGCCACGTATTTCAGTGCCACGTATTTCAGTGCCACATATTTCAGTGCCACGTATTTCAGTGCCACGTATTTCAGTGCCACGTATTTCAGTGCCACGTATTTCAGTGCCACGTATTTCAGTCACGTTTAGGGTTAGGGTTAGGGGTAGGGTTAGGGCTAGGGTTGGAGGTAAAGTTAGGGTTGGGGCTAAAGTTAGGGTTGGGGCTAAAGTTAGGGTTAGGGTTTGGATTACATTTACGTTTGGATTAGGGTTGGGATTAGAATTATGGGTGTGTCAGGGCTAGGGGTGTGGTTAGGGTTACCGTTGGGATTAGGGTTAGGGGTGTGTTTGGGTTAGGGTTTCAGGTAGAATTGGGGGGTTTCCACTGTCCAGGCACATCAGGGGCTCTCCAAGCGCGACATGGCGTCCAATCTCAATTCCAGCCAATTCTGCGTTGAAAAAGTAAAACAGTGCTCCTTCCCTTCCGAGCTCTCCCGTGCGCCCAAAAAGGGGTTTACCCCAACATATGTGTTATCAGCGTACTCGGGACAAATTGAACAACAACTTCTGGGGTCCAAGTTCTCTTGTTATCCTTAGGAAAATAAAAATTTGGGGGGCTAAAAATCATTTTTGTGGGAAAAAAAAGATGTTTTATTTTCACGGCTCTGCATTATAAACTGTAGTGAAACACTTGGGGGTTCAAAGTTCTCACAACACATCTAGATAAGTTCCTTGGGAGGTCTAGTTTCCAATATGGGGTCACTTGTGGGGGGTTTGTACTGTTTGGGTACATCAGGGGCTCTGCAAATGCAACGTGACGCCTGCAGACCAATCCATTTAAGGCTGCATTCCAAATGGCGCTCCTTCCCTTCCGAGCTCTGTCATGCGCCCAAACAGTGGTTCCCCCCGACATATGGGGTATCAGCGTACTCAGGACAAATTGGACAACAACTTTTGGGGTCTAATTTATCCTGTTACCCTTGTGAAAATACAAAACTGGGGGCTAAAAAATCATTTTTGTGAAAAAAAAAAAGAATTTTTATTTTCACGGCTTTGCGCTATAAACTTTAGTGAAACACTTGGGGGTTCAAAGTTCTCAAAACACATCTAGATAAGTTCCTTGGGAGGTCTAGTTTCCAATATGGGGTCACTTGTGGGGGGTTTGTACTGTTTGGGTACATCAGGGGCTCTGCAAATGCAACGTGACGCCTGCAGACCAATCAATTTAAGGCTGCATTCCAAATGGCGCTCCTTCCCTTCCGAGCTCTGTCATGCGCCCAAACAGTGGTTCCCCCCGACATATGGGGTATCAGCGTACTCAGGACAAATTGGACAACAACTTTTGGGGTCTAATTTATCCTGTTACCCTTGTGAAAATACAAAACTGGGGGCTAAAAATCATTTTTGTGAAAAAAAAAAAAGAATTTTTATTTTCACGGCTTTGCGCTATAAACTTTAGTGAAACACTTGGGGGTTCAAAGTTCTCAAAACACATCTAGATAAGTTCCTTGGGAGGTCTAGTTTCCAATATGGGGTCACTTGTGGGGGGTTTGTACTGTTTGGGTACATCAGGGGCTCTGCAAATGCAATGTGACGGCTGCTGACCAATCCATTTAAGTCTGCATTCCAAATGGCGCTCCTTCCCTTCCGAGCTCTGTCATGCGCCCAAACAGTGGTTCCCCCCCACATATGGGGTATCAGCGTACTCAGGACAAATTGGAAAACAAATTTTGGGGTCCAATTTATTCTGTTACCCTTGTAAAAATACAAAGCTGGGGGCTAAAAAATCATTTTTGAGAAAAAAAAAAAAATTATTTTCACGGCTCTGCGTTATAATCTGTAGTGAAACACTTGGGGGCTCAAAGCTCTCAAAACACATCTAGATAAGTTCCTTAGGGGGTCTACTTTCCAAAATGGTGTCACTTGTAGGGAGTTTCAATGTTTAGGCACATCAGGGGCTCTCCAAACGCAACATGACGTCCCATCTCAATTCCAGTCAATTTTGCATTGAAAAGTCAAATGGCGCTCCTTCCCTTCCAAGCTCTGCCATGCGCCCAAACAATGGTTTACACCCACATATGGGGTATCAGCGTACTCAGGACAAATTGCACAACATTTTTTGGGGTCCAATTTCTTCTCTTACCCTTGGGAAAATAAAAAATTGGGGGCAAAAAGATCATTTTTGTGAAAAAATATGATTTTTTATTTTTACGGCTCTGCATTATAAACTTCTGTGAAGCACTTGGTGGGTCAAAGTGCTCACCACACATCTAGATAAGTTCCTTAGGGGGTCTACTTTCCAAAATGGTGTCACTTGTAGGGAGTTTCAATGTTTAGGCACATCATGGGCTCTCCAAACGCAACATGGCGTCCCATCTCAATTCCAGTCAATTTTGCATTGAAAAGTCAAATGGCGCTCCTTCCCTTCCAAGCTCTGCCATGCGCCCAAACAATGGTTTACACCCACATATGGGGTATCAGCGTACTCAGGACAAATTGCACAACAGTTTTTGGGGTCCAATTTCTTCTCTTACCCTTGGGAAAATAAAAAATTGGGGGCGAAAAGATCATTTTTGTGAAAAAATATGATTTTTTATTTTTACGGCTCTGCATTATAAACTTCTGTGAAGCACTTGGTGGGTCAAAGTGCTCACCACACATCTAGATAAGTTCCTTAGGGGGTCTACTTTCCAAAATGGTGTCACTTGTAGGGAGTTTCAATGTTTAGGCACATCAGGGGCTCTCCAAACGCAACATGACGTCCCATCTCAATTCCAGTCAATTTTGCATTGAAAAGTCAAATGGCGCTCCTTCCCTTCCAAGCTCTGCCATGCGCCCAAACAATGGTTTACACCCACATATGGGGTATCAGCGTACTCAGGACAAATTGCACAACATTTTTTGGGGTCCAATTTCTTCTCTTACCCTTGGGAAAATAAAAAATTGGGGGCGAAAAGATCATTTTTGTGAAAAAATATGATTTTTTATTTTTACGGCTCTGCATTATAAACTTCTGTGAAGCACTTGGTGGGTCAAAGTGCTCACCACACATCTAGATAAGTTCCTTAGGGGGTCTACTTTCCAAAATGGTGTCACTTGTAGGGAGTTTCAATGTTTAGGCACATCAGGGGCTCTCCAAACGCAACATGGCGTCCCATCTCAATTCCAGTCAATTTTGCATTGAAAAGTCAAATGGCGCTCCTTCCCTTCCAAGCTCTGCCATGCGCCTAAACAATGGTTTACACCCACATATGGGGTATCATCGTACTCAGGACAAATTGTACAACAACTTTGGGGGTCCATTTTCTCCTGTTACCCTTGGTAAAATAAAACAAATTGGAGCTGAAATAAATTTTGTGTGAAAAAAAGTTAAATGTTCATTTTTATTTAAACATTCCAAAAATTCCTGTGAAACACCTGAAGGGTTAATAAACTTCTTGAATGTGGTTTTGAGCACCTTGAGGGGTGCAGTTTTTAGAATGGTGTCACACTTGAGTATTTTCTATCATATAGACCCCTCAAAATGACTTCAAATGAGATGTGGTCCCTAAAAAAAAATGGTGTTGTAAAAATGAGAAATTGCTGGTCAACTTTTAACCCTTATAACTCCGTCACAAAAAAAAATTTTGGTTCCAAAATTGTACTGATGTAAAGTAGACATGTGGGAAATGTTACTTATTAAGTATTTTGCGTGACATATGTCTGTGATTTAAGGGCACAAAAATTCAAAGTTGGAAAATTGCAAAATTTTCAAAATTTTCGCCAAATTTCCATTTTTTTCACAAATAAACGCAAGTTATATCGAATAAATTTTACCTTTAACATGAAGTACAATATGTCACGAGAAAACAATGTCAGAATCGCCAAGATCCGTCAAAGCGTTCCAGAGTTATAGCCTCATAAAGGGACAGTGGTCAGAATTGTAAAAATTGGCCCGGTCATTAACGTGCAAACCACCCTTGGGGGTGAAGGGGTTAAAACAAATGGAACACTGCCTAAAAAGGTTGCAACAGACCACAGGGCAGATATGTGGTACTATTTACAAGCTGGAGTATTAAAATGGGTATTCAAAAAGTTAGAAGTGTGTAAATGTGTAAAATAAAACCTTTTATTTGTGTCTGTGTGAGACAAATATACACTACCCCCTTCCAGATATAATATTCTTTTGCATGTTTGTTACATTTTTGATGTTTCAGGTCACCAAACAAATATAAATATTAGACAAAGATAACGCAAGTAAATACAAAATGCAGTTTTTAAATGAAGGTCTTTATTATTATGTGAAAGTAAATCCAAACCCACGGCGGCCTGTGTGAAAAAGTGTTTGCCCCCCCCACTAAATTAACTGTGGTTTATCACATCTTTGGGAAGCTGATTTCAAATGCCTTAGCTGCACCCAGGCCGTATTACTGTCACATATGTTCTCAATCAACAAATCACTTAACTGGGAACTGCCTGACAAACTGAAGTAGATAGAAAAATCTTCAGAAGGATACTGCAATCATACTGCGATCCAAAGAATTTCTGAAACAAATTAAAAACAAAGTAATTAAGATCTATCAGCCTGGAAAAGGTTATAAAACCATTTTTAAAACTTTGGGATTCCAGCAAACCACAGTGAGAGCCATTATGCACAAATGGCAAAAACAAAGAACAGCGGTGAACCTTCCCACGAGTGGCCGGCCAACAAAATTACCCCAAGAGTGCAGCCATGACTTATCCAAAAGGTCACAAAAGATGAACAAACTACATCCAAAGAACTGCAGCCCTCATTTGCTTCAGTTAAGGTCAATGTTCATGACTGCACCATAAGACAGAGACAGGGCAAAATGTCCTGCATAGCAGAGTTCTAAGATGAAAACCATTGCTGAGCAATAAGAACATATAGGCTCTTCTTAGTTTTGCCAGAAAACATCTTAACGATCCCCAAGATTTTTGGGATAATACTCTGTGGACTGACGAGACAAAAGGTGAACTTTGTATGTCGCATTACATATGGCGTGCAAGTAACACAGCATTTCAGAAAAGGAACATCATACAACGGTAAAATAAGGTGGTGGTAGTGTGATGCTGGGGCTTTTTTGATGCTTCAGGACCTGGAAGACTTGCTGTGGTAAATGGAACTATGAATTCTGCTGTCTACCAAAAAATCCTGAATAAGAATGTCTGGCCATCAGTTATTGACCTCAAGCTGAAGCGCACTTGGATTATACAGCTGCACAATGATCCAAAACTCATCAGCAAGTTCACCTCTGAATGGCTTAAGAGAAACAAAATGAAAAATTTGGAGTAGCCTAGTCAAAGTCCTGAAGTTAATCCAACTGTGATACTGTGGTATGACCTTAAAAAGGCGATTCATGCTCTGAAACTTTCCCCATGTGGCCGAATTACAATTCTACAAAGATGAATGGGCCAAAATTCCTCCAGAGCATTGTAAAAAACTAATTTCCAGTTATCGCAAACGTTTGATTGGAGTTGTTGCTGCTAAGGGTTGCCCAACCGGTTATTAGGTTTAGGGGGCAATCACTTTTTCACACAGGGCCCAGTAGGTTTGGAATTCTTGTTCCCTTAATAATAAAGACCTTCATTTATAAACTGCATTTTGTGTTTACTTGTGTTTTCTTTGTATAATATTTAAAGTTGTTTGGTGATCTGAAACATTGAAATATGACAAACATGCAAAAGAATAGGAAATCAGGAAGGGAACAAACATGTTTCACACCACTGCATATGATAAGAAAATAAGTATTGAACACACCGCCGCTTTGACACATTTTACCACCTACAAAGAAAGGAGAGGTCTGTAGCTTTTATCATAGGTACACTTTAACTGGGAGAGACACTAAAAATAAAAAAAAAACATTCTTTGTAGGTGGGAAAACTTATTTTCCCCAATATATATATATATATATATATATATATATATATATATATATATATATATATATATATATATATATACATACACACTCACTGGCCACTTTATTAGGTACACCTGTCCAACTTCTTGTTAACACTTAATTTCTAATCAGCCAATCACATGGCGGCAACTCAGTGCATTTAGGCATGTAGACATGGTCAAGACAATCTCCTGCAGTTCAAACCGAGCATCAGTATGGGGAAGAAAGGTGATTTGAGTGCCTTTGAACGTGGCATGGTTGTTGGTGCCAGAAGGGCTGGTCTGAATATTTCAGAAACTGCTGATCTACTGGGATTTTCACGCACAACCATCTCTAGGGTTTACAGAGAATGGTCCGAAAAAGAAAAAAAATCCAGTGAGCGGCAGTTCTGTGGGCGGAAATGCCTTGTTGATGCCAGAGGTCAGAGGAGAATGGGCAGACTGGTTCGAGCTGATAGAAAGGCAACAGTGACTCAAATCGCCACCCGTTACAACCAAGGTAGGCCTAAGAGCATCTCTGAACGCACAGTGCGTCGAACTTTGAGGCAGATGGGCTACAGCAGCAGAAGACCACACCGGGTACCACTCCTTTCAGCTAAGAACAGGAAACTGAGGCTACAATTTGTACAAGCTCATCGAAATTGGACAGTAGAAGATTGGAAAAACGTTGCTTGGTCTGATGAGTCTCGATTTCTGCTGCGACATTCGGATGGTAGGGTCAGAATTTGGCGTAAACAACATGAAAGCATGGATCCATCCTGCCTTGTATGGAGCATCTTTGGGATGTGCAGTCGACAAATCTGCGGCAACTGTGTGATGCCATCATGTCAATATGGACCAAAATCTCTGAGGAATGCTTCCAGCACCTTGTTGAATCTATGCCACGAAGAATTGAGGCAGTTCTGAAGGCAAAAGGGGGTCCAACCCGTTACTAGCATGGTGTACCTAATAAAGTGGCCGGTGAGTGTATATATACATACATTCTTTAACCCACCCCTTATCAAAAACCGTCTAACCTTAAAAGCTAGGTACATGTTCGAAAATTAATTTGTGGTAAAATCCAGCAATACTGTTGTGATGCGTATGATTGATAGCTGCAACTTGTAAATCAGTTAAAAAAACTGTAACCTTTTTTAATATTTTTCAGTTTTACTTTTTTTGTCAATATTTCATCTCTCCTTATTTTTAAAATTATTATAGATGTATTAATTTTATGTAATCCTAAAATGTTACATTGCAAAGAAGCTACACGCAGGCTCACAGCAGGAAATTAAAATGCGATAGCAGCATACCATATGTTTGTGGGGTGTGCGACTGATTAATTGGACAATTTAAAAAGGTAATCAAAAGCTGAAATGTGACCTTTCTTTAAAAGATTTAAAAAAACACAGCCAAGAGCCTTTACAAAATGGGACTGGACAAGAATAATTAGATAACTTAACATTCCAAAAGCAAGCACCTTCAACAGCCCACAGTATTCAGGTGATGACTGAGTGTTAGGGTCTAATAATGGACTACTACAACAATGAAGGGTGCAAAAATGTATATATTTTTTACAGTGGGCATGTGATATAGGCAGTTGTGTTTAAATTTCTGAATTATGCAGATTTTTGCTTAGGATGTAAAAAATGACTTAAAGTGTCTGAAGTACACTTTCTGTGACACACAAGCCTTCGATTTAGGACTTTGTTTTAGTAGTAAAAATAGCATTTAAAAATTTAATTCTGCTCACCGTGCTTGCAAAATGTGAAAAATAAAAGGAGGTTGTGTTTAAGGTGCTGTTACTGCAGATGGATAAATTAACAGTCACAGTGAATTACCATAAATTTACCATTAATTTTAAAAATTTTCCTATGCATCACTTAAATCTTTGGACTATATTCAAAAACTGTGACTAGCACTCCAACTTTTAAATTGTTTCAGCACTGAAATAGTTAATTAAAATTAGATTACATCTATTTATATGACTGACCTCTTGTCCCTTTACTGTAAAAGAGTAAAATTGTGCTTCTTCACATGCTCCATCTTTTATACTGTCTTTCAAAGCTCCTTGACTGGCTGTGCTAGACCATGTGACGAGTTAGCTGCAAATCATTATAGGGAAGTCCTCCTGGCCATGTCTGATATAATTAGCCCACTCTGAGACTATTTAGCACTGTGTGAAACAGTTACAGGTCTTTTTTTTGGTACCTGCATAATTATAATTAGTATGACTGTGAATCTGCAGTAGTAGGACTTTAATAACAGCATTTATTTTAAATCATCACCCACTGTAATTACAAACCAGATGGGCCACTTACTATCATGAATTCTAATTTAGCTATTAAAGAAGAATCCTTAATAGGCCTACTTTAATGTTGTATCCACGAGGACCAATTAGCTGCTCCTAATAATTTGTGCTAAAACTGTATTCCAGTGGCATATCAGAAGGACAGATTTCCACTTAAAAATTGTTTAGGCCTAATATAGTGTTGCAGCCACGAGATCCAATTAGTCCAAATCATTTGTGCTAAAACTATGTTTCAGAGGGAAATCAGCAGGACAGATTTCCAAGTAAAAATCATTGGGCTTACTACACTGTTGCATCCACGAGGACCAATCAGCTACTCCAAATCATTTGTGCTAAAAATGTGTTTCACTGGCAAATCAGAATGACATATTTCCACTTAAAAAATGTTAGGCCTAATATAGTGATGCAGCCACTAGGCCTAATTAGCTTCTCTAAATCATTTGTACTAAAACTGTGTTTCAGTGGGAAATCAGAAGGTCAGATTTCCACTTAAAAGTTGTTAGACCTAATACAGTGTTGCAGCCACGAGGCCCAATTAGCTACTCTAAATCATTTGTGCCAAAACTGTGTTTCAGTGGGAAATCAGAAGGCCAGATTTCCACTTACAAATCATTAGGCCTAATATAGTGGTGAAGCCATGAGGCCAAATTAGCTACTCCTAATTGATTGTGCTAAAACTGTGTTTCAGTGGCAAATAAAAAGGCCACATTACCACTTAAAAAAATTGTTACATTAATAAAGTGTTGCATCCACAAGGCTGAATTAGCTACTCCAAATAGTTTGTGGTAAAACTGTGCCATCAGTGGCAAATCAGAAGGCTATCTTTCCACTTAACAATTGTTAGACTTAAGGTACCTTCACACTAAGTGACTTTGCAGCGAGAACGACGACGATCCGTGACGTTGCAGCGTCCTGGATAGCGATCTCATTGTGTTTGACACGCAGCAGCGACCTGATCCCGCTGTGACATCACTGGTCGGAGCTAGAAGTCCAGAACTTTATTTCGTCGTTTGATCACCCGCTGTCATCGCTGCATCGGCGTGTGTGACGCCGATACAGCGATGTGTTCACTTGTAACCAGGGTAAACATCGGGTTACTAAGTGCAGGACCGCGCTTAGTAACCCGATATTTACCCTGGTTACCATTGTAAAAGTAAAAAAAAACCACTACATACTCACCTTCTGATGTCTGTCACGTCCCCCGCCGGCGGCTTCCCTGCACTGAATGTGTCAGCGCCGGCCGGCCGTAAAGCAGAGCACAGCGGTGACGTCACCGCTGTTACTGCCGGCGCCACTGACACATTCAGTGCAGGGAAGCCGCCAGCGGGGGACGTGTGTTATGACCCCAATGGCAGAGGGTCTCAGAAATAATTACTAAGTCTGCAAACACAAAAAAAACAGCTCATAGGGCAGTGGTAACTGAGCTGACCATATATCTAATCCTAGCACCACAAATAGCAGCAGCCGGGGAACGTGCCTACGTTGGTTCTAGACGTCTCGCGCCAGCCGGAGAACTAACTAACCCTAGAAGGGAAAAGAAAGACCTTTCTTGCCTCCAGAGAAAAGACCCCAAAAGTTGGATACAAGCCCCCAACAAATAATAACGGTGAGGTAAGAGGAAAAGACAAACGTAAGAATGAGCTAGGTATTTAGCAAAGAGAGGCCCACTAGCTAATAGCAGAATATAGTAAGATGACTTATATGGTCAGCAAAAACCCTATCAAAATATCCACGCTGGATATTCAAGAACCCCCGAACCGTCTAACGGCCCGGGGGGAGAACACCAGCCCCCTAGAGCTTCCAGCAAAGTCAGGAATCACATTTAGTACAAGCTGGACAAAAATAAGAGCAAAGCAAATAACCAAAAAACAAAGAAGCAGGACTTAGCTTAATTTAGCACGAACCAGGACCAGCAGACAGGAGCAAACAGAAAGGATCTGATTACAACGATGCCAGGCACTGGACTAAGGATCCAGGAAGTTTATATAGCAACACCCCTGGACTAACGACCCAGGTGGGTGCCAAACTGAGGAAAGACAATCCCAGAGTCATATCACTAGTAACCACAAGAGGGAGCCAAAAAGTCTAATTCACAACAGTACCCCCCCCCTTAAGGAGGGGTCACCGAACCCTCACCAAGACCACCAGGGCGATCAGGATGAGCAGCGTGAAAGGCACGAACTAAATCGGCCGCATGCACATCAGAAGCAACCACCCAGGAATTATCCTCCTGACCATAGCCCTTCCACTTGACCAGATACTGAAGCCTCCGTCAGGAGAGACGAGACTCCAAGATCTTCTCCACCATGTACTCCAACTCGCCCTCAACCAATACCGGAGCAGGAGGCTCAACAGAAGGAACCACAGGTACAACGTACCGCCACAACAAAGACCTATGGAACACGTTGTGAATGACAAACGACACCGGAAGATCCAAGCGAAAGGACACAGGATTAAGGATTTCCAATATCTTGTAAGGACCGATGAAGCGAGGCTTAAATTTAGGAGAGGAGACCTTCATAGGAACAAATTGAGAAGACAGCCATACCAAATCCCCAACACGAAGTCGGGGACCCACACCGCGGCGACGGTTGGCAAAACGCTGAGCCTTCTCCTGTGACAACTTTAAGTTGTCCACCACATGATTCCAGATCTGCTGCAACCTATCCACCACAGAATCCACCTCAGGACAGTCAGAAGGCTCCACATGTCCCGAGGAAAAACGAGGATGGAAACCAGAGTTGCAGAAAAATGGCGAAACCAAAGTAGCGGAACTAGCCCGATTATTAAGGGCAAACTCAGCCAATGGCAAGAAGGTCACCCAATCATCCTGATCTGCCGAAACAAAACACCTCAAATAAGCCTCCAGAGTCTGATTAGTTCGCTCCGTTTGTCCATTAGTCTGAGGATGAAAGGCAGACGAAAACGACAAATCAATGCCCATCCTAGCACAAAAGGATCGCCAGAACCTGGAAACAAACTGGGATCCTCTGTCAGACACAATATTCTCAGGAATGCCGTGTAAACGAACCACATTCTGAAAGAACACAGGAACCAGATCGGAAGAGGAAGGCAGCTTAGGCAAAGGCACCAAATGGACCATTTTAGAAAAGCGATCACATACCACCCAGATGACAGACATGCCCTGAGACACCGGGAGATCTGAAATGAAATCCATGGAAATGTGTGTCCAAGGCCTCTTCGAGACAGGCAAGGGCAAGAGCAACCCGCTGGCACGAGAACAGCAAGGCTTAGCTCGAGCACAAGTCCCACAGGACTGCACAAATGACCGCACATCCCGTGACAAGGAAGGCCACCAAAAGGACCTAGCCACCAGATCTCTGGTGCCAAAAATTCCCGGATGCCCTGCCAACACCGAGGAATGAACCTCGGAAATGACTCTGCTGGTCCACTTATCAGGAACAAACAGTCTGTCAGGTGGACAAGAGTCAGGTCTACCAGCCTGAAATCTCTGCAACACACGTCGCAAATCAGGAGAAATGGCCGACAAGATAACTCCCTCTTTAAGAAAACCAACTGGTTCTGCGACTCCAGGAGAGTCAGGCACAAAGCTCCTTGAAAGAGCATCAGCCTTCACATTCTTTGAACCTGGTAAATACGAGACCACAAAGTCAAAACGGGAGAAAAACAATGACCAGCGGGCCTGTCTAGGATTCAGGCGTTTAGCAGACTCGAGATACATCAAATTTTTGTGATCAGTCAAGACCACCACACGATGCTTAGCACCCTCGAGCCAATGACGCCACTCCTCAAATGCCCACTTCATGGCCAGCAACTCCCGATTGCCAACATCATTATTCTGCTCAGCAGGCGAAAACTTCCTAGAGAAGAAAGCACATGGTCTCATTACCGAGCAACCAGGGCCTCTCTGCGACAAAACGGCCCCTGCCCCAATCTCAGAAGCATCCACTTCGACCTGAAAGGGAAGTGAGACATCAGGCTGGCACAAAACAGGCGCCGAAATAAACCGGCGCTTCAACTCTTGGAACGCCTCCACGGCTGCAGGAGCCCAGTTAGCAACATCAGAACCTTTCTTGGTCATATCCGTCAAAGGTTTAACAACGCTAGAAAAATTTGCGATAAAACGACGGTAGAAGTTAGCAAAACCCAAGAACTTCTGAAGACTCTTAACTGACGTGGGTTGAGTCCAATCATGAATAGCTCGGACCTTGACTGGGTCCATCTCCACAGCAGAAGGGGAAAAAATAAACCCCAAAAAGGGAACCTTCTGTACTCCAAAGAGACACTTTGAGCCCTTAACAAACAAAGCATTCTCACGCAAAACCTGAAACACCATCCTGACCTGCTCCACATGTGAGTCCCAATCTTCAGAGAAAACCAGAATATCATCCAGATAAACAATCATAAATTTATCCAGATACTTCCGGAAAATATCATGCATAAAGGACTGAAACACTGAGGGAGCATTAGAGAGCCCAAAAGGCATCACCAAATACTCAAAATGACCTTCGGGCGTATTAAATGCTGTCTTCCATTCATCTCCTTGCTTAATGCGCACAAGGTTGTACGCACCACGAAGATCTATCTTGGTGAACCACTTGGCACCTTTAATCCGGGCAAACAAGTCCGACAACAGAGGCAAAGGATACTGAAATTTAACAGTGATTTTATTCAGAAGCCGATAGTCAATACAAGGTCTCAAAGATCCGTCCTTCTTGGCCACAAAAAAGAATCCCGCACCAAGAGGGGAAGAGGATGGACGGATATGCCCCTTCTCCAGAGACTCCTTGATATACGAACGCATTGCGGCATGCTCAGGTACAGACAGATTAAATAGTCTTCCCTTAGGAAATGTACTACCTGGAATCAAATCTATGGCGCAGTCACAGTCCCTATGAGGAGGCAGAGCACTGGACCTGGACTCGCTGAATACATCCTGATAATCAGACAAATACTCAGGAACTTCCGAAGGAGTAGAGGAAGCAATAGACACCGGCGGGGAATCAGCATGAATTCCCTGACAGCCCCAACTTGACACAGACATTGCCTTCCAATCCAAGACTGGATTGTGGGTCTGTAACCATGGCAGACCCAAAACGACCAAATCATGCATTTTATGCAGAACAAGAAAACGAATCACCTCCCGATGTTCAGGAGTCATGCACATGGTTACCTGCGTCCAAAACTGCAGTTTATTTTCCGCCAATGGCGTAGCATCAATACCTCTAAGAGGAATAGGATTTACCAACGGTTCAAGAACAAAACCACAGCGCTTGGCAAATGACAGATCCATAAGACTCAGGGCAGCACCTGAATCCACAAACGCCATAACAGGGTAAGAAGACAATGAGCAAATTAAAGTCACAGACAAAATAAATTTAGGTTGCAAATTACCAATGGCGACAGGACTAACAACCCTTGTTAGGCGTTTAGAGCATGCTGATATAACATGTGTAGAATCACCACAGTAAAAACACAATACATTCTGACGTCTATGATTTTTCCGCTCATTTCTAGTCTGAATTCTATCACATTGCATTAAATCAGGTGTTTGTTCAGACAACACCACCAGAGGATTAGCGGTTTTGCGCTCCCGCAAACGCCGGTCAATTTGAATAGCCAGCGCCATGGAATCATTCAGACTTGTAGGAATGGGGAAACCCACCATCACATTCTTAATGGCTTCAGAAAGGCCATTTCTGAAATTTGCGGCCAGAGCACACTCATTCCACTGAGTAAGCACGGACCATTTCCGAAATTTTTGGCAATACACTTCAGCTTCATCCTGGCCCTGAGAAATAGCCAGCAAGGCTTTTTCTGCCTGAACTTCAAGATTGGGTTCCTCGTAAAGCAATCCGAGCGCCAAAAAAAATGCATCAATATTTGCCAATGCCGGATCTCCTGGCGCTAGCGAGAAAGCCCAATCCTGAGGGTCGCCCCGTAAAAAAGAGATAACAATTTTAACTTGCTGAGCTGAATCTCCAGATGAACGGGGTCTCAGAGATAGAAACAATTTACAATTATTCCTGAAATTCCTAAACTTAAATCGGTCTCCAGAAAACAGTTCAGGAATAGGTATTTTAGGTTCAGACATAGGACTACTGGTAACAAAATCTTGTATGCCCTGCACACGAGCAGCAAGCTGGTCTACACTTGTAATCAAGGTCTGGACATTCATGTCTGCAGCAAGCACAAGCCACTCAGAGGTAAAGGGGAGGAAGAGAGGAAAAAAAAAAACCTCAGAATTTCCTTTCTTATTATCCCACTTCTGCAATGCATTAAACATTCAATGTTGGCCTGGCATACTGTTATGACCCCAATGGCAGAGGGTCTCAGAAATTATTACTAAGTCTGCAAACACAAAAAAACCAGCTCATAGGGCAGTGGTAACTGAGCTGACCATATATCTAATCCTAGCACCACAAATAGCAGCAGCCGGGGAACGTGCCTACGTTGGTTCTAGACGTCTCGCGCCAGCCGGAGAACTAACTAACCCTAGAAGGGAAAAGAAAGACCTTTCTTGCCTCCAGAGAAAAGACCCCAAAAGTTGGATACAAGCCCCCAACAAATAATAACGGTGAGGTAAGAGGAAAAGACAAACGTAAGAATGAGCTAGGTATTTAGCAAAGAGAGGCCCACTAGCTAATAGCAGAATATAGTAAGATGACTTATATGGTCAGCAAAAACCCTATCAAAATATCCACGCTGGATATTCAAGAACCCCCGAACCGTCTAACGGCCCGGGGGGAGAACACCAGCCCCCTAGAGCTTCCAGCAAAGTCAGGAATCACATTTAGTACAAGCTGGACAAAAATAAGAGCAAAGCAAATAACCAAAAAACAAAGAAGCAGGACTTAGCTTAATTTAGCACGAACCAGGACCAGCGGACAGGAGCAAACAGAAAGGATCTGATTACAATGATGCCAGGCACTGGACTAAGGATCCAGGAAGTTTACATAGCAACACCCCTGGACTAACGACCCAGGTGGGTGCCAAACTGAGGAAAGACAATCCCAGAGTCATATCACTAGTAACCACAAGAGGGAGCCAAAAAGTCTAATTCACAACAGATGTGACAGATATCAGAAGGTGAGTATGTAGTGTTTTTTTTTACTTTTACAATGGTTACCAGGGTAAATATCGGGTTACTAAGCGCCGCCCTGCGCTTAGTAACCCGATATTTACCCTGGTTACCCGGGTGCTGCAGGGGAACTTCGGCATTGTTGAAGACAGTTTCAACGATGCCGAAGTCGTTCCCCTGATCGTTGGTCGCTGGAGAGAGCTGTCTGTGTGACAGCTCCCCAGCGACCTAAACAGTGACGCTGCAGCAATCGGATCGTTGTCTATATCGCTGCAGCGTCGCTAAATGTGACGGTACCTTTAACAGTGTGGTTCAGGCACAGTATCTATGGAAGTAAATAGTGATTGTTCGTTTAGTGACAGGTGACTGACAGCTGTGTGCCCCAGGTTGTGAAACAGCAGGGTACAAGATTGGAAGGCTACTTACAACGTGAGTGGTAAAAAGAAAGGTCGTGGTGAAAGGGGGAATAGGATTGATGGTCGACGTGTATGTGGGTTAGATGTTAATGTGTATGAAAGGTCAACTGAACAAAATAGTCTCGTCCTATCCAAAGACCACTGACAACATCTGTTACTGGCCAGCCTACTCGTCTCCCTTTTTTTGGCAGCAGCACAGCGATATGCATTGTAGATTAGGCTTAGAAAGAGCATGTGCTTCAGTGGATGGCAAGCTCTGTGGCCTCTCCTCGTCTTTCTCCACTTTAAAATCACATAAAGTACAATTCTCAGTGGTGGCACCGCAATCACCTTTGTTTCCCATCGTGTCATTAATTTCCAAATGCCCATCTGACTGTGGGGAACCTCAGATGGGTCATTCTGAAGAGCTATTCACACATTGTATTCCATGGGCATCAGAGGTCTTCTCTGAAGAATCACAGAATCCAGAGGAGGAAAGCATCTGCACTGATGCCTAAAATTTTTTCATGTTGGATCTGGGACTGGACAAAGTATGGTCCAAGCAAAATCCAGAACATCATCACCAGACAAGAACCACTGAGGGTGGAGGTGATCCTAATGAGACTCAGATACTAGAGGAGCATGCAGACTTTACTGTGGTGTCATGGCAGGAAGAGGGTAACTCTAAGGTTGAGGAGTGTGAGATCGGAGAGAATGACGATGAGGTTGTAGATCCCACATGGTATGAACCCAGCTGAATAACTCAGCACAATAGTTGAAGGAGAAGGAAGATGAGGA
Organism: Ranitomeya variabilis; assembly: GCF_051348905.1. Taxonomy (NCBI): domain Eukaryota; kingdom Metazoa; phylum Chordata; class Amphibia; order Anura; family Dendrobatidae; genus Ranitomeya; species Ranitomeya variabilis. The sequence goes on from NC_135234.1 coordinate 391,281,905, forward strand.
GGTTACTTTGTGAGTTCCAACACAGATATTAAGTGACGCAACCACAGCAAGTACTGCATCTTCAGCCCAACTCTGCCTGTTGCCAGCATTGGCCATTAGTGTGCAATTTGCAGGGGCAGCAAGGGTTGCCTAGCCTGGGTGTTTTTTGAGATAGCAAAGGAAGACCCAACACAGATTATCTGTCAAATTTGCAAACAAAAATTCAGTAGAGACAAAAATTGTGATAATTTGAGAACTACATGCATGAATCGGCACATGCGCGATCAATGTGATAATGTGTTAATCTTCTCCCTCCTTCATCAACATTCCAAGTGTTCAAACTACAATTGTTTAACCACCACAGTCGGGGTGAATGAGAGGCGGTCAGTTGTTATGGAAGTAAACACAACTGCTGCTTTTGTGTCACCAAACACAACATATCTTTCTCAATCCACCATAACACCTCCACTTGAACTTCACTTACAGTCCAGCAGTTGGTCCAGTTTTCCATACTCTGCCCTCTCTCAGCACAGCATCCAGCTCTTGGTCCTTTAGTTGTGGTCATGTAAAAGAATGTTTCCTCCTACACATGGCAAAGCCAAGAGATTGAACTCCACCATCTCCAATCTGTTGGTCACAGAAATGCTTTTTTGCCTGGTGGATACAGATGATTTCAGAAAGATGATGGCCGTTGCAGTCCCCAAGTATCAGTTGCCCAGTCACCATTACTTCTCGAAGAAATCAGTGCCTGCACTACACCAACATATCACCAATAATATCACCCATTCCCTGAAAAAATCTGTCTGCCAGGATGCACTTCACCACTGACACCTGGACAAGAAAATATGGGCAGGGGTCTTACACCTTGTTGACTGGGCACTGGGTGGACTCGGGTTTCTGTGGGGGCAGGCGGTCTATTACCCTCAAGACTTGCAGGACAAACCTCTGTTCTAACACTTCCTCCACTGTTTCTGCCTCCTCCAATTCCTCTAAGGCCTCCACCTGTGTCCTCAAACTCTCGCGTAATCAAACACGCGTTCCAACAGTGCAGATAAATCTACCCCTCCTCTGTACTGTACAGCCATAGCTCACTGTAATCAGGCAATGTTTAAATTAATATGCCTTGGTAATTGCAGTCACAAAGCTCAAGAGTTGTGGACAGGTATCCAGGCCAAGTTAGAGCAATGGCTGCCTGCACTATACCTGGACCAGTGAAGGCTGTGTGCAATAATGATGCATACCTGGTGGTAGCCCTAGGCAGTAGCAAGCTCACATACATGTATTGCATGGCTCAAGTCCTCAACTTGTTGATACAGCAATTTCTCTGCCACTATCCTGGCCTGGATGTGCTACTACAGAAAGCACGGTCACTATGTGCTCACTTCAGCAGTTCATCGATTTGCATCGCTACAGAGGTCTTTCGGCATACCGGTTAACTGATAAATGATGTTCTGACATGATGGAATTCCACTCTGCACACATTGCAGTGGCTATGGCAGCAACGACGATCCCTGATGCAGTTTGTCCTTTTGAATAGCCTGGGCTAATGCTGTTCGGACGTGGTGCAAATTACATTTGCAGAGAGAGCACAGATGAAGGACTTCTGCACCCTTCTGCACAGTTTTGAAATGGCTACTAAGATGATTATCGCTAACTATGCTGACATCAGCATCACTATTCTGGTCATCTATATGCTGTAGCACACTCTGAATATTCTGCGTGAGGAGGTGATGGTTCCAGAGGAAGAGTTAGAAGCAGAAATGGATACAGAAGGGATAACAATATTTCTGGACTGTCATCGCACAGGTGAGTGCCATGAAAGCGTGGCTTACAGAGATGAAGGTCATGGTACCAAACAAACTGTTTTCAACAGCAGAAAAAAAAAAAAGGCAGCAACACTTACCTGCCCAGATCTTGGAAAAAATGCACTGCAGGGTGCAGCCAGCCCATAAAGCAAGATGTTAGCAACACAGTTGCAAAATACCAGATCAACAGCCACTCACCGCATACCCACTCCTGGAGGGGGTGACTGTCCAGTATACAAGTGCACAATAAAGGCCCACATAGGGCGTTGTTCACAAAATGGTACTGCGTAGTGTCTGGTTCACAGCCTATTAGTCACGCCCCTACTTTTCGATTAGGTGGGCTGGCCAGCACACTCTCAATGCATCCCAGTGTGAACACCCCTCATGTGAGACCGAACGTGTTTGGGCTTGACTGCACCCTGAAAAATATAGTGCAAAAAATACACAAAAATAGTGAGGTATTGGTAGATATTTTGGCCAAAATATGCAAGCTCGTAACCCGTGCCAAGGGTCCCCACGCTTACGAGTCCTACACTAAACTAAATAGCAAAGCCACTAGAGACTCAAGGTCTACAAAAATTCAATTTGCAACTAGTGTTGAGCGATACCGTCCGATACTTGAAAGTATCGGTATCGGAAAGTATCGGCCGATACCGGCAAAGTATCGGATCTAATCCGATACCGATACCCGATACCAATACAAGTCAATGGGACTCAAGTATCGGACGGTATCCCTGATGGTTCCCAGGGTCTGAAGGAGAGGAAACTCTCCTTCAGGCCCTGGGATCCATATTAATGTGTAAAAGAAAGAATTAAAATAAAAAATATTGCTATACTCACTTCTCCGACGCAGCCTGGACCTTACCGAGGGAACCGGCAGCATTCTTTGCTTAAAATGCACGCGTTTACTGCCTTCCGTGACATCACGGCTTGTGATTGGTCGCGTGCCGCCCATGTGGCCGCGACGCGACCAATCACAGCAAGCCATGACGTAATTTTCAGGTCCTGAATGCCTAATTCTAGGCATTCAGGATTTGAAAATTACATTACGGCTTGTGATTGGTCGCGTCGCGGTCACATGGGCGACGCGACCAATCACAAGCCATAACGTCACGGGAGGCAGGAAACGCGCGCATTTTAAAATTACGTCACGGCTTGTGATTGGTTGCGTGCCGCCCATGTGACCGCGACGCGACCAATCACAGCAAGCCGTGACGTAATTTCAGGTCCTGAATGCCTAATTCTGCATTCAGGACCTGAAAATTACGTCACGGCTGGCTGTGATTGGTCGCGTCGCGGCCACATGGGCGGCACGCGACCAATCACAAGCCGTGACGTCACGGAAGGCAGTAAACGCGCGCATTTTAAGCAAAGAACGCTGCCGGTTCCCTCGGTAAGGTCCAGGCTGCGTCGGAGAGGTGAGTATAGCAATATTTTTTATTTTAATTCTTTCTTTTACACATTAATGTTGTTTCGATACCGATACCCGATACCACAAAAGTATCGGATCTCGGTATCGGAATTCCGATACCCGCAAGTATCAGCCAATACCCGATAATTGCGGTATCAGAATGCTCAACACTATTTGCAACAGCAGAAAAAAAAAGGCGGCAACACTTACCTGCCCAGATCTTGGAAAAAATGCACTGCAGGGTGCAGCCAGCCCATAAAGCAAGATGTTAGCAATACAGGTGCAAAATACCAGATAAACAGCCACTCACCGCATATCCACTCCTGGAGGGGGTGACTGCCCAGTATACAAGTGCACAATAAAGGCCCACATAGGGCGTTGTTCACACAATGGTACTGCATAGTGTCTGGTTCACAGCCTATTAGTCATGCCCCTGCTTTTCGATTAGGCGGGCTGGCCAGCACACTCTCAATGCATCCCAGTGTGAACACCCCTCATGTGAGACCAAACGTGTTTGGGCGTGATCAAGGTCATGGTACCAAACAAACTGTTAATGAAGATGCAGGAGCTGAGGAACAACCTCGGGAACGTCAAGGCGTCATCACCAAAACAATAGCAGCAGAAGTAAGCGGCATATGCAATTTCTGTGAGTCGTTTAACACATTTTTTGGAACAGCCTGTGCACCAGCAGAACAGAATACAAGTCTATCACGTTGTGATTGTCTGGAGAGAATGGTGCAGAAGTATCTAGAGCTCAATATCAATGCCATCAGGGGGGTTTGGTCCCTTTTACATTTTGGTCGACAAAAATGGAAGAGTGGCCTGAGCTCATCTGTCACGCCTTGGAGGTTTTGTCATGCCCGCAGACAGCGTTCTCTCAGAGCGTGCCTTCAGTGCTGCTGGGGATGACCTGATGGATAAGCACATCTGGCTATCCCCTCAAAGTGTAGACTGTATAATTTTCATTAAAATGAACAAATCATGAATCTTTGATGACTTTTGTACCCCAGTCACAGATTGGGCAGATGAGGCGATGGTGTCATTTTTAGTGTAATGTATTGATCTCGCGTTATTACAGTCTGTGCCATATCTGTGGTGTCTTCTGTGCCTGCTGTTGCTACTGCTACTGATGATACAAACAATTTTTGGAAATGTGGAGACTCCAAGTTGGGTTGCCATCTGGTGGGTTGCCAATGCAAGTAGGTCTCCCAGACAGGCAGGCCTGCACCTACTTTCAGTCTACTACCTGTGTTACTTTCCTTACATTTTTCGACCAATAGTAGTCTACAAAACTGGTGTTTGTGCCATCTGAGTGTGGCTGAAAAAAAAAATTGGAGGTGTTGCATGAGGTGTGATGTCTCCCAGCTACGAAGTTTGAAACTGCTCCCTTAACCATCAAGTCCTCATTAAAGCTTAAATTCCAAGCTGTAAATGCTGGGCCAGAGCCTGATAACCTATACATGGTCCATGACTGATGGTTGCTGTTGCATTTTCTAATTTCTATTGTGAGTCCATTGATGCCACTTTTTATCACCACTTAATGTCTTGTCTATGCTTTTGATTTTGCTTCCCATTGAATCTAATAGCGTTCAAGAACTGTTCTGAAAACGGAGGACCGTTCGTCGAATCCAAACTGATCGAAACTTGAAAGGTTCGCTCATCTCTAGTAAGGATGCAGCGACAATGTAATGTTAAAGCCTAGTCGTGGCCAGTAACCCCAACCTCGCATGGACATACAGTGTGCAACATGTGGCAGTTGTAAGAAGATACCAAGTACTGTGTAGGTGAGCAAACTGCAGAGGTGGCCGGAGAGTTGAGTAGTGAGGTGAGCATTATTTTTTATTTGTAAGCTTTTGCTGTTCAGCAAAATAGTGGCTAGTGAATTACAAAAATAATGCATTCTGAAGATTGTGGATTATTGTAAAATTCAATTCCACTGTAATAAATCATCTGGTATAGCCTAAAAGACATATACCTACAGACCTGGAAGCTATAATTAGTCCCCAACTAGCACTATCAAATGAAAGGATGCTTATAACTGGAAAGTGGGAGCCCTATCCCTCTATCTCCTTTGTTTCTGCAGTTGTTGCTGTTTATTGCATCTAGGGAGTTAATAAAGCCAAGCAGGACTGTCCACAATGTCAATTCCTTGCAGCAGTTTCCATACCTGTCCTACTTGTAGTGGGGAGTCAATAAAGTGAGTAGTCCTGGCTTTACAATCATGGGGGCAGGCCACATGTATCTTTTAACTTTGTTTAGGAAAGTGACTTCTTCTATTAGCTTGAAAAAGCATCACATTGATGGGAAGTGAGTAATAATCTTGATAAGTGCTGTGTTGACATAATGAATGTATTGCTTCACATAGTTTGTGTGTTGCGACCTTTTAGTTTTAACTACTTAGTAGGCTTTCATAGTCACACAAAACCATTTCTTTTATAATTATATTTCAGAAGTGTATCATCATAAAGTGTTTTCATGACATATAGTACTGCATGCAGATGTAAAGTGATAATTAATTTAGTGAGCCCTTGTCTAAACTAATCCTGTTAATCTATAAAGAATGTTTTCATTTGTAAAGTGATGATTAACTAATACCTCCTGTGCGGCAGGTGGAGATACAGTTTGATAATATTACACTATTGACCTATGACTAAAAGAAATTAGATAGTGTATTGCTTATCTAACTGACAACATTTCTTATTTTTTTGCCCACCCACTTGCAGCAGCCATGGTATCCAGCGTATCAGGTTTTTGTTAGTTGATTTTACATTTTTAAGTCACATTTTTATAAGGGGGAATAATGTAAAAGGAATAATGATAATTAAAATGCTAAAAGGGTTCTCTAGTTTTACGTAATGAAGCAGGATAATTCAGATAATATTACTAGACAAAGCCTCTAATAAAAATGTTCTGCTATGCCCAATTTGTAGTGCAATGCCATTGTTCGAGGACCATTTATGGTGGCACACCGAGCCCATATAGTGACTATGTAGCAATGCATCGAATACTTTTGTAAAGCAGGTTAGGGTGTTACATGACACAATTTTTTGCAAATTATTTTGAAAATGAGATAAAAATCCCTTTTTACCTCATGAATTTATTCATAACACATGGATCTGTGATGAATCAGAGACGGTTTCCCCAAGTCTTTCCAGTTTATGTCCCAACGTTGTTCTAAAGACAGGTTCTACATCTTAAATAAAGCTGATAGACGAGATCAATTTTTTACTTATTATAATCATCATCATTATTATTATTATATACTGTATGTATTTATTTTTAAAGATATTTAGACTTGTATTGTGTAAGATAGTTGAATAGAAACTAACATAGTTAGTAGTAAATACCTTTTACCTATTCATTTGGCTACATTTCAAGTCAGTATATTAGAGTTGATAATATACTGGAATCACTGCAATTGTTTATTGATCAGTCCTGCAAACTATGGGTAAAACTCTTCCAAGTCTGCAGCACAATAATTTCTTGTATTTATTTTATTAGGAGCAGTGTCTCCATTCTAGATGTTAACAGCCTTGCACGTCTAAAAATCAGTAAGAAAATCCAGTTTTAAAGTCATTAAGGGCATTAAAATAGACCTTCACCTACACGCAGTTTAATCCATTAATAACACGTTGTGTGAAGCAGAGATAATGGAACTTTTCCACTGCAAAATTAAAGGATTGAAAAGGAAAGAATGCAAACTCATGAGACCTAGAAGAACAGAAAAGGAGAAAAATAAAATTGCCTTTTATCATTTTAAAGATATGATTATAATAGAAACAACCAGATAGCTTGCAGAGTTTACTGTATAAAAGGAAATTGTAGCTCAAAGTCAAGTGAAGCCAATGTATGTAACGTTCCTTTGAAATAATCACAAAATAAGTACATAATGTTTCCATTTTGTGCTAATTATAACTACTATTGTGTTCTTAATGTTGCCTTGAAATATTCATGTGATGCATATCATGTAAATTGTGGATAATAGTGATGAGCGGGCATACTTGGTAATGCTCAAACAGAAGGTGGAGGAGCGCAAGGTCTCCAACATCCACCAGCTCTATGTTGTCGTTATGTAGGAGTGAAAGAGCCTTCCAGTGGTTACCTGTGAAGCTCTAGTGAACTGCAAGCCGAAGAGAGTTAAGGCAGTGCTTTGACACATTGGGCACAATATGGCCATTTTAAATTAGGGGTGTACTCACTTTTGTTGCCAGCAGTCTAGATCTTAATGGCTGTGAGTTGAGTTATTTAGAGGACACATCATATTTATACTGGTACACGAGCCGAACACTGACTACTTTATATTATCTCAAATATCTTCAGTGTTGTCACATGAAAAGATATAAAATATTTACACAAATGTGAGGGGTGAACTCATTTTGTGATATACTGTAGGTCCTGTGGTACTTATTTTGGACTCAAATGCTAGAGTTCCCAAGGATGTTGGCTGAGAAAGTTGACACGAGCCATCTACCACGAAATACTATATATACTACATATAGTTAAGTACCACTTCACTACTTTCAAACAAAAAGTTCTCATTATGCTCACAGAGAGAGACTATTTTGTTTTCAGGACATCATGCATATGCCATTGTTCCTATGTGTCTGATTTTTATATTCTGGAAGGGTTAACAGTACCCTCAGCTAAACCTGTAGGCCTACGAAAAGCTTTACATCTCAACTCATCCATCTTCTCCAAGCTCATACACTTGAGCAGTACAGCCTAACAGAGCATGTTTATAAAACCCTACTGAAAAGGAGACCCAAGTCTGAGTTTTAGAGGCAAACAGATTATACTGTTAGTGAATATGTCATTTTGATTTATCATACAGCTTAAAGGAGAAAATAAGCAAACCTATAAAGTAAAGTTTTGCTTGTGACTGAGTGAAGAGTAGCCCTTGAACAGATATTGTGGAACTTCATTTACACCTCCATCTTTTCAGGCTGTGAGTCTACACATGGATAGATAGCTCCTTTAACTTTTTAGTTGCAAGATTCAGGGTGAATAAAATGAAGTAAAAAAAATTCTGATAAACAGCATGACCCATACATAAAATATATTAAAAATGGAAATGATCGCATCTTTTAAAATTCAAATTTGCCTGCATTAAAAAAAAATAATTTGCCTTAAATCAATAAAACTGCAAAGTCACCGATACCCCTGAAAAGAGATGTGTGACACTCTGAGGTCATCGATGACTGAATTCAACTCACTTCAAGCTTAATAACAAAAAAACAACTTTAGTAATGTCAAACTGACCTCAACATAAATGGCATGGGTAAAAAGATGGTAAGTAGTTATGAGCGAGTAGATTCTGCACTATTCGTTATTTTCACGAATAGTATGGGCTGGCTTGGCAATTAATGTAATGCCGGCACCATCTTTGGTGTGGCATTACTGTGATAAGCTGACCTTACAGTGTCAGAGGGGATATCTAATGGCTGTCAGCACTATTTTGTGCACATTGCAGATGGAAGCAACATAGGGAGAGCGTAGGGAAAGTGATAGGAGCGTATAGGGAGAGTTAATCATTCCAAAAAGCTCTTTTAAGAGTACAAGATTGTGAAGATTAGTTCTTTGTTAGGTGGAGATAGCATAGAGAGAGTTTTAATAGGAGGGAGAATAAAAGGCAAGCACCTGGGTGCTATTATCATTGCAAGTACATGCTGCAGATCTCCGCTATTTTCCATTGTATTGTATAGTTTAATATTAGGAGCAGATTATGGGATCTGGGGGAAATTGGGAGGGTTTCATCCACTACCATAATATACAAATCAGCTCTTTTTAGAAGCAAATAATATTAGGTAGTAGCAGTATATACAAAACCAATTTTTTGGAGCTACATATTATTCCTAGGTAGCAACCTATAAAAATATATATATTTTTTACAGCTGAATAATATTCCTCAGTGTCAGCATGTAATAACATCCATTTTAAAAGCTAATTGATAAATAATATTCCTCATCTACTGCTTAAATAGCTATTATTTATCTAGCACTTGTGCTAATGGGGCAAAACCTGTTGAGCCACGGAAATGTCACTATTTACTAGTAATTTCCCTTAGTCCTAAGGGCTATGTGACGCCCGGGAGACCGAGATACTCAGAACCAGATCAATGAGGTCCGTCTCTTGAGGGGGATGTCACTAGTGGCTTCACCCGGTGCTGTGGCCTCAGCACAGTATAAGGGGTATCATGAAGGAACAGACACTTACTTGATCAGCAGCAGGTCCTCTCAGCTATGATGACCCCGATCCTGGATTGATGGCTATTGTCCAAATGAAAGACTGAGGCGCTGAAACATTTAACCAGTTTACTTCGACAAAAAGGGATTTGTGACCAACACTGTCACCGGAGTCTGTATAAGAACTCTGAAATTACTTTGACCCTGTTAGGATTTCCACCTCTTATTATGCGCAGTTTCTGTATGGCCCTGCTGCTGTTTGTGAACTGGCTGCCGGCCCAATCTGTCTCTTCTATGCTCTGGTTCGACGGACAACCCGAGTCCTTTTTGTCGGCTTACCCACTCTGGGAGTACCGCTGAACTCTGTGTCTGTTGCTGCGTCTTACCCTGGTGAAGCTGATATCACCTCACTTCCTTCCGGTTGCTGTATTATATGTAATGAATATAGCCACGGATCCGGTATCCGTCTCTGCGCCTATTCTGGGTAGAGGTTATTGCTACCCGGTTCTCACAATGTCCTTTTTCTCTATTCCTCTTTTCCTACTATGGGTATTACGGGCCTATAATCCATCATAGGGCTGTTAGGAGTTCAGTTATACGACCTCTCACTTTCAGCTCCTTAACCCAACTGTCAGTCTTTCTCTCAGACAAGAATAGATCAAGGGGAGTCTCTGGAGCTCCCCCTTCTGGCTGGAGATGGTAGTGCAGTCTTGCTATTCTAGTATTTGTATTTGGTGTCAATAACTATTTTTGTGGCAAATACCCCTAGGGGCGCCACATCCCCCCTTAGTTAAGAACAGAACTCCGGGACTGTGGGATGATAACATTTTGAAATAACAATTGATATGTACAGAGTCATAAAAAATGAAAAGTTACAAAAACCACTCAAAGAAACCAAAAAAAATGGAATTCTGTAAAAAGTCACTTCAAATAGCGTCCATTAATACAGTTCTATCCTTGAAGGTACTAGGAAGCAAAGTTCACAAAGCAGTCTTTCCGGAGCTTTGATTTAGTGTTTCTGGGCTGATAAAAAGTTCAAGAATATGCAAGAAGTTCATACAGGTAAGTCTCTGTAGGTACTGGGCTTAAACGTTACAGAACGATAACAATGACTATAGTCTTATAGTTGGTAATCCGCATACCTGGCCGGTAATTGACCCTGGGTACTATGCTGGGATCTACGTAATAGCGGTGTCTCCTTATGTGGTGTACTACTGTCTACTGCGGATATAGTATCTGCCCTCTCTGCTAAAGATAATTCCACCACTATGGGGTTGGCAAGTCCACCGTGAATGGGATCACTCTGATCAGGAATCTGTTCTTCCTGACCTGGAACCTCTTGTAGTACGGGGTCAGCCTCTTCTTGTCTTGGGACTTCTAATATTGGATTCGGTGTTGGATAAAAGGCCACCATGGGAACCACTACTGCACCATGGTATGTTAGTAGGGTTTTGGGAAAGTCTCCTATACAGGTGTGATACATTTCCTCTTCTTTTTCCTTTACTGGTTGAACCTGTATAGGTTGAATAACTTCTGTTTCTGGCTGGACAACTTCTGGCTCTTTCAACATTTCCGGACATAATTTAAGATTGTCTCTTGACACTAGTACAGATGTTAAACCTCCATTTTTGCTAATGAGACACATTTTAGGATTATCCATTCTTGTTGGTAAAACTGTGTAGGGTACGGCTTCCCACTGATTATCCAGTTTATTGGTTCGACGATTCCTCTTGAGTACTTGGTCACCCGGTCTTAATGGAGTTGCTAGAGCATTCTGGTTGAAAGTTCGCTCTTGTCTTTCTCTGGTTTGCTGGAGGCTTCTTTCCACACTCTCTTGTACTTGGCGATACTGCTTTTGCCGTACGACATCCCAATTGGAGTCTTGAACTTCTGCGTCTGGTTTCAGAATTCCCATTTCTAGATCGATTGGCAATTGGCCGGGTCTTGCACGCATAAGATAAGCTGGGGTGCAGTTGGTAGAGCTCACCGGGACATGATTATACAGATCCACCAAGTCAGGCAATTTCTCTGGCCATTGATTCCTTTCCGTTTCAGGTAAAGTCTTTAGTAGGTCTATCACAATATGGTTCATCTTCTCACATAAGCCGTTTGTTTGCGGATGATAGGCCATCGTCCGGATCTTTTTGCAACCATACATATTACAGAATTCTCTGAAGATCTCTGATTCAAAGGCTGTACCCTGGTCAGTGAGAACCTGTTCCGGATATCCATGGGGTCTACAAAAGTACGTTTAGAATGCTTTGGCTGCTGTTTTTGCAGTCAGATCTTTTACAGGTACTACTACCAAGAAGTGCGAATAATGATCCACGATGGTCAAGGCATAGACGTAACCGGACCGGCTCGGTGTCAACTTCACGTGGTCCATGGCTACCAGTTCAAGTGGTTGTTTGGTGATTATGGGCTGCAGTGGTGCTCTTTGGCTCTTTTGATCGTTCCTTCTGAGGTTGCACGGGCCACAGTTTCTACACCACTGTTCGATTGATTTTCTCATCCCGACCCAATAAAATCTTTCTCTCAGAAGTACTTCTAGCTTTTTCCAACCAAATTGACCAGCACCATTGTGGTAAGCCTCGAGGACCATCCTCACATCTTGTTTAGGTACGAAAATCTGCCAAACCAATTCATGTGTTTTCGGATTGGTGTATCTTCTACAGAGTTTCCCTTGATACAGGAACATTTTGCCTCTCACTTTCCAGAGTTGATGCATCTCTTCTGGGGCATCCTCATCGGGTTATGCACCTTGCTCAGTCAATAGTTCCTTCACTAGCTTCACAGCCGGATTGCTATCTTGGGTGTCCGCCCATCTATGGTGTGCTAACGGATTAAAATTCACTTCTTGTTGTTTCTGATAGGTATTTGACTGACGATGTTTTACCTTGGGCTGATGAAAGGCTGGTAGTTTAATTTCTTCAAGCTCCCCCGTTTCTTCTTCTACATCTCTCAAGTGTGGCATCCGGGATAGGGCATCGGCATTTCCATTTTTGCGACCTGCTCGATACTTGATCACGAAGTTGTAATTAGATAACCGGGCTATCCATCGCTGTTCTAACGCACCTAATTTAGCCGTGTCTAAGTGGGTCAGTGGATTGTTGTCAGTATAGACAATAAATTCTGCACCGGTCAAATAGTGTTTGAAACGTTCAGTCACAGCCCAAACTACTGCCAGTAGCTCCAATTTGAAAGAGCTATAATTTTCAGAATTTCTTTCAGTAGGCTGGAGTTTTCTACTTGCAAAGGCGATGACTTTCTCCCAACCTTCTTGCTTTTGTGACAACACCGCTCCCAATCCCACATTACTGGCTTCGGTGTAGAGGATGAAAGGATGATGGTAATCCGGGTACGCCAGAACTTCTCCTCTGGTTAGTGCCTTCTTTAGTTGTTCAAAGGAGTCTTCTCTTTCGTCGTTCCACTGAAAAGGAGGGTTTCGGTTTGAAGGTTTCTTCGTCTGCCCTATCAAAGTATCTTGCAAGGGTGCTGTCAATTTTGTAAATCCTTTTATAAATCTACGATAGTAACCCACTAATCCCAAGAATTGCCTCACTTCTTTTACGTTGGTAGGTCTTGGCCAATCCCTTATGGCAGTTATTTTCTCGGGATCCGGTGCTACTCCCTCCGAACTCACGATATCCCCTAAGTATTATACCTTTGGCTTGAGAAGGTGACATTTGGATGGTTTGATTTTCATACCATACTTGGATAAGGTTTCGAACACCTCTGCCAGGTCTGTTAAGTGCTGTTCGTATGTCTTTCAGTAGACGATCACGTCATCTAGGTACAGGAGGACGGTCTCGAAGTTCTTGTGTCCGAGGCAACATTCCATCAGTCGCTGGAAAGTACCGGATGCGTTGCAGAGTCCGAACGGCATGCGATTAAATTCGCTTAGACCCATTGGTGTGGTGAATGCCGCTTTTTCTTTATCTCTCTCAGCCACAGGGACTTGCCAATACCCGCTTGTTAAGTCTAAGGTGGAAAAATAATTTGCAGATTTCAAAGCAGTCAAGGACTCTTCTATCCTAGGCAAGGGATAGGCGTCTTTATGGGTGATATTATTAATCCGCCGGTAGTCTACGCACATTCTCATGGTTCCGTCCTTTTTTTTGACAATCACCAGAGGGGCCGCCCAAGGGCTACAACTATCTCTTATTACCCCGGCCTGTTTCATCTCTCTCAGCATGTCCTTCGCGCATTGATAGTGAGCGGGCGGTATGGGTCTATATCTTTCTTTTATCGGGGGATGGTCACCGGTGGGGATTGTATGTTCCACCCCTTCTATCCGTCCGAAGTCTAATAGGTGTTTACTGAAGACCTGTTCATATTCCGTCACTAGTCTATACACCCCTTGTCTTTGATGGGTAGGTGTTGAATCTACACCCACATCTAGCTGTTGGCACCAATCCTCCGATTCTCCATCTGAGCCGTTATTTTCCACCTGACAGGTCGATTCTAAGGGCTCAACGGTTGTGATGGCATTGTTGTCAACAGTATATAACTTTGCCACTGTAGCATACCTTGGCAAAGTGACCTCTTCCTCTCCACAGTTCAAAAGTCGTACCAGCACCCGTCCCTGGTGTGCCTCGACCACCCCTCGTGCCGTGAGTATAGTGGGCCTGCTGTCGGTGTACGCTGGTTCTATTAAGGCTTGATAGTCTCGTCCTTTAGTACCAATGGCCGCTCTACACCATACCAGCATTTCTGTTTTTGGTGGGATTACAATAGACGTTGGATCACTCACCCTCACACTGCCGATTTCTCCACCTGCCGATTTCTCCACATTAACACTTTTATTTCCCTCCGGAGAACTCTCTGCTGGCAGGATCGGGCAGTTTCAGCAATTTGTTGTAAGACAGAAATAACTTCGGAAAAGCAGTTCTCTAACACATTCATTCCTATCAATACAGTTGGTTCACAGTTCTGCCGGTCGACATCAACGACAATTATACCCTGTTTCTTCAATTCTGCTTTACCAATCTTTATGGTCATCTCCCTGAATCCTAGTTTCGGTACCAACTTACCATTACTGGCCCATATATCTAGTTCAACATCAGAGGGTTCTTTATCAATATCTACCTCAGCCCAGTACCTCTTATAAAGGATATATGGTATAGATGAAATCTGGGAACCTGTATCCAGCAAAGCGTTGAGGGGAATTCTGTCCAGCATGATAGGGATGATGGGTCGTCCTCCGATGTACCTGTCGTGCCAGGGTGTTGGGCCTTGAAAATTCATTCCTGCGAAGCGGCCCGCATTCCCAGGGGATTCCCGTTTAAATCACAATTTCGTGCAAAGTGGCCTGGCTGCTGGCAACGACGGCAAATGGGCTGTCCATCCGGTTGGTAGCGGTCACGGGGTCGTCCTCTCCATGTCGGGTATCTCCGGGACCTCATCCATGGAACATCCTCTCTACGGTTTGCCAACTCCATCTTGGGTTCACTCATCTCCTGCATGGTTTTAGCCATTGAAGCAACAACATCAGTTAAAGAGTCAAGCTTTTGCTGAAGAGCCTCATTAGTAATGGGCCCCAGGGACTTAGCACTGGCACCGAACGTAGCTGATGTCACTGGCATTCCCCGTTGCTGAAGTGCATCTGCCATGGGTTGTGTGAGATCCTGATCCCGAGGTGCCTCTGCCAGCTGGAGACGTATAGCGCTCTCCTTTAATTGGACAAATGTCGATTTAGGGTTCTTAAAAACAAGCATGCTCACATGCCCCCGGTGAGAAGGGGTGTAGAGTCCCTCAATAAATTGATCTCTTAGCAGTCTATCGGCTCCTGTGTTAAAAATGGGTTCAGCCAGTATAAGTGATTTAAGGGCTTCCTGCAGGTTTAAGGCAAAATCTCTCACGCCCTCATTAGCTTTTTGTTTGCAATTAAAGAATCGTACTTTAGCTTTGCTGCTGGTAGTGGTTTCAAATGTAGCTTTTAATCCAGCAAATATGCGTTCAACAGTACCTTTTAGATCAGTTGCCCATGCCGTGACTTCTCGCTTAGCATGGCCACTTAACTGCATCATCAGGAGACTAACATGCTGAGCTTCACCCACGGGGAACATATCAAAATGAGCCAGCATCTTTTCCCTGAAACCGTCAAGGGTATTAGGTTCACCTTCATACATTGGAAGCCACGGGCCACCCGGGGTATATGGCATCAACACCGGCATGATGGGCGCCACTCCTTGCACTGTTGCGCTGCCAGGCTCTCTATTGACACTCTGTCTTTCAGCTGCATTAGCATTGCCGGGTTCTGCGGCGTCTCCGTGCTGCGACATACTGTACCCCCTTAGTTAATCCAGACCCCTCCAGTCCCAGCTTCCGTCTAGATAATGTAGATTTGTTCCTCTGTGCAGCAGGATGACAATGACACGCCCCCTGCTACCTCTAACTGCCGCATGCTCTGTGATGATGGATTTTGAAGTTTTTCAGTTAGACTGGGGCTTGGGTAATGACGTAGCTCGATTAACAGTTTTGTGCTTAACAGTTATGAGATGATTACATCAGGGGATGGTGGCCATTTTTACCCCATTATAACCAATGGAGAAAAGTCACTTTCAATAGTTTTCAATGGGGAACGGGATTTTCTTTAACAAAGTCAATTTCCAAGATTTTTCATCCAAATTTTCACAGTTTCAGACTCCAATTACGGCACACAATACCCGGTGTATGGGCTGGCCCAATCCTGTTCGTGACGCCAATTGTGACGCCCGGGAGACCGAGGTACCCAGAACCAGATCAATGAGGTCCGTCTCTTGAGGGGGATGTCACTAGTGGCTTGACCCGGTGCTGTGGCCTCAGGCGATGCACAGTATAAGGGGTATCATGAAGGAACAGACACTTACTTGATCAGCAGCAGGTCCTCTCAGCTATGATGACCCCGATCCTGGATTGATGGCTATTGTCCAAATGAAAGACTGAGGCGCTGAAACATTTAACCAGTTTACTTCGACAAAAAGGGATTTGTGACCAACACTGTCACCGGAGTCTGTATAAGAACTCTGAAATTACTTTGACCCTGTTAGGATTTCCACCTCTTATTATGCGCAGTTTCTGTATGGCCCTGCTGCTGTTTGTGAACTGGCTGCCGGCCCAATCTGTCTCTTCTATGCTCTGGTTCGACGGACAACCTGAGTCCTTTTTGTCGGCTTACCCCCTCTGGGAGTACCGCTGAACTCTGTGTCTGTTGCTGCGTCTTACCCTGGTGAAGCTGATATCACCTCACTTCCTTCCGGTTGCTGTATTATATGTAATGAATATAGCCACGGATCTGGTATCCGTCTCTGCGCCTATTCTGGGTAGAGGTTATTGCTACCCGGTTCTCACAATGTCCTTTTTCTCTATTCCTCTTTTCCTACTATGGGTATTACGGGCCTATAATCCATCATAGGGCTGTTAGGAGTTCAGTTATACGACCTCTCACTTTCAGCTCCTTAACCCAACTGTCAGTCTTTTTCTCAGACCAGAATAGATCAAGGGGAGTCTCTGGAGCTCCCCCTTCTGGCCGGAGATGGTAGTGCAGTCTTGCTATTCTAGTATTTGTATTTGGTGTCAATAACTATTTTTGTGGCAAATACCCCTAGGGGCGCCACATCTATCTGTGGGTGTAACTATGACATGGAGGGAGAATTTGAGAAAGATGGTGAAGGACTACTTAAGTGACCATACCAGCATCCTTTCTGACTCTTCAGTACCCTTTAACTATTGGTTGTCCAAACTGCACACTTGGCCCGACCTCGGCCCGATTTGGAGGTGCTGCCATGGCCTACCGCAAGTGTGTTGTCTGAGCAGGTTTTTAGTTTGGCTGGTGCAATCATAATGGATAGGCACACACAGCTGTCAACGGAAAATGCAGACAGTCTGGCTTTTCTAAAATTGAACAAGGGCTGGATTTTATCTGATTTTGTAGGCCCTACAGGTGACAGCTAGGGTTGAGCGACTTTCATTTTTTTAAGATCGAGTAGGGTTTTGGGAAACCCGATTTTGTCCAGAGTCGAGTCGAGTGCAGTCGGCCGATTATCGCTAAAAGTCGGGGATCGACCGAAACACGAAACCCAATGCAAGTCAATGGGGAAGCATAGTCGGCAGTGAGTGGAGGCCAGGAAAACACCTACAGTGCCCATTTTAATGCCAAAAACATCCATTCTTGTTTCTGAAGCTTGCCAATCTTAATTAACTGTATAATAATAGTTGGGCATAAGGAATTGGGGGAAAGTTGTGGGGGGAGTAGGGCTGGCTCAAGTTTTTCGTGGGCCCAGGAAATGCGGACTACGTCACGGCGGTGTTGCAGGGAAAGGTAAGTATTTAAAAGTTGCAAGTGCTGTGATCCTGAGCAAGCAGGGGGGGCCCACTCGTTCGCATTGCCACTGGCACAGGGCCCCTCAAAGTACGGCGGTGTGTTTGCATGGCGGGGGCGCCTCCCACCAGCAGCGACACTTTTGCGTACTCTGAGGGGCCCTGTGCCAGTGACGTCGCCAACGAGTATGCCCCCCCACCTGATGAAGGAACCTGCACTTTCATCTGCACCTTCCTCTTTGTCCCTGTGTAAGGTGGTATAACATGCGGGAAGGGGAACCTTACTTTCAGCAGGGTCAGATTCTGGCTGTGTAGAGTACAAGGGGAATGTAGTGGTCTAGGTCAATGTACCAGCAGACTCATTTAGCAGTGGCTGGGCAATGGGCAGGATGAGGAGGAAACAGATATAGGGCCAAAGAATAAAGTAGGCTACATGCAGTTCAAAATTGGTAACAGGACTAAACAGGCGGCATTGCTTTGTTCAGTGGAGTAGCAAACCCAAGAGCAGCAGACACTGTTTCAAGGGCCTAACCACACTAGTAGGCCAAATGCAGTTTAATATCTGATAGTATAGGGCGAAAGCCAGAATGTGGAAGCTCAGCTTTGTTCAGTTGAGGACAACACCAGGGAGGGGCAGACACCTTTAGTAGGCCGGAAAAGCCTATTGCATTTTTTAAAATGGTAATTTGGAGCAGAAGGTTGAAGCTCAGCTTTATTTAGTTGAGGGCAACACCAGGGAGGGGCAGAAGCCGTTAGTAGGCCCTAACCACCATTTTTTTTTTAAAACCACTTAATGAGAGCCGGAAGGTTGAAGCTCAGCTTTATTTAGTTGAGGACAACACCAGGGAGGGGCAGAAGCCGTTAGTAGGCCCTAACCACCATTTTTTTTTTTTTTAAAACCACATAATGAGAGCCGGAAGGTTGAAGCTCAGCTTTATTTAGTTGAGGACAACACCAGGGAGGGGCAGAAGCCGTTAGTAGGCCCTAACCACCATTTTTTTTTTAAAACCACTTAATGAGAGCCGGAAGGTTGAAGCTCAGCTTTATTTAGTTGAGGACAACACCAGGGAGGGGCAGAAGCCGTTAGTAGGCCCTAACCACCATTTTTTTTTTTTAAACCACATAATGAGAGCCGGAAGGTTGAAGCTCAGCTTTATTTAGTTGAGGACAACACCAGGGAGGGGCAGAAGCCGTTAGTAGGCCCTAACCACCAATTTTTTTTTTTTTAAAACCACTTAATGAGAGCCGGAAGGTTGAAGCTCAGCTTTATTTAGTTGAGGACAACACCAGGGAGGGGCAGAAGCCGTTAGTAGGCCCTAACCACCATTTTTTTTTAAAAACCACTTAATGAGAGCCGGAAGGTTGAAGCTCAGCTTTATTTAGTTGAGGACAACACCAGGGAGGGGCAGAAGCCGTTAGTAGGCCCTAACCACCATTTTTTTTTTTAAAACCACATAATGAGAGCCGGAAGGTTGAAGCTCAGCTTTATTTAGTTGAGGACAACACCAGGGAGGGGCAGAAGCCGTTAGTAGGCCCTAACCACCATTTTTTTTTTTTTTAAAACCACTTAATGAGAGCCGGAAGGTTGAAGCTCAGCTTTATTTAGTTGAGGACAACACCAGGGAGGGGCAGAAGCCGTTAGTAGGCCCTAACCACCATTTTTTTTTAAAAACCACTTAATGAGAGCCGGAAGGTTGAAGCTCAGCTTTATTTAGTTGAGGACAACACCAGGGAGGGGCAGAAGCCGTTAGTAGGCCCTAACCACCATTTTTTTTTTAAAACCACTTAATGAGAGCCGGAAGGTTGAAGCTCAGCTTTATTTAGTTGAGGACAACACCAGGGAGGGGCAGAAGCCGTTAGTAGGCCCTAACCACCATTTTTTTTTTTTAAACCACATAATGAGAGCCGGAAGGTTGAAGCTCAGCTTTATTTAGTTGAGGACAACACCAGGGAGGGGCAGAAGCCGTTAGTAGGCCCTAACCACCAATTTTTTTTTTTTTAAAACCACTTAATGAGAGCCGGAAGGTTGAAGCTCAGCTTTATTTAGTTGAGGACAACACCAGGGAGGGGCAGAAGCCGTTAGTAGGCCCTAACCAAAGTTGAAGGCCAAATGCAGTTTAATTTCTGATACTATAGGCCGAAAGCCAGAAGGTGGAAGTTCCGATTTAGACAGTGGAGGACAATTTGAATTAGGGACTGCAGACAGACTTAGTAGGCTGTCCCCTGTGGACCATGCATCCACCACATTAACCCATTGCGCCGTAATGGACACGTAATCTTCCGTGGCCATGCCTACAGGTCCATGCGTCTGTTGTCAGGTGCACCTTTGTACTCACAGATTGCCAGAGTGCATGGACAATGCGGTCTTCTACATGCTGGTGGAGGGTTGGGATGGCTTTTCTCGCAAAAGAAGTGTCGACTGGTTAGCTTGTAGCGTGGTACAGCGTAGTCCATCATGGCCTTATTAATAGTAAATAAAATATATAACTAGGCTCTATGAACTTTTAAATAGGTTCCAGGGGTACACGGGCAGCATTGGTGTGGTCAGTGGAGGAGTATTGCAAGTAGGGGCTGCAGACAGGCTATCAAAGGCCTAAAATAACAAACAGTAGGCAGTCATGGCAGTTTTACATCGGTTACATGGATACACAGGCAGGCACTCCAGGCAGCATTGTGCTCAGTGGAGGAGTATTGCAAGTAGGGGCCGCAGACAGGCTATCAAAGGCCTAAAATAACAAACAGTAGGCAGTCATGGCAGTTTTACATCGGTTACATGGATACACAGGCAGGCACTCCAGGCAGCATTGTGGTCAGTGGAGGAGTATTGCAAGTAGGGGCCGCAGACAGGCTATCAAAGGCCTAAAATAACAAACAGTAGGCAGTCATGGCAGTTTTACATCGGTTACATGGATACACAGGCAGCTAGGTGGTGAGTGGAGGAGTATTTAAAGTAAGGACCGCAGACAGGCTATCAAAGGCCTAACATAACAAACAATAGGCTCATGGCAGTTTTACAGCGGTTACATGGATACACGGGCAGGCAGCTTGGTGGTGAGTGGAGGAGTATTTAAAGTATGGACCGCAGACAGGCTTCGAAGGCCTAACACAATAAAATGGGCTGGCTGTAGGCACTTTAAAATTGGTTCCAGGGGTACACGGGCAGCAGTGGTCTGGTCAGTGGAGGACTAGTGGAAGTATGGACCGCAGACAGGCTTCGAAGGCCTAACACAATAAAATGGGCTGGCTGTAGGCACTTTAAAATTGGTTCCAGGGGTACACGGGCAGCAGTGGTCTGGTCAGTGGAGGCCTAGTGGAAGTATGGACCGCAGACAGGCTTCGAAGGCCTAACACAATAAAATGGGCTGGCTGTAGGCACTTTAAAATTGGTTCCAGGGGTACACGGGCAGCAGTGGTCTGGTCAGTGGAGGCCTAGTGGAAGTATGGACCGCAGACAGGCTTCGAAGGCCTAACACAATAAAATGGGCTGGCTGTAGGCACTTTAAAATTGGTTCCAGGGGTACACGGGCAGCAGTGGTCTGGTCAGTGGAGGCCTAGTGGAAGGAGGGACCGCAGACAGGCTTCGAAGGCCTAACACAATAAAATGGGCTGGCTGTAGGCACTTTAAAATTGGTTCCAGGGGTACACGGGCAGCAGTGGTCTGGTCAGTGGAGGCCTAGTGGAAGGAGGGACCGCAGACAGGCTTCGAAGGCCTAACACAATAAAATGGGCTGGCTGTAGGCACTTTAAAATTGGTTCCAGGGGTACACGGGCAGCAGTGGTCTGGTCAGTGGAGGCCTAGTGGAAGTATGGACCGCAGACAGGCTTCGAAGGCCTAACACAATAAAATGGGCTGGCTGTAGGCACTTTAAAATTGGTTCCAGGGGTACACGGGCAGCAGTGGTCTGGTCAGTGGAGGCCTAGTGGAAGGAGGGACCGCAGACAGGCTTCGAAGGCCTAACACAATAAAATGGGCTGGCTGTAGGCACTTTAAAATTGGTTCCAGGGGTACACGGGCAGCAGTGGTCTGGTCAGTGGAGGCCTAGTGGAAGGAGGGACCGCAGACAGGCTTCGAAGGCCTAACACAATAAAATGGGCTGGCTGTAGGCACTTTAAAATTGGTTCCAGGGGTACACGGGCAGCAGTGGTCTGGTCAGTGGAGGCCTAGTGGAAGGAGGGACCGCAGACAGGCTTCGAAGGCCTAACACAATAAAATGGGCTGGCTGTAGGCACTTTAAAATTGGTTCCAGGGGTACACGGGCAGCAGTGGTCTGGTCAGTGGAGGCCTAGTGGAAGTATGGACCGCAGACAGGCTTCGAAGGCCTAACACAATAAAATGGGCTGGCTGTAGGCACTTTAAAATTGGTTCCAGGGGTACACGGGCAGCAGTGGTCTGGTCAGTGGAGGCCTAGTGGAAGGAGGGACCGCAGACAGGCTTCGAAGGCCTAACACAATAAAATGGGCTGGCTGTAGGCACTTTAAAATTGGTTCCAGGGGTACACGGGCAGCAGTGGTCTGGTCAGTGGAGGCCTAGTGGAAGGAGGGACCGCAGACAGGCTTCGAAGGCCTAACACAATAAAATGGGCTGGCTGTAGGCACTTTAAAATTGGTTCCAGGGGTACACGGGCAGCAGTGGTCTGGTCAGTGGAGGCCTAGTGGAAGGAGGGACCGCAGACAGGCTTCGAAGGCCTAACACAATAAAATGGGCTGGCTGTAGGCACTTTAAAATTGGTTCCAGGGGTACACGGGCAGCAGTGGTCTGGTCAGTGGAGGCCTAGTGGAAGTATGGACCGCAGACAGGCTTCGAAGGCCTAACACAATAAAATGGGCTGGCTGTAGGCACTTTAAAATTGGTTCCAGGGGTACACGGGCAGCAGTGGTCTGGTCAGTGGAGGACTAGTGGAAGTATGGACCGCAGACAGGCTTCGAAGGCCTAACACAATAAAATGGGCTGGCTGTAGGCACTTTAAAATTGGTTCCAGGGGTACACGGGCAGCAGTGGTCTGGTCAGTGGAGGACTAGTGGAAGGAGGGAGCGCAGAAAGGCTTCAAAGGCCTAAAATAACAAACAATAGGCTCATGGCAGTTTTACAGCGGTTACATGGATACACGGGCAGGCAGCTTGGTGGTCAGTGGAGGAGTAGGGACCGCAGACAGGCTATCAAAGGCCTAAAATAACAAACAATAGGCTCATGGCAGTTTTACAGCGGTTACATGGATACACGGGCAGGCAGCTTGGTGCTGAGTGGAGGAGTAGTGCAAGGAGTGTCTGTCCCAGTACTCCCAAAATATAAATAGATGTTAATGTCTCGCAAAACAACCAAAACAAAAAAAAAGATGGCATACTTAGGTACAGGGGTGGGCTCATCTGCTGTGTTTCTGACATAGTAATTTGGCAGTAACTATTTAATGGTGCCAATATAGGACACAGACACAGACTACTTTAAGTTGCATCATAGATGTCTACAAATTTGTATTGTCAGTGCCAGACATTGAATGATGTCAGCGAATAGACTAAAGATTGGTGGAGCTGTGCGACATAATTTTGCACGTAGTACAGCCCAGTTTGAGCTGGGGTAGGGGGGAACTCTCTTGAGGCCGGCGGGACCGCCCCAGGGCCACTCATGTTACAACGGTGTGTCTGACGTTGGGTGCGCACCACCACCGCCAGAGACACTACATTGTACTATGAGGGACCCAGTAGCAATGCCGTCAACCAAAAGCGAGCACACCCACCTCTTCAGACAAACAGCAGTCTCACGGGTGCTTGCGCCAAGTCGCGATACCACGGCCCCGTGTGGGGAGTTTGGCCATTTAGGGAGGTGTAAACATGTCGTATGCTGTACAATCTGCAGCAGCAAATTAGACATTAGAAAAGTAATTCACAGGCAAGAGCTTTTCATAGGAAAGCTAGGTGTCGGCCGGGCAAGGTGGGGCAAAAGATTTTGAAATCCAGTTGTGGTTCATTTTAATGAATGTTAGATCGTCAACATTTTGGGTAGCCAGACGAGTCCTTTTTTCGGTTAATATTGACCCTGCAGCACTGAATACTCTTTCTGATAGGACACTTGCTGCCGGGCAAGCAAGCTCCTGCAATGCATATTCTGCCAATTCTGGCCAGGTGTCTAATTTGGAGGCCCAGTAATCAAATGGGAATGACGGTTGAGGGAGAACATCGATAAGGGATGAAAAATAGTTAGTAACCATACTGGACAAATGTTGTCTCCTGTCACTTTCAATTGATGCAGCAGTACCTGTCCTGTCTGCGGTCATAGCAAAATCACTCCACAACCTGGTCAGAAAACCCCTCTGTCCAACGCCACTTCTGATGTGTGCACCCCTAACACTCCTAGTCTGCTGCCCCCTGGAGCTCGTGTGAGAACGATCACGTGCGCTGTGTGCTGGGAATGCCTGAAGCAAACGGTCAACAAGAGTTGATTGTTTGGTTGCTAATATTAGTTCCAAGTTCTCATGTGGCATAACATTTTGCAATTTGCCTTTATAGCGTGGATCAAGGAGGCAGGCCAACCAGTAATCGTCATCGTTCATCATTTTCGTAATGCGTGTGTCCCTTTGTAGGATACGTAAGGCATAATCCGCCATGTGGGCCAAAGTTCCACTTGTCAAATCTCCGGTTGTGATTGGTTGAGGGGCAGTTGCAGGCAAATCTACGTCACTTGTGTCCCTCAAAAAACCAGAACCCGGCCGTGACACGCAACCAATTTCCTGTGCCCCCGTGAAAGTTTCCGCATTAAAAATATACTCATCCCCATCATCCTCCTCGTCCTCCACCTCCTCTTCGCCCGCTACCTCGTCCTGTACACTGCCCTGACCAGACAATGGCTGACTGTCATCAAGGCTTCCCTCTTCCTCTGGTGCAGACGCCTGCTCCTTTATGTGCGTCAAACTTTGCATCAGCAGACGCATTAGGGGGATGCTCATGCTTATTACGGCGTTGTCTGCACTAACCAGCCGTGTGCATTCCTCAAAACACTGAAGGACTTGACACATGTCTTGTATCTTCGACCACTGCACACCTGACAACTCCATGTCTGCCATCCTACTGCCTGCCCGTGTATCCTCCCACAAATAAATAACAGCACGCCTCTGTTCGCACAGTCTCTGAAGCATGTGCAGTGTTGAGTTCCACCTTGTTGCAACGTCTATGATTAGGCGATGCTGGGGAAGGTTCAAAGACCGCTGATAGGTCTGCATACGGCTGGCGTGTACAGGCGAACGTCGGATATGTGAGCAAAGTGCACGCACTTTGAGGAGCAGGTCGGAGAACCCAGGATAAGTTTTCAATAAGCACTGCACCACCAGGTTTAAGGTGTGAGCCAGGCAAGGAATGTGTTTCAGTTGGGAAAGGGAGATGGCAGCCATGAAATTCCTTCCGTTATCACTCACTACCTTGCCTGCCTCAAGATCTACTGTGCCCAGCCACGACTGCGTTTCTTGTTGCAAGAACTCGGACAGAACTTCCGCGGTGTGTCTGTTGTCGCCCAAACACTTCATAGCCAATACAGCCTGCTGACGCTTGGCAGTAGCTGGCCCATAATGGGACAACTGGTGTGCAACAGTGTCATCTGCCGATGGAGTGGTTGGCCGACTGCGTTCTGTGGAAGAGCTGTAGCTTCTGCAGGAGGACGAGGAGGAGGAGGAGGGGGTGCGAACGCCTACAGCCAACTGTTTCCTAGACCGTGGGCTAGGCACAACTGTCCCTAAATTGATGTCGCCTGTGGACCCTGCATCCACCACATTCACCCAGTGTGCCGTGATGGACACATAACGTCCCTGGCCATGCCTACTGGTCCATGCATCTGTAGTCAGGTGCACCTTTGTACTCACAGATTGCCTGAGTGCATGGACGATGCGCTGTTTAACATGCTGGTGCAGGGCTGGGATGGCTTTTCTGGAAAAAAAGTGTCGACTGGGTAGCTCGTATCGTGGTTCAGCGTACTCCATCAGGGCTTTGAAAGCTTCGCTTTCAACTAACCGGTAGGGCATCATCTCTAACGAGATTAGTCTAGCTATGTGGGCGTTAAAACCCTGTGTACGCGGATGCGAGGATAAGTACTTCCTTTTTCTAACCAGAGTCTCATGTAGGGTGAGCTGGACTGGAGAGCTGTAGATCGTGGAACTTTCGGGTGTGCCGGTGGACATGGCAGACTGAGAGACGGTTGGAGACGGTATTGTTTCCGCCGGTGCCCTACATGCAATATTTCCTCCTACAAAACTGGTGATTCCCTGACCCTGACTGCTTTTGGCTGGCAAAGAAACCTGCACAGATACTGCCGGTGGTGCGGAAAATGGTGGCCTTACAGTGACGGAAGGGATGTTGCGTTGCTGACTAGCTTCATTGGCCGAGGGTGCTACAACCTTGAGGGACGTTTGGTAGTTAGTCCAGGCTTGAGAATGCATGGTGGTTAAGTGTCTATGCATGCAACTAGTATTTAGACTTTTCAGATTCTGACCTCTGCTTAAGCTAGTTGAACATTTTTGACAGATGACTTTGCGCTGATCAGTTGGATGTTGTTTAAAAAAATGCCAGACTGCACTCTTCCTAGACTCTGATCCCTTTTCAGGGATTGCAGACTGAGCTTTAACCGGATGGCAACGCTGTGCTCCAACAGGTTTTGGCTTTGACACGCGTTTTGGTCCAGATACGGGCCCGGCAGATGGAACCTGTTGCGATGTTGATGCCTGCTGCGGCCCCTCCTCCACCTCCGCTTCTGAACTACTGCCGCCTGCACCCTGTTCCCCCAATGGCTGCCAATCGGGGTCAATAACTGGGTCATCTATTACCTCCTCTTCGAGCTCGTGTGCAACTTCGTCTGTGTCACTGTGTCGGTCGGTGGTATAGCGTTCGTGGCGGGGCAACATAGTCTCATCAGGGTCTGATTGTGGATCTGTACCCTGAGAGGGCAATGTGGTGGTCTGAGTCAAAGGAGCAGCATAGTACTCTGGCTGTGGCTGTGCATCAGTGCACTCCATGTCAGAATATACTTGTAATGGGCATGGCCTGTTAAATGTTTCACTTTCTAAGCCAGGGACGGTATGTGTAAAGAGCTCCATGGAGTGACCCGTTGTGTCGCCTGCTGCATCCTTCTCTCTTGTTGTAGTTTTTGCTGAGGAGGACAAGGAAGCGACTTGTCCCTGACCGTGAACATCCACAAGCGACGCGCTGCTTTTACATTTACCAGTTTCGGAAGAGGAGGCAAAAGAGCTAGAGGCTGAGTCTGCAATGTAAGCCAAAACTTGCTGTTGCTGCTCCGCCTTTAAAAGCGGTTTTCCTACTCCCAGAAAAGAGAGCGTTCGAGGCCTTGTGTAGCCTGACGACGAAACTGGCTCCACAGCTCCAGACTTAGGTGGAATATTTTTATCCCCACGACCACCTGATGCTCCACTACCACTACCATCATTACCAGCTGACAATGAACGCCCACGACGACCTCTTGCACCAGACTTCCTCATTGTTTTAAAATCTTAACCAAAGTAACTTTATTTGTTGCTATCAAACAACTTACACGGTGAGCTATAACTTCAGTATGATTTCAATATCCCTTAACAGGTTGGTGAGACCACAAGGAAAATCAGGCACAATGTTACACACTCTGTTTTCTGTGGCACAAAATCACAGAGATGACACACACGCAGGACTGTCACTCAAGCACTAATGTCAATATTAATCTCCCACCTAATTTATTTATTTTTTTTTCTCAGGGAGACTTTAGAAACCAAATAATATTAAAAAAAAAAAAAAAAAGGCTTTCTATGGCCCACAATTAGAGAGAGAGAGGTGGCACAACCAGGAGTCAAGACTGGCGCACAAGCTGAAAGGGCAATATTACTCTCCCACTGTTTTTTATGTTTTTTTTGTTTTTTTCAGGGAGACTTTAGAAACCAAATAATATTAAAAAAACCAAAAAAAAAAAAGGCTTTCTATGGCCCACTGAATGAAAGGGAGAGAGGTGGCACACCCAGGAGTCAAGACTGGCACACAAGCTGAAAGGGCAATATTACTCTCCCACTGTTTTTTTAGGTTTTTTTTTTTTTTTCAGGGAGAATTAGAAACCAAATAATATTAAAAAAAAAAAAAATAGGCTTTCTATGGCCCACTGAATGAAAGGGAGAGAGGTGGCACACCCAGGAGTCAAGACTGGCACACAAGCTGAAAGGGCAATATTACTCTCCCACTGTTTTTTTATGTATTTTTTGTTTTTTCAGGGAGACTTTAGAAACCCAATAATATTTTAAAAAAAAAATAAATAGGCTTTCTATGGCCCACTGAATGAGAGGGAGAGAGGTGGCACACCCAGGAGTCAAGACTGGCACACAAGCTGAAAGGGCAATATTACTCTCCCACTGTTTTTTTAGGTTTTTTTTTTTTTTTCAGGGAGAATTAGAAACCAAATAATATTAAAAAAAAAAAAATAGGCTTTCTATGGCCCACTGAATGAAAGGGAGAGAGGTGGCACACCCAGGAGTCAAGACTGGCACACAAGCTGAAAGGGCAATATTACTCTCCCACTGTTTTTTTATGTATTTTTTGTTTTTTTCAGGGAGACTTTAGAAACCCAATAATATTTAAAAAAAAAAATAAATAGGCTTTCTATGGCCCACTGAATGAGAGGGAGAGAGGTGGCACACCCAGGAGTCAAGACTGGCACACAAGCTGAAAGGGCAATATTACTCTCCCACTGTTTTTTTATGTATTTTTTGTTTTTTTCAGGGAGACTTTAGAAACCCAATAATATTTAAAAAAAAAAATAAATAGGCTTTCTATGGCCCACTGAATGAGAGGGAGAGAGGTGGCACACCCAGGAGTCAAGACTGGCACACAAGCTGAAAGGGCAATATTACTCTCCCACTGTTTTTTTAGGTTTTTTTTTTTTTTCAGGGAGACTTTAGAAACCAAATAATATTAAAAAAAAAAAAAAAAAAAAAAAAAATAGGCTTGCTATAGCCCACTGAATGAGAGATAGCACACACAGCAGTGGCACACAAGCCCTTACTGAGGCCAATATTTTTCTCCCACTGATTGATGTAGTGTTTTTGTGTTGAGGTAGAATTTAGAACACAAATCACGGAAAAAATAAATAGGCTTTCTATGGCCCACTGAATGAAAGGGAGAGAGGTGGCACACCCAGGAGTCAAGACTGGCACACAAGCTGAAAGGGCAATATTACTCTCCCACTGTTTTTTTATGTATTTTTTGTTTTTTCAGGGAGACTTTAGAAACCCAATAATATTTAAAAAAAAAAATAAATAGGCTTTCTATGGCCCACTGAATGAGAGGGAGAGAGGTGGCACACCCAGGAGTCAAGACTGGCACACAAGCTGAAAGGGCAATATTACTCTCCCACTGTTTTTTTAGGTTTTTTTTTTTTTTTCAGGGAGAATTAGAAACCAAATAATATTAAAAAAAAAAAAATAGGCTTTCTATGGCCCACTGAATGAAAGGGAGAGAGGTGGCACACCCAGGAGTCAAGACTGGCACACAAGCTGAAAGGGCAATATTACTCTCCCACTGTTTTTTTATGTATTTTTTGTTTTTTTCAGGGAGACTTTAGAAACCCAATAATATTTAAAAAAAAAAATAAATAGGCTTTCTATGGCCCACTGAATGAGAGGGAGAGAGGTGGCACACCCAGGAGTCAAGACTGGCACACAAGCTGAAAGGGCAATATTACTCTCCCACTGTTTTTTTAGGTTTTTTTTTTTTTTCAGGGAGACTTTTGAAACCAAATAATATTAAAAAAAAAAAAAAAAAAAAAATATAGGCTTGCTATAGCCCACTGAATGATAGCGCACACACAGCAGTGGCACACAAGCCCTGACTGAGGCCAATATTTTTCTCCCACTGATTGATGTAGTGTTTCTGTGTTGAGGTAGATTTTAGAACACAAATCACGGAAAAAATAAATAGGCTTTCTATGGCCCACTCAGTGAGAGATGGCACACACAGGGATGGCACTGTAGCAGAAATGCCAATCTTAATCTCCCACAAAAAAAAAACAAAAAAAAAAAAAAACTGTCCTACAATTACTATCTCCCTGCAGTAATGTAAGCCAGGTATGGCAGGCAGCAATAGGAGTGGACTGATGCACAAATTAAATAAAAAGTGTGGACAAACAAAAAAGATAGCTGTGCAGAAAGGAAGGAACAAGAGGATATGTGCTTTGAAAAAAGCAGTTGGTTTCCACAGTGGCGTACACACAGCAATACAGCTATCACGGAGCCTTCTAGGGCAGCCCAATGAGCTACAGCGCTGAGGGGAAAAAAAAAAAAAAATAGCTTCCACTGTTCCTGCACACCGAAGGTGGTGTTGGACAGTGGAAATCGCTGCAGCACAAGCGGTTTGGTGGTTAGTGGACCCTGCCTAACGCTCTCCCTGCTTCTGACGAAGCGGCAGCAACCTGTCCCTAAGCTCAGATCAGCAGCAGTAAGATGGCGGTCGGCGGGAACGCCCCTTTATAGCCCCTGTGACGCCGCAGACAGCAAGCCAATCACTGCAATGCCCTTCTCTAAGATGGTGGGGACCAGGATCTATGTCATCACGCTGCCCACACTCTGCGTTCACCTTCATTGGCTGAGAAATGGCGCTTTTCGCGTCATTGAAACGCGACTTTGGCGCGAAAGTCGCGTACCGCATGGCCGACAAGCACAGGGGTCGGATCGGGTTTCATGAGACGCCGACTTAGCCAAAAGTCGGCGACTTTTGAAAATGATCGACCCGTTTCGCTCAACCCTAGTGACAGCAGTGTCATGTAAATGTAGACCAAATTTTTTTTTTTTAAGTCATCTTAACGTCCTCCCTTAACATACAAACCCATGTTGTTCAGGAAATCACCTGCTCCTCCTCCTCCTTCTTCTGCAGCAGCAAGCACTTAGTGGTCATCTATGTATACCCACTTGGGTAATGTTTAATTTTTACTTATTGAAAAATGTGCACATTGTGCCATGGTGAAACTTGTACTCCCTCTTTTAATAGCTGCAAAGTCTTTTGTGATGTCCTCATCACAGCATTTTTCAGCTGGTCTAATAGAGACCCATTGGGTAATTTTTTGCAAACTTTACACATTGTGCAATGGTGAGACTTGTACTCCCTACCTCTACCTCTTGTAAAAATTGATAAATGTATTGTAAGGTCCCCATTACAGCCTCTTTCAGCATGTATGATACAGACCCCGTGGGGTAATTTTTTGAAAACTTTGCACATTGTGCAATCATGAAACTTGTACTCCCTATTTCTACCTATTCTAATATCTGCAAAATGTATTGCGAGGTCCCTATCACGGCCTCTTTCAGCATGTATGACACAGACCCTTTGGGATAATTTTTGGAAACATTTGTACATTGTGCAATGGTCAAATATCTACTCTCAATCTCTATATATTCTAATATTATAATTTTTTATTCTGTTGCCCTTCTCACGGTCTCTTTAGTTGTGTATCTGGTAGCCTGATATGTATTTTTGGGTGTGCATTTGGACATTTTGGAACATCAATGCATTAATATGCTACACATAATTCTTCAGGTTTCAGCCTTGCAGAGAATAATATGAGTAATGAAACATGCTCTTTATATATGCTGCTAGTTTGGAAATCTTACCCACACATCCCTTTAAAAAGGGAAATTCAACATTATACCTCTGTTAGTATATGCCATATACTGCTCATATACTCAGCACCCCTGTACCTGTAGGTGGATGGAACACCTTGGTACAAAATCTGTGTCTGATGGTGAAACCACTGGTCCTTCCCCTGTTTACTTGATTCCCACTCTGCTGTCCAGGAAAGAGACACTGATGCCTCTTGTCCACAACCTGCAGTTGCACAGACACAACAGTCAGCAACCACATCCAGTTCATTGTCCCAGCGCAGGGTTAAGTTGTCCCTTGTCAACGTATATGTCTGTTCACAAATTGTTAGTTAGATAGGGCAAACATATTTGTTAGCACTTTACATTGTCAGGTACTGAACAATGACCATTGCTGACTTTTCCAGGCTCCTAAATAAGATTTTTGTCTCTTTGCTAAACTATCGCTTTCCTTAAATTTTCTAAATTTGAGTTCTAAAAAAATTGTGGTGGGCTATTGCCCAGTTTCTGTACATTTTAAGCGTGTCTAAGATACTGGGTTAATACGCTTCACAGACCTATTCAGGCAGCCTTACACATATTGGAACATGGTCATTGCCACGCTAAGGTCTTAAGGTCCTGAGCTCTGTAGCAATGCCTGTCACCTGAGTAATACACTCCACAGACCTTGACACTCTCTGGGACATTTCCTGTAATTACTTCATTGTTGCTCAAAACCACGCAAAAGATACAGGTGCTTCTCAAAAAATTAGAATATGATCAAAAAGTTAATTTACTGTATTTCAGTTCTTCAATGCAAAAAGTGAAACCCATCTATTATATAGAGTCATTACAAAGTGATCTATTTCAAGTGTTTATTTCTGTTAATGTTGATGATTATGGCATATAGGCAATGAAAACCCAAACTCAGTATCTCAGTAAATTAGAATACTTTATAACACCAGCTTGAAAAATGATTTTAAAATCTGAAATGTTGGCCTACTAAAATGTATTTTCAGTAAATGCACTCAGTACTTAGAAGGAACTCTTTGACACAGGTGGGGTAGTCGACCCTGGAAGATGAAGCCAGATTGTGGCCCTCCGGTCAACTGACCTTGTACCTGAATGGAACGTCATCTTCCTACGCTTGTCGTTACCTCCTCTCTGTGTTCAATCCACAGGTGGGGTAGTCAAGCCTGGAAGCTCTCAAGTAACAGTTGCCGTTATCCTGGCGTGTCAGTGGAAGGGTGAGACTCTGTAATGTGCACCATCTTGGAGCATTTTGCTGGGACTGTTCTATGTATTACCTGTCTGTTTTGTGGTTCAATAAAGCCTTGCTACAATGTTTTACCTCTCACACTGTGTCGTCTGAGTAGCGTTATGCCCACGTTAAAAGGAGAGCGGGCGTTCATCAAGATCCCTTGTCCATGCGGTGTCAGCTAGCAGACCTGGGCACCGGCCGACCACCAAGTCTCCACACCAACCATGACTGTCACATTTCCACATTTTTGTGTTAACATCTGCAGCAGCAGCAGCAACAGCAGGCACAGAGGCCACACTACTGTAAAAATATTACAGACTGCAATTACGCAATATCAGTGCAGCAATCTTAAGACTTCAACACCGCCTAGTCTGTACAGTCTGAGATTGTTGTGCAAAAGTCCTTAGAGATCCATGACTTGTTCATCCTGATGAAAGTTAGGCAGTCTACACTTTCAGGGGACAATGCAACATATTAATCCCCACAATTATGTAGAATATGGTCAGATTAAGAAGTGTTCACTGTTGTGAATTAGACTTTTTGGCTCCCTCTTGTGGTTACTAGTGATATTACTCTGGGAGTTTCTTCCCTCAGTTTGCACCCACCTGGGCCGTTAGTCCAGGGGTGTTGCTATATAAACTGCCTGGATCCTTAGTCCAGTGCCTGGCATCGTTGTAATCAGATCCTTTCTGTTTGCTCCTATCTGCTGGTCCTGGTTCGTGCTAAATTAAGCTAAGTCCTGCTTCTTTGTTTTTTGGGTTATTTGCTTGCTCTCATTTTTGTCCAGCTTGTACTAAATGTGATTCCTGACCTTGCTGGAAGCTCTAGGGGGCTGGTGTTCTCCCCCCCCGGGCCGTTAGACGGTTCGGGGGTTCTTGAATTTCCAGCGTGGATATTTTTGATAGGGTTTTTGCTGACCATATAAGTTATCTTACTATATTCTGCTATTAGCTAGTGGGCCTCTCTTTGCTAAATACCTAGCTCATTCTTACGTTTGTCTTTTCCTCTTACCTCACCGTTATTATTTGTTGGGGGCTTGTATCCAACTTTTGGGGTCTTTTCTCTGGAGGCAAGAAAGGTCTTTCTTTTCCCTTCTAGGGTTAGTTAGTTCTCCGGCTGGCTCGAGACGTCTAGAATCAAGGTAGGAACGTTCCCCGGCTGCTGTTATTTGTGGTGCTAGGATTAGATATATGGTCAGCCCAGTTACCACTGCCCTATGAGCTGGTTTTTGTGTTTGCAGACTTAGTAAATATTTCTGAGACCCTCTGCCATTGGGGTCATAACAGTTCACATAGATATTTAAAAACAAAATTTCTTTATTATAAACAGCTAAAATGCATGCAAATCCATGAATAGACTTATAGACAAGGTGGTTCAGATCAACCAAAAATTACACCGAAAGGTCAGCTTGAGCAGGACATACATACACAGGAAATTATCTATGTGAAAATGCAAATCCATGGGGTGTTAAATTGCTGAAAAGTGGTCATTAGCTATTATTAGTTTAATGGCATATTACTAACGCCCGTTAGCCATGCAAATATATTTATAATAGGGTAAAAAAACTGATGAGCATTGTTGTGTCAAAATGCACGTATAAACGAATCCAGTGTTCCTGCTATGCAGTGGGAGGGCAATGCATAAATATATTTAGCTAGCTATACCAAGATTCATGTACGTAAAAAGATGCAGAACGTAATTTTAAAATCCTGAAGGACCTGAAATTACGTCACGGCTTGCTGTGATTGGTCGCGTCGCGGCCACATGGGCGACGCGACCAATCACAAGCCGGGACGTCACGGGAGGCAGGACACGCGCGCATTTTAAAATGCGCGCGTGTCCTGCCTCCCATGACGTCACGGCTTGTGATTGGTCGCGTCGCCCATGTGACCGCGACGCGACCAATCACAAGCCAGAATGTAATTTTAAAATCCTGAAGGACCTGAAATTACGTCACGGCTTGCTGTGATTGGTCGCGTCGCGGCCACATGGGCGAAGCGACCAGTCACAAGCCGGGACGTCACGGGAGGTAGGACACGCGCGCATTTTAAAATGCGCACGTGTCCTGCCTCCCATGACGTCACGGCTTGTGATTGGTCAAGTCGCCCATGTGACCGCGACGCGACCAATCACAAGCCAGAACGTAATTTTAAAATCCTGAAGGACCTGAAATTACGTCACAGCTTGCTGTGATTGGTCGCGTCGCGGCTACATGGGCGGCACGCGACCAATCACAAGCCGGGACTTCACGGAAGGAAGTAAACGTGCGAATTTTAAGCAAAGAACGCTGCCGGTTCCCTCCGTGAGGTCCAGGCTGCGTCGGAGAGGTGAGTATAGCAATATTTTTTATTTTAATTCTTTCTTTTACACATTATTACATTAATGTTGTTTCGATACCGATACCCGATACCACAAAAGTATCGGATCTCGGTATCAGAATTCCGATACCCGCAAGTATCGGCCGATACCCGATACTTGCGGTATCGGAATGCTCAACACTAATGGCCACATGACAACCTAAGTGTATGGGCTGACAAACATTTTCCCTTGGGGGGTACACCTCAACATACTGTGTAAACTTTTTTTTACGGGCATCAAAAACATCCTTTAGCACAGTAACGTGGCTGTTGCATCACAGACCATGGTCACCATGGTGATCTAGTGGTGGTGGCTGATGACGATGAGGAGAAGGAGGACGATAATAGCAATCAGGCAAATTTAGGAAGCTCATACCTATGTGTTGGTGTGAAGAGGTGTTGGAAATAGACTTCCCAAAAAATTACCCTGGATTTGAGTTATATTTTCCTCTTATTTTTCGGTGGTGTAGAGAAGTCTGGCCCAATCCAGTCCTTGTTCATTTTTATAAAAGTCAGCCTGTCAGCATTTTCAGTTGACAGGCTGATTTGCTTATCAATTGTAATTCCACCAGCTTCACTAAAAACCCGCCCTGACAAAACTCTAGCTGCAGAGCAGGCCAGGACCTCAAAAGCGTAAAGAGCCAGTTCATACCACGTGACCAGCTTTGATATCCAATAAATAATAGGCACAGAGGGATCATGGAGGATGTTGGTACAGTCAGCAAGCTACTCCCTCAGCATCTTCCAAAACTTTGCACTCCTTGTGAGAGAACTCAGGGCCAGTGCGATGGGAGGGTCTGAGAAAACTGTCCCAGAGCTTTGCCAGTGTTCCCCTGCCTCTGCTGGATTGGAGTTGTGTCTCTCTCACCTGTACTCCTTGGTTGTCCAACGAACTGTAACCTCTGCCACCAGCATTTTCAGACGGGAATTTTTTTAATAATTCCGCAACAATAACCTTCTGGTACTGCACCATTTTAGTACACCTGTCTGCCTCTGGAAGAAGAGATTGAAAGTTCTCCTTGTAGCATTGGTCTAGAAGTGTCACCAACCAGTAATGACTGTCACCCAAAATTTGAAGAATACGAGGGTCACAGGAAAGGCAGTGCAACATAAATTCAGTCATGCTTGCCAGACTTCTAACAGGCAAGACTTCTGTGTCCTCACCAAGTGGACGACTGACCATGCTTTCCTCCTACTCCCTGTTCTCAGGCCATCCACACTGAACAGACGGTATAACAGTTGTGCTTGTAGTACCGTCTATAGCACATGAAAGTAGCTCCTGCTCTTCCTTCTCCTCCTCCTCCGTTTCCTCATTGTCAACCAATCCATGTTGGGATGACATGAGGCTGGCTGTGTGTAATCACACTGTATGGTTCCTTGCTCCATCTCATCATGCTCCACCTGCAATGCATCCTCTTTTATTGTGAGCAGAGTGTTTTTCAGAATACAGAGAAGCAGGATGGTGAGGCTAATTATGGCATCAACGCCGCTCACCATTTTGGTGGACTCCTCAAAGTTTTGCAGGATGGTACATATGTCTGACATCCATGTCCACTCCGGAGGTCTTATGTGTGGAGTCTGAATTGAATACCGATGGCCTCGTTGGTGTTGATAGTCGACAACTGCCCTCTTCTGCTCACAAATCCTATCCAACATGTGCAGTGTAGGGTTCCAACGCATGGGGGCATCACACACCAGTCGGTGAACCGGAAGTGGCAAACGCTGCTGAAGCGCAGTAAGGGCGGCGGAAGCTGTAGCTGACTTTCTAAAATGGGCACTCAGGCTGTGTACTTTAACAAGCAGGTCCGGCAGCTCTGGCTAGCTTTTGAGAAACCATTGAACAATGAGGTTAAGTACATGGGCCAGGCATGGTGCATGTGTGAGCTCGCCTCACCTCAGAGCCGCCACCAGGTTCCAGCCATTGTCACACAAGACAATGCCTGGCTTTAGTTTCAGGGGTGGCAACCACAGATCTGCCTGCTCTTTCAGAGCTGTCCACAACTCTTCAGCATTGTGTGGCTTGTCACGTAAGCATATTAGCTTCAGCACAATCTGTTGCTGCTTGACTGAGGCAGTGCTGCAGTGCTTCCAGCGTGTGACTGATGTGATCATTTCAGATATAGATGCTGAAGAGTAGGAGGATGTTCAGGAGCTGTAGACTGTGGGGGCAACTCTGATTGACGTAGGGCCCACCTCGGCATCGGGAGGATATGTTCCATCCCAAGGTCCAACTGGGACCCGGCTTCCACCATCTTAACCCTGTGTGCCAACAGCAAGATATACTGCCCTGCTCACAAGCACTTGTCCATGTGTCCGTGGTTGGGTGGACTTTCCCAGTAACCACATTGTTAAGGGCACTTCTAATGTTGTGGGACACGTGCTTGTGTATTGCCGGTACGGCACACCGGGAGAAATAGTGGCAGCTGGAGACCAAGTACTTTGGGACAGACGCTGCCATCATGTTGCAAAAAATTTCCATCTACATGAGCCTAAAAGGCAACATTTCAAGCGCAAACAAACGATAAATCTGGTGCCTGTGGGGCATTGGCTATGCATTTATGCTTGCGTTCCAAGGACTTGGGCATCTTCAACTGTACGCTGTGCTGGGACAAGGATGTAGACATACTTGATGATGGTATTAATTGAGTGTGTGCAATGACAGGTGCAGGACAGGAGGCATCTCTGCATGTACCATGGACAGGGGATTGGTTTCCATGCACAACAGCGGAAGAAGCAGCGGTGTCACCCGCAGACAGTGTTCCTGGACCCTGGGGTTCGGCCCACAATGACGGGTGCTTTGCTTCCATGTGCCTGATCATGCTGGTGGTGGTCAGGCTGGTAGTTTTGCTACCCCTGCTGATGCAGGCATGGCAAGTGGTGCAAATAGCCTGTTTAGGGTTATCCGCAGGGTCTTTAAAAAATAAACAAACTCAGGAAGACCTAAAAGTTGGACTGGCAACTTCCATCGTGTTGTTGTTATGGGAAATGGTTGCTCGCCTTCTGTGTGCGGCCAACACTCTGCTCCTACCAGGTTGTGTCAGTTACTATATCATCCACCACCTCGTCTTCCACTTCCACACCTGGTCTCCTCCTGAGATTCTGGCAATTGTGTCTAATCTTCGTCCACCTCTTGTGACACATTCCCACCGTCGCCTTCATGTGACAGTGGCTGCTCATATATTTGGGCATCGCTACATGCGATCTCATCCTGCCCTCCTTCAAGTGGACTGGGGGAGAGCCTCAAATCTATAAATGGAAAAGTGAACAGCTCTTCGGAGTGTCCAAGTATAGGATCAGTTGTCTCCGGGCACTCAGCATGGTGGGAGGATGGATGATCAGGGTGAGAAATATGTCCATGTGGAAAACAGGGTGGTGGTGGTAAAGTGACTGGAAGCATTATCCGCTATCCAACCAACAATTTTTTGAAACTGTTCTGGGTTCAGTAGTGGCGTTCTGCGGTCCCCTAGCAATTCAGACTGGAAGTTCGGGCGAGAAGATGTCGGTGTTTGTTGTGGCACAATTTCAGGTTGCCCACGGCCTCATCTCTGCATGCACCATCACCATCACATCCACTTTCTCGCCCCTTGCCACGTGCCTTGCCCATTTTAAATGGACTACAATATTTTCCATGTTTACTACAAATGGCTGAATTTGGAGAGAACTTATATGTGATCCATGTGTGGGAAAACCTCAGTTTAAAATATCTGTCCTGTAGCTAACAATTTTTTTTAAGCAAACTGGTGTCAATAACTATGCTAATACACCAGAAAAACAGTTGAATGGAGGCCTGAAATGCCACAATTTTTGCCCACAGATAGATGAGGCATGTCACAGAGGTACTAGAACTCTAGTGCCACACTTTAAGTCTCCTCACCTCGACATGCTTAACATGTCACTCTCCGCAAGGAGAAATGATACTTCTTTGATCCCGGTCAGACACCTCTCAATCAGCAAAACCAGATCTTCACTTTGCACTGATGAGGGGCAGTACCCCGAAACACAGTGTCTGCAAATTGAGATTCTGGTTTGGCTATTATCCTAAGTCATGTGACAAGGCTTGTTAAAGGGTCGACATTCACTGTTAGGATTGCTACTTCCAATAGGTGGCACTAGAGTTCTAGTCCTCTTCCTCTCTGAAGAGACAATTTGCATATTTCCCAGAGGAGCATTAACATGCTTAACATGTCACTCTCTGCAAGGAGACATGATACTTCTTGTATCTAGGGCAGCACACAGCAAAAACAGTTCAATGTTGAATGAAATGCCACAATTTTTAGGCCACAGATAGCTGAGTCGTGTGACAGAGATACAAGACTGTAAAATATGTGGTCTGTATTTTTATTTTCTTACAGGAAAATAATGTCAAGAACTAGGTTAACAGACAGCAAAAACAGTTCAATGTAGACCTCAAATGCCACAATTTGTAGCCCACAGAGAGATGAGGGACATAGTGCACCGATGCATGCGCAGTAGTGCTTTTCGGCTTTGCCCGCAGTTGGGCAAAGCATACTGCGCGTGCGCGAGGCAAGATTGCATCGCGCATGCGCAAACTATGGAGGACACCTCAAATTCCCAAAAATATTGCGGACAGCAAGGAAGAAGGGGTGGAGGAAAGAAGACGAAACACCTCCCATCGGACCAGACACAGGGTATTTACATCGCTCACAAATTTGAGGTGACAGATTCCCTTTAAAAAAAAAAAGAAACAACAATACTATTGTTTTAACTCAGGAAGAGTTCAGAAATCAATATTTTGTGGAATAAACATGATTTTTCTCACAGCTTTCATGCGTCTTGGCATGCTTTCCATCAGTCTTTCACACTGCTTCTGGTGCAAAAATTTAAGCAGTTCTTTGTTTGATGGCTTTTGACTATCCATCATCCTCTTGATTACATTCCAGAGGTTTTCAATGGAGTTCAGGTCTGGAGTTTGGGCTGCCCATGCCAG
Organism: Ranitomeya variabilis; assembly: GCF_051348905.1. Classification (NCBI taxonomy): domain Eukaryota; kingdom Metazoa; phylum Chordata; class Amphibia; order Anura; family Dendrobatidae; genus Ranitomeya; species Ranitomeya variabilis. The sequence continues at coordinate 391,321,726 of NC_135234.1, forward strand.
GGTTTTGATGTGGTGGTCTCTTAATTTTTGCCAGAGCTGTATGTAATAGGTAGCAGCAGCAGCCAGTAATGGAATGGACCCTCTTGATGCATGCAATAAAGTATGCCACATACAATGCCTGCCTGCTACTGATATCTATATATTCATATACACTCCCTTCCTACCTAGCACTGCAATCTATATACCTCATAATTAGTCCTTAGAAGGTCTGTTGATTTAGCTGGATTTGTGTATTCAATTATGGTATACACGCAGTAACTGTTTACCCCATCTATTCTTTCCCTGTTGCTGCAGCAACTCTCCCTACACTGTTGATTCCAGAGCTGACTGTGCCGAGCAGGACAGCGCCAGGTCTGATATAGACCTAATGACGCTGTGCGGCCAGCCAATCACTGTGATGCCACAACCAACATGGCTGCAGTATTACAGTGCGTGGCAGACAATCCCTGCATGTTGATTGGCACTCTAAAGATCACCAAACACATAGGGTGGGGACCAGAGCTCCCGCTGAATAATCCCAGAAATGCTCGGTCATCACTAGTTAGTAACAGAAAAAAAATTGTTTCTATTGTGGTTGAGGTCAGTGTAACCTAGAAGATATAATCCAAACAATTTCAAACTCTTATATAGCCTACTGTATCACATTTGTAAAGAAAATAAATATACATTTTTTTTACAGAGAAACAGCTCTGCACACAGAATAATTTCACCACCACAAAATGACAAGGTGGGATATGGCGGCATGTATCACATTTAGGTAAAGATTTTTTTTTTTTTAATGTGCATGAACTCTGCAGACAGCTTAATTTCACAACTACAAAATTACAACATTGGATCTGGCATGCTGAATCACGTCAGCAACAGCCAAACAAATAATTTTTTACTGTGCAACAGCTCTACACACAGAACCATTTCTGTTGTGAATTCCGCTCTTGGGCTCCCTCCGGTGGTTGTAAGTGGCACTTTTGTGAGTTCTGCTCTTGGGCTCCCTCCGGTGGTTTTAAGTGGTACTGCTGCTCCTTGCTCCATGGATTTAGTAGTCAGCAGCTGCTTCCACTGATTGTCTTTCTGGCTCGGCTATTTAGCCTGGTTCTATCCTTCAGCCTGTGCCGGTTGTCAATGGTTCCTGGTTGGATTCACATCTCTGCTTGGATTTCCCTGATATTCTGACCAGTTCAGCAAAGATAAGTCCTTGCTTTGTTCTTTTGCAGTCCACTTGTTGTGGACTTAATCTTTCTGCTCTTTCTGTGTTTTTTCTAGTCCAGCTTGTCAGTATGGATTTATTCAGTTAAGCTGGAAGCTCTGTGAAGCAGATTTACCCTCCACACATTTAGTCAGGTGTGGAGATTTTTGTAAACTCTTTGGTGGATTTTTCTAGTTTTTTTATACTGACCGCACAGTATTCTGTCCTGTTCTATCTATCTAGCTAGACTGGCCTCCTTTGCTACGTCCTGGTTTCATTCTGCGTTTGTCATTTCCCTCTCCACTCACAGTCAATATTTGTGGGGGGCTGTCTTATCCTTTAGGGATTTTCTCTGAGGCAAGATAGCTTTCCTGTTTCTATCTTTAGGGGTAGTTAGTCCTCCGGCTGTGACGAGGTGTCTAGGGAGTGACAGGAACATCCCACGGCTACTTCTAGTGTTGTGTTAAGCTCAGGAACTGCGGTCAGTACAGGTACCACCTCCTCCAGAGCACGTCCCCTGTTGCTCCTTAACCACCAGGTCATAACACATTTCACCGCCACAAAGTTACAACTTGGGACATGGCGGTCTGTATCACATTTAACAACAGAAATTTATTTTTTGTAATCTGCATAAGCTATGCAGTTTAATTTCACCACCACTAAATAACAATATAGGATATGGTGTGCTGAATAACCTTAGCAACTGCCTCCTCAAATTTGTTTACAGTGCAACAGCTCTACACACAGAAAAATTTCACCGCCACAAAATGACAACGTGGGATATGGCAGGCTGTATCACAATTACCAAAAGAATTTTCTTTTTTTTTAAATGTGCATAAGCTCTACAGACAGCTTAAAATCACAATGTTGAACATGGCATGCTGAGTCACGTTAACAACAGCCAAAAAAAGTAATTTTTTACTATGCAACAGCTCTACACACAGAACAATTTCACCGCTACAAAATTACGATGTGGAATATCACAGTGAGTATCACATTTAATATCATAATTTCTATTTTTTAATATGCATGAGCTATGCAGGCAGTGAATATCACTGCCAATAAATGACAATTTTTTTCCTGGCCAACAGCTCAAATCACAGTACAATGTCATCACCACTAAATTGCAAAGTAGCATATGTCTTGCTGTATCACATTTAGCAATTGAAAAAATAAAATTTAGAAAGGTCTACTTGTGCATGGACCACAACAGAAGCAGTGCACAACACACTTCTATGAAATGTGCCCTACTGTCTTTGTCTGTCTGCTGACCTCAGAAATGGCACAAAATAAATTTGCTGGCAGGTTGATTTCACAGCCACACAAAACATTAGCAATTTAAACTATCTGGCTTAGAAACAACCACTTAACTAACTAGCTGAAACCTATCAGCACCCAGGCCCAGCGACAGGAGCAGTCTCTCTGCACTATTCCATTGTCAAAATGTGATTTCAGCCAATGACTCATTGTGTTGGGACATTGTGGATGTTTTCAGTGCCCTAACAGGCTAGCCGCAATGTGCACACATAAAGTCAGAAGAAAAAAAAGTTTACAAGCACCACCCCTTACCCTCATCAAACACGTGTCCCATGCTCATCATACACCACCATTATAGTAGCCACAGTGTTCAAAATACTTTAGTGGCAACGCAAATATTTTCCCGTATTTTTTACTGAATGTTACCGATTTTTTTTTATTTTATAAAATTTTGCATCGTGTTTCCGATCCTGAATCTGAATGTGCCATATTTGTAATGATTTTATGTTTGACAATTGTTTTTCTAACAAATTCGTTAATCACTATTGGAGAGTAGCAACAGAATTGATGTTTTCAAGCTGAAGAAGCAATAGCTTGAAAAAATAAAAAAGTAACCCTTTTTGTGAAGCAAAAAGAGGTTTGGTGTTTGAAGTAGTGTGGCATTCAAGAAGTGAATAACAAATGGGGAGCAAACATTTCAGATATTATAGCTAATAATGAAGCAAAGGGAAGCACCAGTCCAGGGACCTGAAAGGATTAAATCTCATTGTAGTGTGGTCATGAAAATTTAGAAGAAAGAACATTTTTTTTCTTTAAATGGTGCATAGAAAGTGAAGAAGTAATGGTGGTTTAACATATCTTCATTTAACTAGCCACTGTTTAGGATCAGAAATAGGTTTTTTTTTGCAGAGTGAAAAACAACGGCTAATTAAAGAGTCTAAAATGACTCAACTATACAGTTTCAAGTTTTTTATATTAATCCTGCAGAGGGTAGAGTTCCCAGATGCAGTATATTGCATGTGCAGAATGGACAGGCAGGAGATGTATAGTCATTGAACACCTGGCACCCTTTAAATATGAGAGACTTAGAGCAGTTTGCAAAAGAAGAGTGGTCCAAAATTCCGGTTGAGAGGTATAAGAAGCTTGTTGATGGTTATAGGAAGTGATTGATTGCAGTTCTTTATTCCAAAGGGTGTACAACCAAATATTAGGTTGAGTGCGCCAACTATTTTGTCGGGCTCATTTTGAGGGTTTTATGTGAAATTAATCCAATATGCCTTTTGTTCTCTGTATTTCATGTTGTTCCAATACACACAAAGAAAATAAACATGCATGTGTATAACAAAATGTGTGTTTGCAATAATTTTCTGGGAGAAATACTTCATTTTCTGGAACAATTTCAAGGGAACCTGCACTTTCAGCCTTGACTCTAATTGTCTACTGGCTGTAACAGTAAAATTATAGGATAGAATATGATGGACAGTTAAAAAGATCTACTGTTGTCAAGACAATGCTATTGCCGATCTAATAATTTGCATCAGCTATAAGTTAATAGAAATCCAAACTGGTCTATGCTTGATTCATTTTGACATACATAAGATTTTTTTACAATTGTGTGGGACAAATGGATTTTCTTGTAAGTAAAAAAGTCACCTTCCACACTGAATACTTTTGGAAACAGTACAATGGAAGCTTGACAAGATGGTATGAACATGGCAAACTGGGCTAGTTCTTGACATAATCACTCTCACAATATGTTGACCCTGAAGTGGCTGATAAAACATGTGGTCCATCATGTCATATATGCTGTAATGACTCTTGCTTCAGGATGCTTTTTGTAGCAGTACCACTGGCAAAGGTAAAAGCATTGACTCTGGGAGGAGTGGACAATGGATTCCTGATAAGACATGCAGTCAATAGATGGTTGGTCAACAAAAGTTTCATCAAACATTGAACAGCTTATCCTGATTATATGCTCATTTTAACTCCCTTTCAGAAGCCAAAAATAATTTAACAATTTTTTTTTAAAATTATTTAAAAGCATGTCTTTCCAACATCGCTTTGCTTTACACTAACAATATACAGCTTTGTGTGAGGCAGCGATCACTAGCAGGTTGGGGAATACTCGCTTGGCAGCAAGATTTAAGGCACACAGGAACACTTTCCACTTTAAACAGTCTATGCGGTTTATTATACAGTCATAAACCGTACGAACAGTCCATTACACACGGTATCGGAACAAGACATTAAGTTGCGGTCACTAAACATGCTGGACTTTACTCCGTCCAGTTACCATGGGTGACCGCATGGTTATTTAACTGACCATCGTCATTACACACAATCCCCCAACTCGGGGTTACCTTCCTGGAGCTCCTGCTCCACATGCTGACCTCCTGTTAGTCCTCTCTCCTGGGGAAGCTGCCGAACTGGGATCACCGTCCCTGTGACCAGTGCACTCCCAACAGTCCAGATCCTCAGATGGGTGATAGCTCCCCAAACACAGTGCTATCACTGACTCTGCAAACACAGCCTCTCTGTGTGCTGTTCAGGACATCCGTCCCCACTTGGAACCATCCAACACGCAGGCCACCGGGTCCGAAGCCTCACCATGTGCTCTTCAGGAAGTTAGCACTTCCAACACATAGGCCTTCCAGAACCTTACACACAAACCAATCAGGTCCATACATTCTCTAAACATGTGACCAGTCCTCAGTCACATTATATATCTGTAACCACTCCCACAGGTAGGAGTTGTGTGTGGTTATTCAGACCCGTCCAACTCTCTGACAAACCCTGTAAGCCTCCCTTTAGAGCTACACAAATACTTGTGGGACTACAGGTCCCAGAAATTTACTTCAGGCTTACAGCTCAGAGAATCTCCTCTGTGACACATACCGGCCATTTACAATAATGCCGGACGTTGTTTCACCATCATAGACATGCCTGCAACTGCCATGCATTCCCATGGCCTCAATACGCGTATTTTGAGGTGACCTACCTGTAACAGGGATCACTGCATCACATCTGAAAAAAATTAAGAGAAATTTTTCTCTTTATAGGTATATTTTTGAGTAAAATGTAAATTGTTTTGTTTAAAATTGTAAATTGCTTTTATTCTATAAACTTCAGACAACATGTCTCCAAATTTCCAAGCAATACATTGTTTGTTTTTTTTTCTAACAAAAAAAATGTTCACAATTAAAAAAAACAAACAGTGCTTTCAGACCTCAAATAATGCAAAGAAAACAAGTTCATAATAATTTAGAAACAACAATACTAATATTTTAACTCAGGAAGAGTTCAAAAACCAATATTTTGTGGAATAACCATGATTTTTAATCACCCACGCTTTCATGCGTCTTTGCATACTTTTCACCAGTCTTTCACACTGCTCCTGGCGCAAAAATTTAAGCAGTTCTTCTTTGATGGCTTTTGACTATCCATCATACTTTTGATTACATTCCAGAAGTTTTCAATGGAGTTCAGGTCTGGAGATTGGGCTGCCCATAACAGGGTTTCAATGTGGTGGTCTCTTAATTTTTGCCAGAGCTGTATCTATCAGTCCATAGGCAATTGAGCACTCAGCTTGCCATGCTTTTATATCATAACTGAGGTCCCTCTACTGCATTGTTTGGTCATCATAGCCAGATTTGTCTTCAATTTCTAGCTGACTGTAAGCCCCCCGCCTGTGCCAGGAATAATTCAACATCCCTCGCTACATTCTCCTGCTGCTGTTCCTCCTTTTGCTATTTGTCCTCCACATACTGATGTAAATAATATTAACCCTCAAGTTCCTAAGAGCCATAGGACAGTGCTGTTCTTCCTCCATCACTTGTTTAATTTTTCTTTGTGCTTATTCCAATATAAATATGGGGGAATTACATTGTTAATGTCATAATTTTCTCTACTGACAAACTTAGTTGCCTCTTCAAATGGCCTCAGTAGATAACATGAGCCCCTCAACAGTTGGCCGTATTTAGTTTGAAAGTTACCCAACATATGCAGCATTGACTTATATCTCATTGCAATATCAAAAATCTAAATTTTCAGCAATCAAATTGAGGATGGGCCCAATGGAAGTAGCACGTGTAACTCGTCCTAAACTTAGTGTACCCACATTCTGGTCATGTTTTGCTTACTACATTGGCCAGATATAGTGGACAAGAAAGCATCCAGTGTGAGATTTGTTGCTTGAGTTTACAAGAACAAAAAGACTAAAGGGATAGAGTGGATAAAATGTTCTACCTTGTTGCTGTTGGATGCGTAGTAACTAGTGATAAGCAAGTATACTCGTTGCTCGGGTTTTCCCGAACACGCTCGGGTGGTCTCCGAGCATTTGTGACTGCTCAGAGATGTAGTTTTCCTTGTCACAGCTGCGTGATTTGCGGCTACTAGACAGCTTGATTACATGTGGGGATTCCCTAGCAACCAGGCAACCCCCACATGTACTCAGGTTGGCTAGCAGCTGTAAATCATGCAGCTGCATCAACAAAAACCAAATCTCCGAGCACTCACAAATACTTGGAGACCACCCCAGCGTGCTCGTGAAAACCTGAGCAATGATTATACTCGCTCATCACTAGTAGTAACATAATCATGTTGTGACCAAGATGCATGATTTTCCATAACATCCTCTGCTGCTGCAGTGGCTTTTCACCCACTAAAATGCTTCCGGAAGCAAATTAGGAAAACTGTTTTGTAGTACTACTGCCCTAATTGCTGGTGCCATGGGTGGCGGTCGTACTGCTGCTGCAACTTGTTGCTCCGATATTCTTACTGCAAATGGAGTGGTATGTGCAAATATATACAGTGGTATGTGCAAAATATGAGTACAGTATAGTTTGTGACTTGCACATAGTGTGAGGCAGTCATAAATGTATTTATTTTCCTTCCCGCAATATTGGTGGCTTTCTTCTGCATGACCACAAACAATTAAGTATTTAAATGCAGGAGTAACACTAGAACCATGCTAATGAAGCAAACAGCAGCTGCTGCCAGCTTGCCTATGTTTCTCTCCTTTTGAAATAAATCTGTGTATTATTCTTTTCTTCTCACACATTAGTTTTCTGCACTGCTGTGCTGTTAAACACAATCTGAACAAATTGTTTTCATTTGCCAGGTTTATAAAATTCTTAAAAATTCAACACAAAACTAATTAGCATTAAAATTGATTATCTTTACTTATAACTACATGATATCTGATACCGTAATGTCAAGAGATTCTTGAACAATCTGCTAGTCAGATATCTTTTGAATTTCCATTGACAGTGGCCTGTCTGCATAATAAGTACTGCATTAGAGTTAATACATATTACAGACATTTCTTTTAACTGGGGGTCCAACAGGTTATGAAAACAGAATCTCTACATTTCTTGAGTAGATAAGGAGACAGTATTCATCCATGATCATCATTCCATTTCCTCTGTTTGGGACTGATGCATATAGAATTCAGCCATCTCTGTCAGTCTCATAGATGTGAATGGAGCAGTTTTCAGACAAGCACACTACCGCTGCATCAAAAACTGCAGTATTGATTTTCCATAATCGGCTGTGTATGAAACCACTAAAAGCTATTTTGCTTATTGAAAACACTAGTCAAATGGCCTCACTGGATTCTAACAAGCATTCTAACTTGTTTGCTTTAGATACTTATTTTCTGCTTACAATCTGCTAGTGAGATTTTTGAAGATTATGGAAATCTTAAATGTGCAATTGAAATAAATGATTGTTAACATATTGTTGCTGCATAGAGCATTTTTAATTATAACGGTATGACTGCTATCTCCCAAATTATTTCACAATACTCTTGGTTAGTAAAACATCTAACCAAGGATATGGTACTAAAAAAAGATTATCTCTTGTCCACACTTTTTCTTTTTTCCATACTATTATTCCTTCTCTCCCTCTTATATTGCCTTGCTCTCCTTGGGGAATGGTGGTGTAAGATGGTAATAAAGGTTCTGTAAATGGATACCAACATTTTTTTTATTGATTACTATTAGTACTTTGACTCTTCTTTTTTGTTTGGAGGGTTAAAAAAGTAATAAAACATATTTAAATAAGGAACATTAACAAGAATTTAGGAACAAACAGCTGGTGAAACTCTACCAACATTTTCTCATTGTCTTTTGATGGACCTTCTCTCTCAAGCAATTGAAATGGCTACACAAAGTGTCCCATTTGAGTATTTAAGCAGATAGAGAGAGCACAGCTGGCAAAGACTGCTAACTGCAGAAATAACTTAATGACTCAAACCATATCGAGGAAAAACAAGAGTTATTTCATATATGAGTCTTAGTTTAATTTCCATGCTCTGGCAGAAGATGTTAATTGTCCACAATTTCAAGGGAACAATTGAGATTCAACTTCATGTTATTTCTCCACAAAGAGAGATGCCTATAACCACACGTGGGAGGGAGTGGAAACCTCTCTAAATAAAAGTCAGCTTATACATAAATATTAAAGGGAAACTGTCACCAGAAAAATACAATTAGCTTGAAGATATGGTTAATACCATCATTAACCATATCGGCGCCCTTACTTAGCTGAATGCTGCAGTGAGAAAACTAACTTTAACCGGCAGCATTAGTGTTTCAGTCACCGCTCTGAGTATATAGAGCGGCAGCTGTAACAGCACCCCCAGCACTGACTGAGAGCCAACCCCAATGCAGAGCCATTGTCAGCCAGGGATGGGAGCACAGATACATCCGCCATTCTGTATACTCACGCACCTCTTACCAAGCTAGCTACATTTTACACCAGGTATGAAATGTCAGTCTTATTAAAGTCCCCTTAATATATTAACCCCTTCACCCCCTAACCTGTTTTCAAATTCCTGACCAAGCAAAATTTTAACCCCTTAAGCCCCGAGGGTGGTTTGCACGTTAATGACCAGGCCAATTTTTACAATTCTGACCACTGTCCCTTTATGAGGTTATAACTCTGGAACGCTTCAACGGATCTTGGCGATTCTGACATTGTTTTCTCGTGACATATTGTACTTCATGTTAGTGGTAAAATTTCTTCGATATAACTTGCGTTTATTTGTGAAAAAAATGAATATTTGGCAAAAATTTGGAAAATTTCGCAATTTTCCAACTTTGAATTTTTATGCCCTTAAATCACAGACATATGTCACACAAAATACTTAATAAATAACATTTCCCACATGTCTACTTTACATCAGCACAATTTTGGAACCAAAATTTTTTTTTGTGACGGAGTTATAAGGGTTAAAAGTTGACCAGCAATTTCTCATTTTTACAACACCATTTTTTTTTAGGGACCACATCTCATTTGAAGTCATTTTGACGGGTCTATATGATAGAAAATACCCAAGTGTGACACCAATCTAAAAACTGCACCCCTCAAGGTACTCAAAACCACTTTCAAGAAGTTTATTAACCCTTCAGGTGTTTCACAGGAATTTTTGGAATGTTTAAATAAAAATGAACATTTAACTTTTTTTCACACAAAATTTATTTCAGCTCCAATTTGTTTTATTTTACCAAGGGTAACAGGAGAAAATAGACCCCAAAAGTTGTTGTACAATTTGTCCTGAGTACGCTGATACCCCATATGTGGGGGTAAACCACAGTTTGGGCGCATGGCAGAGCTTGGAAGCAAAGGAGCGCCATTTGACTTTTCAATGCAAAATTGACTGGAATTGAGATGGGACGCCATGTTGCATTTGGAGAACCCCTGATGTGCCTAAACATTGAAACCCCTAACAAGTGACACCATTTTGGAAAGTAGACCCCCTAAGGAACTTATCTAGATGTGTGGTGAGCACTTTGACCCAACAAGTGCTTTACAGAAGTTTATAATGCAGAGCCGTAAAAATAAAAAAATCATATTTTTTCACAAAAATGATGTTTTCACCCCCAATTTTTTATTTTCCCAAGGGTGAGAGAAGAAATTGGACCCCAAAAATTGTTGTGCAATTTGTCCTGAGTACGCTGATACCCCATATGTGGGTGTAAACCATTGTTTGGGCGCAGGGCAGAGCTCGGAAGGGAAGGAGCGCCATTTGACTTTTCAATGCAAAATTGACTGGAATTGAGATGGGACGCCATGTTGCATTTAGAGAGCCCTTGATGTGCCTAAACATTGAAACCCCTAACAAGTGACACCATTTTGGAAAGTAGACCCCCTAAGGAACTTATCTAGATGTGTGGTGAGCACTTTGACCCAACAAGTGCTTTACAGAAGTTTATAATGCAGAGCCGTAAAAATAAAAAATCATATTTTTTCACAAAGATGATCTTTTCACCCCCAATTTTTTATTTTCCCAAGGGTAAGAGAAGAAATTGGACCACAAAAATTGTTGTGCAATTTGTCCTGAGTACACTGATACCCCATATGTGGGTGTAAACCATTGTTTGGGCGCAGGGCAGAGCTCAGAAGGGAAGGAGCGCCATTTGACTTTTCAATGCAAAATTGACTGGAATTGAGATGGGACGCCATGTTGCGTTTGGAGAGCCCCTAATGTGCCTAAACATTGAAACCCCCCACGAGTGACACCATTTTGGAAAATAGACCCCTTAAGGAACTTATCTAGATGTGTGTTGAGCACTTTGACCCAACAAGTGCTTCACAGAAGTTTATAATGCAGAGCCGTAAAAATAAAAAATCATATTTTTTCACAAAAATTATTTTTTCACCCCCATTTTTTTATTTCCCCAAGGGTAAGAGAAGAAATTAGACCACAAAAGTTGTTGTGCAATTTGTCCTGAGTACGACGATACCCCATATGTGGGTGTAAACCATTGTTTGGGCGCATAGCAGAGCTCAGAAGGGAAGAAGCGCTATTTTACTTTTCAATGCAAAATTGACTGGAATTAAGATGGGATGCCATGTTGCGTTTGGAGAGCCCCTGATGTGCCTAAACATTAAACCCCCCCACAAGTGACACCATTTTGGAAAGTAGACCCCCTAAGGAACTTATCTAGATGTGTTTTGAGAGCTTTGAACCCCCAAGTGTTTCACTACAGTTTATAACGCAGAGCCGTGAAAATAAATTTTTTTTTTTTTTTTCACAAAAATGATTTTTTAGCCCCCAGTTTTGTATTTTCACAAGGGTATCAGGATAAATTGGACCCCAAAAGTTGTTGTCCAATTTGTCTGGAGTATGCTGATACCCCATTTGTGGGGGGGGACCACTGTTTGGGCGCATGACAGAGCTCGGAAGGGAAGGAGCGCCATTTGGAATGCAGACTTAAATGGATTGGTCTGCAGGCGTCGCGTTGCATTTGCAGAGCCCCTGATGTACCCAAACAGTACAAACCCCCCACAAGTGACCCCATATTGGAAACTAGACCCCCCAAGGAACTTATCTAGATGTGTTGTGAGAACTTTGAACCCCCAAGTGTTTCACTACAGTTTATAACGCAGAGCCGTGAAAATAATTTTTTTTTTTTCACAAAAATGAAATTTAGCCCCCAGTTTTGTATTTTCACAAGGGTATCAGGATAAATTGGACCCTAAAAGTTGTTGTCCAATTTGTCCTGAGTACGCTGATACCCCCTATGTGGGGGGGAACCACTGTTTGGGCGCATGACAGAGCTCGGAAGGGAAGGAGCGCCATTTGGAATGCAGACTTAAATGGATTGGTCTGCAGGCGTCACGTTGCATTTGCAGAGCCCCTGATGTACCCAAACACTACAAACCCCCCACAAGTGACCCCATATTGGAAACTAGACCCCCCAAGGAACTTATCTAGATGTGTTGTGAGAACTTTGAACCCCCAAGTGTTTCACTACAGTTTACAACGCAGAGCCGTGAAAATAATTTTTTTTTTTTTCTTCACAAAAATGAAATTTAGCCCCCAGTTTTGTATTTTCACAAGGGTATCAGGATAAATTGGACCCTAAAAGTTGTTGTCCAATTTGTCCTGAGTACGCTGATACCCCCTATGTGGGGGGGGAACCACTGTTTGGGCGCATGACAGAGCTCGGAAGGGAAGGAGCGCCATTTGGAATGCAGACTTAAATGGATTGGTCTGCAGGCGTCACGTTGCATTTGCAGAGCCCCTGATGTACCCAAACAGTACAAACCCCCCACAAGTGACCCCATATTGGAAACTAGACCTCCCAAGGAACTTATCTAGATGTGTTGTGAGAACTTTGAACCCCCAAGTGTTTCACTACAGTTTACAACGCAGAGCCGTGAAAATAACACATATTTTTTTTCCCACAAAAATGATTTTTAGCCCCCCAAATTTTTATTTTCCCAAGGATAACAAGAGAACTTGGACCCCAGAAGTTGTTGATCAATTTGTCCCTAGTACGCTGATACCCCATATGTTGGGGTAAACCCCTTTTTGGACGCACGGGAGAGCTCGGAAGGGAAGGAGCACTGTTTTACTTTTTCAACGCAGAATTGGCTGGAATTGAGATTGGACGCCATGTCGCGTTTGGAGAGCCCCTGATGTGCCTGAACAGTGGAAACTCCCCAATTCTACCTGAAACCCTACCCCTAACCTCACCCCTAACCGTTTACTGAACATTTTCTGACAGTCATAAGTGCCACGTATATAAGTGCCACGTATATAAGTGCCACGTATATAAGTGCCACGTATTTAAGAGCCACGTATTTAAGTGCCACGTATTTAAGTGCCACGTATTTAAGTGCCACGTATTTAAGTGCCACGATACTTCAGTGCCACGTATTTCAGTGCCACGTATTTCAGGCACTGAAAAATACGTGGCACGTAAATACTTCAGTGCCACGATATTTCAGTGCCACGATATTTCAGTGCCACGTATTTCAGTGCCACGTATTTCAGGCACTGAAAAATACGTGGCACGTAAATACGTGGCACGTAAATACGTGGCACGTAATTACGTGGCACTGAAATACGTGGCACTGAAATACGTGGCACTTAAATACGTGGCACTTAAATACACTTACAACCTGATTCGCATCCGTGAGGGGGACGAATGGAAGACGGCTTTTAACACCAGGGATGGGCACTAAGAATATCTGGTGATGCCCTTCGGGCTTTGTAATGCCCCAGCCGTTTTCCAAGACTTTGTTAATGACATCTTCCAGGATATGCTCTCCACCTCAGTCATAGTTTATCTGGATGATATTCTCATCTACTCTCCAGATATTGAGTCCCACCAGAGAGATGTTTGCAAGGTCTTCGACCTCCTACTGGCTAACTCCCTCTATGCCAAGTTGGAGAAGTGTGTGTTTGAGCTGGAGTCCTTACCTTTTCTTGGTTATATCATCTCTGCCCAGGGATTGGCTATGGATCCTGCCAAGCTGCAGGCTGTGATAGACTGGCAGGAACCCCATTCTCTCAAATTGGTGCAGCGCTTTATGGGGTTCATTAATTACTATTGTCAGTTCATTCCCCACTTCTCAACTTTGGTAGCTCCCTTGGTTGCTCTCACCAAGAAGGGAGCAAATCCCAAGTTGTGGTCGGAGGAGGTCTCCAAGGCTTTTCTCTCGATTAAGTCACACTTCGCTAGCACTCCCATCCTATATCGCCCCGATGTAGATAAGCCATTTATTATGGAGGTGGATGCCTCATCCATTGGTGCTGGAGCAGTTCTCTTCCAAAAGGATGCTCAAGGTCAGAAGCATCCTTGCTTCTTCTTCTCCAAGACCTTTTCACCAGCAGAGAGGAATTTTTCCATCGGAGAAAGGGAGTTGCTAGCCACGAAGTTGGCTTTCTCAGAGTGGAGACACCACCTGGAGGGAGCTCATTTTCCCTTCCAAGTGTTCACAGGCCACAAGAACTTGCTGTATTTACAGACAGCCCAGCAGCTAAATTCTCGCCAGGCTAGATGGTCCCTGTTCTTCTCCCAGTTCCATTTCACCCACCATTTTCTTTCCAGGGAGAAGAACATTCTTGCTGATGCTCTCTCTCACTCCGTAGTGTCATCAGAGGAGGAGGAGCCTTGGCTTATTGTCCCTTCAGAGAGCCTGAGAACTGTGGCAATGGTTTCGTTAGAGTCTGTGCCCCCAGGCAAGACATTCGTTCCATCTAATTTGCAACTGGAGGATCTCTCTTGGGCTCACTCGTCCAGGGTGGGTGGACATTTTGGGACCAAGAGGACATCTGAGCTCTGGGCGAGGACGTACTGGTGGCCGCATATGACCCGTGACGTTGGGGACTATATTCTTGGCATGTGTCTCCTGCACTAAGAATCGGTCTCCTCGGCAGCGGCCTGCTGGGCTACGTTACCCTCTGCCAGTGGCAGGCCCTGGGGGATGGTCGAGATGGACTTTGTGGTAGGTTTACCCAAGTCTTGCAGCTGTCCAGTTTTCTGGGTAGTCACCGACCATTTTTCTATGATGGTGCACTTGGTTCCGCTTCCACGGTTACCTTCTGCATGGGCTTTAGCGGCGTTGTTCATCAAACATGTTTTCCATCTACATGGCATGCCTGACAAAATTGTCAGTGACCGGGGTACTCAGTTTTCATCTCAGTTTTGGAGAGAGCTCTGTCGTTTACTCAGCATTGAGCTGAATCTCTCTTCTTCATACCATCCTGAGACGAATGGGTTGGTAGAGAGGGCAAACCAGACTTTGGTCACATACTTGCAACATTTTGTCTCCGCCAGGCAGGATAACTGGGCATCTTTGCTACCTTGGGTGGAATTTGCCTTGAAGAATACCGCAGCCGACTCTACCAGGCAGAATCCATTTCTCTTTAATTACGGCCAGCATCCGTGTGTCCCTGTGCCCATGCCCATGTCATTCCAACGATTCTAGGGTGGCAGTCTGGGTGGTGGAGGCATGTGACATTTGGGACCGCACACAGGATGCCATCTGGGCCTCCAAGGAGAGAATGAGGGTTTCTGCTGATGCACACCGGCGCACCTCTCCGACCTTTGCTCCTGGCGACTTAGTGTGCCTCTCCGCCCGTAACATCAGACTGCAAGTTGAGTCCACTAAGTTTGCGCCTCGCTACATTTGTCCTTTCAAGGTTCTGGAACAGGTTAACCCTGTGGTCTACCATATGGCTATTCCTCCGCGCCTTGGTATCACCGACACCTTTCACATTTCTCTCTTAAAGTCTGTCTACTGTATTTGTCCCGGTTTTCCGAGTCATCTGCCGGGACTTCAAGTTCATCCACGGATGAGTTTGAGGTGAATGCTATCGTGGGGTGCAAGGTGGTACGTGGCAAGAAATATTATCTGGTGGACTGGAAGGGTCACGGCCCAGAGGATAGAACCTGGGAACATGTGGAGCACATTTGGTTTCCGCTGCTCATTGCAGCCTTTGAGCGTAGCGGGGCCCTAGGAGGGGGGGTAATGTTAAGAGTCGAATTCCCACTGCTGCACAGGGGGAATCTTGAACCATGTCTGCTGCGGTCTCCCATTCTACATTAGCCTCAGTGGAGCCTGCTCAGCGGAGACGTCGGTCCCAGCATTTCACTCAGTCTGATACTGTGCAAAGTGTTACTGCTGCCTTTCCAGGCTCTGCTGTTGTAGCCTGCACTGGTCAGCGGTGAGCAGGCTTTTCTGGGACTAAGTCCTGCTGTGCACACACTGAGCATGCCCACGGGAAGACCTCTCATTGGAGGTCGGGGATCTCACGCTCAGGCCCTGTAGCAGCTCCCATTGGACCATTAGGAAGGTCCTTGTCTGCTGCAGCTATAAAAGGTTCGCATGGCCGCACGACCATGCACTAGTATCAACCTGTGTTATGAGCTTTGCTACTTGGTGGTCATGTCTGCATGTGGTTAGGATTCGCTGAAATAAGCCCCTAGAATACCGGCACCTCCGGTGAGGAGTTTTGTATCTTTGGAATCAGGGCCCAGCTGAAATAAGCCCCTAGAATACCGGCACCTCCGGTGAGGAGTTGTTTGTGTGCTATGCTGACTGCATGACCACTCTTTGCTTTGCTCAGTTTGGTAGCTGTGATCCTCTATGAGGTTAACAGGGCACAGCATTTTCATGTCTTGGCGATTCTGTGAAGTTAACAGAGTTCGCTTATACCGCCATATAGTGCCGCCAATTACTTTGCAGCAGATATCTCTGCACGGTGGACCCCGGGCTGCAAACACACCTTGTTGTTTCTTTCCTAGCTCTAACATAAAGTTATTGCTCTCAAGGAGAGAAACTAATATAGTCGACAAAGAAATATTTGTAATGAACTACTGAGCCAAACTAACAGGATTGCTTTATCAAATTTATTTGAAGTGTATTGTGTTCAGTGTGAGCAACCAGGCAACACAAAAAGGAGCCTTTCAAGTGACCTCTTTAAGGTACACAAATGTTATGAAGTCTTTGCCAACAAGGATGTGGTTTCACCAATGGGGGGTACCTTTTATAAAAATACACTATTGCCATCAGAGACCCCCTTGCTCAAAATTCTGTGGTCTATAAAAGTACAGAACACATTCACCCAGGTCATGTCATCGGAGATAAGGAAGAGACATTGCAGGAAACAGAGTTAAGAAGTAGGCCGAATGTAGGGGTGTGGGTCTCTGAGACTTGCAATGGAGGGCATGAGCTGAAAAACAATTCACCAATGTGGGGTCCATTTTTTACTAAATAAAATAGTGCCATCACAGCCCCCTTGCCCAAAATTCACCGTACAGAGCACGTTCACCCTGGTGATCTAGTGGCAGGTAAAGGACACATTGCAGGAGACAGAGTTAAGAAGAAGGCCCAATGTAATGTAATGCCCAATTCCCCACGGTGGGGTCCTTCCTTTACTAAATAAAACACAGCTATCACAGCCCCCTTGCCCAAAATGCACCGTACAGAGCACGTTCACCCTGGTGATCTACTGGCAGGTACAGGAAAGATTGCAGGAGACAGAGTTAAGAAGTAGGCCCAATGTAATGTCATGCCCAATTCCCCAATGTGAGATCCTTTCTTTACTAAATAAAATAGTGCCATCACAGCCCCTTTGCCCAAAATTCAGTGGCCTATAACAGTACAGAGCACTTTCACCCTGGTCATCTAGTGGCAGGTAAAGAAGAGACATTGCAGGAGACAGAGTTAGAAGTAGGCCCAATGTAGGGGTGTGGGTCTCTGAGACTTGTAATGGAGTGCCTGGCCTGACAAGCATTTGCTTATGAGTGGTAAATTTAAAAAAAAAAAATCATGTGGATCATAGACACGCTTTCCAAAAAATGTGACTCTCTGTAGCAGCACAGAACATGTGAACCCTGGTGATCTAGTGATGGAGAATGAGGAGACTTTGCTGAAGGTCTCATTAAAACCTAGGCCCAAAGTAAAGGATTGTGTCTCATACACTTGTAATGCCCATACAGTAAGTGTATAGGCTGACAAACATTTCCCCAAGGGGGATACATTTATTAAAAACATAGTATGGCCATCCTATGCACCCTTGCCAAAAAATTGAATGTCTGTAGCAGCACGGAACACTTGAACCCTGGTGATCTAGTGGTGGAAAATGATGAGAGTTGGAGGAAGGCCTCATTAAAAAGTAGGCCCAATGTCAATGAGTGGGTCTCCTTGACTTCTAATGACCATACACTAAGTGCATGGGCTGTCAAACATTTCCCAATTAGTATAGAAGAATAGGAGACAAAAAAGCGCATATAGGGTCTTATCCTCAGGACTGCTGTTAAAGAATTATGAGAGAACTGCTCACCTGATGGTGCAAAGTAAAGGCATGTAATTTGTCAGCTGCTGCAGATCCACAGGTCGGCGCTGCGACCTCTTAGAGACGTTATAATAGATGAATGTGGATAAAATCTGCGCTGCTGTGACAAATAATGAATCCAGATATAGTTGTAAGGTGTTCAGGTGGTTTATTCAACGCGTTTCGAAGCTCATGGCTTCTTCTTCAGGAAGTTTCCACACAAAGATATCTTGAGACACATCAGCACAGATTTTATCCACATTCATCTATTAAAACATTTCCCAATGGGAGGTTATTATTTTTATTTTTTTTTATTTTAACGGCATCATAAACCCCTTGCAAAAATGTAAAGTGGTTTCCTACATAGTTGCTGCTGGGAAGGCTCATTTATTTGTTTAAAAAGTGGCAGATGAGTCATTGGATGAAGTGATCAGGAAAAGGGGCATGGTTATGACAGGAATGGGAACGTACATGATTAATTACAGCAGTGGCTATGAGAGGTATGAGATCCAGGATACAGCCTACAATGATTATTCGTTTATCCACCACCAATTACCATAATGTGTTTCATGCCCATCAGAAGATCGATGTAACAGATGCACACAGCAATGTGCATGTGATGCACACAAGTAAGGGCATGTGTCATTGGCTGTGCATGTCACATGTCCTTGCCCTATAAGAACCAGCCATTTGCCCCGTCGCCACCATTTCCTCACTGCTGCAACTTAGTGTTAGACGGCACCGCTGCTGCTGTGGGCGCTATACAGACTAAGAGTGTTTTTTTTGAGCAAATTGTCAGACAGATAGGTTTAAGGAGTCGGGAGGAGTCGGGACTAGTTGTAATATCAGCCCTTTTCATGGTAGGTTACAGCAGTTCATAGCACTGTTTGCCAGGCAGGTCTGAGCCAGTGCTGTGCAAGTGTTAGTCACAGCTAGGGTTGAGCGACTTTCATTTTTTTAAGATCAAGTCGGGTTTTGGGAAGTCGAGTCGAGTGAAGTCGGCCGATTATCGCTAAAAGTCGGGGATCGACCGAAACACGAAACCCAATGCAAGTCAATGGGGAAGCATAGCCGGCAGTGAGTGGAGGCCAGGAAAACACCTACAGTGCCCATTTTAATGCCAAAAACATCCATTCTTGTTTTCTGAAGCTTGTCAATCTAAATTAACTTTATAATAATAGTTGGGCACTGGAAATTGGGGGTGATTTGGCAAAAGTTGTGGGGGGTAGGGCTGGTTCAAGGTTTTAGTGGGCACATGAAACATGGACTACGTCACGGCGGTGGAGCAGTGAGAGGTAAGTATGTCAAGTTTGCAAGTGCTGTGATCCTAAGCAAGCAGGGGGGCCCACTCGTTGGCATTGGCACTGGCACAGGGCCCCTCAAAGTACAGCGGTGTGTTTGCACGGCGGGGGCGCCTCCCACCAGCAACGACACTTTTGCGTACTCTGAGGGGCCCTGTGCCAGTGACGTCGCCAACGAGTATGCCCCCCACCTGATGAAGGAACCTGTACTTTCATCTGCACCTTCCTCTTTGTCCCTGTGTAAGGTGGTAAGACATGCGGGAAGGGGAACCTGACTTTCAGCAGGGTCAGATTCTGGCTGTGTAGAGTGCAAGGGGAATGTAGTGGTCTAGGTCAATGTACCAGCAGACTCATGTAGCAGTGGCTGGGCAGTGGGCAGGATGAGGAGGAAACAGATATAGGGCCAAAGAATAAAGTAGGCTAAATGCAGTTCAAAATTGGTAACAGGACTAAACAGGCGGCATTGCTTTGTTGAGTGGAGTAGCAAACCCAGGAGCAGCAGACACTGTTTTAAGGGCCCAAACACACTAATAGGCCAAATGCAGTTAAATATCTGATACTATAGGCCGAAAGCCATAAGGTTGAAGCTCAGCTTTATTCAGTTGAGGGCAACACCAGGGAGGGGCAGACACCGTTAGTAGGCCGTAACCAAAGTTGAAGGCCAAATGCAGTTTAAAATCTGATACTATAGGCCGAAAGCCACAAGGTTGAAGCACAGCTTTATTCAGTTGAGGGCAACACCGGGGAGGGGCAGACACCGTTAGTAGGCCGTAACCAAAGTTGAAGGCCAAATGCAGTTTAATATCTGATACTATAGGCCGAAAGCCACAAGGTTGAAGCACAGCTTTATTCAGTTGAGGGCAACACCAAGGAGGGGCAGACACCGTTAGTAGGCCCTAACCACCATTTTGTTTTTTAAAAAACACTTAATGAGAGCCAGAAGGTTGAAGCACAGCTTTATTCAGTTGAGGGCAACACCAGGGAGGGTCAGACACCGTTAGTAGGCCGTAACCAAAGTTGAAGGCCAAATGCAGTTTAATATCTGATACTATAGGCCGAAAGCCACAAATTTGAAGCACAGCTTTATTCAGTTGAGGGCAACACCAGGGAGGGGCAGACACCGTTAGTAGGCCCTAACCACCATTTTGTTTTTTAAAAAACACTTAATGAGAGCCAGAAGGTTGAAGCACAGTTTTATTCAGTTGAATGCAACACCAGGGAGGGGCAGACACCGTTAGTAGGCCCTAACCACCATTTTGTTTTTTAAAAAACACTTAATGAGAGCCAGAAGGTTGAAGCACAGCTTTATTCAGTTGAGGGCAACACCAGGGAGGGGCAGACACCGTTAGTAGGCCCTAACCACCATTTTGTTTTTTAAAAAACACTTAATGAGAGCCAGAAGGTTGAAGCACAGCTTTATTCAGTTGAGGGCAACACCAGGGAGGGGCAGACACCGTTAGTAGGCCGTAACCAAAGTTGAAGGCCAAATGCAGTTTAATATCTGATACTATAGGCCGAAAGCCACAAGGTTGAAGCACAGCTTTATTCAGTTGAGGGCAACACCAGGGAGGGGCAGACACCGTTAATAGGCCGTAACCAAAGTTGAAGGCCAAATGCAGTTTAATATCTGATACTATAGGCCGAAAGCCAGAAGGTTGAAGCACAGCTTTATTCAGTTGAGGGCAACACCAGGGAGGGGCAGACACCGTTAGTAGGCCCTAACCACCATTTTGTTTTTTAAAAAACACTTAATGAGAGCCAGAAGGTTGAAGCTCAGCTGTATTCAGTTGAGGACAACACCAGGGAGGGGCAGACACCGTTAGTAGGCCGTAACCAAAGTTGAAGGCCAAATGCAGTTTAATATCTGATACTATAGGCCGAAAGCCAGAAGGTTGAAGCACAGCTTTATTCAGTTGCAGCTTCTTTGCAATAATATAAAGAAGACGCGACAGGACAACACTCGGTGGATGCCATATCTGTGTTTTCAATGGAAAAAAACCTTTCAGTTAACTACTTGCAGGAGAAAGTTTTTGTAGCTGGTGGCCAATTTTGGTACTGTACCAGTTTTTGGTTGTATGTGTTTTTGTTTTTAATGTTAAAATGTATGCATTTGATATCTCTCCAGTATTTTCTTTATTATAAGCAAAATACTTATTTTTATATTTTCTGATGTTTTATACCGGAGTGTTCCTCGGGACACGCTTATAAACTTGATAATTGGTTCCAGGGGTACACGGGCAGCAGTGATCTGGTCAGTGGAGGCCTAGTGGAAGGAGGGACCGCAGACAGGCTTCGAAGGCCTAACATGATAAAATGGGCTGGCTGTAGGCACTTTATAATTGGTTCCAGGGGTACACGGGCAGCAGTGATCTGGTCAGTGGAGGCCTAGTGGAAGGAGGGACCGCAGACAGGCTTCGAAGGCCTAACATAATAAAATGGGCTGGCTGCAGGCACTTTAAAATAGGTTCCAGGGGTACACGGGCAGCAGTGGTCTGGTCAGTGGAGGCCTAGTGGAAGGAAGGACCGCAGACAGGCTTCGAAGGCCTAACATGATAAAATGGGCTGGCTGTAGGCACTTTATAATTGGTTCCAGGGGTACACGGGCAGCAGTGGTCTGGTCAGTGGAGGCCTAGTGGAAGGAGGGACCGCAGACAGGCTTCGAAGGCCTAACATAATAAAATGGGCTGGCTGTAGGCACTTTAAAATAGGTACCAGGGGTACACGGGCAGCAGTGGTCTGGTCAGTGGAGGCCTAGTGGAAGGAAGGACCGCAGACAGGCTTCGAAGGCCTAACATGATAAAATGGGCTGGCTGTAGGCACTTTATAATTGGTTCCAGGGGTACACGGGCAGCAGTGGTCTGGTCAGTGGAGGCCTAGTGGAAGGAGAGACCGCAGACAGGCTTCGAAGGCCTAACATAATAAAATGGGCTGGCTGAAGGCACTTTAAAATAGGTACCAGGGGTACACGGGCAGCAGTGGTCTGGTCAGTGGAGGCCTAGTGGAAGGAGGGACCGCAGACAGGCTTCGAAGGCCTAACATGATAAAATGGGCTGGCTGTAGGCACTTTATAATTGGTTCCAGGGGTACACGGGCAGCAGTGGTCTGGTCAGTGGAGGCCTAGTGGAAGGAGGGACCGCAGACAGGCTTCGAAGGCCTAACATGATAAAATGGGCTGGCTGTAGGCACTTTATAATTGGTTCCAGGGGTACACGGGCAGCAGTGGTCTGGTCAGTGGAGGCCTAGTGGAAGGAGGGACCGCAGACAGGCTTCGAAGGCCTAACATGATAAAATGGGCTGGCTGTAGGCACTTTATAATTGGTTCCAGGGGTACATGGGCAGCAGTGGTCTGGTCAGTGGAGGCCTAGTGGAAGGAAGGACCGCAGACAGGCTTCGAAGGCCTAACATGATAAAATGGGCTGGCTGTAGGCACTGTAAAATAGGTTCCAGGGGTACACGGGCAGCAGTGGTGTGGTCAACGGAGGCCGATTGTAATGAGTGTCTGCCAGTTAGTAGTCAAAAAACAACAAATAAATGTGAATGTCTCGCATTAAAACAAAGACACTAAAGGGTGCAATCATTAGGTTCAGGGGTGGGATCCTCTGCGTTGTTTCAGACCTACTAATTTAGCGCAAAGTATTTACTGTGGTAAATAGAGGACACTGCCCCTGACTATGTTATGTACCATCATACATGTCAACACAATGGTATTGTCAGTGGCAGGTATGGAAGGATGTCAGCGCATAGACTAAACATTGGTGGAAGTGTGAGAGATAACTGTGGAAGTGGTAGAGCATTGTTTGACCTGGGGGTGGGTGAACTCTCTTGTGGCCGGTGGTACAGGCCCAGGGCCCCTCATGTTACAACAGTGTGTCTGACGTTGGGTGCGCACCACCACCGCCAGAGACACTTTATTGTACTATGAGGGACCCAGTACCAATGCCGTCGACCAAAAGCGAGCACACCCACCTCTTCAGGCAAACAGCTGTCTCACGGGTGCTTGCGCCAAGTCGCGATACCACGGCCCCGTGTGGGGAGTTTGGCCATTTAGGGAGGTGTAAACATGTCATATGCCGGACAATCAGCTGCAGAAAATTAGACATTAGAAAAGTAATTCACAGTAGTCCACAGGCAAGAGCTTTTCATAGGAAAGCTAGGTGTCGGCCGGGCAAGGTGGGGCAAAAGATTTTGAAATCCAGTTGTGGTTCATTTTAATGAATGTTAGATCGTCAACATTTTGGGTAGCCAGACGAGTCCTTTTTTCGGTTAATATTGAACCTGCAGCACTGAATACTCTTTCTGATAGGACACTTGCTGCCGGGCAAGCAAGCTCCTGCAATGCATATTCTGCCAATTCTGGCCAGGTGTCTAATTTTGAGGCCCAGTAATCAAATGGGAATGACGGTTGAGGGAGAACATCGATAAGGGATGAAAAATAGTTAGTAACCATACTGGACAAATGTTGTCTCCTGTCACTTTCAATTGATGCAGCAGTACCTGTCCTGTCTGCGGTCATAGCAAAATCACTCCACAACCTGGTCAGAAAACCCCTTTGTCCAACGCCACTTCTGATGTGTGCACCCCTAACACTACTAATCTGCTGCCCCCTGGAGCTCGTGTGATAACGATCACGTGCGCTGTGTGCTGGGAATGCCTGAAGCAAACGGTCAACAAGAGTTGATTGTTTGGTTGCTAATATTAGTTCCAAGTTCTCGTGTGGCATAATATTTTGCAATTTGCCTTTATAGCGTGGATCAAGGAGGCAGGCCAACCAGTAATTGTCATCGTTCATCATTTTCGTTATGCGTGTGTCCCTTTTTAGGATACGTAAGGCATAATCCGCCATGTGGGCCAAAGTTCCAGTTGTCAAATCTCCGGTTGTGATTGGTTGAGGGGCAGTTTCAGGCAAATCTACGTCACTTGTGTCCCTCAAAAAACCAGAACCCGGCCTTGCCACGCAACCAATTTCCAGTGCCCCCGGGAAAGCTTCCGCATTAAAAATATACTCATCCCCATCATCCTCCTCGTCCTCCACCTCCTCTTCGCCCGCTACCTCATCCTGTACACTGCCCTGACCAGACAATGGCTGACTGTCATCAAGGCTTTCCTCTTCCTCTGGTGCAGACGCCTGCTCCTTTATGTGCGTCAAACTTTGCATCAGCAGACGCATTAGGGGGATGCTCATGCTTAATACGGCGTTGTCTGCACTAACCAGCCGTGTGCATTCCTCAAAACACTGAAGGACTTGACACATGTCTTGTATCTTGGACCACTGCACACCAGACAACTCCATGTCTGCAATCCTACTGCCTGCCCGTGTATGTGTATCCTCCCACAAAAACATAACAGCCCGCCTCTGTTGGCACAGTCTCTGAAGCATGTGCAGTGTTGAGTTCCACCTTGTTGCAACGTCTATGATTAGGCGATGCTGGGGAAGGTTCAAAGACCGCTGATAGGTCTGCATACGGCTGGAGTGTACAGGCGAACGTCGGATATGTGAGCAAAGTCCACGCACTTTGAGGAGCAGGTCGGAGAACCCAGGATAAGTTTTCAATAAGCACTGCACCACCAGGTTTAAGGTGTGAGCCAGGCAAGGAATGTGTTTCAGTTGGGAAAGGGAGATGGCAGCCATGAAATTCCTTCCGTTATCACTCACTACCTTGCCTGCCTCAAGATCTACTGTGCCCAGCCACGACTGCGTTTCTTGTTGCAAGAACTCGGACAGAACTTCCGCGGTGTGTCTGTTGTCGCCCAAACACTTCATAGCCAATACAGCCTGCTGACGCTTGGCAGTAGCTGGCCCATAATGGGACAACTGGTGTGCAACAGTGTCATCTGCCGATGGAGTGGTTGGCCGACTGTGGTCTGTGGAAGAGCTGTAGCTTCTGCAGGAGGACGAGGAGGAGGAGGAGGAGGAGGTGGTGCGAACGCCTACAGCCAACTGTTTCCTAGACCGTGGGCTAGGCACAACTGTCCCGAAATTGATGTCCCCTGAGGACCCTGCATCCACCACATTCACCCAGTGTGCCGTGATGGACACATAACGTCCCTGGCCATGCCTACTGGTCCATGCATCTGTAGTCAGGTGCACCTTTGTACTCACATATTGCCTGAGTGCATGGACGATGCGCTGTTTAACATGCTGGTGCAGGGCCGGGATGGCTTTTCTGGAAAAAAAGTGTCGACTGGGTAGCTCGTATCGTGGTTCAGCGTACTCCATCAGGGCTTTGAAAGCTTCGCTTTCAACTAACCGGTAGGGCATCATCTCTAACGATATTAGTCTAGCTATGTGGGCGTTAAAACCCTGTGTATGCGGATGCGAGGATAAGTACTTCCTTTTTCTAACCAGAGTCTCATGTAGTGTGAGCTGAACTGGAGAGATGGAGATCGTGGAACTTGCGGGTGTGCCGGTGGACATGGCAGACTGCGAGACGGTTGGAGATGGTATTGTTTCCGCCGGTGACCTAGATGCAATATTTCCTCCTACAAAACTGGTGATTCCCTGACCCTGAGTGCTTTTGGCTGGCAAAGAAACCTGCACAGATACTGCCGGTGGTGCGGAAAATGGTGGCCTTACAGTGACGGAAGGGATGTTGCGTTGCTGACTAGCTTCATTGGCCGAGGGTGCTACAACCTTAAGGGACGTTTGGTAGTTAGTCCAGGCTTGAAAATGCATGGTGGTTAAGTGTCTATGCATGCAACTAGTATTGAGACATTTCAGATTCTGACCTCTGCTTAAGCTAGTTGAACATTTTTGACAGATGACTTTGCGCTGATCAATTGGATGTTGTTTAAAAAAATGCCAGACTGCACTCTTCCTAGCATCGGATCCCTTTTCAGGTATTGCAGACTGAGCTTTAACCGGATGGCCACGCTGTCCTCCAACAGGTTTTGGCTTTGACACGCGTTTTGGGCCAGATACGGGCCCGGCAGATGGAACCTGTTGCGATGTTGATGCCTGCTGCGGCCCCTCCTCCACCTCCGCTTCTGAACTACTGCCGCCTGCACCCTGTTCCCCCAATGGCTGCCAATCGGGGTCAATAACTGGGTCATCTATTAACTCCTCTTCGAGCTCGTGTGCAACTTCTTCTGTGTCACTGTGTCGGTCGGTGGTATAGCGTTCGTGGCGGGGCAACATAGTCTCATCAGGGTCTGATTGTGGATCAGTACCCTGAGAGGGCAATGTGGTGTTCTGAGTCAAAGGAGCAGCATAGTACTCTGGCTGTGGCTGTGCATCAGTGCACTCCATGTCAGAATCAACTTGTAATGGGCATGGCCTGTTAAGTGTTTCACTTTGTAAGCCAGGGACGGTATGTGTAAAGAGCTCCATGGAGTAACCCGTTGTGTCGCCTGCTGCATCCTTCTCTCTTGTTGTAGTTTTTGCTGAAGAGGACAAGGAAGCGACTTGTCCCTGACCGTGGACATCCACAAGCGACGCGCTGCTTTTACATTTACCAGTTTCAGAAGAGGAGGCAAAAGAGCTAGAGGCTGAGTCTGCAATGTAAGCCAAAACTTGCTGTTGCTGCTCCGCCTTTAAAAGCGGTTTTCCTACTCCCAGAAAAGAGAGCGTTCGAGGCCTTGTGTAGCCAGACGACGAAACTGGCTCCACAGCTCCAGACTTACGTGGAATATTTTTATCCCCACGACCACCTGATGCTCCACTACCACTACCATCATTACCAGCTGACAATGAACGCCCACGGCCACGACCTCTTGCACCAGACTTCTTCATTGTTTTAAAAACTTAACCAAAGTAACTTTATTTGTTGCTGTCAAACAACTTACACGGTAAGCTATAACTTCAGTATGATTTCAATATCCCTTAACAGGTTGGTGAGACCACAAGGAAAATCAGGCACAATGTTACACACTCTGTTTTCTGTGGCACAAAATCACAGTGATGCCACACACGCAGGACTGTCACTCAAGCACAAATGTCAATATTAATCTCCCACCTTTTTTTTTTTTTTTTTTTTCCCTCAGGGAGACTTTAGAAACCAAATAAGATAAATTGTTTTTTTCAGGGACAATTTAGAAACCAAATAATAATAAAAAAAAAAAAGCTTTCTATGGCCCAGTGCCCACTGAGTGAGAGATGGCACACACAGGAGTCAGGATCAGGAGTGGCACACAAGCCCTGAGGACAGTATTAATCTCCCACTGATGGATGTAGTGTTTTTTTTTCAGGTGGATTTTAGAACCCAAATCAAGCAAAAAAATATATAGGCTTTCTATGGCCCACTGAGTGAAAGATGGCGCGCACAGGAGTCAGGATCAGGAGTGGCACACAAGCCCTGAGGACAGTATTAATCTCCCACTGATGGATGTAGTTTTTTTTTTTTTTTCAGGTAGATTTTAGAACCCAAATCAAGCAAAAAAATAAATAGGCTTTCTATGGCCCACTGAGTGAGAGATGGCGCGCACAGGAGTCAGGATCAGGAGTGGCACACAAGCCCTGAGGACAGTATTAATCTCCCACTGATGGATGTAGTGTTTTTTTTTTCAGGTAGATTTTAGAACCCAAATCAAGCAAAAAAATAAATAGGCTTTCTATGGCCAACTGAGTGAGAGATGGCGCGCACAGGAGTCAGGATCAGGAGTGGCACACAAGCCCTGAGGACAGTATTAATCTCCCACTGATGGAAGTAGTTTTTTTTTTTTTTCAGGTAGATTTTAGAACCCAAATCAAGCAAAAAAATAAATAGGCTTTCTATGGCCCACTGAGTGAGAGATGGCGCGCACAGGAGTCAGGATCAGGAGTGGCACACAAGCCCTGAGGACAGTATTAATCTCCCACTGATGGATGTAGTTTTTTTTTTTTTTCAGGTAGATTTTAGAACCCAAATCAAGCAAAAAAATAAATAGGCTTTCTATGGCCCACTGAGTGAGAGATGGCGCGCACAGGAGTCAGGATCAGGAGTGGCACACAAGCCCTGAGGACAGTATTAATCTCCCACTGATGGATGTAGTTTTTTTTTTTTTTCAGGTAGATTTTAGAACCCAAATCAAGCAAAAAAATAAATAGGCTTTCTATGGCCCACTGAGTGAGAGATGGCGCGCACAGGAGTCAGGATCAGGAGTGGCACACAAGCCCTGAGGACAGTATTAATCTCCCACTGATGGATGTAGTGTTTTTTTTTTCAGGTAGATTTTAGAACCCAAATCAAGCAAAAAAATAAATAGGTTTTCTATGGCCCACTGAGTGAGAGATGGCGCGCACAGGAGTCAGGATCAGGAGTGGCACACAAGCCCTGAGGACAATATTAATCTCCCACTGATTGATGTAGTGTTTTTTTTTCAGGTAGATTTTAGAACCCAAATCAAGCAAAAAAATAAATAGGCTTTCTATGGGCCACTGAGTGAGAGATGGCGCACACAGGGATGGCACACACACGGATGGCACTCTAGCAGAAATGCAAATCTTAATCTCCCACAAAAAAAAAAAAAAAAACAGGGACTGTCCTACAATTACTATCTCCCTGCAGTAATCTCAGCCAGGTATGGCAGGCAGCAATAGGAGTGGACTGATGCACAAATTAAATAAAAAGTGTGGACAAACAAAAAAGATAGCTGTGCAGAAAGGAAGGAACAAGAGGATATGTGCTTTGAAAAAAGCAGTTGGTTTCCACAGTGGCGTACACACAGCAATACAGCTATCACGGAGCCTTCTAGGGCAGCCCAATGAGCTACAGCGCTGAGAGAAAAAAAAAATGTAGCTTCCAGTGTCCCTGCACACCGAAGGTGGTGTTGGACAGTGGAAATCGCTACAGCACAAGCGGTTTGGTGGTTAGTGGACCCTGCCTAACGCTATCCCTGCTTCTGACGAAGCGGCAGCAACCTCTCCCTAAGCTCAGATCAGCAGCAGTGAGATGGCGGTCGGCGGGAACGCCCCTTTATAGCCCCTGTGACGCCGCAGACAGCAAGCCAATCACTGCAATGCCCTTCTCTAAGATGGTGGGGACCAGGACCTATGTCATCACGCTGCCCACACTCTGCGTTCACCTTCATTGGCTGAGAAATGGCGCTTTTCGCGTCATTGAAACGCGACTTTGGCGCGAAAGTCGCGTACCGCATGGCCGACAAGCACAGGGGTCGGATCGGGTTTCATGAGACGCCGACTTAGCCAAAAGTCGGCGACTTTTGAAAATGAACGACCTTTTCGCTCAACCCTAGTCACAGCATTTGGTGTAATCTAGCTCAGCCAATCCTTTTGGGCTAGTAGCAGTGTCTGATAGTCATCTGAGTAGCCCGCCTGTGAACCTAGCTACACTGCCTCTGTATGTCAATTTTTACTGCATCTAACCCAGTAAATTGTTTTGGGGTTTGGGGCTTTGTAGCAGTGTCTGCACATCAGCAGAGTAGCCCGCCTGTGAAGCTAGCTACACCTACTGTGTATCTCAACTTTTACTGTATCTAACCCAGTAAATCGTTTTGGGGTTTTGGGCTTAGTAGCAGTGTCTGCACATCAGCAGAGTAGCCCGCCTATGAAACTAACTACACTGCCTGTGTATCTCAATTTTTACTGCATCTAATCCAGTTAATAGTTTTGGGCCTAGGAGCAGTGTCTGCACGTCAGCAGAGTAGCCCGCCTGTGAAACTAACTATACCGCCTGTGTATCTCAATTTTTACTGCATCTAATCCAGTTAATAGTTTTGGGCCTAGGAGCAGTGTCTGCACGTCAGCAGAGTAGCCCGCCTGTGAAACTAACTATACTGCCAGTGTATCTCAATTTTTACTGCATCTAATACAGTTAATAGTTTTGGGCCTAGGAGCAGTGTCTGCACGTCAGCAGAGTAGCCCGCTTGTGAAACTAACTATTCCGCCTGTGTATCTCTATTTTTACTGCATCTAATCCAGTTAATAGTTTTGGGCCTAGGAGCAGTGTCTGCACGTCAGCAGAGTAGCCTGCCTGTGAAACAACTATACCGCCTGTGTATCTCAATTTTTACTGCATCTAATCCAGTTAATAGTTTTGGGCCTAGGAGCAGTGTCTGAACGTCAGCAGAGTAGCCCGCCTGTGAAGCAAACTATACCACCTGTGTATCTCAATTTTTACTGCATCTAATCCAGTTAATAGTTTTGGGCCTAGGAGCAGTGTCTGCACACCAGCAGAGTAGCCCGCCTGTGAAACAAACTACACCGCCTATGTATCTCAATTTTTACTGCATCTAATCCAGTTAATAATTTTGGGCCTAGGAGCAGTGTCTGCACTGTCCGACGAACCCTGGTGCAATACGTTATGACGTATTGCCTGGGCCAACGAGCTCAAGAGGTGGGGCAAATCACGCTGCAGGAGTGGTCTCAGATCAGGGACCTATGCACCCTTCTGCACAGTTTTGAAATAGCAACAAAGATGTTTAGTGCTGACGATGCCATTATCAGCATGACCATTCTGGTGATTTACATGCTGGAGCACACCTTACACAGTGTTCGGAGTCTGGTGGTGGAACAAGAGGAGGAGGAGGAACAGGAGGAGTCATATGCGGAAGGGATCATATCTCCAAGGTCAAGAAGGTTGGCAGCACCAAGGCGGCTGGCATTGGAGGCTGGGGGAGAGGGATTACCGAGGGTGCATGGTAGCAGCCAAACTGTTGAGGAAGGTGCTGGAGGCGAGGAAGAAGTGGAGGACGAACTGGCACTGGGCATGGAAGACTCATCAGATGAGGGAGATCTTGATCAAATTTCTGTTGTGCGAGGTTGGGGGGAGAGGGCAGATGAAGGAAGCATGATTCTCACCTCGCCACCACCAAGACAACAAGTACTAGGTCCTCCTGGATGCGCAAGACACATGAGTGCCTTCTTGCTGCACTACCTGCAACATGACCCTCGAATTGTCAGAATCCGAAGTAATGCTGACTATTGGGTTGCCACACTTTTAGATCCCCAGTAAAAAGCAAATTTGGTGAAATAATTCCTGCCGTAGAAAGGGATTCATGCATGCAGGAGTATCAGCAGAGACTGTTACAGAATCTAACATCTTCTTTTCCACAAAACACCAGTGGTGCACGTACTCAATCTCTGAGTTCTAACTTGCCAACCGTGGGACTATCGAGTTATCACTCTAACTGTAACAGTAACATCGTATCTGGTGGTAACAGCAATTTTTTCCAATCGTTTCAAGATTTTTTTAGACCATCCTTTGCAAGACCACAGGAGACAAGAAGTCTGACGCACAGGCAACGCCTAGAGAGGATGGTACAAGAGTATCTCCAAGTTAACATCGATGCCATGACTGTGGAACTGGACCTTTGCTCATTTTGGGCTTCCAATCTTGAAAAATGGCCTGAGCTCGCCTCTCACGCCTTGGAGATCTTGTCGTACCCCACAGCCAGCGTTCTCTCTGTACGTGTGTTCAGCGCTGCTGGTGGTGTGCTGACAGATAAGCGCATGCGGCTGTCCAGTGACAATGTAGACAGACTAACGTTCATCAAGATGAACAAATCCTGGATCCGCAGGGACTTTTCTACCCCTGTGTCATCTTGGGGAGACTGAAAGCTTGAAGATTTTTGAAAATCACCTCACCAACCGTTTTAAAAAAACTCTGGCGAAATTGATGCCACTTAAGTGCACGTCCCTATTTGACGAACCGAACCCGAACACTAGGGAGGTGGCTCATCTCTATCAGGCACATGGCAGCAAAGCACATGACTTTGTTGGTTGAACACAAGGCTACATGAACAGCGTCTGCGGGTGATACCACTGCTTCTTCCGATGTTGTGCGTGCAAGCCAATCCACTGTCCATGGTGCATTTTAAGATGCCTCATGCCCTGCATCTGCAGTTGCACACAAACGGAAATAGCACCATCAACAAGCATGTCCACGTCCTTGTCCCAGCGCAGCGTTCAATTGTCCATACCCCAGTCCTTGGAACACAAACCGAAATAGGCAGTCAACGCCACAGTGCTAAATTCACACATTTGTCGTCTGCTTGCACTGGAAATGTTGCATTTTAGGCCTGTGGGAGATGTAAGCTTTCTGCAACCTTATGGCGGTGACCATCACAAGGTACTCGTTATCCAGCCGCCACAATTTTTCCCGGGCTGCCGTCACGACATCACACAAAAAAAAACACATGTCTCACAACAATACCCTTGCCCTCCACAATGCTGTTATTGGGAAAGTCCACCTAACCACAAAAACGTGGACAAGTGCTTGTGGTCAAGGATGGTACATCTCACTAATGGCACACTGGAGTAACATAGTGGAAGCCGGGACCCAGTCCGACTTTGGAATGGTGCAAGACCTCCAAACTCCGAGTATTGCAGGCCCTATGTCAATCTGGGTTGCCCCCACAGTCTACAGCTCCTGCACCTCCTCATCCTTAACGTCCTCTTCAGCCTCCATCTCCGAAAGTAACACATCAGTCACAAGCTGGAAGCACTGCAACACTGCCTCAGCCAAGCGGCAAGAGGCTGTGCTGAAAGTAATATGCTTTGACAAGCCGCACAATGATGAAGAGTTCTGGACAGCTCTGAAAGAGTAGGCAGATCTATGGCTGACACCACTCAACCTACAGCCATGCATGGTCATGTGTGACAATGACTGGAACCTGGTGGCTGCTCTGTGTCGAGGTAAGCTCACACACGTGTCATGCCTAGCCCATGTGCTTAACTTCATTGTTGAACGTTTTCAGAAAAGCGACACGGAGGTGCCAGATATGCTAGGAAAAGTACGAGGCTCTGCGTACCCATTTTAGAAAGTCAGCTAGAGCTTCATCCACCCTTGCCATGATTCTGCAGCACTTGCAGCTTCTGGCTCACCGATTGATGTGTCATGTCCTCCCCATGCATTTGAACTTTGTACTGCATATTTTGGAAAGGATTTGTGAGCAGAAGAAGGCACTTGTAGACTACCAGAATCAACAAGGCCATCGGTATTCAGTTCTGACTTCACACATAAGATCTCAGGAGTGGACATGGATGTCAGACATATGTACCATCCTCCAAAACTTTGAGGAATTCATCAAGATGGTGATCGGCAATGATGCCATAATTAACATCTCCATCCTGCTTCTCTGTGTTCTAATATTAATATTTATAGTTATTTACATAGCGTCAAAATATTTACAGTTTCAAACACAACAGCCCTAAGTAACAAAGATAACTATACCTTAATTAAACATAAATCAAACTACCCTGCTTGTGACAGCTTACAATCTACATGTAATACTATTGTAGGAACTCTAGGATTCTGGTAGCGTGGGGCAATGAACAGACAGAGACTGGTTTCTTTAGTGCAAATAGTGTATTTGTAACACAGCAATAACACACAAAACAATATACTGGTAACCCTCAATGAAACAAGTCCCTTAACCATATACCGCAAAACAGAAGAGTTCTTAGGACAAGTCCTTGGCAAGGTGAGTGTGACGGGTGACGTGCAGATCCAAAACACAGTTGATGCAGAAAGAGTCAAATCTGGGTATGTAGAAAACACAGGGAAGTCCAGAAACAAGTCCTCAGGTTAATCTCAGGTGTGGCATGAACACAGGTAAGTCCAGAAACAAGTTCTCAAGTTGATCTCAGTTTGTGGCATAAACACGGGTAAGTCCAGAAACAAGTTCTCAAGTTGATCTCAGTTTGTGGCATAAACACGGGTAAGTCCAGAACAAGTTCTCATTAAAGTATTATACTGGTGTAATTTCCAGTAGCTCCCACCGGGGGGAGTAAATAAGGATTAAGTAGCAAACACAGACTAAGTCCAGCAGCAAAGTTCCAAAACAGAGTTCTTACCCGGAGGAGTGAACCAAGGGTTAAGTTCCAAAGCCAACAGACTGAGAGTGTAACTTACATAGGCAGAGAATGTCCGGGTAGAAGTACAGCAAACAAGCAGCTGAGCTGAAGGAGAAACAGAAGCAGAATACTCCAGCAAAGAGGCTGACACCTGACCTGGGTTTTAAACAAATGAACAGGAAGTAGGGCAGACAAAAACAGCAAACTCCATCTTAACAGAGGGCAAAATCATTCACAAGGTAACTTGGAAAACCTGGAATACTGACACTACACTAAGTAATAACGATAACAATAATTACACCCCATACAACAAAAAATACACGTGACAACTTACAATCTACAATGAGGAGGGGGAGACAAAAACTACAGGGGAATGTATTTACAGTGATGTATTTACAATGATATTACTTAGGTTTGTCAAAAGTCGTGGAGGCCTGAAGACAAGGGGGAGGAGAAGACCATGGTCAGTTGTCCTTTTGGTGAGGACATGGAAGTATCTACTGTTAGCAGTCTTGCACGCATGACTGAGTTTATGTTACAATGCCTTTCCTGTCACCCTCGCGTTCTCAAAATTTTAGGTGACAGGCAATACTGATTGTTGACAATTCTAGCCCCACGCTACAAGGAGAACTATATATCTCTTATTCCAGAGGCAGATAATTGTACTACAATGTTGGAGGACCATAGGGTCCTACTTGCTGAATTATTACAAAAATTCCTATCTGAAAATGCTGGCAGAAGAGGTCACAGTTCGTTGGCCAAGCAAGGAGTACAGGTGAGAGAGACACAACTCCAATACAGCAGAGGCAGTGGAACACTGACAAAGTTCGGGGAGAGTTTTCTCAGACCCTCCTATTGCCCTGGCCCTGAGGTGTGGGGGACTCTCACAAGGAGTGCTTTGTTTGGGAAAATGCTGAGGGAGTACCTTCCTGACCGTGCCAACATCCTCTGTCATTCCTCTGAGCCCTTTCATTATTGTTTTGCAAAGCTGAACACTAGGGTTGAGCGAAACGGGTCGGCCATTTTCAGAAGTCGCCGACTTTTGGCAAAGTCGGGTTTCATGAAACCCGACCCGACCCCTGTGTGGGGTTGGCCATGAGGTCGGCGATCTTCTGAATCTGGTATCGGAATTCCGATACCGAGTTCCGATATGTTTGCGATATCGGAAATCGGTATCGGAATCCATATTTAAGTGTAAAATATAGAATCAAAATAAAAAATATTGATATACTCACCCTTGGACGCGCCCTGGTACTAACTGGCAGCCTTCCTTCCTAAGAATGAGTGCGTGAATGACGTGCGGTGACGTCGCGGCTTGTGATTGGTCGCCTGAGCGGTCACATGGGCGGCCGCGACCAATCACAAGCCGTGACGTCATCTAAGGCCCTTCACGCGCTCATTCTTAGGAAGGAAGGCTGCCGGAAAGAAGCTGAGGGTGAGTATATTCCTATTAGGTATATACTCACCCTCGGACGTGCCCTGCTTCTTTCCGGCAGCCTTCCTTCTTAAGAATGAGCGCGTGAAGGGCCTTAGATGACGTCACGGCTTGTGATTGGTCGCGTGAGCGGTCACATGGGCGGCCGCAACCAATCACAAGCCGTGACGTCATCTAAGGCCCTTCACGTGCTCATTCTTAAGAAGGAAGGCTGCCAGAAAGAAGCAGGGCGCGTCCGAGGGTGAGTATATACCTATTAGGAATATACTCACCCTCAGCTTCTTTCCGGCAGCCTTCCTTCCTAAGAATGAGCGTGTGAAGGGCCTTAGATGACGTCACGGCTTGTGATTGGTCGCGGCCGCCCATGTGACCGCTCACGCGACCAATCACAAGCCGTGACGTCACCACAGGTCATTCACGCTCTCATTCTTAGGAAGGAAGGCTGCCAGATAGTACCAGGGCGCGTCCGAGGGTGAGTATATCAATATTTTTTATTTTGATTCTTTATTTTACACTTAAATATGGATCCCAGGGCCTGAAGGAGAGTTTCCTCTCCTTCAGACTCTGGGAACCATAGTATCCCATTGCACTGCATTGGGTTTCGTGTTTCGGCCGACCCCAACCCCGACTTTTTTATAGGATCGGCCGATTTCACTCGACCCGACTTTTGAGAAAGTCGGGTTTCGTGAAACCCGACCCGATCCTATAAAAATAAAAGTCGCTCAACCCTACTGAACACGGAGCATTAACTGAAAACATGCACTGTACTCAAGGTCATGGAGCGCACGAAGCCTTGCTCTCTGGCGGCCACTGTGAACATGGCTCCTCGCTTTCTGGCAGTACCGCTTTTATTGGAGGGAGCAAATGCCTTCGTAATGCAGAGACAGAGTACAACACAGCCCAAGTGTTCACACTTTGCTCCTCAGACTATCTATGTGCTCAGTGACTGCCTCTATGCAGAAGATGATGATGGTGTTAGTAGTAGTTGGAGCATTTAACACAGTCATGAAGCAGCCATAACAACTTGAAAGAGAAGTATTTTCAACGAGATACTGATATGGAAATTTGATTTGGATAAATTTATCCCTGTGTGTGCTGCGGCCGCTCCTAATAAGACTGAATATTTTGAGCGCTCATCAAGAATGGACTGTACACCATTGTGACAGAACAACATTCCATCAATACTGATACTTTATTGTACATACATAGTTTTATATTTTCATATAGAAAGGAGTGGTTAGGGGTTGTTAGGGGTGGTTAGTTAATTACCATATTGTCTAGCTCCTCTGTCATTGGTTATCTAAACATATATGGAATATTATGATTAATGCACATATGGGTGCTGATTAAGCAACTAAAATGTAGTTCTGCATCTAGGACAAAGTTGAGACATCTGATCAGCACTTAACACATCTGGCGTTGTTCCGCTTTTGAGATGGAAAACCCCATACAATCTGTCTGGCTTATATCAGTTTATGTCAGCCACTTTAAGCCATTGATTATAATGTATATATTAGCTGTGAGTATATGAGTATATATGATTATAGAGCAGTATACATGCAAGTGAGATCTACATGATATACAGGTCCTTCTCAAAAAATTAGCATATAGTGTAAAATTTCATTATTTACCATAATGTAATGATTACAATTAAACTTTCATATATTATAGATTCATTATCCACCAACTGAAATTTGTCAGGTCTTTTATTGTTTTAATACTGATGATTTTGGCATACAACTCCTGATAACCCAAAAAACCTGTCTCAATAAATTAGCATATTTCACCCGTCCAATCAAATAAAAGTGTTTTTTAATAACAAACAAAAAAACCATCAAATAATAATGTTCAGTTATGCACTCAATACTTGGTCGGGAATCCTTTGGCAGAAATTACTGCTTCAATGCGGCGTGGCATGGAGGCAATCAGCCTGTGACACTGCTGAGATGTTATGGAGGCCCAGGATGCTTCAATAGCGGCCTTAAGCTCATCCAGAGTGTTGGGTCTTGCGTCTCTCAACTTTCTCTTCACAATATCCCACAGATTCTCTATGGGGTTCAGGTCAGGAGAGTTGGCAGGCCAATTGAGCACAGTAATACCATGGTCAGTAAACCATTTACCAGTGGTTTTGGCACTGTGAGCAGGTGCCAGGTCATGCTGAAAAATGAAATCTTCATCTCCATAAAGCATTTCAGCCGATGGAAGCATGAAGTGCTCCAAAATCTCCTGATAGCTAGCTGCATTGACCCTGCCCTTGATGAAACACAGTGGACCAACACCAGCAGCTGACATGGCACCCCACACCATCACTGACTGTGGGTACTTGACACTGGACTTCAGGCATTTTGGCATTTCCTTCTCCCCAGTCTTCCTCCAGACTCTGGCACCTTGATTTCCGAATGACATGCAAAATTTAGCAACAGTCCAGTGCTGCTTCTCTGTAGCCCAGGTCAGGCGCTTCTGCCGCTGTTTATGGTTCAAAAGTGGCTTTACCTGGGGAATGCAGCACCTGTAGCCCATTTCCTGCACACGCCTGTGCACGGTGGCTCTGGATGTTTCCACACCAGACTCAGTCCACTGCTTCCTCAGGTTCCCCAAGGTCTGGAATCGGTCCTTCTCCACAATCTTCCTCAGGGTCCGGTCACCTCTTCTCGTTGTACAGCGTTTTCTGCCACATTCTGCGTTTCTTCCAACAGACTTACCATTGAGGTGCCTTGATACAGCACTCTGGGAACAGCCTATTTGTTGAGAAATTTCTTTCTGGGTCTTACCCTCTTGCTTGAGGGTGTCAATGATGGCCTTCTTGACATCTGTCAGGTCGCTAGTCTTACCCATGATGGGGGTTTTGAGTAATGAACCAGGCAGGGAGTTTTTAAAAGCCTCAGGTATCTTTAGCATGTGTTTAGAGTTAATTAGTTGATTCAGAAGATTAGGGTAATAGGTCGTTTAGAGAACCTTTTCTTGATATGCTAATTTATTGAGACAGGTTTTTTGGGTTATCAGGAGTTGTATGCCAAAATCATCAGTATTAAAACAATAAAAGACCTGACAAATTTCAGTTGGTGGATAATGAATTTATAATATATGAAAGTTTAATTGTAATCATTACATTATGGTAAATAATGAAATTTTACACTATATGCTAATTTTTTGAGAAGGACCTGTATATATATTGCTATCACAAGCCCCCCTTAGATATCACTTGCCCTATTCCTAGCCTCCTGTCCCAAAGCGCTGCAACTCTTTTGTGCTGTCAGTGAACTGACGCAAGCCTAACGCCTGCGCCCCACTCCGTACAGACTTTTATCAGGTAGGTCATCTATTTGGTCAGGCAGGGCATCCACAACATCATTCTGGCTTGGGTGTCATCTTCTGGTAGGGGAGCTTTCTTGCAATGCGATGAGTGGATCCGAGTGGGTCTTCCCTCCAGTTTCACAGAGGTTGGTGTCATCAGCAGCACTTGAACAGGACCATCAAATCTGGGATTGAGTGGTGTTCTCCTTACAAACTTTTTTCACCAACACCCAGTCTCCTGGCTTCAAGGAGTGTCTACCGGACACTGAATCTGGATCTGGCAATGAAGAAAAAAACTTGAGAATGGATGTTAGCAAGTTTCTTGGTGAGTTCAATTACATAAGCAGACAAAGTATCATATTACATAGTCAGCTGCTGAGGGAAGAGATACCCCTAACCTGGGACTAGACCCAAACAAAATTTCATACGGTGACAGCTTTTCTGGGCCTCTGGAAGTATGCCTTACACTAAGTAGTGTGATTGGGAGTGTGTAGGCCTAAGTCTGACCCTACTGCTGACTAGATCTCCCGTGTGAGATTTGCTGTGAATGCCGGTCCCTGGTCACTCTCTATCACTTCTGGGACCCCATAGCTGCATATCTCATCTCTGAGAGTAGCTTATTTGCAGTACTCTTTGCTGACTGGTTCCTCACTGGGAAAGCTTCTGACCATCCTGAGAGCACGTCCATGACCACAAGGGCATATTCGAATCCTCCACTTGGTGGCATTTGGATGTGGTCTACCTGGATCCTCTGGGAGGGGTACAGTGGTCTGGCAAGACGATGTGTGGGAACTCTCTCCACTCTTCCAGGGCTGCATTTGCCGCAGGTCAAACAGCTGCTAGTGAACTTGGCTGTTAGGGTGGGGATCCCTGGAGCGAACCAGTAAGCACCAATCGGATCATTCATCTGTGTCTTTAATCTGTGTGTGGGCCCATGTGCCCACTGGACCACCATAGGGTACATGCTTCTGGGTAAACAGGGTTTGTAGTCCATTGAGTATACCCTTCCTTCTTCATGTGTTGTTCCCTTCCCCATCCAGCATTCCTTCTTGCCCTTTGGGGCTTGCTTTTGTAGCTTTTTTAGCTGATCCCAGGACGTCATTTGGTCAGGTTTCTTGTCTTCAGTCGTCATGTAGTAGCCGTCTGGCTCTACGACCTCTCCCACTTTTCCATATTGTCTTCCCTTGACTGCTTCTTTGGCTGTCATATCCGCCATGTTGTTGCCTCGTGCCTCTACTGTGTTTAATTTTCCATGCGCTTTGACTTTTAATACTGCCACCATTTTTGGAAGTTGAAGTGCGTTCAGCAGGTCTTTAATGGCTCCATGGTGCTTCACGGCTGTTCCGCTTGCTGTGATGAAGTCCCTTGCAGCCCAGATGGGTCCAAAGTCGTGTGCTATACCATGCGAGTACCTCAAATCAGTATATATTTTCGCAGTCTTGTCTTCTGCCATCTGGTAGGCCTTCGTCAGCGCTATCAGTTCTGCTTCCTGGGCTGACAGACTAGGCGGCAGACTTATGGACCACAGGATCTCTTGATTGCTGGTCACTGCACATCCCATGTGGAATCTTCCTTCATCATCTGCAAATCTGGAGCCATCGATATAGAGGATCAACTCTGGTTTGGTCAGTGGCTCTTCTGCCACCTTGGGTAATCCTGCTGTTTCCTGTTGCATGATGCTGAAGCAATCATGGTCATCCGGAGCAAATCCAGATCCCTGCAGAAGGTATCATGCAGATTTTGATCAGACTTTTTATCTGAAGGTCCATATCTGTATCCCCCCTTGGGAGTGGGAGTAGAGTGGACGGGTTGAGGACTGTGCATCTGGAGATGATGACATTGTTGGGCAGGAGTAGAGAGCACT
The DNA here is from genome assembly GCF_051348905.1 of Ranitomeya variabilis. Taxonomy (NCBI): domain Eukaryota; kingdom Metazoa; phylum Chordata; class Amphibia; order Anura; family Dendrobatidae; genus Ranitomeya; species Ranitomeya variabilis. Next base: position 391,362,368 of record NC_135234.1, read on the forward strand.
GGAGGCGAAGATGCCTGGCGGTGGAGAGATGTTTTGGCTGGGTTTGGTTGAGGATTGCAGAGATGTCATGCAGAGCCAGGATTTCCAATGGTTTTTCCAATGTTGTCAGTAGTCCTGTCCAGGAGGGCGTGTGCTGCAACTGCTGCTCTCATGCGGGAAGAAGAAGCTCCCCTTGCATCTGGATCCAGGCGAGCTGAAAAGTAGTCCAAAAGTCTCTGCTTTCCCCCCCTGAAGCTGCGTCAGGACTCCAGTAGCAAGGCCTTCTTTTCTCATCAAGTAGAGATGGAATGGCTTCTCGTAGTCAGATAGGCCTAGTGCAGCGCTGAGACTACAGAGCCTTTTAACTTCTTGAACGAGCTGAAGGCTGCATCTGTCAGGAGGAACGGGGTCACACTGATGTATTCACACAGAAGCTGCGTTAGGACTGAAGCATCAGGGATCCAGGCTCTGCAATACGAAACTAGACCAAGGAAGGCCTGTAGCACCTTTTGAGTTGTTGGAGGAACCATGTTCTCCACTGTGGTCTTCCGGTCATCTGTCTGGTGTTTCGCCTGGTGAGCAATACAGTGTCTCTGGAACGTAACTCGCTTCAGACACCACTGGACTTTGTTCTTTGAGATCTTGCAGTGCTGCTCCGCCAGGTAGAGTAGGAGATACAAGGAATGGGCTTTACACATGTCAAAGTCAATTGCACAAAGGAGTAGATCGTCCATATATTGTAGCAGGGTTACTTCTGCATGTTCTGTGACCCAGTTGGTGAGGACTGTGGACATCGCTCTAGTGAACTGTGAAGGGCTGTTCTGGGCCCACTGTGGCATCACTGTCTATGTGTGGTGTCCCCCCTGGTGCATTAAGGCAAACAGGAACTGGTCTTCCGGATGAAGGGGAACACTGGAGAAAACATTAGCCAGGTCAGTCACTGTGAACACTTTTGCTGTGGCAGGCACATTTGAGAGCGTGTGTGGATTCGGCACAATTGGAGTTTCAAACACCGTGACGTCATTCACAGCTCTCAGGTCATGTACCATTCTGAACTTGGCTGGCTCTCCTTTTACAGTCTTTTTCTTGACGGGGAAAGCAGCTTCAGTTGGTCAGAGGCAGCTTGACTCTAGGCCTGGCCTGGGCCTTACGAGGGTACCGGGTACATGGCTTGAGTGACACCCGTACTGGGGCAACTTGAGGTTTTCTCACGTGCTGAGGTCCCTTAGACCATAGACTTTCTGGTACTACATCCAGTACCTCCTTGGGTAGGCCTCATCGGTTGTTTAACGTTCTTGTAGGGCCGCCAGCATGACTCTTCTTGGGTCAGGGATGAAGAAAGTGTCACTGTCCCATCTTCCTGGAACACTGTGGTTGCCTTCAGCTTCTGCAATAGGTTCGCTCCCAGCAGGTTGAGTGGAAGGTCTTTGACACCACAAACTGGGGCAGGATAGAGTGTCCTGGCTGAGTGCACACGCTCAGTGACTTTGTAAACTGAGAATGTCTGACTTGACCATCAATGCCCATGCGAGGCACAGAGGATTCTGATAATCAGGTGGGATCAGCGAGCTCCACAGGTGTCATCACACTTCTGGCTGCACCACGTTAGATCTGACATCGCCATCCACTTTAAGGGTAATTTGAGGTATTGGTCTTGCAGATGAAGTTTTACATGTCAGGAGCGTAGTGTCTTGCGGACCTGGCTTGCTTGCCTCTGTCCTATGGACGGGGTACTTCACTGCTTTCTGCACTTCTTCCTTGACCTGTTTCTCTGGACCAACTCTTGGGTTGCATGGCTCCAGTCTCTTCGGGGGCGTGGGTTCTTTGCACTGGTTCTGGTAATGGCCAAACTTGCCACAGATGTAACACTTGACACTTCTTCTGTCTTTGTAAGGTAGTTGCGCTTCCAGGTTAGTAGTCACCATGAGAGGGGCCGTCCTCTGCACTCCTGGTTGGGACTCGGTCCCTTTGGCTACTGTGGACAATGGCATGATGGGCTGTTGTGAAATTGGATTTTGGGCTCCCCCGGTGGCCACTGGTGGAATTGAACTGGTGTGCATCATCCCCTCTGTTCACCTGTTTCCATCAGGATGTGGGAGTCGCTATTTAACCTTGCTCCTCTGTCACTTCCATGCCGGTCATCATTGTAATCAGAAGCCTTTCTGTGCATGTTCCTGCTGCTAGACAACTCCCAGCTAAGTTGGACTTTAGTCCTCGCTTGTTTTTGCATTTTGTTCCAGTTCACAGCTGTAGTTTCGTTTCTGTGTCTGGAAAGCTCTTGTGATCTGAAATTGCCACTCTGATGTTATGAGTTAATACTAGAGTCTTAAAGTAATTTCAGGATGGTATTTTGATAGGGTTTTCAGCTGACCATGAAAGTGCCCTTTCTGTCTTCCTGCTATCTAGTAAGCGGACCTCAATTTTGCTAAACCTATTTTCATACTACGTTTGTCATTTCATCTAAAATCACCGCCAATATATGTGGGGGCCTCTGTCTGCCTATCGGGGAAATTTCTCTAGAGGTGAGCCAGGACTATATTTTCCTCTGCCAGGATTAGTTAGTCCTCCGGCCGGCGCTGGGCGTCTAGGGATAAAAAACGTAGGCAACGCTACCCGGCTACTGTTAGTTGTGCGGCAGGTTTAGTTCATGGTCAGTTTAGTTTCCATCCTTCCAAGAGCTAGTACTTATGTTTGCTGGGCTATGTTCTCTTGCCATTGAGAACCATAACAGTTTGACCGGCCCAAAAAGGGTTAAATTAATTGACAGAGAAAGGAGAGAAAAGAGAAGTCTGCTGAAGATTTTTTTTTTTTCCCTTCCCTTCAGTTCTGAGTGTGCTTGTAATTGAATCTCTTGCAAGTCTGCCTATATTGCAGCCTTTCTCTCTCTCTCTCTCCTTCTAATCCTGGAATGGCTCTGTGTTCACCTGTTTAAAATGGATATTCAGAGTTTAGCTGCAGGTTTGAATAATCTCACCACGAAAGTTCAAAATTTACAAGATTTTGTTGTTCATGTTCCTATATCTGAACCTAGAATTCCTTTGCCTGAATTTTTCTCGGGGAATAGATCTTGCTTTCAAAATTTCAAAAATAATTGCAAGTTGTTTTTGTCCCTGAAATCTCGCTCTGCTGGAGATCCTGCTCAGCAGGTCAGGATTGTGATTTCCTTGCTCCGGGGCGACCCTCAGGATTGGGCTTTTGCATTGGCTCCAGGGGATCCTGCGTTGCTCAATGTGGATGCGTTTTTTCTGGCCTTGGGGTTGCTTTATGAGGAACCTCAGTTAGAGCTTCAGGCGGAAAAGGCCTTGATGTCCCTATCTCAGGGGCAAGACGAAGCTGAAATATACTGCCAGAAATTCCGTAAATGGGCTGTGCTTACTCAGTGGAATGAGTGCGCCCTGGCGGCGAATTTCAGAGAGGGTCTCTCTGATGCCATTAAGGATGTTATGGTGGGGTTCCCTGTGCCTGCGGGTCTGAATGAGTCCATGACAATGGCTATCCAGATCGATAGGCGTCTGCGGGAGCGCAAACCTGTGCACCATTTGGCGGTGTCTACTGAGAAGACGCCAGAGAATATGCAATGTGATAGAATTCTGTCCAGAAGTGAACGGCAGAATTTAAGACGAAAAAATGGGTTGTGCTTCTATTGCGGTGATTCAACTCATGTTATATCAGCATGCTCTAAGCGTACTAAGAAGCTTGATAAGTCTGTTTCAATTGGCACTTTACAGTCTAAGTTTATTCTATCTGTGACCCTGATTTGTTCTTTATCATCTATTACCGTGGATGCCTATGTCGACTCTGGCGCCGCTTTGAGTCTTATGGATTGGTCCTTTGCCAAACGCTGTGGGTATGATTTGGAGCCTCTTGAAACTCCTATACCCCTGAAGGGGATTGACTCCACCCCATTGGCTAGTAATAAACCACAATACTGGACACAAGTAACTATGCGTATTAATCCGGATCATCAGGAGATTATTCGCTTTCTTGTGCTGTATAACCTACATGATGTGTTGGTGCTTGGATTGCCATGGCTGCAATCTCATAACCCAGTCCTTGACTGGAAAGCTATGTCTGTGTTAAGCTGGGGATGTAAGGGGACGCATAGGGACGTACCTGTGGTTTCCATTTCATCATCTATTCCCTCTGAGATTCCTGAATTCTTGACTGAATATCGTGACGTTTTTGAAGAACCTAAGCTTGGTTCATTACCTCCGCACCGGGAGTGCGATTGTGCCATAGATTTGATTCCGGGTAGTAAATACCCTAAGGGTCGTTTATTTAATCTGTCTGTGCCTGAACATGCTGCTATGCGAGAATATATAAAGGAGTCCTTGGAAAAGGGACATATTCGTCCTTCGTCATCTCCCTTAGGAGCCGGTTTTTTCTTTGTGGCTAAGAAAGATGGCTCTTTAAGACCGTGTATTGATTATCGGCTTTTGAATAAAATCACGGTTAAATATCAATATCCGTTGCCACTGCTGACTGATTTGTTTGCTCGCATAAAGGGGGCCAAGTGGTTCTCTAAGATAGATCTCCGTGGGGCGTATAATTTGGTGCGAATTAAGCAGGGGGATGAGTGGAAGACCGCATTTAATACGCCCGAGGGCCACTTTGAGTATTTGGTGATGCCTTTTGGTCTTTCAAATGCCCCTTCAGTCTTTCAGTCCTTTATGCATGACATTTTCCGTGATTATTTGGATAAATTTATGATTGTGTATCTGGATGATATTTTGATTTTTTCGGATGACTGGGACTCTCATGTCCAGCAGGTCAGGAGGGTTTTTCAGGTTTTGCGGTCTAATTCCTTGTGTGTGAAGGGTTCTAAGTGCGTTTTTGGGGTACAAAAGATTTCCTTTTTGGGATATATTTTTTCCCCCTCTTCCATCAAGATGGATCCTGTCAAGGTTCAGGCTATTTGTGATTGGACGCAACCCTCTTCTCTTAAGAGTCTTCAGAAATTTTTGGGCTTTGCTAACTTTTATCGTCGATTTATTGCTGGTTTTTCTGATGTTGTTAAACCATTGACTGATTTGACTAAGAAGGGTGCTGATGTTGCTGATTGGTCCCCTGCTGCTGTGGAGGCCTTTCGGGAGCTTAAGCGCCGCTTTTCTTCTGCCCCTGTGTTGCGTCAGCCTGATGTTGCTCTTCCTTTTCAGGTTGAGGTCGACGCTTCTGAAATCGGAGCTGGGGCAGTTTTGTCGCAGAGAAGTTCCGATTGTTCCGTGATGAGACCTTGTGCCTTTTTCTCGCGTAAATTTTCGCCCGCCGAGCGGAATTATGATGTTGGGAATCGGGAGCTTTTGGCCATGAAGTGGGCTTTTGAGGAGTGGCGTCATTGGCTTGAGGGGGCTAGACATCAGGTGGTGGTATTGACTGACCACAAAAATCTAATTTATCTTGAGTCCGCCAGACGCCTGAATCCTAGACAGGCGCGCTGGTCGTTGTTTTTCTCTCGGTTTAATTTTGTGGTGTCCTACCTGCCGGGTTCTAAGAATGTTAAGGCGGATGCCCTTTCTAGGAGTTTTGAGCCTGACTCCCCTGGTAACTCTGAACCTACAGGTATCCTTAAGGATGGAGTGATATTGTCTGCCGTTTCTCCAGACCTGCGGTGGGCCTTGCAGGAGTTTCAGGCGGATAGACCTGATCGTTGCCCACCTGGTAGACTGTTTGTTCCTGATGATTGGACCAGTAAAGTCATTTCTGAGGTTCATTCTTCTGCGTTGACAGGTCATCCTGGAATCTTTGGTACCAGGGATTTGGTGGCAAGGTCCTTCTGGTGGCCTTCCCTGTCTCGAGATGTGCGAGGCTTTGTGCAGTCTTGTGACGTTTGTGCTCGGGCCAAGCCTTGTTGTTCTCGGGCTAGTGGATTGTTGTTGCCCTTGCCTATCCCGAAGAGGCCCTGGACGCACATCTCTATGGATTTTATTTCGGATCTTCCTGTTTCTCAGAAGATGTCTGTCATCTGGGTGGTGTGTGACCGTTTCTCTAAGATGGTCCATTTGGTTCCCCTGCCTAAGTTGCCTTCTTCTTCCGAGTTGGTTCCTCTGTTTTTTCAAAATGTGGTCCGTTTGCATGGTATTCCGGAGAATATCGTTTCTGACAGAGGAACCCAATTCGTGTCTAGATTTTGGCGAGCATTCTGTGCTAGGATGGGCATAGATTTGTCTTTCTCGTCTGCTTTCCATCCTCAGACTAATGGCCAGACCGAGCGATCAGTCTGCAGATCAGGATGATTGGGTTGCTTTTTTGCCTTTAGCGGAGTTTGCCCTCAATAATCGGGCCAGCTCTGCCACCTTGGTGTCTCCTTTTTTCTGTAATTCGGGGTTTCATCCTCGATTTTCTTCTGGTCAGGTGGAATCTTCGGATTGTCCTGGAGTGGATGCTGTGGTGGAGAGGTTGCATCAGATTTGGGGGCAGGTAGTGGACAATTTGAAGTTGTCCCAGGAGAAGACTCAGCTTTTTGCCAACCGCCGGCGTCGGGTTGGTCCTCGGCTTTGTGTTGGGGACTTGGTGTGGTTGTCTTCTCGTTTTGTCTCTATGAGGGTTTCTTCTCCTAAGTTTAAGCCTCGGTTCATCGGCCCGTACAAGATATTGGAGATTCTTAACCCTGTGTCCTTCCGTTTGGACCTCCCTGCATCTTTTTCTATTCATAATGTTTTTCATCGGTCATTGTTGCGCAGGTATGAGGTACCGGTTGTGCCTTCCGTTGAGCCTCCTGCTCCGGTGTTGGTTGAGGGCGAGTTGGAGTACGTTGTGGAAAAAATCTTGGACTCCCGTGTTTCCAGACGGAAACTCCAGTATCTGGTCAAATGGAAGGGATACGGTCAGGAGGATAATTCTTGGGTGACTGCCTCTGATGTTCATGCCTCCGATCTGGTCCGTGCCTTTCATAGGGCTCATCCTGATCGCCCTGGTGGTTCTGGTGAGGGTTCGGTGCCCCCTCCTTGAGGGGGGGGTACTGTTGTGAAATTGGATTTTGGGCTCCCCCGGTGGCCACTGGTGGAATTGAACTGGTGTGCATCATCCCCTCTGTTCACCTGTTTCCATCAGGATGTGGGAGTCGCTATTTAACCTTGCTCCTCTGTCACTTCCATGCCGGTCATCATTGTAATCAGAAGCCTTTCTGTGCATGTTCCTGCTGCTAGACAACTCCCAGCTAAGTTGGACTTTAGTCCTCGTTTGTTTTTGCATTTTGTTCCAGTTCACAGCTGTAGTTTCGTTTCTGTGTCTGGAAAGCTCTTGTGATCTGAAATTGCCACTCTGATGTTATGAGTTAATACTAGAGTCTTAAAGTAATTTCAGGATGGTATTTTGATAGGGTTTTCAGCTGACCATGAAAGTGCCCTTTCTGTCTTCCTGCTATCTAGTAAGCGGACCTCAATTTTGCTAAACCTATTTTCATACTACGTTTGTCATTTCATCTAAAATCACCGCCAATATATGTGGGGGCCTCTGTCTGCCTATCGGGGAAATTTCTCTAGAGGTGAGCCAGGACTATATTTTCCTCTGCCAGGATTAGTTAGTCCTCCGGCCGGCGCTGGGCGTCTAGGGATAAAAAACGTAGGCAACGCTACCCGGCTACTGTTAGTTGTGCGGCAGGTTTAGTTCATGGTCAGTTTAGTTTCCATCCTTCCAAGAGCTAGTACTTATGTTTGCTGGGCTATGTTCTCTTGCCATTGAGAACCATAACAATGGGCACTGTAGCGGCAGCGGGGTCTGGCCTGCTGATTGAAGCTGCGGTGGTAAGATGGGGCCTGCAGGTGCATTCGTGGCGAGGCCCGGGGGTGCCATGAGACCGGCGGCTGCATCCAACCCAAGGTCTTGGGGCATTACAGGGGCTGCGGCTGCATCCGCCATCACTTCTTCCCTCTGTTCTGACATAGCTTTTCCCCTTTGCTAACCTTATTGAGGTCAGTGTCTCCTCTCTGGAGTCTGCAGCGGTTCTTCCGGTGTGTTGATCGGCACTTTGCAGCTTCTTCACCTCTGGCTCCCCTTCCGGCATTCTCAGCAGCACGGCACCCGTTTCCTTCTTCGCGCTCTTTGTGGTGCTATAATGGCGGCAGTTTTGGTGACAATCGGCAATAAACAGTCTCCTAGGCGCACATAAAACATTTTGCTGTGTCAGTCTATTGCCATTGACCTGTTCTCAGGCCTAGCCACTATCAGTGGTTTCCTGATTGGCTGTCTCAGTCCATGCACAAAGGCCTGTGCCAACATTTGCCTGTGTATCTGGTCATGAATGGTGAAGCTCAAGTCTTGGAATACTTGCATTACTCTGCCATGAAACTTCTTTACAGACTCTGTCTTGTCTTGGCTCATGTCATGTAAGCTGAGGGCTTGTCCTGCCAATCTCCCTTTGGCCCAATCTCTGAGCTGTTCAATTAGCTGTGGCCCTGACTCTCAAGCATGTACATCTAATTCTGCTGGAGGTTTGAGTTGTTCCTTCATGATTGGCCAGAGTGCATCACCTGCTTCTATTTCCATTCATGGCCCAGAGATCATTCCAGGTGGCTGCATATGTTCACTGGTTCTGCTACATTCTTTGGTAAAATGGCATTGGATGCATCCCTGGATCTGGAAGATTGTCACCTGACTTGAAGTGCAGTGCACATAGTGTAATGATGGTGCCTCTATCTGCCCCTGCATTCTTGGTGCCTGTGGGTTTCTTTTCCTAGTACTGGACAGCATGTATGATGTTACCTCTTCATCCTCATCAGAGGAATAGTTGTAATAGCGTGTACTGGGGTCATACACTGACTAATATTGGACTTAGAAGTTTCATTTTTTGTGTGAGGATGTCTCCCCCCTTGCTGAAGCTGTGATGGATTAGGCTTATAGTTCTATGTTGGTGTGAATGTAGGCAGCTTTGACCGGTGCTGAAGTAAGTTGTACATTATCAGCAGATGTAGATGATGATGTCAGTTCTCCCCCCTCTGCACCCAGGGCTGAGCTGTCTGCTGCCTGATATGTCCGGGGGCTGCCCACTGCAGGGGGGGGGGATTTTCACCTTCTTTCCCCGATATCAAAACTGGCAATGGCTGGACTGTGCCAGGGACATAGACGGGGAACCTTGTGCTGTAAGCACCACATTGTTTTAATTGGGCATTGGCCCAGCAAAAGAAGAAGAAGAAGAAGAAGAAGGAGGGGTTGATTGAAGAAGGAGGAAAGAGGTGTGGAGAAGGAGGTGTGGAGAAGGAGAATGAGGAGATAGAGAGAGAGATAGAAAGGTGTGGTAAAGAGAAACGGGGAGAATCAGGGTGTGCAGAAAGAGGTGGAGAGAGAGAGAATGAGCAGAAGAGGGAGGAGAGATGGGTGTAGAGAAGGAAGAGAAGGAGGAGATAGGTGTGGTGGGGGAGTGGAGAAGGAGGAGAGAGAGAGTGTGGAGAAGAGGGAGGAGAAGATGGAAGGTGTGGAGGAGAGGGAGAGAGAGAGAAAGAGAGAAAAAAGTGTGGAGAAAGAGGAGAATGAAAGGAGAGTGAGAGAGAAGAATGAGGAGAGAAAGAGTGACAGAGAAAAAGTAGGATAGAGAAGAACGAGAACAATAGAGAGGAGCAATGATGCCTTCTCCCTGTAGGGAGGGATGGGGTGCACCACATACTGTGCAAAAATAACTTCTGCTAAAAGCAGACTGCGCAGATCCAATATCTCCCATCTTATACACATAAAAATCACTTCCTGGTTTGCTCACATAACTTTCTGTACCACCTAAACGATGTAAGCTCTGCTGCCACTTCATACCATGTATTAGTATTCAGCAATTTAACATCAGCTAACTTCCCTTATTTTCCTTTCTACGTCATGCCATTCCCGCAGCTTGAAGTCTGCCATTCTTATGAATTTCACATACTTTATACCTTCCAAAATTCTTCACATACTTAAGGCTACGTTCACATTTGCGGTGTGCGCCGCAGCGTCGTCGCCGCAAGAAAACGCATGCGTTGTGCGGCCCTATCTTTAACATTGGCGCCGCATGGGGCCGCATGTACATGTGTTGTCATGCGTTGTGTTGCGTTGTACGCCGCATGCGGCGTTAGGGCGCACCTGTCAGGGAGCGGCAAAGGCAACATGTTGCATTTTTCGGGCGGCGCCGACCTTTTAAAAAACGCATGCATCGTGTTTGCGTCGTGTTTGCGTCGTCGATGCGCCTTATTCCCCATTGAATTGTATTGACAACGCAGCCGACGCAAGTACTTGCGTCGTGGTGCGTTGTACGACGCATGTGTTTTCCAATAAAAAATGCAAAACATTGTCTAGACTTTGTCTAGACACTAAAAAAACACTCTCTCTCTCTCTCTCTATATATATATATATATATATATATATATATATATATATATATATAAAAAAAGGGGTTTGCCATTGTCTTTCACAAGGCTATTCACTACAGACAAGACTGAGAGGAGAATCTGCTTTCCAAACCTGTAAGTATATATTTCTCTTTGCATATTTTTTATTCTGTGTTTTATTTCTTGATTTCGATTTAATTTGTGCAATGTTTGGTCTGTGCTATTGTACGGTTATGGCACTGTGGGTTGTTATTGAAATTTTTTTTTTTTTTATCTGGTTCTGATGTACTTCTGGCGTTATACTGGCGTTTCTTGTCTTCAGCCTTGCTTGGTTTTGGTTTAGTTTTGGGTTGTTCTGGTGTCATGCGATTGTTCAATGTCTTTTTTTTGGCTGATTTTTTACTGTTAAATTTCTGGTGCATGTCTTTTTCTGTTTCTATTGTTGGGGGTAACCGTATGGCGTTTTATTGGCTCATGTCTTGCTGTGTTTTATTGTAAAGTATGCTGTTGGCATTTTTTTTTCTTTCCTTGAGTGTCTTTTCTTGCTGGTGGGGGGGGCTACATTTATGATGTTTCATTTGTATTGTATTGTTCCGTGCGGCTATATGCCATTCTATTTTCAATTGTATTTTTTTTTTATATCTCTGATGGTTTTACGTCGTTTTCCGTATGGCATATATCTCCTTCCTTGACTGTTTGCATTGCCAAGTGTGTAGTATAATGGAAATTTTTTTTTTTTTTTTTTGGTGGGACCCTTTTTTTTTGTTTCATGGTTTTTTTTTTCTATTTGACTATGGTTTATCTTTTGGGTTGCTGTACAGGTCCTTCTCAAAAAATTTGCATATAGTGTTAAATTTCATTATTTACCATAATGTAATGATTACAATTAAACTTTCATATATTATAGATTCATTATCCACCAACTGAAATTTGTCAGGTCTTTTATTGTTTTAATACTGATGATTTTGGCCTACAACTCCTGATAACCCAAAAAACCTGTCTCAATAAATTAGCATATTTCACCCGTCCAATCAAATAAAAGTGTTTTTTAATAACAAACAAAAAAACCATCAAATAATAATGTTCAGTTATGCACTCAATACTTGGTTGGGAATCCTTTGGCAGAAATGACTGCTTCAATGCGGCGTGGCATGGAGGCAATCAGCCTGTGACACTGCTGAGATGTTATGGAGGCCCAGGATGCTTCAATAGCGGCCTTAAGCTCATCCAGAGTGTTGGGTCTTGCGTCTCTCAACTTTCTCTTCACAATATCCCACAGATTCTCTATGGGGTTCAGGTCAGGAGAGTTGGCAGGCCAATTGAGCACAGTAATACCATGGTCAGTAAACCATTTACCAGTGGTTTTGGCACTGTGAGCAGGTGCCAGGTCGTGCTGAAAAATGAAATCTTCATCTCCATAAAGCATTTCAGCCGATGGAAGCATGAAGTGCTCCAAAATCTCCTGATAGCTAGCTGCATTGACCCTGCCCTTGATGAAATACAGTGGACCAACACCAGCAGCTGACATGGCACCCCACACCATCACTGACTGTGGGTACTTGACACTGGACTTCAGGCATTTTGGCATTTCCTTCTCCCCAGTCTTCCTCCAGACTCTGGCACCTTGACTTCCGAATGACATGCAAAATTTGCTTTCATCAGAAAAAAGTACTTGGGACCACTTAGCAACAGTCCAGTGCTGCTTCTCTGTAGCCCAGGTCAGGCGCTTCTGCCGCTGTTTATGGTTCAAAAGTGGCTTTACCTGGGGAATGCGGCACCTGTAGCCCATTTCCTGCACACGCCTGTGCACGGTGGCTCTGGATGTTTCCACACCAGACTCAGTCCACTGCTTCCTCAGGTTCCCCAAGGTCTGGAATCGGTCCTTCTCCACAATCTTCCTCAGGGTCCGGTCACCTCTTCTCGTTGTACAGTGTTTTCTGCCACATTGTTTCCTTCCAACAGACTTACCATTGAGGTGCCTTGATACAGCACTCTGGGAACAGCCTATTTGTTGAGAAATTTCTTTCTGGGTTTTACCCTCTTGCTTGAGGGTGTCAATGATGGCCTTCTTGACATCTGTCAGGTCGCTAGTCTTACCCATGATGGGGGTTTTGAGTAATGAACCAGGCAGGGAGTTTTTAAAAGCCTCAGGTATCTTTTGCATGTGTTTAGAGTTAATTAGTTGATTCAGAAGATTAGGGTAATAGGTCGTTTAGAGAACCTTTTCTTGATATGCTAATTTATTGAGACAGGTTTTTTGGGTTATCAGGAGTTGTAGGCCAAAATCATCAGTATTAAAACAATAAAAGACCTGACAAATTTCAGTTGGTGGATAATGAATCTATAATATATGAAAGTTTAATTGTAATCATTACATTATGGTAAATAATGAAATTTAACACTATATGCTAATTTTTTGAGAAGGACCTGTATATTGTAACAGTGGTGGCCCGTAATGTTTATTGCTTATTATCTAGAATGGTATTTATCGCCTTTTTCTGATGTATTTCTGTGGTTATATGTCACCAGATGGTGTTGTTTTGGATCATGTCTTGTTGTAATTGTAAAGTATGGCGTTCATTAGTTTGCTATTTCATTGTGCCTTTTTTTTCTGTATAAATAAAGGGTTTTTTTTGTAATTATTTTTGTTTAAAAATTTGGACATAGGTGTCTCTTTTTGCTTAATTTTGTTTGGGTCTATTCTAGATGAAACTTTTTCATACTCTGCATTGTGTTGTATCTTCTATTGTATTCTCTTGCAATGTATGGCGTTGTGGTGTCGCCTGTTGAGTTTGCATTGTCCTATCAGTCAACAATCCATTGTGGTTGTTATTTTTTGGGGGGGCTATTTTATTGTATGTGGCATTGTTAGCTTTGGATGTGATTTTTTGCTCATTTTTTCATTGCAGAACAAACTTGCAAGAATGCCAACATCGGCATCTAGCCAATCGGCGCGGGGGAGTGCGGTGAGTAATTATGTCCAGTTGCTTACTTTTTGCTGTCATTTGTAGCCTTGGCAATAATTTTTGTCTACAATTTTTACAGGCTTCTTCAAGTGAGGGGGAAGGCACTCAGCGGGAGCAGAGAGCTCGGGGCCAAGGTGTGGCGTCAAGCCGGCGAGTGAGTATTTATTTATTTATTTTTTCTTGACTAGCATCCTGCTGTGAGGAACAGTACATTTCACTAGCATCCTGCTGTGAGGAACAGTACATTTGAGTAGCATCCTGCTTTCACTAGGGATGTTTACATTAATTACATTATAGCTTTTAAGGGCTGCAAGTATTGGGGGACGGTAACATAAAGTTGAACTCCCTGCACAAAAACATACCTAAATACAGGTGTAGAAACCAGAAATATACATACATCAAATGGCATATTATTCAAAGACAGGACAGGGCAAAGGTACATATCATGACAGATGCTGGTGGTTGTTAATATTTGCATATTTGTAACCTTATTGTTTTCTAATTTTTCTAGGTTTCACAACGGGACCACGGGGAGAGTATTGATGTGGACCTCCTGATCACCAGCATCCAGGAGCGTGGCCCGTTGTGGGACAGCCGTGACCCCCGGCACATGGACCAGGTGGTGTTGAGGCGTTTGTGGGTTGAGGTGGCAAAGTCGCTGTGGGATGGCTTTGAAAGCGCTTCAAGCACGGACAAAAGCATCTTTGGTGAGTATTGCTGATACGCCCTGCTGATAGGCTGCTATGACTCATCTTGCCAGGATAAACACAACCGTGTGTGATGCGATCAACGCCTTCAACTTTGCATCGCACACGGTTGTTTTATCCTTTTTAAATGCTAAATATGTGACCTTTTTTTTTTCTTTGCATTCACAGTTAAAAAGTTGAGGACCAGATGGCGATCCATGAAGGACTGTTTCAATAAGGGGCTCCGTACTGAGGAGGAGCAATCTCGGAGTGGTGCTGCTGCGGCCAAGTCTGTGCCCTACAAATACCACAGGGCATTACAGTTCTTAAGACCGGTCCTTGGCTGCCGACAGTAAGTATTTATCCCACATACCATATTGCACAGCCACATTGTATATTGCCCAGCCACATACCATATTGCACAGCCACATTGTACATTGCCCAGCCACATACCATATTGCACAGCCACATTGTACATTGCCCAGCCACATACCATATTGCACAGCCACATTGTACATTGGCCAGCCACGTACATTGTGCATCCACATAGTATATTGCCAGGCCACTATATCGCAGCCACATAGTACATGTTCTAGCCACGTATCCACATAGTATATTTCCCATGCACATAGTGTATTGCCCATCCATGTAGTCAGCGTAGCATATTGGCCATCCACTTAACTTTTTCCCTAGTGGAATGGTATATAGCCCATTAGTAATTTTTTTGGTTAAGCGTGAGTCCTTGTAGTCCATGACAGGTTACGTTCTGAGTCAGGGTAGTTCTGATTGCAGGAATAGTGATGACGTCTCGATCACATGATCCTAACATCATGGCCGTTCCTGCGATCAGATCAGCAAAGTCACTATTTTTTTTTTTGTTTTTTTTAAAATTTTTATCTTGACTTTAAATTTTATACTATTTTTGCAGCATAGGCAGCGTCAAGAAAGAGTTTTAGACAAAAAATGTATTTACCGATGACAGTGGTATGCGGTCAAAAGGCTTTGGCAGCGGGAATGAGCAGTCATTTTCTGCCGTTGGTATGTCCATGATTGTTATCGTCAGCCATAACGGTCAGCTGGCGATAACAATCTGCAATTTATTATAGGCCACACAGACTGAGAGACAGAGGATTGTAATGTATTGTTGTGTCATGTAATGTTAATTTTGTTACAGGAGTTGGCGTATGTGATAGGTTATTAATAGAAGACTAATTTTTCCCTTATCTTTTCACAGGACACACAGCAGCACCCTCGAGCGAGCTCGCCCATCAGGAGCGGACCTTCATGAATCGCCATCTGACCCGTCACAGCCATCCCACAGCGACAGAAGGCTTGCACCACCATCTGGAGAACCGGCAGCCGGTCCATCAGGTGTTCCCCTGCCCGAGGCCTCTGGCGCTCCTTCGTTCCGGAATTCCCGACAGCGCCAGCGGGCCTCGGACAGGCCAACCATGCCCGAATTTTTGCATTTGAGCAGGTCTTCCAGAACTGTTTCAAGGCGTTGGGCGATAGAATGGACACTGCTCTGTCCAAAATCGACCGGCGCCTTGAAAATATGGAATCCGAGCTCTCGAGGCCGGCCAAACATTTTTTTAGTGCCATTGCTAAGGGCATGGTGGAACACCTTACGCCGGAACTCCAGATTTCGGTTATGCAGGCCTGCAACACTGCCTACGTGAGGGCTCTGCAGCAGGCTCGGGTCAGGCAGTCAGCGACAATGCCCGTAGTGCCGTCGCTGGCTAGCATGACTCCGACTCCTGCTGCAGAGCCACTCCAGCCACCCCACCCAGGTCCACGTGCGGAGCGACGCCACCACAGACACCATAGCATTGTGCCGCCGACTCCTGCTCCTGCCAGGCCCTCATCCTCCCGTAGCCGTCATGATGTGGGAGCTGCTGCGGGAGAGAAAAGAAAAAGAAAAAGGAGGAGGACACACACTGAGGCTCTGGCTGCTCCAATACAGACACCAAGTTTGCGTCAGGGCTCTAGCCGCAGCAGGAGCAGCCAGGGCCATTCAAGAACCAGGCTAAGACTTGTGTTGCCTCCTCCCTCCCCTACAGAGGTGGCGGTTTCTTCCCCTGTGTACCCTGCGGAGGGTTTGGACCTGCCATCGAGCCTCCTGGACTCTGGCTCATCATCCTCCTCTTCCTCTCCCCATTCCCAACCAGAGACATACCATTCCCCCATGGTGGCAGAGGTTGATACCCCCTAAGTTTATTTCCCCTTTTTTTTTCTGTTTCCCCCCAATAAAAATTGTTCTTTTTAAAACAACAATATTTGTTCTTATTTTCCAGTATACTTCTTGGCAATTCACGCCGTGCGCCGTCTACACATATTTTGTGCTTCAAACACCTCATATATGCAATGTCAGACAGTATTTTTACAATTTTTATTTTGCCTTTTTTTGGGTGTCTCTCATTGCTGTATGAGGTGTTTACAAACACTGGGTATGTGTCCACATTCAGGATTGCATCAGGATTTGGTCAGGATTTTACATCAGTATTTGTAACCCAAAACCAGGAGTGGGTGATAAATACAGAAGTGGAGCATATGTTTCTATTCTACTTTTCCTCTAATTGTTCCACTCCTGGTTTTGGCTTACAAATACTGATGAAAAATCCTGACAAAATCCTGATGCAATCCTGAACGTGGACACATACCCTAAAGGTACCTTCACACTTAACAATGCTGCAGCGAAAAAGACAATGATGCAGATCACTGCAGCATCGCTATTTGGTCACTGGAGAGCTGTCTGTGTGACAGCTCTCCAGCGACCAACGATGCCGAGGTCCCCGGGTAACCAGGGTAAACATCGGGTTGCTAAGCGCAGGGCCGCGCTTCCGATGTTTACCCTGGTTACCAGTGTTAAATGTAAAAAAACAACAGTACATATACTCACAATCGCGTCCCCTGGCATCCGCTTCCCTGCACTGACTGACGGCCCTAACAGCAGAGCGGTCACATCACCGCTGTGCTGTGCATTCACTTTACGGCCGGCGCTCAGTCAGTGCAGGAAGCGGACGCCGGGGGACGCGAAGATGAGTATATGTACTGTTGTTTTTTTTACATTTAACACTGGGAACCAGGGTAAATATCAGGTTACTAAGCGCCGCCCTGCGCTCAGTAACCCGATATTTACCCTGATTACCATTGTAAAACATCGCTGGTATCGTTGCTTTTGCTGTCAAACACAACGATACACGGCGATCTGACAACCAAATAAATATGATATGGTATGGTATAAATATGTTCTTTGAAGCAGGGTAGGAAACTTAGAAAACATTTTTATTAAACAACAACATTTTTTAAAAAAAGGGTTCCAAATTTTTAGATAAGGCACATTACATTTGTGAAGTATAGGTAGATGTAAAAGTTGACCTAACAAAACCAACCTAAATGGATGACATTTATTGCACATAATACTGGAGAATTAGTTTATTATTATATTTTTAGCACAGTCACAGTAGAGGTATTTATTGGTGTAGTTAAAACCAGAATACAGTCCAACAGTAACATTAACACTACACCATTTGATCTTGCCATGACACACGGCCAACATCTGAAACAAAATAGGCCGCAAAACGATCCCTCATCTGCGCAATTTCCACACTTGTCCTCAGAGGATGATCATGGTAATCAGGCAATGGTTTGGCTATGGGTTCATCGAGTTCCACGTTCAGTCTCTCTTTGGCCATAATGTAATTGTGGAGAACCACACAAGCCTTCACCACCTCATCCACTGTTTCAATTTTAAGATTAATGGTGGATCCTAATATACGCCATTTGGAGACAAGGATGCCAAAGGCGCACTCCACAGTCCTTCTGGCCCTGGACAGTCTGTAATTGAAAACCCTTTTTGTATGGTCCAAGCCCCGACTGGAGTAGGGTTTCAATAGGTTGGCAGAGATTTGAAATGCCTCATCCCCAACCACAACAAATGGCATCGCAGGGCCTTCGGTGTAGGGAAGAGGTTGTGGCTGTGGGAAATGAAAATTGTTTCCATATAATTTTTGGCCCATATCCAACTCCTTAAATGTGCGTGAGTCATTTGCACGGCCAAACGCACCAATGTCCACTGCGAGAAATCTACAGTCCGCACCGGCAATTGCCGTGAGCACAGCTGAAAAGTATTTTTTATAATTGTAGAAAAGGGATCCACTTTTCGCAAGCTTGGTAATCCAAATGTGCTTTCCATCCACTGCGCCAATACAGTTTGGAAAAGAACACACTTGCTCAAATTTCTTTGCGTTGGCCTCCCAGATTTCACTTGTAGGGACGGGTAAAAATTCCTCCTGGAGATTATCCCACAAAGCGCGGCATGTCTCAGCAATAATTCCGGAAAGAGTGGAGACTCCAATCCTGAATTGAAAATGAAGTGATCTCAAGGTCTCTCCGGTAGCCAGGAAACTGCCAAGAAGATAAAGAAATTACATTAAAGTACACTGCAATTTATAAAAGTACATTGACCATACCAAACCCAAAAAAAATTAATAAAAAAAACAAAACAAAGGGAAGAACATATCACAGTCATTCAAACAGCTACGTACCGTAGAGTCACCAGCAGCCGTTCCTCTGCGGAAATAGCTCTCCGGAGCTGCGTGTCCTGCCTGCTAATGGATCCTTCCACCCGACGCAGAAGATAGCGGAAGCTGTCCTGAGACATCCTGGTATATTCGAAATATTTCTCCAGGTTGTCATTGAGTTCGCCAAACAAGCAATGGTAGGCTTCACGGCTCTCCCGGACTTCCACGATAGGGTGTATCCAAAAGCGGCGACGACTCCATCTCCGTTTTTCCCTTTCCCTTTGATGAAAACAGGCGACAGCATAGGCATTAGCCAAGGCAAATTCCATCTCCATATCCATGTAGATACTGTCCATGGGACGCTCCATCATGAATACCAGCAAAATGGGAGGAATTCATCTCTGCCAGGGTATATATACACAATTACATTACACCAACCCTCTTCTAGCCATTGGTGGTCCTTATCTAGTGTGTAGACACTTTTTTTTTTTTGGGGTGATGAAGAATGACTCACTGTAGGAAAACACATGCGTCGAAAAACGCAGCGTTTTTTGGTCAAAACGCAACTGCGTTTCCAAAAAACGCAGCGCTTTTCGACGCATGCGTTGAACGCATGCGTCGAAAAACCATACGTTTCTATTGCGTTTTTGTTGCGTTGTGCGTTGCGGCGACGATGCTGCGGCGCACACCGCAAATGTGAACGTAGACTAACACCTTCGTGTTCTACCACTATCACCATCTGAGGGGCCGTTTTCTTTCCAGTAGAAGTAGAAGTAAAAGGCTTTCCTGTTGCTTGGCCACCTTATTCCCCATGGCAAAAACAAACATGAAAAACACACAAAAAGGAAAAAGAAAACAACACTAAAAAAACTTCTAAAAATGAGTATATAAAAACTCCAAAAAAAAAACAAAACGATAAGAAAAACCGTCAAAAACTTAGTTTACAACAAAAACTCAAAATTTTGATACAAAAAGGAAAAAAACTACTTTTTTCTTAAAAAGTAAAAGGTAAAGAGATTGAAGAAACTTAATAATAAAAAAACCTTAAACTTTAAAATGGAAAAAAAAAGATAGAAGGATTACCTTCAAATGAGTAAAAAACTATATTTTTCCTCTCCTTCTCTCTGCGCTCAACGCAGTCAGAGACACACACTTCCCCTTTTCTTATGCTATTGTATCCAATGTCACTAAAATCACGTATCTGAAAACACGTATGTCGCATCAAAAATGATAGATACAATTTGTTTCGCTTCTTCACAAATAGCTACACATAGCCAGCATTGCAGAAACAGTCAGGAGAAAAAAAAACAGATGTGACAGTGTGATTTACCATGCATATATCTCTGCTTCGAAAAGTGGAAGTAAAAAGAAAAGAGAAAAAAAACTTTCTTTTTCAATTGTATGCTCTTAAAGCAGCAATTAGTACGTGACACAAACAGAAACAGATACAGATAGACGTCCGGGAGATGCCCCTTTTATTATGTGACACGTGCAGGTTGTGCTGGGAACAGACTACTGCCAATCGCACTGGGCACACCTGTGCCCGGGCCGCCTGTGTGGGAAGCACAACAAATGGGAAATCTACCACCCCGGGCTGGTCGTCCTGACTGGATCGCCGGCACTACGGGAATCTGCAGTAGCCCTCTAAGTTATCACTACCCGTGCCTGGAGCCTGGGACTACGTGCCCCAGAACTCTACCTGTTCCTACTATGCACGAGAATCCTGCAATAACTTATCGAGTGATTTGACCTCCTGTGGTCTGTTACCCAGCCACCACAAAAGAGTCATTGTTCCTTCCTTCTCCCGGATCTTACACAAACACAGAACACATACACGGCACACAGCAGACACCTTGACTTATATCCCAGGGTTTGTTGGATACAGGCTTCAAGCTTTTTATGCTACCTGGTAATGCGGTGGTGACCACACCTGACCGGCAAGAGGTATAGACCCGAACCGGGCACAGGGGACTTTCAGGTAAGATGATAACATTTTCTTACCTTACTTATGGAGCTGTGCAGTCTCCGTCCCGTGAACCAAGATCATGGCCAACACCTCCGTCTCTCCGGTCAGCAGGGTCCCCGTGTGCGTTTCGTCCATGCCCCACATTGGGCGCCATTTGATATGGAAATTTGGTTTGGATAAATTTATCCCTGTGTGTGCTGCGGCCGCTCCTAATAAGACTGAGTATTTTGAGCACTCATCAAGAATGGACTGTACACCATTGTGACAGAACAACATTCCATCAATACTGATACTTTATTGTACATACATAGTTTTATATTTTCATATAGAAAGGAGTGGTTAGGGGTTGTTAGGGGTGGTTAGTTAATTACCATATTGTCTAGCTCCTCTGTCATTGGTTATCTAAACATATATGGAATATTATGATTAATGCACATATGGGTGCTGATTAAGCAACTAAAATGTAGCTCTGCATCTAGGACAAAGTTGAGACATCTGATCAGTAGGGTTGAGCGACTTTCATTTTTTTAAGATCGAGTAGGGTTTTGGGAAACCCGATTTTGTCCAGAGTCGAGTCGAGTGCAGTCGGCCGATTATCGCTAAAAGTCGGGGATCGACCGAAACACGAAACCCAATGCAAGTCAATGGGGAAGCATAGTCGGCAGTGAGTGGAGGCCAGGAAAACACCTACAGTGCCCATTTTAATGCCAAAAACATCCATTCTTGTTTCTGAAGCTTGCCAATCTTAATTAACTGTATAATAATAGTTGGGCATAGGGAATTGGGGGAAAGTTGTGGGGGGAGTAGGGCTGGCTCAAGTTTTTCGTGGGCCCAGGAAATGCGGACTACGTCACGGCGGTGTTGCAGGGAAAGGTAAGTATTTAAACGTTGCAAGTGCTGTGATCCTGAGCAAGCAGGGGGGGGCCCACTCGTTCGCATTGCCACTGGCACAGGGCCCCTCAAAGTACGGCGGTGTGTTTGCATGGCGGGGGCGCCTCCCACCAGCAGCGACACTTTTGCGTACTCTGAGGGGCCCTGTGCCAGTGACGTCGCCAACGAGTATGCCCCCCCACCTGATGAAGGAACCTGCACTTTCATCTGCACCTTCCTCTTTGTCCCTGTGTAAGGTGGTATAACATGCGGGAAGGGGAACCTTACTTTCAGCAGGGTCAGATTCTGGCTGTGTAGAGTACAAGGGGAATGTAGTGGTCTAGGTCAATGTACCAGCAGACTCATTTAGCAGTGGCTGGGCAATGGGCAGGATGAGGAGGAAACAGATATAGGGCCAAAGAATAAAGTAGGCTAAATGCAGTTCAAAATTGGTAACAGGACTAAACAGGCGGCATTGCTTTGTTCAGTGGAGTAGCAAACCCAAGAGCAGCAGACACTGTTTCAAGGGCCTAACCACACTAGTAGGCCAAATGCAGTTTAATATCTGATAGTATAGGGCGAAAGCCAGAATGTGGAAGCTCAGCTTTGTTCAGTTGAGGACAACACCAGGGAGGGGCAGACACCTTTAGTAGGCCGGAAAAGCCTATTGCATTTTTTAAAATGGTAATTTGGAGCAGAAGGTTGAAGCTCAGCTTTATTTAGTTGAGGACAACACCAGGCAGGGGCACACAGACAGACACCTTTAGTAGGCCGGAAAAGCCTATTGCATTTTTTAAAATGGTAATTTGGAGCAGAAGGTTGAAGCTCAGCTTTATTTAGTTGAGGGCAACACCAGGGAGGGGCAGAAGCCGTTAGTAGGCCCTAACCACCATTTTTTTTTTTTTAAAACCACTTAATGAGAGCCGGAAGGTTGAAGCTCAGCTTTATTTAGTTGAGGACAACACCAGGCAGGGGCACACAGACAGACACCTTTAGTAGGCCGGAAAAGCCTATTGCATTTTTTAAAATGGTAATTTGGAGCAGAAGGTTGAAGCTCAGCTTTATTTAGTTGAGGACAACACCAGGCAGGGGCACACAGACAGACACCTTTAGTAGGCCGGAAAAGCCTATTGCATTTTTTAAAATGGTAATTTGGAGCAGAAGGTTGAAGCTCAGCTTTATTTAGTTGAGGACAACACCAGGCAGGGGCACACAGACAGACACCTTTAGTAGGCCGGAAAAGCCTATTGCATTTTTTAAAATGGTAATTTGGAGCAGAAGGTTGAAGCTCAGCTTTATTTAGTTGAGGACAGCACCAGGCAGGGGCACACAGACAGACACCTTTAGTAGGCCGGAAAAGCCTATTGCATTTTTTAAAATGGTAATTTGGAGCAGAAGGTTGAAGCTCAGCTTTATTTAGTTGAGGACAACACCAGGCAGGGGCACACAGACAGACACCTTTAGTAGGCCGGAAAAGCCTATTGCATTTTTTAAAATGGTAATTTGGAGCAGAAGGTTGAAGCTCAGCTTTATTTAGTTGAGGGCAACACCAGGGAGGGGCAGAAGCCGTTAGTAGGCCCTAACCAAAGTTGAAGGCCAAATGCAGTTTAATTTCTGATACTATAGGCCGAAAGCCAGAAGGTGGAAGCTCCGATTTAGACAGTGGAGGACAATTTGAATTAGGGACTGCAGACAGACTTAGTAGGCTGTCCCCTGTGGACCATGCATCCACCACATTAACCCATTGCGCCGTAATGGACACGTAATCTTCCGTGGCCATGCCTACAGGTCCATGCGTCTGTTGTCAGGTGCACCTTTGTACTCACAGATTGCCAGAGTGCATGGACAATGCGGTCTTCTACATGCTGGTGGAGGGTTGGGATGGCTTTTCTCGCAAAAGAAGTGTCGACTGGTTAGCTTGTAGCGTGGTACAGCGTAGTCCATCATGGCCTTATTAATAGTAAATAAAATATATAACTAGGCTCTATGAACTTTTAAATAGGTTCCAGGGGTACACGGGCAGCATTGGTGTGGTCAGTGGAGGAGTATTGCAAGTAGGGGCTGCAGACAGGCTATCAAAGGCCTAAAATAACAAACAGTAGGCAGTCATGGCAGTTTTACATCGGTTACATGGATACACAGGCAGGCACTCCAGGCAGCATTGTGGTCAGTGGAGGAGTATTGCAAGTAGGGGCCGCAGACAGGCTATCAAAGGCCTAAAATAACAAACAGTAGGCAGTCATGGCAGTTTTACATCGGTTACATGGATACACAGGCAGGCACTCCAGGCAGCATTGTGGTCAGTGGAGGAGTATTGCAAGTAGGGGCCGCAGACAGGCTATCAAAGGCCTAAAATAACAAACAGTAGGCAGTCATGGCAGTTTTACATCGGTTACATGGATACACAGGCAGGCACTCCAGGCAGCATTGTGGTCAGTGGAGGAGTATTGCAAGTAGGGGCCGCAGACAGGCTATCAAAGGCCTAAAATAACAAACAGTAGGCAGTCATGGCAGTTTTACATCGGTTACATGGATACACAGGCAGGCACTCCAGGCAGCATTGTGGTCAGTGGAGGAGTATTGCAAGTAGGGGCCGCAGACAGGCTATCAAAGGCCTAAAATAACAAACAGTAGGCAGTCATGGCAGTTTTACATCGGTTACATGGATACACAGGCAGGCACTCCAGGCAGCATTGTGGTCAGTGGAGGAGTATTGCAAGTAGGGGCCGCAGACAGGCTATCAAAGGCCTAAAATAACAAACAATAGGCTCATTGCAGTTTTACAGCGGTTACATGGATAGACGGGCAGGCAGCTTGGTGGTGAGTGGAGGAGTATTTAAAGTAGGGACCGCAGACAGGCTATCAAAGGCCTAACATAACAAACAATAGGCTCATGGCAGTTTTACAGCGGTTACATGGATACACGGGCAGGCAGCTTGGTGGTCAGTGGAGGAGTATTTAAAGTAGGGACCGCAGACAGGCTTCAAAGGCCTAACATAAGAAAATGGGCTGGCTGTAGGCACTTTATAATTGGTTCCAGGGGTACACGGGCAGCAGTGGTCTGGTCAGTGGAGGACTAGTGGAAGGAGGGACCGCAGACAGGCTTCAAAGGCCTAACATAAAAAAATGGGCTGGCTGTAGGCACTTTATAATTGGTTCCAGGGGTACACGGGCAGCAGTGGTCTGGTCAGTGGAGGACTAGTGGAAGGAGGGACCGCAGACAGGCTTCAAAGGCCTAACATAAAAAAATGGGCTGGCTGTAGGCACTTTATAATTGGTTCCAGGGGTACATGGGCAGCAGTGGTCTGGCCAGTGGAGGACTAGTGGAAGGAGGGACCGCAGACAGGCTTCAAAGGCCTAACATAAAAAAATGGGCTGGCTGTAGGCACTTTATAATTGGTTCCAGGGGTACACGGGCAGCAGTGGTCTGGTCAGTGGAGGACTAGTGGAAGGAGGGACCGCAGACAGGCTTCAAAGGCCTAACATAAAAAAATGGGCTGGCTGTAGGCACTTTATAATTGGTTCCAGGGGTACACGGGCAGCAGTGGTCTGGCCAGTGGAGGACTAGTGGAAGGAGGGACCGCAGACAGGCTTCAAAGGCCTAACATAAAAAAATGGGCTGGCTGTAGGCACTTTATAATTGGTTCCAGGGGTACACGGGCAGCAGTGGTCTGGTCAGTGGAGGACTAGTGGAAGGAGGGACCGCAGACAGGCTTCAAAGGCCTAACATAAAAAAATGGGCTGGCTGTAGGCACTTTATAATTGGTTCCAGGGGTACACGGGCAGCAGTGGTCTGGCCAGTGGAGGACTAGTGGAAGGAGGGACCGCAGACAGGCTTCAAAGGCCTAACATAAAAAAATGGGCTGGCTGTAGGCACTTTATAATTGGTTCCAGGGGTACACGGGCAGCAGTGGTCTGGTCAGTGGAGGACTAGTGGAAGGAGGGACCGCAGACAGGCTTCAAAGGCCTAACATAAAAAAATGGACTGGCTGTAGGCACTTTATAATTGGTTCCAGGGGTACACGGGCAGCAGTGGTCTGGTCAGTGGAGGACTAGTGGAAGGAGGGACCGCAGACAGGCTTCAAAGGCCTAAAATAACAAACAATAGGCTCATGGCAGTTTTACAGCGGTTACATGGATACACGGGCAGCTTGGTGGTGAGTGGAGGAGTAGTGCAAGGAGTGTCTGTCCCAGTACTCCCAAAATATAAATAGATGTTAATGTCTCGCAAAACAACCAAAACAAAAAAAAAGGTGGCATACTTAGGTACAGGGGTGGGCTCATCTGCTGAGTTTCTGACATAGTAATTTGGCAGTAACTATTTAATGGTGCCAATATAGGACACAGACACAGACTACTTTAAGTTGCATCATAGATGTCTACAAATTTGTATTGTCAGTGCCAGACATTGAATGATGTCAGCGAATAGACTAAAGATTGGTGGAGCTGTGCGACATAATTTTGCATGTGGTAGAGCACATTTTGAGCTGGGGTAGGGGGGAACTCTCTAGAGGCCGGCGGGTCCGCCCCAGGGCCCCTCATGTTACAACGGTGTGTCTGACGTTGGGTGCGCACCACCACCGCCAGAGACACTACATTGTACTATGAGGGACCCAGTAGCAATGCCGTCAACCAAAAGCGAGCACACCCACCTCTTCAGACAAACAGCAGTCTCACGGGTGCTTGCGCCAAGTCGCGATACCACGGCCCCGTGTGGGGAGTTTGGCCATTTAGGGAGGTGTAAACATGTCGTATGCTGTACAATCAGCTGCAGCAAATTAGACATTAGAAAAGTAATTCACAGGCAAGAGCTTTTCATAGGAAAGCTAGGTGTCGGCCGGGCAAGGTGGGGCAAAAGATTTCGAAATCCAGTTGTGGTTCATTTTAATGAATGTTAGATCGTCAACATTTTGGGTAGCCAGACGAGTCCTTTTTTCGGTTAATATTGAACCTGCAGCACTGAATACTCTTTCTGATAGGACACTTGCTGCCGGGCAAGCAAGCTCCTGCAATGCATATTCTGCCAATTCTGGCCAGGTGTCTAATTTGGAGGCCCAGTAATCAAATGGGAATGACGGTTGAGGGAGAACATCGATAAGGGATGAAAAATAGTTAGTAACCATACTGGACAAATGTTGTCTCCTGTCACTTTCAATTGATGCAGCAGTACCTGTCCTGTCTGCGGTCATAGCAAAATC
The DNA here is from genome assembly GCF_051348905.1 of Ranitomeya variabilis. Classification (NCBI taxonomy): domain Eukaryota; kingdom Metazoa; phylum Chordata; class Amphibia; order Anura; family Dendrobatidae; genus Ranitomeya; species Ranitomeya variabilis. Next base: position 391,388,842 of record NC_135234.1, read on the forward strand.
ACTCCACAACCTGGTCAGAAAACCCCTCTGTCCAACGCCACTTCTGATGTGTGCACCCCTAACACTCCTAGTCTGCTGCCCCTTGGAGCTCGTGTGAGAACGATCACGTGCGCTGTGTGCTGGGAATGCCTGAAGCAAACGGTCAACAAGAGTTGATTGTTTGGTTGCTAATATTAGTTCCAAGTTCTCATGTGGCATAATATTTTGCAATTTGCCTTTATAGCGTGGATCAAGGAGGCAGGCCAACCAGTAATCGTCATCGTTCATCATTTTCGTAATGCGTGTGTCCCTTTTTAGGATACGTAAGGCATAATCCGCCATGTGGGCCAAAGTTCCAGTTGTCAAATCTCCGGTTGTGATTGGTTGAGGGGCAGTTGCAGGCAAATCTACGTCACTTGTGTCCCTCAAAAAACCAGAACCCGGCCGTGACACGCAACCAATTTCCTGTGCCCCCGGGAAAGGTTCGGCATTAAAAATATACTCATCCCCATCATCCTCCTCGTCCTCCACCTCCTCTTCGCCCGCTACCTCGTCCTGTACACTGCCCTGACCAGACAATGGCTGACTGTCATCAAGGCTTTCCTCTTCCTCTGGTGCAGACGCCTGCTCCTTTATGTGCGTCAAACTTTGCATCAGCAGACGCATTAGGGGGATGCTCATGCTTATTACGGCGTTGTCTGCACTAACCAGCCGTGTGCATTCCTCAAAACACTGAAGGACTTGACACATGTCTTGTATCTTAGACCACTGCACACCTGACAACTCCATGTCTGCCATCCTACTGCCTGCCCGTGTATCCTCCCACAAATAAATAACAGCACGCCTCTGTTCGCACAGTCTCTGAAGCATGTGCAGTGTTGAGTTCCACCTTGTTGCAACGTCTATGATTAGGCGATGCTGGGGAAGGTTCAAAGACCGCTGATAGGTCTGCATACGGCTGGCGTGTACAGGCGAACGTCGGATATGTGAGCAAAGTGCACGCACTTTGAGGAGCAGGTCGGAGAACCCAGGATAAGTTTTCAATAAGCACTGCACCACCAGGTTTAAGGTGTGAGCCAGGCAAGGAATGTGTTTCAGTTGGGAAAGGGAGATGGCAGCCATGAAATTCCTTCCGTTATCACTCACTACCTTGCCTGCCTCAAGATCTACTGTGCCCAGCCACGACTGCGTTTCTTGTTGCAAGAACTCGGACAGAACTTCCGCGGTGTGTCTGTTGTCGCCCAAGCACTTCATAGCCAATACAGCCTGCTGACGCTTGGCAGTAGCTGGCCCATAATGGGACAACTGGTGTGCAACAGTGTCATCTGCCGATGGAGTGGTTGGCAGACTGCGTTCTGTGGAAGAGCTGTAGCTTCTGCAGGAGGACGAGGAGGAGGAGGAGGAGGGGGTGCGAACGCCTACAGCCAACTGTTTCCTAGACCGTGGGCTAGGCACAACTGTCCCTAAATTGATGTCGCCTGTGGACCCTGCATCCACCACATTCACCCAGTGTGCCGTGATGGACACATAACGTCCCTGGCCATGCCTACTGGTCCATCCATCTGTAGTCAGGTGCACCTTTGTACTCACAGATTGCCTGAGTGCATGGACGATGCGCTGTTTAACATGCTGGTGCAGGGCTGGGATGGCTTTTCTGGAAAAAAAGTGTCGACTGGGTAGCTCGTATCGTGGTTCAGCGTACTCCATCAGGGCTTTGAAAGCTTCGCTTTCAACTAACCGGTAGGGCATCATCTCTAACGAGATTAGTCTAGCTATGTGGGCATTAAAACCCTGTGTACGCGGATGCGAGGATAAGTACTTCCTTTTTCTAACCAGAGTCTCATGTAGGGTGAGCTGGACTGGAGAGCTGGAGATCGTGGAACTTTCGGGTGTGCCGGTGTACATGGCAGACTGAGAGACGGTTGGAGACGGTATTGTTTCCGCCGGTGCCCTAGATGCAATATTTCCTCCTACAAAACTGGTGATTCCCTGACCCTGACTGCTTTTGGCTGGCAAAGAAACCTGCACAGATACTGCCGGTGGTGCGGAAAATGGTGGCCTTACAGTGACGGAAGGGATGTTGCGTTGCTGACTAGCTTCATTGGCCGAGGGTGCTACAACCTTGAGGGACGTTTGGTAGTTAGTCCAGGCTTGAAAATGCATGGTGGTTAAGTGTCTATGCATGCAACTAGTATTTAGACTTTTCAGATTCTGACCTCTGCTTAAGCTAGTTGAACATTTTTGACAGATGACTTTGCGCTGATCAGTTGGATGTTGTTTAAAAAAATGCCAGACTGCACTCTTCCTAGACTCGGATCCCTTTTCAGGGATTGCAGACTGAGCTTTAACCGGATGGCAACGCTGTGCTCCAACAGGTTTTGGCTTTGACACGCGTTTTGGGCCAGATACGGGCCCGGCAGATGGAACCTGTTGCGATGTTGATGCCTGCTGCGGCCCCTCCTCCACCTCCGCTTCTGAACTACTGCCGCCTGCACCCTGTTCCCCCAATGGCTGCCAATCGGGGTCAATAACTGGGTCATCTATTACCTCCTCTTCGAGCTCGTGTGCAACTTCGTCTGTGTCACTGTGTCGGTCGGTGGTATAGCGTTCGTGGCGGGGCAACATAGTCTCATCAGGGTCTGATTGTGGATCTGTACCCTGAGAGGGCAATGTGGTGGTCTGAGTCAAAGGAGCAGCATAGTACTCTGGCTGTGGCTGTGCATCAGTGCACTCCATGTCAGAATATACTTGTAATGGGCATGGCCTGTTAAATGTTTCACTTTCTAAGCCAGGGACGGTATGTGTAAAGAGCTCCATGGAGTGACCCGTTGTGTCGCCTGCTGCATCCTTCTCTCTTGTTGTAGTTTTTGCTGAGGAGGACAAGGAAGCGACTTGTCCCTGACCATGAACATCCACAAGCGACGCGCTGCTTTTACATTTACCAGTTTCGGAAGAGGAGGCAAAAGAGCTAGAGGCTGAGTCTGCAATGTAAGCCAAAACTTGCTGTTGCTGCTCCGCCTTTAAAAGCGGTTTTCCTACTCCCAGAAAAGAGAGCGTTCGAGGCCTTGTGTAGCCTGACGACGAAACTGGCTCCACAGCTCCAGACTTAGGTGGAATATTTTTATCCCCACGACCACCTGATGCTCCACTACCATCATTACCAGCTGACAATGAACGCCCACGACGACCTCTTGCACCAGACTTCCTCATTGTTTTAAAATCTTAACCAAAGTAACTTTATTTGTTGCTGTCAAACAACTTACACGGTGAGCTATAACTTCAGTATGATTTCAATATCCCTTAACAGGTTGGTGAGACCACAAGGAAAATCAGGCACAATGTTACACACTCTGTTTTCTGTGGCACAAAATCACAGAGATGACACACACGCAGGACTGTCACTCAAGCACTAATGTCAATATTAATCTCCCACCTAATTTTTTTTTTTTTTTTCTCAGGGAGACTTTAGAAACCAAATAATATTAAAAAAAAAAAAAAAAAAAAAAAGGCTTTCTATGGCCCACAATTAGAGAGAGAGAGGTGGCACACCCAGGAGTCAAGACTGGCGCACAAGCTGAAAGGGCAATATTACTCTCCCACTGTTTTTTTAAGTTTTTTTTTTATTTCAGGGAGACTTTAGAAACCAAATAATATTAAAAAAAAAAAAAAAAATAGGCTTTCTATGGCCCACTGAATGAGAGAGAGAGGTGGCACACCCAGGAGTCAAGACTGGCACACAAGCTGAAAGGGCAATATTACTCTCCCACTGTTTTTTTAGGTATTTTTTTTTTTTAAGGGAGACTTTAGAAACCCAATAATATTTAAAAAAATAAATAAATAGGCTTTCTATGGCCCACTGAATGAGAGGGAGAGAGGTGGCACACCCAGGAGTCAAGACTGGCACACAAGCTGAAAGGGCAATATTACTCTCCCACTGTTTTTTTATGTTTTTTTTTTTTTTTCAGGGAGACTTTAGAAACCAAATAATAAGAAAATAAATAAATAAATAAATAAATAGGCTTTCTATAGCCCACTGAATGAGAGATAGCACACACAGCAGTGGCACACAAGCCCTGACTGAGGCCAATATTTTTCTCCCACTGATTGATGTAGTGTTTTTGTGTTGAGGTAGATTTTAGAACACAAATCAAGGAAAAAAAAAAAATGCTTTCTATGGCCCACTGAATGAGAGAGAGGTGGCACACCCAGGAGTCAAGACTGGCACACAAGCTGAAAGGGCAATATTACTCTCCCACTGTTTTTTTATGTATTTTTTGTTTTTTAAGGGAGACTTTAGAAACCCAATAATATGTAAAAAAAATAAATAAATAGGCTTTCTATGGCCCACTGAATGAGAGGGAGAGAGGTGGCACACCCAGGAGTCAAGACTGGCACACAAGCTGAAAGGGCAATATTACTCTCCCACTGTTTTTTTATGTTTTTTTTTTTTTTCAGGGAGACTTTAGAAACCAAATAATATTAAAAAAACCAAAAAAAAAATAGCCTTTCTATGGCCCACTGAATGAGAGAGAGAGGTGGCACACCCAGGAGTCAAGACTGGCACACAAGCTGAAAGGGCAATATTACTCTCCCACTGTTTTTTTAGGTTTTTTTTTTTTTTCAGGGAGACTTTAGAAACCAAATAATATTAAAAAAAAAAAAAAAAAATAGGCTTTCTATAGCCCACTGAATGAGAGATAGCACACACAGCAGTGGCACACAAGCCCTGACTGAGGCCAATATTTTTCTCCCACTGATTGATGTAGTGTTTTTGTGTTGAGGTAGAATTTAGAACACAAATCACGGAAAAAATAAATAGGCTTTCTATGGCCCACTCAGTGAGAGATGGCACACACAGGGATGGCACTGTAGCAGAAATGCCAATCTTAATATCCCACAAAAAAAACAAAAAAAAAAACAGGGACTGTCCTACAATTACTATCTCCCTGCAGTAATCTAAGCCAGGTATGGCAGGCAGCAATAGGAGTGGACTGATGCACAAATTAAATAAAAAGTGTGGACAAACAAAAAAGATAGCTGTGCAGAAAGGAAGGAACAAGAGGATATGTGCTTTGAAAAAAGCAGTTGGTTTCCACAGTGGCGTACACACAGCAATACAGCTATCACGGAGCCTTCTAGGGCAGCCCAATGAGCTACAGCGCTGAGGGGAAAAAAAATAAAAAATAGCTTCCACAGTCCCTGCACACCGAAGGTGGTGTTGGACAGTGGAAATCGCTGCAGCACAAGCGGTTTGGTGGTTAGTGGACCCTGCCTAACGCTCTCCCTGCTTCTGACGAAGCGGCAGCAACCTGTCCCTAAGCTCAGATCAGCAGCAGTAAGATGGCGGTCGGCGGGAACGCCCCTTTATAGCCCCTGTGACGCCGCAGACAGCAAGCCAATCACTGCAATGCCCTTCTCTAAGATGGTGGGGACCAGGATCTATGTCATCACGCTGCCCACACTCTGCATTCACCTTCATTGGCTGAGAAATGGCGCTTTTCGCGTCATTGAAACGCGACTTTGGCGCGAAAGTCGCGTACCGCATGGCCGACAAGCACAGGGGTCGGATCGGGTTTCATGAGACGCCGACTTAGCCAAAAGTCGGCGACTTTTGAAAATGATCGACCCGTTTCGCTCAACCCTACTGATCAGCACTTAACACATCTGGCGTTGTTCCGCTTTTGAGATGGAAAACCCCATACAATCTGTCTGGCTTATATCAGTTTATAGTAAATAGATCAACTGACTGAACAATATATATATATATATGTATATAAATAATTTGTAACCAAAAAAATTCAAATACAAAAATAGATCAATGGTTACATTAGTCTGTGCTAAAAACTAAGGAAAATGTGAAATATGTGAAATAGGAAATAGCATACTGGCTTATGAACTTTATGAACAAACACATGAGATTTTTAGCACAAGATTTGCAAATATTGTGAGCCCATTCACCAAAACGTCAAGGTAATCTCAGATCGAATGGGTAACTACACTGACTGGTGTGAACACTTACTTGTGGTATCTGAGCTGACTGCCTAATGTGAACACTTACCTATGGCTAGTAACAGGATAAAGCCTACTTATATAGGAGGCTCAGAACCAACTGTGTTGAGATGTTTACTGTTACTAGCCATAGGTAAGTGTTCACATTAGGCAGTCAGCTCAGATACCACAAGTAAGTGTTCACACCAGTCAGTGTAGTTACCCATTCGATCTGAGATTACCTTGACGTTTTGGTGAATGGGCTCACAATATTTGCAAATCTTGTGCTAAAAATCTCATGTGTTTGTTCATAAAGTTCATAAGCCAGTATGCTATTTCCTATTTCACATATTTCACATTTTCCTTAGTTTTTAGCACAGACTAATGTAACCATTGATCTATTTTTGTATTTGAATTTTTTTGGTTACAAATTATTTATATACATATATATATATTGTTCAGTCAGTTGATCTATTTACTATATACTATTTTCTGACTTGAACATCCCGCCCTTCTCCAGGTTTTAATTACATCTCAACACAGTTGGTTCTGAGCCTCCTATATAAGTAGGCTTTATCCTGTTACTAGCCATAGGTAAGTGTTCACATTAGGCAGTCAGCTCAGATACCACAAGTAAGTGTTCACACCAGTCAGTGTAGTTACCCATTCGATCTGAGATTACCTTGACGTTTTGGTGAATGGGCTCACAATATTTGCAAATCTTGTGCTAAAAATCTCATGTGTTTGTTCATAAAGTTCATAAGCCAGTATGCTATTTCCTATTTCACATATTTCACATTTTCCTTAGTTTTTAGCACAGACTAATGTAACCATTGATCTATTTTTATATCAGTTTATGTCAGCCATTTTAAGCCATTGATTATAATGTATATATTAGCTGTGAGTATATGAGTATATATGATTATAGAGCAGTATACATGCAAGTGAGATCTACATGATATATATATATTTCTATCACAATACCACACTAGTCAATATGTGGCCTGTATTTCTTAATTTTTTAACCTAAAACAGTGTAGCGAACTAGGGTAACAGACAGCAAATAAAGCTGAATGTAGGCCTGAATTTCCACAATTTGTAGGCCACAAATACATCAGACGTCTGCCAGCGATAACACACTGCAAAATATGTGGCCTGTGTTTTTTTAAATGCAAAAGAATGCTGTATATAAGTAGAGTAAGATACAGCAAAAAGTGGTACACCGGCCTACAATGCCCAAACTTGAAGCACGCAGATATATGAGGGCTGTCACGGAAATACCACACTGGCAAATATGTGGCCTTTTTATATTTTTTTAAGCTAAATAGTGCTGTATATAATTAGAGTAACAGACAGCAAAAAAAAGTGGTACACTGGCCTACAATGCCCAAACTTTGAGCACGCAGATATATGAGGGCTGTCACGAAAATACCACACTGGCAAATATGTGGCCTTTTTAAAAAATTTTATGCTAAATAGTGCTGTATATAATTAGAGTAACAGACAGCAAAAACAGTGGTACACTGGCCTACAATGCCCAAACTTTGAGCACGCAGATATATGAGGGCTGTCACGGAAATACCACACTGGCAAATATGTGGCCTTTTTCTGTTTGTTATGCCAAATAGTGCTGTATATAATTAGAGCGATAAACAGCAAAAACAGTAGTCCACCAGCCTACAATGCCCAAAATTGGAGCACGCAGATATATGAGGGTTGTCTTTTTATATTTTTTTAAGCTAAATAGTGCTGTATATAATTAGAGCAACAGACAGCAAAAAAAGTGGGCCACCAGACTACAATGCACAAACTTGGAGCACGCAGGTATACGAGGGCTGTCACGGAAATACCACACTGGCAAATATGTGGCCTTTTTATATTTTTTAAGCTAAATAGTGCTGTATATAATTAGAGTAACAGACAGCAAAAAAAGGGGTACACCGGCCTACCATGCCCAAACTTGGAGCACTCAGATATATGAGGGCTGTCACGAAAATACCACACTGGCAATTATGTGGCCTGTTTGTTTTTTTTTTTTTTAATGCCAAATGGTGCTGTATATAATTAGAGGAACAGACAGCAAAAACAGTGGCAAAAAGGCCTAAAATGCCCAAACTTGGAGCACGCAGACATATGAGGCTTTTTTGTTGTTTAAAACACAAACAAAAAAATAGTAGAACAAGGCTAATGCACACAACTATGCTACGCATGCCTGAAAAACTATGATTTTTAAACAGCCCTCTGTCTGACAGAACATACTGCATATTTTTTTGGGGTGGATTAATTTTTTGGAAAAATAAAAAATTGCAACTAGGTATATAGTAAAGAAGCTGCAGCATCAGACAGTTATGGAGCTTTGGGAGAGATGCAGTGGAAGCTATGTACACACATACAGTTCCTGCAGGCCTTGCACTGATGTGGATATGCCGTGCCCTGCCTACCTAGCGCTGCTATATCGGGACCCACGAATTAGCCCTAAAAAGGACTGTTGGTTTCTCAGGAGTTGTGGATTTAAGAGTTTTAGACCTACACTAACTATAAAAACCCTGATTCTGACTCTATCTTGGCAACAGCTCTCCCTACTCTTGCTGAATCCGGAGCTGAATGCGGTGAGCAGGGCGGCGCCCGGTCTCTTATACTCAGGATGATGCTGTGCAGCCAAGCCAATCACTGCATGACCACAACAAAGATGGCTGCAGCGTTTCATGGCCTGGCAGACAATCCTGGCAGCGTGATTGGGTCTCTAAAGTCCGCCAAAAATGCTGGGTGGAGACACCAGTTACCACCGAATAATCCCAGAAATGCTCGGTAGAGGGCGAGCATGTTCGCTCATCACTAATCATGACATGTTATACTTTATATTAGTGGTAAATTTTGATTGCTATGATCATGCATTTATCTATGAAAAACATTGAAAATGTTAGAATAAATATGAAAATGTAGCAATTTTCAAACTTTCAATTTCTATACCTTTAAACCAGATTAATGTCACACAAAATAGATAATAAATAACATTTACCACATGTTGTCTACTTTACATCAGTTTCATTTTTGAAACCTAATTTTTTTGTAAGGAAGTTAGAAGAGTAAAAAGTTGGTCAAACATTTTTCATTTTCCAACAAACTTTGCAAAACCAAATTTTTAAGGACCACGTCCCATTTGAAGTGACTTTGAGAGGCCTATGTGACAGAAGATACCAAAAAGTGACACCATTTTAAAAGCTGCACCTCTGAAAGTGCTCAAAATCCCATTCAATAAGTGTATTACCCCTTTGAGTGCATCATAGGAATCAAGGCAATGTGGAAAGAAACAATGAACTTTTTTTTTCCCATAAAAATGTTGCTTCAGCCCCACATTTTTCATTTTCACAAGAGCAGCAAGAGAAAATGAACTGTAGAAATCATGCAATTTCTCCTGAGTACACTGATAGCGAATATGTGGTGGAAAACTTATTTTCGGGCGCACGGCATGGCTTGGAAGGGAAGGAGCACAATTTCACTTTTAGAGCACAAAATTGGCTGGAATAGATATCAGACTCCATGTCGCATTTGCAGAGCCCCTGATGTGCCTAAATGGTGGAACCCACCCAAAAGTGGAAACTACGCCCCTCAAGGAATTTATTTAGTTGTGTGTGAGCACCTTAGACTCACAGGTGCTTCAAAAGATTTTAAGGCATTGAGCTTACAATGAAAATTTTTTTTTTGCCAAAAAATGTTGCTTTTTCCTCAAAATATTCATTTTCACAAAGGTAACAGGAGAGAATAATTTATTGTGCAATTTCTTCTGAGTACACCAATATCCCATATGTTGTGGAAATCTACTGTTTGGGCACATATCAGGGCTCGGAAGGGAAACAGCGCATAGTGAATTCTGGAGCACAATTTTGACCGGAATATATTGCAGTTGTCATGTCACATTTGAAGAGCCCCCGACTTGTCAAAACAGCAGAAACCCCTGCAAGTGACCTGACCCCAGTTTGAAAACTACACCTCTCAAGCAATTAATCTAGGGGTGTAGAGCACATTTTTATCCTCAAACGATTAACAGAATTGTATAACATTAGGCTGAGTAAATGTAAAATTGTATTTTTTTCCACTAAAATTTTGCTTTGGCCCAAAGTGTTTAGTTTCCAAAATTGATAATAGAAGAATATGAATTTTACAGTGTTTTACGCAATTTCTCCTGAGTATGCTAATAGCCCATATATGGTGGAAAGCTACTACTATAGTGAAAAGCTCAGAAGGGAAGAAGCGCCATAGCGGACTTCAGATTTTGCTGGAATGTTTGGAAGGGTTCATGTAACATTGGCTGATCCCCCAAGGTACCAGAGCAGCATAATCTCTCTATAAGTCACTAGTGTTGAGCATTCCGATACCACAAGTATCGGGTATCAGCCGATACTTGCGGGTATCGGAATTCCGATACCGAGATCCGATACTTTTGTGGTATCGGGAATCGGTATCAGGATTAATATCAATGTGTAAAAGAAAGAATTAAAATAAAAAATAGGGATATACTCACCTCTCCGACGCAGCCTGGACTTTACTGCCGTAACCGGGAGCCGTTGTACCTAAAAATGCGCGCTTGAAGGGCCTTAGATGACGTCACGGCGCTCTGATTGGTCCGTAGCGGTCGCGTGACCGCTACGGACCAATCACAAAGCAGTGACGTCACCTAAGGTCTTTCAAGCGCTTGAAAGACCTTAGGTGACGTCATTGCTTTGTGATTGGTCGCGTAGCGGTCACGCGACCGCTACGCGACCAATCAGAAGCTGCGGACGTCTTCTAAGGTATTTCAAGCGCTTGAAAGACCTTAGGTGACGTCACGGCTTTGTGATTGGTCACGTAGCGGTCACGCGACCGCTACGGACCAATCAGAGCGCCGTGACCTCATCTAAAGCCCTTCAAGCGCGCATTCTTAGGTACAACGGCTCTTGGTTACGGCGGTAAAGTCCAGGCTGCGTCGGAGGGTGAGTATATCCCTATTTTTTATTTTAATTCTTTCTTTTACACATTGCTATGGATCCCAGGGCCTGAAGGAGAGTTTCCTCTCCTTCAGACCCTGGGAACTATACAGGATACCGTCCGATACTTGGTGTCCCATTGACTTGTATTGGTATCGGGTATTGGTATCGGATTAGATCCGATACTTTGCCGGTATCGGCCGATACTTTCCGATACCGATACTTTCAAGTATCGGACGGTATCGCTCAACACTATAAGTCACCCAATATTCCAAACTACCCTCAATGAATTAATTTAGGGGTGCAGTGAGCATGTTGACATCACATTTACCTCAAAGAGTTTTATAACCATTGGGCAGTGAAGAATGTGGCTGTATATTACTTCTTAACAACTTGTTGAGACTCGAGAAGGACAGACAGCTATTTGACTCTTGGAGAACAAATTTTTGTAGAATAGTTTGTGGACTCCATAGAAAGAGCCCCTAAGTGCCAGAAGAGCAGAATCCCATCTTACATGACCCCACTTTATAAATTACACACCTCTATGAATTTAACTATAGGTGTAGTGATGATTTTTACTCCATTGGTGTTACCCAAAAACATGCAGCAGTGGATATTGCTGAATGAAAACTGCAAATCTGCCATTGTAGTGCCCATACAATGTTGTTCCCTGTATGTTGTCCCGATACTCTGTAGTGCCCAGTACATTGTAGCTTAGCACATTTTGGTACTCATATATTGTGTCCAGCTCATGCTTCTGGAGGGATGCACCTGTAAATTAGGCAGGCTCTCATCTTTACGGAATTGCCAAACATCTGGAGGCTAGCTGTGGTTTAGGCAGACTATTGGGCTCAGAATAGAGGGGCGGAATTTGGATTTAGGAGCACAGAGTTTGCTGGATTTCGTTTGGGGGGGTGAGGCACCATAGAGCATTTCCAGAATCTTTGTGCTACCAGTAATGTGACACCCCCCTATATTTCCATTGAGGGACATGAGTAATGCAATACACATGTACTGTAATGTATTACATCTGTCAGTGTTTTAATCCAAAAACGCTTTTGTGACAAGGCTCCTGGCATGGTCTAACAGGCCACCATAGCTGGCAGACCCGGAGGTCATCATTTGACCTCCAGTTGCCATGTCAACCATTGGCAGCCTGCAATTAGGTAGTGATGATGCCAATCAGGTGGTACAGGGAGCCCCCTCCCTCTCCTAGCCTTCTAAATGTCACAATCACTGCTGATCACAACTAGGGGTTAAACACTGGGGGGCACATTTACTCTGGCTGTGACAGCCGAAGCTTGGATATCACTTAAGCCGATCTCCTGGTGAACATCTGGCATGGTTGCCTTGACATAACTATATGTCAATTTGTAGAAATGTGTTCCCAATCAAAAAGGAAATAGATCAAATGTATGAAAAATACAGAGGGAATGTACTTGTCACTGGTGAACTACTGTAAATAGATGGGTAGTATAATTTATCTCCACTTATAATGTTGTGTGGACCTCTAGAGGAGTAGGTTTGAGGAAGTATTACAATAGTCATTCTTTGGGAATTTGCAAGTTGTGTTCCCCTTGAATATCTATTTCTGTGGTTATTGTATTAAAAGCCTGAGTCTCATACACAGTTTTTGCCACTAATAAAGTTGACCATAACATATTTGCAAGTACTCTTTATGTTACAGTACATATATTCAGTGTCAGACTGGGGTGCCAAGGGACCACCAGTTCTTTGTAATCTAGCTCTAGCTCAGTGAGATCAGATTGAGTGCATCTGTCATGATCCAGTCCAGGTTTTGAGTCCTGTCTGCCCTTTTCTTGGGATGATCATGTCAAGGGCTAACTTTGCTCTGCCTCATTCTGGGTTCAGGTTTGCTATTTAGCTCCGCTGCATCCTGCAGGCGATATCATTTATATTTTCTGCCTACGGCGTGAGTATCTGACTCTGGTAGTACCCTGATTGGTCCTGCTGCGCTTTCTGACCTTGCCCGTGTCTATTCCTCCTTCCCTGCCCATCCTCTCTTAGTGTTTCCTGATTGCTTTTGGATTTCCCTGTGTTTGACTCAGCTTTTGACTTTGACTTGACTTTGCCTCAGGTCCCTGGTACTTCAGCCTTTTGTCGGGTATTCCTTAGCTACAGGTGAATTAAAATCCTCACTGTTCCTTGCCTATTTTCCACACTTTTGGAAGACAATTTGATTGGGTGTGAAAAAGCCAGCTACCTCACTGAATACCCTATTTGACAGTACACTAGATGCTGAACAAGACAGGAAACTCATGGTAAATAGGACGACTGATACAATCTGCTGGCACAGTAGTCCAGGGGTATCTGCTGGAGAAAGGACACAATCTAGATACGACTGAACCTAGTTGTTCTAGCATTGCACATCTGTTTTCTGAAAGTGCATCACGTTGGGACAGCGGCTGATAACACAATGTGTCATATAAACTGTAGCACTACTGCTTCAACTACAATCTATAGAGGTAGCATTGGCACATATGGGACAGAGTCTGCTTGGAGTGAAGATTGGTTTTCTCAAAAGCTTTACAAAGCAGGGAGTACATCTTATCTTGGTAGATCACAAGTTTTACATCCTTTTCAGAAGTGGAGCTGGGAAAAATATGCTAACATTTTGCCTGTCAGCCCACAAGCAATCGAGCATGCAGCTTGCCATGCTAGCCAGCCTGACCAAGGAACCAATGGTTCACATTCCACCACTCATGAGGGTTAGTCATCTTAGCCAGTATCTTCATCTTTGTCGCCATCATTTTAATACTGGATATATACATTGGTCTTTATCTGTGCCTGGGAAAAGTCATTGTCTACAGCCACATCCATCTGTAGCTGCTCATCTTCATTATCCTCCTGATCAATATCCTGCTGCATATGAGAACCATTTAATCCATTTTGAAAGCTGAAAAACATTTTTCCATTTTCTTTTTATAGCAAGGGTCTCGACTCTCAAGCATTGTTGCAAAATAATCATCTCTTGACTAGGCGTACCTGCTGCAAAAGTTGGTCATTACAGCCTGCGTTGTAACATCAATTTGCCACTGACTGTAAGCCTCATCCAGGAATAACTCAATTCCTCCCCCCCCACACATACATCCGCCTGATTCTCCTTCTACATATGCTGCTGAATGAGAGATTGTCTCTGAAGGTAAAACTTTTTTTTTTCCAATCTAAATATGAGGGGAATTACAATTGTTAATTCCAATGTTGCCCTCCTGATAAATTTAGTAGCCATTTTAAAAGCCCTCAGTAGGTAACATGCATCTCTGATCAGCTGGTGATTTTAAAGTAACCCAATTATCATGTGTCTGCTGCATATAATCAGGTGTCGCTTTACACTGTTCATAGAGATGGTCTAATATGTGCAGCTATGAACTCCACCATATCGAAAATCAGGTACTTGTTAGGCAAACTCTTCTACTTTTTCAGAGCCTTGAGGCCATACTTTGCAATGTATGAATTGTTGAAATGCCCAGTCATTTGTCTGGCAAGAGCATCATCTTCTTCAAGTGAGTATATTTTTTAATAAAAAATATAACCCATGCACCATGCAGGGAACATGATATTTTGACCAAGCAAACCATAGTATTCCATGTTCCATTGTTGATTATTACAATGTCCAGTTATAGTTCATGGGAGCAATCCAGTGTGACATTTGCTGCTTAAGTTTACAAGAACAAAGAGACTGAGGGTGAAAAGGGTATGCAGCATTTTACTTAGATGCTGTTGGGGATGAGATGATGTCCATTGAGGAATATGTGGTGAAGTTATAGGAGGAGGTGGATAAGCACCGCCTGGTGTTAGAACCAGACTTAGCATTCAACCATAGATGCATCACCATTTGTCTTGCTTGCTGTGATGCATTATTGACACTTAAACCAATAAGCCTAGTGCATCCAGAATTACATATTCAACCCAATCCATAATTGCAGTTCCATGTGTTGACAGTACAGTGTACTTATGAGTTCAATCTCAAGTCCAGAGAGCAGTTCAAGTTGTTTCTATCTATGAAAACACAGACCAAGCACCCCTTTCTGCGAGAAATAACGGTGACTGGGAATCTTCCAGCAAGGATGAGTGTTCATAATTTCCCAAAAGGCAGTGAAATCTACTGGGAACAACTTGAGCAT
Source organism: Ranitomeya variabilis (assembly GCF_051348905.1). Classification (NCBI taxonomy): domain Eukaryota; kingdom Metazoa; phylum Chordata; class Amphibia; order Anura; family Dendrobatidae; genus Ranitomeya; species Ranitomeya variabilis. Next base: position 391,403,918 of record NC_135234.1, read on the forward strand.
TGCTTATTTTGCTGGTTAGTTTTCTTGTTCCATGCTAAGGGAGCTGATGGTGGCTACCACATTCTTATTGCCAAATACCAAGGTGTTTTTTTTATTTTACATTACCCCATCCATTGCAACTTTTTCTTTTACCACACACTTATTACTACACTAATCAACACTAAATTTTGTCAATGTTTTGAAGCACAGCTACCCCCTTCTCAAAAAGTTCCGACCACAAAATACTAAGTACATGGCATGCCCTAAAAATAGCAGCGACAATAGACTACAGAGTTGGTGCTGCCTAGTGTTGAGCGATACCTTCCGATATCGGAAAGTATCAATATCGGATTGGATCGGCTGATATTCAAAAAATATCGGATATCGCCGATACCGATACCCGATACCAATGCAAGTCAATGGGACCAAAATATCGGAATTAAAACAAACCCTTTCTTTCCTTGTAGGTTCATTCTACATGAAGAAAAACAACTAAGAATAATGTAGGATGTATTGGGGGAGGTGGCGGAGACATTAAAGGCATAGAGGTTTAGCCCAATCAAATAGAATAGCAGGAATTTTTTTTTTTTAAAGACGTTCGTAGTTACAAAGATATTGACTATGTTAAGATTTTTTATATTTTGTCAGATATTGATGTTCCACTACTTCCATGCCCTTCACCTTCTTTTTTACTTCTCCAACATTTTCTTCTTCATCATCCTCAGCAGCAGCATCTTTGACATCAACTTCTTCTTCACCTTATTCATCTTCTTCATCTTCTACCTATTATTTTTTTTGTTACATTCTTCATATTCTTTTTATTAAACTATTATTCTTCTTCATATTCTACTTCTTCATCATATTCTTATTTGTGACAGGCATTCCTGTAGTTGTTATCTATAACAGTTTGAAGATTACACCTCACATTCTGCCTGTCACAAAAGAGTTACAACTAGTGTTGAGCGATACCGTCCGATACTTGAAAGTATCGGTTCGGATAGTATCGGCCGATACCCGAAAAGTATCGGATATCGTCGATACTGATACCCGATACCAATACAAGTCAATGGGACACCAAGTATCGGAAGGTATCCTGATGGTTCCCAGGGTCTGAAGGAGAGGAAACTCTCCTTCAGGCCCTGGGATCCATATTAATGTGTAAAATAAAGAATTAAAATAATAAATATTGATATACTCACCTCTCCGGAGGCCCCTGCACCTTACCGCTGTTAACCGGCAGCCTTCTTTGCTTAAAATTAGCGTGTTTAGGGCCTTCCATGACGTCACGGCTTCTGATTGGTCGCGTGCGCTCATGTGACTGCCACGCGACCAATCACAAGCCGTGACGTCATTCTCAGGTCCTAAATTCCTAGAATTAGGAATTTAGGACCTGAGAATGACATCACGGCTTGTGATTGGTCGCGTGGCGGTCACATGAGCACACGCGACCAATCAGAAGCCGTGATGTCATGGAAGGTGCTGAACGCGCTCATTTTAAGCAAAGCAGGCTGCCGGTTACTACCAGGGCGTGTCAGAGGGTGAGTATATCCCTATTTTTTATTTTAATTCTTTACTTTTTACATGGATATGGATCCCAGGGCCTGAAGGAGAGTTTCCTCTCCTTCAGACCCTGGGAACCATACACTGGGAACTTCCGATTCCGATTCCCGATACCACAAAAGTATCGGATCTCGGTATCGGAATTCCGATACCGCAAGTATCGGCCGATACCCGATACTTGTGGTATCGGAATGCTCAACACTAGTTACAACAGGATTTGTCCGCGTTCAGTTAGGCCTGCAGCAGCAGGCTTTTTCCAGGGGCACCACGAGGAGGAACGGACTCACCCCCATACACTGCTTAGTCTTCTTCTGCTTATAATTTAGATAATATCTTTTGCTCTGATGTTTAGTCTTATGCTTAATGTTCTTCTGCTCTTTGTTCTGCAGCCTCTTGTTCTTCTGCTTCTCGGTCTTCCGGGTCGTCGTCTTTAGGGTCTTGAACTTGGAAATGTAGCAGAAGGTACAAGAAGGCTGAGAAAATGCCGAGAAACAGCTGATGGAACTGGAACTCGGATGGCTACCCGAAGGTCCAAGAGCCAATGGAACTATCGAGGACCAGATGACGTTACTGGAACCCGGTTACTAAGCAGGAGGTACCCGTGCCAGAAAGCACTACCAAGGACCACCTGACGTTGGTGGAACTCGGATCCCCAGAAAGAGGCACCTAAGCCAAAGGCTCTGCCCGGAACCAGCTGACGGTACTGGAACCAGGGGGACCTATTCAAGATTGTCTTCCTAGAGCCCCAACTAGCAGTGTTGGAGCCAAGGGTCAGCAGGGGGAGCAGCGTGTAGGCCGAAGCCTGCACTGGAGGCAGCTTAGTGTCTGTTGTGTCTGCGTGGCATTTGCAGGACACGTTGCCGGCTACACAGCAGGGGAACAGCTGACGTTACTGAACCCCACTGACACAGTGGCGGGTGTTTTTCTCTGTGCAGCCAGCACTTCTGAGCACCAACTGGTGGTGTTAGAGCTCAGGGACAGCAGAAGGAGCAGAGTGTAGGCTGAAGCCTGCACTGGAGGCAGCTTAGTGTCTGTTGTGTCTGCGTGGCATTTGCAGGACACGTTGCGGGCTACACAGCAGGTGAACAGCTGGCATTACTGAACCCCACTGACACAGTGGTGAGTGTTTTTCTCTGTGCATCCAGCACTTCCGGGCACCAACTGGCGGTGTTAGAGCCCAGGGAATCAAGGAGGAGCAGAGTGTATGCCGAAGCCTGCACTTTAGGCAGCTTAGTGTCTGTTGTGTCTGCGTGGCGTTTGCAGGACACATTGCCGGCTACACAGCAGGGGAACAGCTGGCGTTACTGAACCCCACTGACACAGTGGCAAGTGTTTTTCTCTGTGCAGCCAGCACTTCCGGGCACCAACTGGTGGTGTTACAGCCCAGGGAATCAAGGAGGGGCAGAGGAGCAGAGTGTAGGCCGAAGCCTGCACAGGAGGCAGCTTAGTGTCTGTTGTGTCTGCGTAGCATTTGCAGGACACATTGCTGGCTACACAGCAGGGGAAAATCTGGCATTACTGAACCCCACTGACACAGTGGCAAGTGTTTTTCTCTGTGCAGCCAGCATTTCTGAGCACCAACTGGTGGTGTTAGAGCCCAGGGAATCAAGGAGGAGCGGAGTGTAGGCCGAGGCCTAATTGGAGCAAGTTGAAAGGGAACCTTTAACCCCCCCCCAGGCGTTTGTAGCTGAAAGAGCCATCTTGTACAGCAGTAATGCTGCAAAAGGAAAAGGTGGCTCTTTTAATTATGTTCCTTGCAAACGCAGAACTAGACACTTATGAAATGTGTCCCTTCACACTGTGAGACCATCCCGGAGGTGGGACTTTCCTTCGTAATGGGACGCAGCACAGCCGTCATTCCTACCCCCTTGGTGCCGTGCGCTGCTTCCTCAGCATTGTTTGAATCTGTCCTGTAGCCTGCGGTGTTATGTTGTCCCTTGGCCATGCGCACTTAGCGCTGCCCGTCTTCTGACATCATTTGTTATCAGGCTGGCTGCGCCTGTGCGGCCGCGCTGCCCGAGATCCCACCTCACAGTGTCGTCTAATGTAATCACACTGCGGGCCTGGGATCCATTGGCATGTGCAGTGCATATGTTTGCCTCTCACTCCCCTCCTTCCGGCTTCTTCAGACTCTGCGGCGTCATGGCCGTGGCATGCTATTAGGGATCAGCTGACGGCTCAGTCTGAAGAAGGTGGAGGGAAATGAGTGAGAGCCTGAGGTGAAGATATGCAATGTGCATGCCCATGGATCCCAGGCCCGCAGTGTGATTAAATCAGAAGAGACTGTGAGGCGTGATCTCGGGCAACGCGACCGCACAGGCGCAGGCAGCCTGACATCAAATGACGTCAGAAGATGGGCGGCGCTAAATGCACATGGCCAAGGGTTAACATAACAGCGCAGGCTACGGAACAGATTCAAACAACGCTGAGGAAGCGGCGCACGGCACCAAGGGAGTAGGAATGACGGCTGTGCTGTGTGCCATTACGAAGGAAAGTCCCACCTCCGGCATGGTCTCAACGTGTGGAGGGACACATTTCATAAGTGTTAGATTCAGCGTGTGCAAGGAGCACAAAGAAAAGAGGCATGTTTTCCTTGTGCATTACTGCTGCACAAGGTGGCTCTTTCAGTAACAAATGCCTGGGGGAGGCAGGTTCCCTTAAATTTCAGTAGTTGTGTCAGCATGGCGGTCGCAAGACACATTGCCGCAACACAGCAGGGGAGCAGCTGGCGTTACTGAATACCAATAACAGAGGAGCAACTGTTGACTGTGTATACAGCACTTCCGGGCAGCAACTGGTGGTGTTTAAGCCCAGGGACAGCAGGAGGAGCAGGCTGGAGGTATTGCCGCAACACAGCAGGGGAGCAGCTGGCGTTACTGAACCCAATAACAGAGGAGCAACTGTTGACTGTGCAGACAGCACTTCCGAGCAGCAACTGGCGGTGTTGAAGACCAGGGACAACAGGAGGAGCAGGCTGGAGGTACTGCCGCAACATAGCAGGGGAGCAGCTGGCGTTACTGAACCCCAATAACAGAGGAGCAACTGTTGACTATGCAGACAGCACTTCCGGGCAGCAACTGGCAGTGTTGGAGCCCAGGGACAGCAGGAGAAGCAGGCTGGAGGTATTGCCGCAACACAGCAGGGGAGCAGCTGGCATTACTGAACCCCAATAACAGAGGAGCAACTGTTGACTGTGCAGACAGCATTTCCGGCCAGCAACTGGCAGTGTTGGAGCCCAAGGAATCAAGGAGGAGTAGAGGAACAGAGTGTAGGCCGAAGCCTGATTGGAGGAAGTTGAAAGGGAACCTTTAACCCCCCCAAGGTGTTTGTAGCTGAAAGAGCCATCTTGTGCAGCACTAAGGATGCAAAAGGAAAAGGTGCCTCTTTTAATTATGCTCCTTGCAAACGCAGAACTAAACGCTTATATATAGTGTTGAGCATTCCGATACTGCAAGTATCGGGTATCGGCCGATATTTGCTGTATCGGAATTCCGATACCGAGTTCCGATATTTTTGTGATATCGGAAATCGGAATTCGGAAGTTCCCAGTGTGTGGTTCCCAGGGTCTGGAGGAGAGGAGACTCTCCTTCAGGCCCTGGGATCCATATTCATGTAAAAAATAAATAATAAAAATAAAAAATATTGATATACTCACCCCTCCAGCGACCCTGGCTCTTAGCGGTGCCTCCGTTCCTAAGAATGGAGGGAGTGAATGACCTTCGATGATGTCGCGGCTTGTGATTGGTCACGTGAGCGGTCACATGAGCGGTCACGCGACCAATCACAAGCCGCGACGTCATCAAAGGTCCTTCACTCTGCATTCTTAGGGAACGGAGGCAGACGCTTGGACCGGTGAGAGCCGGGGCCGTCAGAGGGGGGAGTATATCAATATTTTTTATTTTTATTCTTAATTTTATACATGAGTATGGATCCCAGGGCCTGAAGGAGAGTTTCCTCTCCTTCAAACCCTGGGAACCATTCTGATATTTTGTGTTCCATTGATATGCATTGGTATCGGGTATCGGTATCGGCGATATCCGATATTTTTTGGGTATCGGCTGATCCAATCCGATACCGATACCTTTGCATATCGGAAGGTATCGCTCAACACTACTTATAAAATGTGTCCCCTAATACCGTGAGACTGTCCCGGAGGTGGGACTTTCCTTCGTAATGGGACGAAGCACAGCCGTCATTCCTACCCCCTTGGTGCCGTGCGCCTCCTCCTCAGCGTTGTTTGAATCTGTCCCGTAGCCTGCACTGTTATGTTATCCCTTGGCCATGTGCACTTAGCACTGCCCGTCTTCTGATATCATTTGTTGTCAGGCTGGCTGCGCCTGTCTGGCCGCGCTGCCCGAGATCCCACCTCTCAGTGTCATCTAATGTTATCACACTGTGGGCCTGGGATCCATTGGCATGTGCAGTGCATATGTTTGCCTCTCACTCCCCTCCTTCCGGCTTCTTCAGACTCTGCAGCGTCACGGCTGTGGCATGCTATTAGGGATGAGCTGACGGCACACAGTCTGAAGAAGGCAGAGGGAGATGAGTGAGAGCCTGAGTTGAAGATATTCACTGCACATGCCCATGAATCCCAGGCCCGCAGTGTGATTAAATCAGAAGAGACTGCGAGGCGGGATCTCGGGCAGCGCGGCCGCACAGGCACGGGCAGCCTGACAACAAATGATGTCAGAAGATGGGCAGCGCTAAATGCGCATGGCCAACATGGCCAAGGGTTAACATAACAGCGCAGGCTATGGGACAGATTCAAACAACGCTGAGGAGGCAGCGCACGGCGCCAAGGCAGTAGGAATGAAGGCTGTGCTGTGTCCCATTACGAAGGAAAGTCCCACCTCTGGGATGGTTTCACGGTGTGAGGGGACACATTTCATAAGTGTTAGGTTCAGTGTGTGCAAGGAGCACAAAGAAAAGAGGCAACTTTTCCTTGTGCAGCATTAATGCTGCACAAGGTGGCTCTTTCAGTAACAAATGCCTGGGGGTGGACAGGTTCCCTTAAGTTTCAGTTGTAGTTGTGTCAGCGTGGCGGTCGCAGGACACATTGCCGGCTACACAGCTGGGGATCAGCTGACGGTGCTGAAACCCAATAACACTGGGTCATGTGTTTTGACTGTGCAGCCTGCACTTCTGAGCATCAACTGGCGGTGTTGGAGCCCAGGGACTACAGTTCAGGTGGTAGAAACATGAACGCAGCAGGAGACCTGGATACTTTAGACAACCAGTTATTTAATCTGGAAGAGGAGTGGCAAATTCCTGCGTGATCCAGGCCTTGTTCATTTTCAGAAAAGCAAGCCGGTCAACGTTATCGGAGGATAGTCGCATGCGACGGTCTGTTAGTACACCACCTGCGGCACTAAAGACACGTTCCGATAATACACTAGCAGCAGGGCAAGCCAGCACCTCCAATGCATACTGGCTTAGCTCTGGCCAAGTATCCAGCTTAGAGACCCAAAATTTGAAGGGGGAAGAGCCATCTGGGATACTTTAGACAACCAGTTATTTAATCTGGAAGAGGAGTGGCAAATTCCTGCGAGATCCAGGCCTTGTTCATTTTCAGAAAAGCAAGCCGGTCAACGTTATCGGAGGATAGTCACATGCGACGGTCTGTTAGTACACCACCTGCGGCACTAAAGACGCGTTCCGATAATACACTAGCAGCAGGGCAAGCCAGCACCTCCAATGCATACTGGCTTAGCTCTGGCCATGTATCCAGCTTAGAGACCCAAAATTTGAAGGGGGAAGAGCCGTCTGGGAGTACAGTAATAGGGCAAGACATGTAGTCTGTCACCATCTGATGGAAACTTTGCCTCCTGCTGACTGGAGCCGTCTGTGATGGTGTAGACATGTGTGGCGGGCACACAAAACTGTGCCACAGTTGGGCCATACTGGTCTTGCCCTGTGCTGAGGCACTGATTCTGCTCCCTCTTTGTGCAGAGCTTCCTCCACTGCCTCGACGCACTGAGCTGCTTTGTAAAGCACTAGCAGCACTGCTCTCACTTGGACTGGAGAAGATGATGGAATTCACCAGTGTGTCTTGGTACTCCCGCATTTTACGCTCCCGGTTCAACGGTGTTATGAGGCTTTGTAAGTTGTCCCACTAGCGAGGATGTAGGAGGGTGTACACCCAATAATTAGCCGTGTTGAGAATGTGGGCGATGCGGCGGTCGTTTCTCAGGCACTGCAGCATGTAATCAGCCATGTGCTGCAGACTGCCAACTGGCCAAGAAAAGCTGTCCCCTGCTTGAGGCGTGATCTCTGCCCGCTCGTCATCACCCCACCCTCTCTCTACACACTGACTACTGGAGAATTGTGTAACTCCCTCCTCTGGTCCAATGTCTTCCTCCTCCACTGACTCCTCCTCATCCTCCTCACAAAGTGTCCCCTGCCTAGGCCTTTGTGAGGAACCACGTAGCGCTGACTGTCCAGAAGTTGATGGAATTGGTGACTCCTCATCCTCCACCTCTTCCACAACATCATCCCTTAGCGCTTGAAGTGTTTGTTGAAGCAGGCAGATAAGTGGGACAGTCATGCTGACTAGTGCATCATCTGCACTCGCCATCCGCGTGGAATCATCGAAGGAATGCAAAACCTGGCAGACATCCTTCATAGTGGCCCACTCAGTGGTTGTGAAGTCTGAACGGCGCAGAGTGCGACTTCTTTGTGCCTGATGCAAATGGTACTCCATTATTGCTGGCTGCTGCTCACACAACCGCTCCAACGTATGTAACGTGGAATTCCACCTTGTGGGTAGGTCACATATGATGCGATGTTCGGGAAGGCGGAATCGGCGCTTCAGAGCTGCAGTGCGCGATCTTGCCATGCTGGAACGCCGCAAGTGAGATCTTGCCATGCTGGAACGCCGCAAGTGAGCACACTCTAGGCAGACCTTGTGCAGCAGTGCATCAAGATCCAGATAGTCCCTCAAAAAACTCTGCATGACCAAGTTGAGCACATGTGCCAGACATGAGATGTGAGTGAGGTTGCCTAGGGCCAGAGCTGCCACCAGATTTCGGCCATTGTCACACACTACCATGCCTGGCTGGAGATTCGCTGGCACAAACCACAGTCGCTCTCCTGCTTGATGTCATTCCAGAGCTCCTGCTCTGTGTGGCTTTGATTCCCCAAAGAAATTAATTTTAAGACAGCCTGTTGATGTTTCACCACAGCTGTGCTCATGTCGGTCGTAACAGGTAAACGTTCACGGGTCCATGTGGAGGTGGAATGTGACGGCTCTTGCAGCGATGATTCTGAGGAACTTGTGTATGATGAGGAGTCAATGCATACAGACTGGATTCCTGCAATCCTTGGAGTTAGCAGAACACGTCCTGCACCACTCGCATGATCAGTACCCGGCTCAACAATATTAACCCAATAGGCAGTGAGGGAAAGGTATCACCCCTGTCCATGGGGACTGGTCCACGCATCGGTGGTGAGGTGGACCTTGCTACTGACGGCGTTCAGTAGCGCGTGTTTTATGTGTCCCTCCACATGCTTGTGCAGGGCAGGGACGGCTTGCCTACTGAAATAAAAGTGGCTGGGCACATTGTATTGTGGGACTGCCAATGCCATCAAGTTACGGAAGCTGTCAGTCTCCACCAGCCTGAATGACAGCATTTCAAGGGACAGTAGTTTTGCAATGCCAGCATTCAGAGCCTGTGCTCGGGGGTGGTTTGTCGAGAATGGCCACCTTTTCTCCCATGCCTGTGCTACCAATTGCTGTAAACTGGGCTGGGAGTGTGAGGATGACTGGGAACGTGGTGCTGTTGGTGGAATTACAGTGGGTCTCTGGACAACAGTGCCAGAGGTTCTTCCATGGCGATCCTGTGAGGAAGCCGAACCAGCTGTGTGTGAGCTGGAGGAAGAGGCAACAACATGAGCTGAAGAGGTGGCAGGTGCCGCTCTTGGTTGGCCTAGGTCTTCAGTGTGTTTTTGTAACTCCACCGCGTGCTTGGTCCGCACACGTTTCCACATATTTGTGGTATTGAGGTTGCTGACATTTTTCCCTCTTTTGACTTTCTGATGACACACCTTGCATTTGACAAAGCAAATGTCATCTGCAACTGTGTCAAAAAAGGACCAGGCACTGCAAGTCTTGGGAGCGCCCGTTTTGGCTTTTGGAAGAGGCATGCTCCTAATGGGTGCCGAAGTGGAGGCTACAGGAACCACAGTCTTTCCCCTCCCTCTCCCTCTTTGGCCCATTTGGGAAATCTCTTCCTCAGAGCTGCTCCCACCACCTTCCTGTACCTCACGCCACGATGGGTCAAGGACCTCATCATCTACACTACCCTCTGCCACCAACTGCTCCTCCTGGGTAGTCTTGGCAGCACAGTACGCACTAGAAAGTGGCACCTGAGTCTCATCATCAGATGCGTACTGCTGTGTGGTGACCGGAGGCACTGGCCCACCCGCCTCTTCAGAGTCAGAGAGACAAAGCTGTTGGGCATCACTGCACACTGCCTCTTCTTCCATTTCTTCAATGGTGCTTGGCTGGCCCCCTGTTTCCAAGCCAAGAGATTCAGAGAACAGAATTAGAGATGGCTCCTGTCCTGCTCTCTCTGACTGCCTGGGCAATTTGGCAGGTGGTGAAGAGACAGATGGGTGCTCTCCAGTGCTCTGTGCCTGAGAGGATGTGGCACTAATTGAAGTTGATGCGTTAGATGCCATACATCCGACAACGGCTTCAATTTGTTCTTCACGCAGCAGCGGTTTACGGCGATCTCCTTCAAAGCTGCGCATGAAGGACTGTTCCCTACTGAAACTGGGTGATGATGAGTCACCGGTGCCCGCAGCAGGCACAGAATCCCCACGTCCTCTCCCTGCTCCGCGCCCACGCCCACATGCCTTACTCCCTGCCCTCTACATCTTGGTTGACTGATAAAGATAAGCAGAAAAGTACTAAGGGCTTAGTGTGCTTATTCCTGAACAGCTCCTAACAAGTATAAGAAACACTAATTTTCTAAAGTGTGGACTAGACTTTAATATGAGCTAATGTGGCCTACACAACTGGAAAGTGGTGTGTTTGGTGAACTTTATTATTTATTTTTTTTTTTGCAGAAATGACTACAGAGCGATGTACACTCACACGGAGACCGTGCAGACAGCCGTAAACGGCGCTGCAAGGCCAAAAAAAGCTCCTCTATGTAATCCTATGTAGTGTTTTTCCACAATTTAGCTGGATACGGGTGGAAAGCCACTAATAGGAAATATTTGAAAAAAAGTGCAGCAGGCTGCACTAATAGCAAAAAAGGACAATGGATAGAACGGTATGAGGCAGTGACGCACCCTGAGCTGAATTCAACCGGCTGTGGCTGCACACAGACTACAGAGCTATGTGCACTCACACAGAGACCGTGCAGACAGCCGTAAACGGTGCTGCTAGGCCAAAAAAACCTCCTCTATGTTATCCTATGTAGTGTTTTTCCACAATGTAGCTGGATACAGGTAGAAAGCCACTAATAGGAAATATTTGAAAAAAAGTGTAGCAGGCTGCACTAATAGCAAAAAAGGACAATGGATAGAACGGTATGAGGCAGTGACGCACCCTGAGCTGAATTCAACCGGCTGTGGCTGCACACAGACTACAGAGCTATGTGCACTCACACAGAGACCATGCAGACAGCCGTAAACGGTGCTGCAAGGCCAAAAAAACCTCCTCTATGTTATCATATATAGTGTTTTTCCACAATGTAGCTGGATACGGGTGGAAAGCCACTAATAGGAAATATTTGAAAAAAAGTGCAGCAGGCTGCACTAATAGCAAAAAAGGACAATGGATAGAACGTTATGAGGCAGTGATGCACCCTGAGCTGAATACAACCGGCTGTGGCTGCACACAGACTACAGAGCGATGTGCACTCACACAGAGACCTTGCAGACAGCTGTGAACAGCGCTGCAAGGCAAAAGCAAGGTTCTCACACAGCAGTTGCTAAATTAGCCTGGGTAAAGCACAATAAAGCAAATCGCTATCTCTAAACTGGCCCTCAGTCAGAACACAGCGTCCTGTCCCTAACTGAATTCACAGCAGAGTGAGCCCTAAATGGCGGAAGCGACTTTTATAGAGCATCATGACATCATTTCAGCAGCCATTCACAGCCATGCCAGTACTTCCATGCCCACCATGCAGAACAGGATGTGCCCACACTGCTAATCAGTCCTCATTGGCTGAATTCGGGCAGTTTGAATTCTGGGAACTTCCGATTCCGGTATCCGATATACGGAAAATATCAGAACTCGGTATCGGAATTCCGATACCGCAAATATCGGCCAATAATAATAATAATAATTTTTATTTATATAGCGCCAACATATTCCGCAGCGCTTTACAAATTATAGAGGGGACTTGTACAGACAATAGACATTACAGCATAACAGAAATCACAGTTCAAAACAGATACCAATAAGAATGAGGGCCCTGCTCGCAAGCTTACAAACTATGAGGAAAAGGGGAGACACGAGAGGTGCATGGTAACAATTGCTTTAGTTATTTGGACAAGCCATAGTGTAAGGCTCGGGTGTTCATGTAAAGCTGCATGAACCAGTTAACTGCCTAAGTATGAGGCAGTACAGACACAGAGTGCTATTAACTGCATAAAGTGTATGAGAACATGATGCGAGGAACCTGATTATGTTTTTTTTTTTTTTTTGAATGGGCCACACAGGGATGGTTAGGTTAATGCATTGAGGCGGTAGGCCAGTCTGAACAAATGAGTTTTTAGGGCACGCTTAAAACTGTGGTGATTGGGGATTAATTGTATTAACCTAGGTAATGCATTCCAAAGAATCGGCGCAGCACATGTAAAGTCTTGGAGTCGGGAGTGGGAGGTTCTGATTATTGAGGATGCTAACCTGAGGTCATTAGCGGAGCGGAGGGCACGGGTAGGGTGGTAGACTGAGACCAGAGAGGAGATGTAGGGTGGTGCTGAGCCATGGAGTGCTTTGTGGATGAGGGTAGTAGTTTTGTACTGGATTCTGGAGTGGATGGGTAGCCAGTGTAATGACTGGCACAAGGTAGAGGCATCGGTGTAACGGTTGGTGAGGAATATGATCCTGGCTGCAGCATTCAGGACAGATTGGAGCGGGGAGAGTTTGGTAAGAGGGAGGCCGATTAGTAGAGAGTTACAATAGTCCAGACGAGAATGAATAAGTGAGACAGTAAGAGTTTTTGCAGAGTCGAAAGTAAGAAAAGGGCGAATTCTAGAAATGTTTTTGAGATGCAGATAAGAAGAGCGAGCCAGTGATCGGATGTGGGGGGTGAAAGAAAGCTCAGAATCAAGGATGACCCCAAGGCAGCGGGCATGTTGCTTTGGAGTAATGGTGGAACCACACACGGAGATGGCAATGTCAGGCAAAGGTAGGTTAGTAGAGGGAGAGAACCCTCGGCCGATACCCGATACTTGCGGTATCAGAATGCTCAACACAAGTTACCAATGGTTTTCTTGGTGACTGTGGTCCCAGCTGTTTTGAAATCATTAACAAGTTACCCCCGTGTACTTTTAAAATGATCTCTCACTTTCCTTATGATCGAGGATACCCCACGAGGTGAGATTTTGCATGGTGCTCCAGATCGATGTTGATTGACAGTCATTTTGTATTTCTTCCATTTTCTTACTATTGTACCAACAGTTGTCTCCTTATCACCCAGTGTCTTACTTATGGTTTTGTAGCCCATTCCAGCTTTTGCAGGTCTATGATCTTGTCCCTGACATCCATATAAAAGTCTTGCCTATGTTGTAGAGGTTAGAGTCTGATTGATTGAGTTTGTGGACAGGAGTCTTTTATAAAGGTGACTGTGTAAGACAGCTGTCTTTAATGTAGGTAGTGAGCTGATTAGGAGCGTCTGACTAGTCTGTAGGAGCCAGAACTCTTAATGGTTGGTAGGGGATCAAATACTTATTTCTCACTGCAAAATGCAAATAAATGTATATAATTTATACAATGTTATCTTATGTTGTTTTTTTTCATATTCTGTCTTTCAAAGTTAAAATTAACCTACCCTTAAAATTATAGACTATTCATTTTTTTTCAGAGGGCAAACTTACAAAATCAGCAAGGGATTGATCAAATACTTATTTCCTTGAGGGTTCCACCATACCATAACCGACTTCTTACCCTTTAACCCCTTTCTGACATATGATGTACTATCCCGTCGAGGTGGGTGAGCCCGTATGACCACTGACGGCAGAGTATGTCATATGCGATCGGCCACGCTCACGGGAGGAGCGCGGCTGATCGCGGCCGGGTGTCAGCTGACTATCGCAGCTGACATCCGGCACTATGTGCCAGGAGCGGTCACAGACCGCTCCTGGCACATTAGCCTATGGAACACCGTGATCAAACATGATCGCAGTGTTCCGGCGGTACAGGGAAGCATCGCGCAGGGTGCGGGCTCCCTGCGTGCTTCCCTGTGACCCTCGGAGCAACGCGATGTGCTCGCGTTGCTCCGAGGGTCACCTACCTCCTTCTCCTTGCAGGCCCCAGATCCAAAATGTCCACGGGGCTGCTTCCGGGTCCTGCAGGGAGGTGGCTCAGAGCAGGCGCTGGTAAGCCTGCAGCCCTGCCTGTCAGATCGCTGATCTGACACATTGCTGTGCAAAGTGTCAGATAAGCGATCTGACCCTATAACATGATCTCACCCCTGGGGCAATGCTATAGTGTAAAAAGAAAAATATTCAGATGTGTAAAAAAAAAAATCCTAAATAAAGAAAAAAAAAAGATATTGTTCCCATAAATATATTTCTTTATCTAAATAAAAAAAACAATAAAAGTACACATATTCAGTATTGCCGCATCCGTAACAACTAGTGTTGAGCGATACCGTCCGATACTTGAAAGTATCGGTATCGGAAAGTATCGGCCGATACCGGCAAAGTATCGGATCCAATCCGATACCGATACCCGATACCAATACAAGTCAATGGGACTCATGTATCGGACGGTATTCCTGATGGTTCCCAGGGTCTGAAGGAGAGGAAACTCTCCTTCAGGCCCTGGGAACCATATAAATGTGTAAAAGAAAGAATTAAAATAAAAAATATCGCTATACTCACCTGTCCGACGCAGCCGGGACTTCAGCGAGGGAACCGGCAGCGTTGTTTGTTTAAAATTCGCGCTATTACTTGGTTACGTGAATTCCCGGCTTGTGATTGGTCAGGTCGGCCATGTTGCCGGGACGCGGACCAATCACAGCAAGCCGTGACGAAATTACGTCACGGCTTGCTGTGATTGGTCCGCGTCCCGGCAATATGGCCGCCCTGACCAATCACAAGCCGTGACGTCACGGGAGGCTGGACACGCGCTCATTTTAAAATGGGCGTGTGTCCAGCCTCCCGTGACGTCACGGCTTGTGATTGGTTGCGCCGCGGTCAACCAATCACAAGCCGGGAGGCTGGACGCGCTCATTTTAAAATGGGCGCGTGTCCAGCCTCCCGTGACGTCACGGCTTGTGATTGGTTGCGCCGCGGTCAACCAATCACAAGCCGGGAGGCTGGACGCGCTCATTTTAAAATGGGCGCGTGTCCAGCCTCCCGTGACGTCACGGCTTGTGATTGGTTGCGCCGCGGTCAACCAATCACAAGCCGGGAGGCTGGACGCGCTCATTTTAAAATGGGCGCGTGTCCAGCCTCCCGTGACGTCACGGCTTGTGATTGGTCAGGGCGGCCATATTGCCGGGACGCGGACCAATCACAGCAAGCCGTGACGTAATTTCGTCACGGCTTGCTGTGATTGGTCCGCGTCCCGGCAACGTGGCCGACCTGACCAATCACAAGCCGGGAATTCACGTAACCAAGTAATAGCGCGAATTTTAAACAAACAACGCTGCCGGTTCCCTCGCTGAAGTCCCGGCTGCGTCGGAGAGGTGAGTATAGCGATATTTTTTATTTTAATTCTCTCTTTTACACATTTTAACATTAATGTTGTTGCGATACCCGATACCCGTTACCACAAGAGTATCGGAATCCCGGTATCGGAATTCCGATACAGCAAGTATCGGCTGATACCCGATACTTGCAGCATCGGAATGCTCAACACTAGTAACAACCCGACTTATAAAACTGTCCCACTAGTAAACCCCTTCAGTGAACACCATAAGAAAAAGAGGCAAAAAACAACGCTTTATTATCATACTGCCAAAACAAAAAGTGGAATAACACGAGATCAAAAAGACAGATATAAATAACCATGGTACCGCTGAAAACATCATCTTGTCCCGCAAAAAACGAGCCACCATACAGCATCATCAGTGAAAAAATAAAAAAGTTATAATCCTCAGAATAAAGCGATGCAAAGTTAATTATTTTTTCTATAAAATAGTTTTTCTCTTATAAAAAAAATGATTTAAATGAGGTATCGCTGTAATCGTTCTAACCCGAAGAATAAATCTGCTTTATCAATTTTACGAAACGTGGAATGGTATAAACGCCCCTCCAAAAGAAATTCTTGAATAGCTGGGTTTTGGTCATTCTGCCTCACAAAAATCAGAATAAAAAGCTATCAAAAAATGTCACATGCCCAATAATGGCACCAATAAAAACGTCAACTCGTCCCTCAAAAAACAAAACCTCAAATGACTCTGTGGACCAAAGTATGGAAAAATTATAGCTCTCAAATGTGGAGACGCAAAAACTATTTTTTGCAATAAATAGAGTCTTTAGGTGTGTAACAGCTGCCAGTCATAAAAATCTGCTAAAAAACCCGCTATAAAAGTAAATCAAACCCCCTTCATCACCCCCTTAGTTAGCGAAAAATAATAAAATTTAAAAAATTATATATTTTCATTTTCCCATTAGGGTTAGGGTTAGGGCTAGGTTAGGGTTAGGGCTAGAGTTAGGGCTAGAGTTAGGGCTAGGTTTAGGGCTAGGGTTGGGGTTAGGGTTAGGGTAGGGGCTAGGGTTGGGGCTAGGGTTAGGGTTGGGGCTCAGGTTAGGGCTAGGGGTGGGGCTAGGGTTAGGGTTGGGGCTAAGGTTAGGGTTGGGGCTAGGGTTAGGACTAGCGTTAGGGCTAGGGTTATGGCTAGGGTTAGGGTTGGGTCTAGGGTTAGGGTTGGGGTTATGGTTGGGGCTAGGGTTAGGGTTGGGGTTAGGGCTACAGTTAGGGTTGGGGCTAAAGTTAGGGTTAGGGTTGGGGCTAAAGTTAGGGTTAGGGTTGGGGCTAAAGTTAGGGTTAGGGTTTGGATTACATTTACGGTTGGGATTAGGGTTAGTGGTGTGTCAGGGTTCGGGGTGTGGTTAGGGTTATGGTTGGGATTAGTGTTAGGGGTGTGTTGGATTTAGGGGTGTGGTTAGGGTTGGGATTAGGGTTAGGGGAGTGGTTTGGATTAGGGTTAGGGGCATGTTCAGGTTAGGGGTGTGGTTAGGGTTATGGTTGGAATTGGGATTCGGGTAAGGGGTGTGTTTGGGTTAAGGTTTCAGTTAGAATTGGGGGTTTCCACTGTTTAGGCACATCAAGGGCTCTCCAAACACGACATGGCGTCCAATCTCAATTCCAGACAATTCTGAGTTGGAAAAGTAAAACAGTGCTCCTTCCCTTCCGAGCTCTCCCATGCACCCAAACAGGGGTTTACCCCAACATATCAGCGTACAGAGGACAAATTGGACAACAACTTTTGGGGTCCAATTTCTCTTGTTGCCCTTAGGAAAATAAAAATTTGGGGGGCCAAAAAACACTTTTTGTGGGAAAAAACGCTTTTTTATTTTCCCGGCTCTGCGTTATAAACTGTAGTGAAACACTTGTTCAAAGTTCTCACAACACATCTAGATAATTTCCTTGGGGGTCTAGTTTCCAATATGGGGTCACTTGTGGGGGGTTTCTACTGTTTAGGTATGTCAGGGGCTCTGCAAATGCAATGTGACACCTGCAGACCAATCCATCTAAGTCTGCATTCAAAATGGCGCTCCTTCCCTTCCGAGCTCTGCCATGCGCCCAAACAGTGGTTTCCCCCCACATATGGGGTATCAGCGTACTCATGACAAAATGCACAACAACTTTTGTGGTCCAGTTTCTCCTGTTACCCTTGGGAAAATACAAAACTGAGGGCTAAAAAAAAAATTTTGTGAAGAAAAAAAGAACTTTTATTTTCACTGCTCTGCGTTATAAACTGTAGTGAAACACTTGGGGGTTCAAAGCTTTCACAACACATCTAGGTAAGTTCCTTTGGGGGCTTAGTTTCCAATATGGGGTCACTTGTGGGGGGTTTCTACTGTTTAGGTACATTAGGAGCTCTGCAAACGCAATGTGACGACTGCAGACCATTCCATCTAAGTCTGCATTCCAAACGGCGCTCCTTTCCTTCCGAGCTCTGCCATGTGCCAAAACGGTGGTTGCCCCCCACATATGGGGTATCAGCGTACTCAGGACAAATTGGACAACAACTTTTGGGGTCCAATTTCTAGTGTTATCCTTGGGAAAATACAAAACTGGGGGCAAAAAGATCATTTTTGTGAAAAATATTTTTTATTTTTATGGCTCTGCATTATAAACTTCTGTGAAGCACTTGGTGGGTCAAAGTGCTCACCACACATCTAGATAAGTTCCTTAGGGGGTCTACTTTCCAAAATGGTGTCACTTGTGGGGGGGTTCAATGTTTAGGCACATCAGAGGCTCTCCAAATGCAACATGGCGTCCCATTTCAATTCCAGTCAAATTTGCATTGAAAAGTCTAACGGCGCTCCTTCCTTTGCAAGCTCTGCCATGCGCCCAAACAGTGGTTTACCCCCACATATGGGGTATATGCGTACTCCGGACAAATTGGACAACAACTTTTGGGGTCCATTTTCTCATGTTACCCTTGGTAAAATAAAACAAATTGGAGCTGAAGTAAATTTTTTGTGAAAAAAAGTTAAACGTTAATTATTTTTAAACATTCCAAAAAATCCTGTGAAACACCTGAAGGGTTAATAAACTTCTTGAATGTGGTTTTGAGCACCTTGAGGGGTGCAGTTTTTAGAATTGTGTCACACTTGGTTATTTTCTATCATATAGACCCCTCAAAATGTCTTCAAATGTGATGTGGTCCCTAGAAACAAATGGTGTTGTAAAAACGAGAAATTGCTGGTCAAATTTTTTTTTTTTTTTTAAATTCTTTATTTATAAGTAGAACAATAAACATTACAACGGTAAAGCAGATTTTCTCTTGTCTGTTGTACATATGATCAAAGCTTTATCAGGCGCAAAAAGACAATGAGTCAAGTGATTGAGACAGAAGAAAAGGAAGGTGGTTAGGGAGGATAAGGATGGGGAGCATATCAATGGGATATAAGGAAAGGAAGGGGGGAGGGTCGGGGAAGGGGGGGTGATAAAGAGGGGAAAAACATGTAGGTACATAAACAGAAAACGGTTAACGGCATGGTTACGTACAATGGAAATTAAATGTATCAAAGTTGCATGAATAACTTTCTAGCAAAGCAAGACGCAAGACGTCAAGGGCAATTTAGGGCAGCTTAGAGAGCTATCTTCTCGAAATTTTTTCCAGGGAGCCCATGTAGACAAGTGAGAATCATGACTAGAGAACTCCCAACTCGACAACTCCTCGAGACGTGATATTTGATCTATTTTACTATACCATTCCGACACAGTGGGGGGAGAAGTGTCTCTCCAATGTAGCGTAATCAGGTGTTTAGCGGCACCCACCAGAAGCGGGAGCAAGCCATGTTTCTTTGGCAAATAGTTAGTGGATGGGCAGGAGAGGAGAGCTTCCTCTGCCCGGAGGCTCGACTTAATTAAATCTAATTTCTTGAGGATAGAGTTAATTTCTTCCCAGAAAAGTCTTATTTTGGGGCAGTCCCAGAATATATGTGTGTGGTGACCCAACGAGTTAGTACATCTCCAGCAAATCCCTTTGTCAGCGAGCCCTCTCTGGAGAAGCTTTGCTGGGGTTAAATGCCATCTAGTCAGGATTTTATATGCATTCTCCTGCAAAAGTATGCACCTAGAAAAACCTCTGGCATTAGATAACATTCTAGAAACCTGATCCTCTGAAAAAGAGGTCCCAAGCTCAAACTCCCAGGAGTATATATATGAGGGTTTGTTTGGTGAGGAAGGGGAGGAGAGATGGGAATATATACGTGATATGATATTAAGTCGTGAAAGCGGGAACTTGGTTAGCACATCAAACCAGGACCAATTTGATTTGGTCGGGTATTTCTGCATAAACTGCGTGACAATTAGTGTTGAGCATTCCGATACCGCAAGTATCGGGTATCGGCCGATACTTGCGGTATCGGAATTCCGATACCGGGATTCTGATACTTGCCGCGTATCGGATACCGGAATCGGAAGTTCCAAGATTCAAAATGCAGAAATTCAGCCAATGAGAATGATTCCAAGTGTGGGCACATCCTGTTTAGCATGGAGGGCATGAAACTACTGGCAAGGCTGTGATTGGCTGCTGAAATGATGTCATGATGCAGTTTAAAAGTCGCTGGCGCCATTTTGCGATCACTCTGCTGTGAATTCAGTTAGTGACAGGACGCTGTTTGCTGACTGAGGGACAGTTTAGAGATAGCGATTTGCTTCTTTGTGCTTTCCAAAGGCTAATTTAGCAACCGCTGTGTTCACCTACTATTCACCTTGCTTTTGCCTTGTAGCGCTGTTTTCACAGCGATCTGCAAGGTCTGTGTGTGTGTGTGTGTGAGTGCAGCCCACTCTCTAGTCTGAGTGCAGCCACATAGGCCATCCATAGCTGGTTGTATTCAGTTCAGGGAGGGTGGTTCATTGCCTCATACTGTTCTTTTTTTTTTTTTTTTCCAAGTAGTGTAGTCTGCTGCTAATTTATTCAAAAAAATCCTATTAGTGTCTTTCCACCCGTCTCCAGCTAATTTGTGGAAAAACACTACATAGGATAACGTAGAGGAGGGTTTTTGGGCCTTGCAGCGCCGTTTACGGCTGTCTGCACGGTCTCTGTGTGACTGCAGCTCGCCCTGTAGTCTGTGAGCAGCCATAGCCTGGTTGTCTCCAGCTCAGGGTTGTTCACTGCGTCATACCGCCAAATCAATTTTCATTTAGTTTTAAGTAGTGCAGGCTGCTGCACATTTTTTCCAAAAATTCCTATTAGTGTCTTTCCACCCGTCTCCAGCTAATTTGTGGAAAAACACTACATAGGATAACGTAGAGGAGGGTTTTTGGGCCTTGCAGCGCCGTTTACGGCTGTCTGCACGGTCTCCGTGTGACTGCAGCTTGCCCTGTAGTCTGTGAGCAGCCATAGCCTGGTTGTCTCCAGCTCAGGGTTGTTCACTGCGTCATACCGCCAAATCAATTTTCATTTAGTTTTAAGTAGTGCAGGCTGCTGCACATTTTTTCCAAAAATTCCTATTAGTGTCTTTCCACCCGTCTCCAGCTAATTTGTGGAAAAACACTACATAGGATAACGTAGAGGAGGGTTTTTGGGCCTTGCAGCGCCGTTTACGGCTGTCTGCACGGTCTCCGTGTGACTGCAGCTCGCCCTGTAGTCTGTGAGCAGCCATAGCCTGGTTGTCTCCAGCTCAGGGTTGTTCACTGCGTCATACCGCCAAATCAATTTTCATTTAGTTTTAAGTAGTGCAGGCTGCTGCACATTTTTTCAAAAAAATCCTATTAGTGTCTTTCCACCCGTCTCCAGCTAACTTGTGGAAAAACACTACATAGGATAACGTAGAGGAGGGTTTTTGGGCCTTGCAGCGCCGTTTACGTCTGTCTGCACAGTCTCCGTGTGACTGCAGCTCTATCCGTTGTCAGTTCAGCCCCCAAAAAATAAATAAATAATAAAGTTCACCAAACACACCAGTTACACCACTTTACATTTGTGTAGGCCACATTAGCTCATATTAAAGTCTAGTCCACACTTTAGAAAATTAGTGTTTCTTATACCTGTTAGGAGGAGTTGCTCAGGAATAAGCACACAAAGCCGTTAGTACTTTTCTGCTTATCTTTATCAGTCAACCAAGATGAAGAAGGCAGTGAGTAAGGCACGTGGGCGTGGGCGTGGGTGTGGGCGCGGAGCAGGGAGGGGACGTGGGGATTCTGTGCCTGCTGCGGGCACCGGTGACTCATCAGCACCCACTTTCACCAGGCAACAGTCGTTCATGCGCAGCTTTGTGTCAGAGCGCCGTACACCGCTGCTGCGTGAAGACCAAATTGAAGCCGTTGTCGGATGGATGGCAGCTAATGCATCAACTTCAATTAGTGCCACATCCTCTCAGACACAGAGCACTGGAGAGCAGCCATCTGTCTCTTCACCACCTGCCAAATTGCCCAGGCAGACAGAGAGCCCAGGACAGGAGCCGTCTCTACTTCTGTTCTCTGAATCTCTTGGCTTGGAAACAGGGGGCCAGCCAAGCAGCATTGGAGAAATGGAAGAAGAGGCAGGGTGCAGTGATGCCCAACAGCTTTTTCTCTCTTCCTCTGAAGAGGCGGGTGGGCCAGTGGCTCCGGTCACCACATCGCAGGCCGCATCAGCTGATGATGACACTCAGGTGCCACTTACTGGTGCGTGCTCTGCTGCTGAGACTACCCAGGAGGAGCAGTTGGGGGCAGAGGGTAGTGTAGATGATGAGGTCCTTGACCCATCTTGGCGTGAGGGACAGGAAGGTGGTGGGAGCAGCTCTGAGGAAGAGATTCCCCGTACGGCCCAAAGAGGGAGAGGGAGGGGGAAGACTGCGGATCCTGCAGCCTCCGCTTTGGCACCCGTTAGGAGCATGTCTCTTCCAAAAGCCAAAAAGGGCGCTCCCAAGACTTGCAGTGCCTGGTCCTTTTTTGACACAGTTGCAGATGACATTTGCTATGTCAGATGCAAGGTGTGTCATCAAAAAGTCAAAAGAGGTCGAAATGTCAGCAACCTCAATACCTCCAACATGTGGAAATATGTGCGCAACAGGCACCCGGCGGAGTTAGAAAAACACACTGAAGAGCTAGGCCAACCAACAGCGGCAGCTACCACCTCTTCAGCTCGTGTTGCCTCTTCCTCTAGCTCACACGCAGCTGGTTCGGCTTCCTCCCAGGATCGCCGTGGAAGAACCTCTGGCCCTGTTGTCCAGAGACCCGCTGTAATTCCACCCGCAGCACCACTTTCCCAGTCATCCACACACTCCCAGCCCAGTCTACAGCCATCGGTAGTACAGGCATGGGAGAAAAGGCGGCCTTTCTCGTCAAACCACCCACGAGCACAGGCTCTGACTGCAGGCATTGCCAAACTTCTGTCACTTGAAATGCTGTCATTCAGGCTGGTGGAGACTGACAGCTTCCGTGACTTGATGTCATTGGCAGTCCCACAGTACAATGTGCCTAGCCGCTTTTACTTCAGCAGGCAAGCCGTCCCTGCCCTGCAGAAGCATGTGGAGGGACACATAAAACACGCGCTACTGAACGCCGTCAGTAGCAAGGTCCACCTCACCACCGATGCGTGGACCAGTCAACATGGACAGGGGCGATACCTTTCCCTCACTGCCCATTGGGTTAATGTCGTTGAGCCGGGTACAGACCGTGCGAGTGGCGCAGGACGTGTCCTGCCCACTCCAAGGATTGCAGGAATCCATTCTGTACGCATTGACTCCTCCTCTTACACCAGTTCCTCAGAATCATCGCTGCAGGAGCCGTCACAGTCCACCTCCACATGGACCCGTGATGAACGTGTACCTGTTACGACCGACATGAGCACAGCCGTGGCCAAACGTCAACAGGCCGTCTTGAAATTAATTTTTTTGGGGAATCGTAGCCACACAGCGCAGGAGCTCTGGAATGCCATCAAGCAGGAGAGCGATGTGTGGTTTGTGCCAGCGAATCTCCAGCCAGGCATGGTAGTGTGTGATAATGGCCGAAATCTGGTGGCAGCTCTGGGCCTCGGCAACCTCACTCACATCCCATGTCTGGCACATGTGCTCAATTTGGTCGTGCAGAGCTTTTTGAGGGACTATCCGGATCTTGATGCACTGCTGCACAAGGTCCGCCTAGAGTGTGCTCACTTGCGGCGTTCCAGCACGGCAAAAGCGCGCATTGCGGCTCTGCAGCGCCGACACCGCCTGCCGGAACATCGCATCATATGTGACCTACCTACCAGGTGGAATTCCACGTTACATATGTTGGAGCGGTTGTGTGAGCAGCAGCAAGCTGTAATGGAGTACCAGCTGCTTCAGGCGCAAAGAAGTCGCACTCAGCGCCGTAAAGACTTCACAACCGCAGAGTGGGGCACTATGAATGACGTCTGCCAGGTTTTGCGTCCCTTTGATTATTCCACGCGGATGGCGAGTGCAGATGATGCACTAGTCAGCATGACTGTCCCCCTTATCTGCCTGCTTGAAAAATCACTGCAAGCGCTAAGGGATGATGTTGTGGAAGAGGTGGAGGATGAGGATTCACCATTTCCATCATCTTCTGGACAGTCAGCGCCACGTGGTTCCTCACAAACGCGTAGGCAGGGGACAGTTTGTGAGGAGGATGAGGAGGAGTCAATGGAGGAGGAAGACATCCGTCCAGAGGAGGGAGTTACCGAATTGTCCAGTACTCAGTGTGTACAGCGAGGGTGGGGTGATGACGAGCGGGCAGATATCACGCCTCCAGCAGGGGACAGCATTTCTTGCGCAGTTGGCAGTCTGCAGCACATGGTGGATTACATGCTGCAGTGCCTGAGAAACGACCGCCGCATCGCCCACATTCTCAACATGTCTGATTATTGGGTGTTCACCCTCCTCGATCCTCGCTACCGGGACAACGTAGAAAGCCTCATCACACCGTTGAACCGGGAGCGAAAAATGCGGGAGTACCAAGACACACTGGTCAATTCCATCATCTTCTCCATTCCAACTGAGAGAAGTGCTGCTAGTGCATTCCAAAGCAGCTCAGTGCATCCAGGCAGTGGTGGAGGCTCTGCACAAAGAGGGAGCAGAAGCAGTGCCTCTGCCCAAGGCAAGACCAGTATGGCCCAACTGTGGCACAGTTTTCTGTGCCCCCCACAAAAGTCTACACCATCACAGACGGCTCCAGTCAGCAGGAGGCAACGGTTCCGTCAGATGGTGACAGACTACATGTCTTGCCCTCTTGCTGTACTCCCAGACGGCTCTTCCCCTTTCAAGTTTTGGGTCTCAAAACTGGATACATGGCCAGAGCTAAGCCAGTATGCATTGGAGGTGCTGTCTTGCCCTGCGGCCAGTGTATTATCGGAACGTGTCTTTAGTGCTGCAGGTGGTGTACTAACTGACCGTCGCATGCGACTATCCTCCGATAACGTTGACCGGCTTACTTTCCTGAAAATGAACAAGGCCTGGATCTCGCAGGAATTTGCCACTCCTCCTCCTGATTAAATAATTAGGTCACTGTATACGTTATCCAGGTCTCCTGTTGTGTTCATCTTTCTACCACCTGAACTTAAATTCCTGGGCTCCAACACCGCCAGTTGAGGCTCAGAAGTGCCGTCTGCACAGTCAAAACATACGACCCAGTGTTATTGGGTTTCAGTAACGTCAGCTGATCCCCAGCTGTGTAGCCGGCAATGTGTCATGCGACCGCCACGCTGACACAACAACTGAAATGTAAGGGAATCTGTCCCCCCCCCCAAGGCGTTTGTTACTGAAAGAGCCTCCTTGTGCAGCAGTAATGCTGCACAAGGAAAAGGTAGCTATTTTGGTTTAGCTCCTTGCACACGCAGAACTTAACACTTATAAAATGTGTCCACTGATACCGTAAAACCGTCCCGGAGGTGGGACTTTCCTTCGTAATATGACGCAGCACAGCCGTCATTCCTCCCCCCCGGCGCCGCGCCCCTGCTCCTCAGCGTTGTTTGATTCCGTCCCGGAGCCTGCGCTGTTATGTTATCCCGTGGCCAGGCACACTTAGCGCTGCCCGTCTTCTGGCATCATTTGGTGTCAGGATGGCTGCGCCTGTGCGGCCGCGCTGGCCGAGAGCCCGCCTCGCAGTGTCTTCTGATTTAATCCCACTGGGGGCCTGGGATCCATGGACATGCGCAGTGCATATCTGAACCTCCACCTCTCACTCATCTCCCTATGGCTTCTTCAGACTGTTTGGTGTCAGCTGGTCCCTAATAGCATGCCACGGCCGTGACACCGCACAGTCTGAAGAAGCCGTAGGGAGGGGAGTGAGAGGCGAGGATATGCACTGCGCATGGCCACGGATCCCAGGCCGGCGGTGGGATTACATTAGACGACACTGCGAGGCGGGCTCTCGGCCAGTGCGGCCGCACAGGCGCAGCCAGCCTGACACCAAATGATGTCAGAAGATGGGCAGCGCTAAGTGTGCCTGGCCAAGGGATAACATAACAGCGCAGGCTCCGGGATGGAATCAAACTACGCTGAGGAGCCGGGGCGCGGCGCCCGGGGGGGAGGAATGACGGCTGTGCTGCGTCATATTACGAAGGAAAGTCCCACCTCCGGGACGGTTTCACGGTTTCAGGGGACACATTTTATAAGTGTTTAGTTCTGTGTTTGCAAGGAGCATGATGAAAAGAGCCACCTTTTCCTTTTGCATCTTTTGTGCTGCACAAGCTGGCTCTTTCAGCTACAAACGCCTTGGGGGGGGGGTTAAAGGTTCCCTTTCGACTTTCTCAGGCTTCGGCCTACATTGTGTTCCTCTGCTTTTCCACCTGTCCCTTGGCTCCAACACCGCCAGTTGCCGTCCAGAAGTGCTGTCCGCACAGTCCCAACAGTCCCTCCTCTGTTATTGGGGTTCAGTAACGTCAGCTGTTCCCCTGCTGTGTGTGTGGCAATCCCTCCTACCTCCTCCTACCTCCTCCTCCTCCACCTGTCCCTGGGCTCCAACACCGCCAGTTGCCGTCCAGAAGTGCTGTACGCACAGTCAACAGTCCCTCCTCTGTTATTGGGGTTCAGTAACGTCAGCTGTTCCCCTGCTGTGTGTGTGGCAATCCCTCCTACCTCCTCCTACCTCCTCCTCCTCCACCTGTCCCTGGGCTCCAACACCGCCAGTTGCCGTCCAGAAGTGCTGTACGCACAGTCAACAGTCCCTCCTCTGTTATTGGGGTTCAGTAACGTCAGCTGTTCCCCTGCTGTGTGTGTGGCAATCCCTCCTACCTCCTCCTACCTCCTCCTCCTCCACCTGTCCCTGGGCTCCAACACCGCCAGTTGCCGTCCAGAAGTGCTGTCCGCACAGTCCCAACAGTCCCTCCTCTGTTATTGGGGTTCAGTAACGTCAGCTGTTCCCCTGCTGTGTGTGTGGCAATCCCTCCTACCTCCTCCTACCTCCTCCTCCTCCACCTGTCCCTGGGCTCCAACACCGCCAGTTGCCGTCCAGAAGTGCTGTCCGCACAGTCCCAACAGTCCCTCTTCTGTTATTGGGGTTCAGTAACGTCAGCTGTTCCCCTGCTGTGTGTGTGGCAATCCCTCCTACCTCCTCCTCCTCCACCTGTCCCTGGGCTCCAACACCGCCAGTTGCCGTCCAGAAGTGCTGTACGCACAGTCAACAGTCCCTCCTCTGTTATTGGGGTTCAGTAACGTCAGCTGTTCCCCTGCTGTGTGTGTGGCAATCCCTCCTACCTCCTCCTACCTCCTCCTCCTCCACCTGTCCCTGGGCTCCAACACCGCCAGTTGCCGTCCAGAAGTGCTGTCCGCAAAGTCACAACAGTCCCTCCTCTGTTATTGGGGTTCAGTAACGTCAGCTGTTCCCCTGCTGTGTGTGTGGCAATCCCTCCTACCTCCTCCTACCTCCTCCTCCTCCACCTGTCCCTGGGCTCCAACACCGCCAGTTGCCGTCCAGAAGTGCTGTACGCACAGTCAACAGTCCCTCCTCTGTTATTGGGGTTCAGTAACGTCAGCTGTTCCCCTGCTGTGTGTGTGGCAATCCCTCCTACCTCCTCCTACCTCCTCCTCCTCCACCTGTCCCTGGGCTCCAACACCGCCAGTTGCCGTCCAGAAGTGCTGTACGCACAGTCAACAGTCCCTCCTCTGTTATTGGGGTTCAGTAACGTCAGCTGTTCCCCTGCTGTGTGTGTGGCAATCCCTCCTACCTCCTCCTACCTCCTCCTCCTCCACCTGTCCCTGGGCTCCAACACCGCCAGTTGCCGTCCAGAAGTGCTGTACGCACAGTCAACAGTCCCTCCTCTGTTATTGGGGTTCAGTAACGTCAGCTGTTCCCCTGCTGTGTGTGTGGCAATCCCTCCTACCTCCTCCTACCTCCTCCTCCTCCACCTGTCCCTGGGCTCCAACACCGCCAGTTGCCATCCAGAAGTGCTGTACGCACAGTCAACAGTCCCTCCTCTGTTATTGGGGTTCAGTAACGTCAGCTGTTCCCCTGCTGTGTGTGTGGCAATCCCTCCTACCTCCTCCTACCTCCTCCTTCTCCACCTGTCCCTGGGCTCCAACACCGCCAGTTGCCGTCCAGAAGTGCTGTCCGCACAGTCCCAACAGTCCCTCCTCTGTTATTGGGGTTCAGTAACGTCAGCTGTTCCCCTGCTGTGTGTGTGGCAATCCCTCCTACCTCCTCCTACCTCCTCCTCCTCCACCTGTCCCTGGGCTCCAACACCGCCAGTTGCCGTCCAGAAGTGCTGTCCACACAGTCCCAACAGTCCCTCCTCTGTTATTGGGGTTCAGTAACGTCAGCTGTTCCCCTGCTGTGTGTGTGGCAATCCCTCCTACCTCCTCCTACCTCCTCCTCCTCCTCCACCTGTCCCTGGGCTCCAACACCGCCAGTTGCCGTCCAGAAGTGCTGTCCGCACAGTCCCAACAGTCCCTCCTCTGTTATTGGGGTTCAGTAACGTCAGCTGTTCCCCTGCTGTGTGTGTGGCAATCCCTCCTACCTCCTCCTACCTCCTCCTCCTCCACCTGTCCCTGGGCTCCAACACCGCCAGTTGCCATCCAGAAGTGCTGTCCGCACAGAGCCAAACACCTCGCCAATGTGTTAGTGGGGTTCAGCACCGCCAGCTGTTCCCCTGCTGTGCAGCCGGCAACGTGTACTGCGACCGCCATGCAGGCACAACAAGTTAAATTTAAGGGAACCTGCCCCCCCCAGGCGTTTGTTACTGAAGGAGCCACCTTGTGCAGCGGTAATGATGCAAAGGGAAAAAGTGCCTCTTTTCGTGGTGCTCCTTGCACATGCTGATCCTAACACTTATGAAAAGTGCCCCCTCCTACCGTGATACCGTACGGTTGGTGGAACTTTCCTTTGTGATGTGACGCAGCACAGCCGTCATTCTTACCCCCTTGGAGCCGTGCGCCGCCTCCTCAGCGTTGTTTGAATCAGTCCCGGAGCCTGCGCTGTTAGGTTAGCCCTTGGCCATGCACACATTTTGCGCTGCCCGTCTTCTGACATCATTTGGTGTCAGGCTGGCTGCGCCTGTGCGGCCGCGCTGGCCGAGAGCCCGCCTCGTACTGTCTTCTGATTTAATCCCACTGGGGGCCTGAGATTCATGGACATGCGCAGTGCATATCTGAACCTCCACCTCTCACTCATCTCCCTATGGCTTCTTCAGACTGTTCGGTGTCAGCTGGTCCCTAATAGCATGCCACGGCCGTGACACCGCAAAGTCTGAAGAAGCCGTAGGGAGGGGAGTGAGAGGCGAGGATATGCACTGCGCATGGCCACGGATCTCAGGCCCGCGGTGGGATGAAATCAGAAGACAGTACGAGGCGGGATCTCGGCCAGCGCGGCCGCACAGGCGCAGCCAGCCTGACACCAAATGATGTCAGAAGGCGGGCAGCGCAAAATGTGTGCATGGCCAAGGGCTAACCTAACAGCGCAGGCTCCGGGACTGATTCAAACAATGCTGAGGAGGCGGCGCACGACGCCAAGGGGGTAAGAATGACGGCTGTGCTGCGTCACATCACAAAGGAAAGTTCCACCTACCGGACGGTATCACGGTAGGAGGGGACACTTTTCATAAGTGTTAGGTTCAGCATGTGCAAGGACCATAATTAAAAGAGCTAAGTTTACCTTTTCCAGCATTAGTGCTGTACACGATGGCTCTTTCAGCTACAAACGCCTGGGGGGGGGTTAAAGTTTCCCTTTCAACTTGCTCCAGTGCAGGCTTCGGCCTACACTCTGCTCCCTCTCCTCCTCCTGCTGACCCTGGGCTCCAACACCGCCAGTTAGGGCCCGGTACTGCTAGCTGCACAGAGAAAAACACCAGCCAATGTGTCAGTGGGGTTCAGCACCGCCAGCTGTTCCCCTGCTGTGTAGCTGGCAACGTGTCCTGCAAAAGCCACGCAGACACAAGAACTGAAATTGAAGGAAACCTGTCCCCCCTCCCCCAGGTGTTTCTACGTTTTACAGCCACCTTGTACGACAGTAATGCTGCATGTGTGCAAGGTGGCTCAGAAACTTAGTCTCCTTGCCCATGGGGAACTGAACACGTCTAAAATGAGTCCTCTGCGACCATTAAAACGTCCCTCAGGTGTGATTTTCCTTTGTATTGACACGCAACAAGCTCCTTGGTAGCGCTGCCCGTCTTCTGGCATCATTGTTTGGCTGCCTGCGCCTCTGCGGCCGCCTTGACCCACACAACGCCCCTCGGTGTCTTATTTATTTGTACTGCGAGGGTGTGATTGATGGGCATGAACGGTGCATTTTTTCGCCTGTCCCTCATCTCCTTCCGCCTTCTTCGGACTGTGCGGCTTCATGGCCGTGGCATGCGATAAGGGATCAGCTGACGCCGCATAGTCTGAAGCGGGTGTAAGAAACCAAGCGAGAGGCGAACATATGTACTGCACCAGGCCATGAATCCCAGCCCCGCAGTGTTTTAACAATGTTAAGACACTGCGGGGCTGGGATTCATGGTCATCGCGAACCGCACCGGCCGACATTACATGAGGTCAGAAGATGGGCAGCGCTAACAGCGCTAGGCCGGGGGATAACACGACAGCGCAGACTCCTGTACAGCAAATAACAACGCTCAGGAGGCTGCACCCAGCACCAAGGTGGGATTCTTGACATCTGTGCTGCGTCTCATTACAAAGGGAACTCGCGCCTCCAACACAGTTTGACTGTATAAAGGGCTAAATGTTATACGTGTTTCATTCGGCGTGTGCAAGGAGCAAAATTAAAAGAGCAACCTTTGACTTGTGCGGCACTACTGCTGCATAAGCTGTGGCTCTTCTAGTTTGTAACCCCTGAGGGGGGGTTAAAGGTTACCTTTGAAATCGGTTCAATTAGGCTTCGGCCTACACTCTGCTCCACCGGCAGAGCCCGGGCTCCAACAACGCTAGTTGCTGTCCGGAAGTGCTGGCTGCACAGAGCCAAACACCTCGCCAATGTGTCAGTGGGGTCCAGCACCGCCAGCTGTTCCCCTGCTGTGTAGCCGGCAACGTGTCCTGCGACCGCCACGCAGGCACAACAGACCCAAAGCTGGCGCCACTGCAGGCTTCAGCCTACACTCCCCTCCCCCTTGCTCCTCCTCCTGCTCCTCCTCCTGCTGACCCCGGGCTCTAACACTGCCAGTTGGGGCCCGGTACTGCTAGCTGCACAGAGAAAAACACCAGCCAATGTGTCAGTGGGGTCCAGCACCGCCAGCTGTTCCCCTGCTGTGTAGCCGGCAACGTGTCCTGCAAAAGCCACGCAGACACAAGAACTGAAATTGAAGGGAACCTGTCCCCCCTCCCCCAGGCGTTTGTATGTTTTACAGCCACCTCGTACAGCGGTAATGCTGCATGTGTGCAAGGTGGCTCATAAACGTATTCTCCTCGCACATGTGGAACTGAAAACACGTCTAAAATGTGTCCTCTGTGTGACCATTTAACCGTCCCGGTGGTGTGACTTTCCTTTGTAATGACACGCTGCAACCCCCTTGGTAGCGCTGCCCGTCTTCTGGCATCATTCTTTGGCTGCCTGCGCCTCTGCGGCCGCCCTGACCCACACAACGCCCCTCGGTGTCTTATTTCTTGGGACTGCGAGGGTGTGATTGATGGGCAGGAGCGGTGCATATCTTCGCCTGTCCCTCATCTCCTTCCACCTTCTTCAGACTGTGCGGCTTCATGGCCGCGGCATGCGATAAGGGATCAGCTGACGCCGCAGTCTGAAGCGGGTGTAAGGACCCGAGTGTCAGAGGCGAACATATGTGCTGCGCCAGGCCATGAATCCCAGCCCCGCAGTGTTTTAACAATGTTAAGACACTGCGGGGCTGGGATTCATGGTCATCGCGAACCGCACCGGCCGACATTACATGAGGTCAGAAGATGGGCAGCGCTAACAGCGCTAGGCCGGGGGATAACACGACAGCGCAGACTCCTGTACAGCAAATAACAACGCTCAGGAGGCTGCACCCAGCACCAAGGTGGGATTCTTGACATCTGTGCTGCGTCTCATTACAAAGGGAACTCGCGCCTCCAACACAGTTTGACTGTATAAAGGGCTAAATGTTATACGTGTTTCATTCGGCGTGTGCAAGGAGCAAAATTAAAAGAGCAACCTTTGACTTGTGCGGCACTACTGCTGCATAAGCTGTGGCTCTTCTAGTTTGTAACCCCTGAGGGGGGGTTAAAGGTTACCTTTGAAATCGGTTCAATTAGGCTTCGGCCTACACTCTGCTCCACCGGCAGAGCCCGGGCTCCAACAACGCTAGTTGCTGTCCGGAAGTGCTGGCTGCACAGAGCCAAACACCTCGCCAATGTGTCAGTGGGGTCCAGCACCGCCAGCTGTTCCCCTGCTGTGTAGCCGGCAACGTGTCCTGCGACCGCCACGCAGGCACAACAGACCCAAAGCTGCCGCCACTGCAGGCTTCGGCCTACACTCTGCTCCATCTCCTCCTCCTGCTGACCCCGGGCTCTAACACCGCCAGTTGGGGCCCGGTACTGCTAGCTGCACAGAGAAAAACACCAGCCAATGTGTCAGTGGGGTCCAGCACCGCCAGCTGTTCCCCTGCTGTGCAGCCGGCATCATGTCCTGCAAAAGCCACGCAGACACTTGCTCTTGTACCTTCTGCTCCCCATCCTGGTTCCAGTACCGTCAGCTGGTTCTGGGCAGAGCCTTTGGCTTAGGTGCCTCCCTCTGGGTATCCGAGTTCCACCAACGTCAGGTGGTCCTTGGTAGTGCTTTCAGGCACGGGTACCTCCTGCTTAGTAACCGGGTTCCAGTAACGTCAGCTGGTCCTCGGTAGTTCCATTGGCTCTTGGACCTTCGGCTACCCATCCGGGTTCCAGCACCATCAGCTGGTTCTCGGCAGTGTCTTTTGCTCTTGTACCTTCTGCTCCCCATCCTGGTTCCAGTACCGTCAGCTGGTTCCGGGCAGAGCCTTTGGCTTAGGTGCCTCCCTCTGGGTATCCGAGTTCCACCAACGTCAGGTGGTCCTTGGTAGTGCTTTAAGGCACGGGTACCTCCTGCTTAGTAACCGGGTTCCAGTAACGTCAGCTGGTCCTCGGTAGTTCCATTGGCTCTTGGACCTTCGGGTAGCCATCCGAGTTCCAGTTCCATCAGCTGGTTCTGGGCATTTTCTCAGCCTTCTTGTACCTTCTGCTACATTTCCAAGTTCAAGAGACTAAACACGATGACCCGGAAGACCACCCCTAAGATGACGACGACACCAGAGACGACAACCACCGTGATGACGACGACCCTGGAGACGATGACCCTGAAGACCACCCCGATGACGACGACCCAGGAGACGACGACCCTGGAGACGACGACGACCTGGAAGACCGAGAAGCAGAAGAACAAGAGGCTGCAGAACAAAGAGCAGAAGAACATTAAGCATAACACTAAATATCAGAGCAAAAAATATTATCTAAATTATAAGCAGAAGAAGACTAAGCAGTGTATGGGGGTGAGTCCGTTCCTCCTCGTGGTGCCCCTGGATAAAGCCTGATGCTGCAGGCCAAACTGAACGCGGACAAATGTAACTCTTTTGTGACAGGCAGAACGGAAGGTGTAATCTTCAAACTTTTATAGATAACAACTACGGGAATGCCTGTCACAAATAAGAATATGATGAAGAAGTAGAAAATGATGAAGATAATAGTAAAATAAAAAGAATATGAACAATGTAACCAAAAAAAATAATAGGTAGAAGATGAAGAAGAAGATGAATAAGGTGAAGATAGTTGATGTCAAAGAAGCTGATGATGAGGATAATGAAGAAGAAAGTGTGGGAGAAGTAAAAAAGAAGGTGAAGGGCGTGGAAGTAGTGAAACATCAATATCTGACAAAATAAAAAAAAAATTAACATAGTCAAAATCTTTCTACCGCCGAACGTCATAAAAAAAAACAAAATCCTGCTATTCTATTACATTGGGCTAAACCTCTGTGCCTTTAATGTCTCCGCCACGTCCCCCAATACATCCTACATTATTCTTAGTTGTTTTCCTTCATGTAGAATGAACCTACAAGTTTATAAAGGGTTTTTTTTAATTCCGATATTTTCGTCCCATTGACTTGCATTGGGATCGGGTATCGGTATCGGATTAGATCCGATATTTTGACGGTATCGGCCGATACTTTCCGATACCGATACTTTCCGATATCGGAAAGTATCGCTCAACACTAGTGACAATACGTTTGACATGAAGTGTCTGGAGGAAATTTTTAGGTTGGGTCGATGTGCCTGGAGGCCATGTCCCATTATGGAGAATTTTATTATTATAAAATCCATTTAGAGTTTCATTAGGTAGGTTTGTCCACAGTTTATATGGATCCCTGAAATTTAGATCAATCAAAAATGGTATAGAGCAAATAGGTGTCAGTGTGGAAGGGAAGGTGTCTAATGGGAGCCCCCTATTCAAAAGTCTTTTAATTCTCAAAGTTGTTAAGGTCACCTTGTCTAGACCAAAAGCCACTGGTGGCCTGGCATCGGACCAAAGATAGGGGATACCGCGAGAGCCCAATAAAGCCAAGTCCACGCTATCTCTACCTCCCCCCTCCCAACATGATATCACCTTCAGCCATCTGCTAAGATGTATAGCTCTATAATAAAGGTATGGATCAGGTACTCCCAGTCCCCCCGAGGAAATGGGATAGGATATTGATTTATAGGGTAACCTGGCTGGTTTTGACTTCCAAATGAATTTGGAAATAATTGATTTTAGTCTCTTGAAGAAGGTCAAAGGTATATGTATAGGAACCATATTTAAATTATATAGTATTATTGGCATGATGTATGCCTTAAATATATTAATGCGTCCCATCCAGGATAGTGTGGACGATCCATAACACTGCATTAAAGCCTCCACTCTTTTTAGCAATGGGGGATAGTTAGCCTGGAAGAGGTCCAGAGGGTTTCCGGTTATTAAAATTCCTAAATATTTAATGGAGGACTTGGCCCATGAAAAAGGGGTCTTAGTGCTGAGAGAAATTATTTGGGATCTTGAAAGAGTGACATTCAGCGCTTCAGATTTCTCCGTGGTAATTTTAAAATTTGAGAGAAGGCCAAATTGACGAAATATCTTTAGGATGGCTGGGAAGGCTTGAAGCGGGTTAGAGATGAGAAAGAGCAGGTCGTCTGCGAAAGCTAGCGTTTTAAGTTCCACTGAGCCAATTTTCAGTCCCTCTATCCCTTCCCCTTGTCTAATGCTCTGTATCAACGTCTCTATTACCAATATGAATAATGACGGGGATAGCGGGCACCCCTGTCTAGTCCCATTATTAATATGGAAGCTACCAGACAGGGTGCCATTAATTCGGACTCTAGCTGAAGGTTGGGAATAGAGGGAGAGAATTGCTGAAATGTATTGCTCTGGCAGGCCGAATTTGATCAAAACTCTTTCCATAAATCTCCAGCTCACCCTGTCAAACGCCTTCTCAGCATCCGTTGACAGGAGAAACAAAGGGACATTACGACTCCTAGCGAACATTGTAGCCTGTATGATTTTGGTCGAGTTGTCCCTGCCCTCTCTACCCTTAACAAAGCCTGCCTGGACTGAGTGGATCAATTTGGGTAAAATGTTACTGAGCCTTCCCGCTAAAATTTTTGCCCACAGTTTGATGTCCGTGTTTAGTAGCGATATGGGCCTGTAACTAGAACAAAGGTTGGGGTCTTTTCCCTCTTTCGGCAAAACAGTAATAAAGGCTTCTAAAGATTGTTGGGGTATAGGTTGGCCTTGAAGGTAGGAGTTGAATAAGGTGACCAATTGGGGCAATAGAGGTTTTATGAGTTTTTTATAATAAATGATGGGGAGACCATCTGGGCCCGGGGCCTTGCCGTTAGGAATAGTAGAGAGAGTGTCTAAAATTTCCTTAGAGGTGACAGGGGATGTCAGCAGAGGGTGACCCTCTTTAGTTAATTTAGGGAGTTTTAAAGGAGCCAGAAAATCATTAATTTTCTCGATAGCTGTTGCAGGGTCCTGCATAAGATCTGGTGTGTTTAGGTTGTAGAGATTCTCGTAGAAGGACCTAAACTCCCTGGCAATTTCGGCAGTTTCTGACAGCAAAGAGCCATTCTCGGCTTTAAGCTGAGCGATAAAAGTCTTATCCTTGCATTTCTTGAGCAAAGAAGACATAAGCTTACTGCTTCTGTTGCCATGGAGATAGAACCTTTGTTTGCTCCTCATATAGATTTTGGCTGATTGGATGTTCAAAAGATTTTTAAGATCGTTCCTAAGAGTTATCAATTCTTCTTGTGCCCCTTTTGCCTGAGACCTTTTGTGTAACTTTTCAAGAGAATTAATCTGATGTAAGATGGATAATGTCTGTTTCAGCCTCTCTCTCTTTAAATGTGAGCCTAGTGCAATGAGTTTTCCCCTTATCACCGTTTTATGTGCCTCCCACACTATAGGTATGGGTGGGCCTGAGTGTATATTTTCCTGGAAGTAAAGGTCGAGAGTGCTTGATAACTTTGTGAGCTGAAAACTAGAGTCGAGCAGTGTCTCATTTAGTGTCCATGACCTAGTGGATAACGGTAACGTCGAAATGGACAACTCCAGGAAAATGGGAGCATGGTCAGATAGGGAAATGATATCGATCTCTGCGGATTTTACTAATGGAAGGTTCAGTGATTGTATTAGTAGATAATCAATCCTATGGTAACTGTTATGTGGATGGGAGAAAAAAGTATAATCCTTACGGGAAGGAAAAAGAGATCTCCAAGGATCTATAAGATTTAGATTTCGTAGAGAGAGATGAAGTTTTTTCAGAGTTTTTTGGGAGATAGTAGACCTGCCAGAGGATGTGTCTAAGAATGGGTTTAGGGATGCTGGTCAAATTTTAACCCTTATAACTCCCTAACAAAAAAAAATGTTGGTTCCAAAATTGTGCTGATGTAAAGTAGACGTGGGAAATATTACTTATTAAGTATTTTGTGTGACATATCTCTGTGATTTAAGGGCATAAAAATTGAAAAATTTTAAAAAATTTTGCCAAATTTCTGTTTTTTTCACAAATAAATGCAGTTAATATCAGAAATTTTACCACTATCATGAATTACATTATGTCTCGAGAAAACAGTGTCAGAATCATCAGGATCCAATGAAGCATTCCAGAGTTATAACCTCATAAAGGGACAGTGGTCAGAATTGTAAAAATTGGCCCGGTCATTAACGTGCAAACCACCCTTGTGGGTAAAGGGGTTAACAGATCAGTTAGGGGTGCCAATCTCCCAGCAAAATTGGGTATAAACCAGTGGTAGTACCCAATGATGCCGAGAAGCGCCCTCACCTATTTTGTACTTAAAGGCTATTGCCAGTTGTGGATGGCCTCAATCTGATTTAGTCAGGGTTGTTTAACTCCATGGCCAATCACATACCCTAAGTACCGTGCTTCCGTGAGAGCTATCACACATTTTTTTAGGTTTGCTGCTGTCAGGCATTTCTGAGTGAATTCAGTACTGCTTCCACCTGTGACAGGTGGGAATGCCAGTCAGTACTAAAGATGACAATATCATCTAAACAATCTGAGGTGTACTTCTGGTGAGGCTCTAACACTATGTCCATCAGCTGGGGACAAGTGTAAGTAGGTAAATAGTCTTAAGTGTAATTTTGCTTAATTCACAAAAATCAGGACGGAGACTCCCATCTTTTTTTAACAAAGAAAAACCCAGCAGTTACATGCGAGGAGGAAGAATGGATATGACCCTTCCATAAACTTTTGTTTATACTTTAATGGCAGTACGTTCAGGACCCCATAAATTATAGAGGTGAGCTTTAGGTATTTTGGCATCAGAGACAAGATCAATAGTACAATCTTAAGTATGATGGGGAGGTAATATCTCTAGAAAAATAAAGGTTTCAGGCCAGTTATAATGTGACCCTAGTCACTACTCATGGATAAGCTGTGAGGCAGGGCAGTCAAGAAGTCCAGGGTCAGATACCAAGAGTGTTAAACAGAAAGGTAAAACAAAGGCAAAGTTAGGTCACAGTCCAAGATCAGGATTCAAAGAAGGTAGCAGATGAAAACAGAGGGTCTAGGTAAATAAATAGCCAAAAGCAAGGAAAAAGGTCTGGTAATAATAGATCTGAGACTGAGCGCAGGAAAGCAAGGCATGCAGACACCACCGAGCATAAGTGACAACTGGCAGTAATTAGAGGTAGAGCCAGCTAAATATCCAGGTAATCACTCCGAAAAGGAGACAAAAGGAGGACACCCTGCACGCCCTGTCCCTGTATGGGTGGCTGGACTGTCACTCAACACACTAACAAATGTGCATGCCCCAGCCTCCAATTGACCAGCTGAGCTGTTCATATTGATACTGACAGCTTAGCTGCCCTAGATTGGATGGCAGAACTGTCAGACACTCCGATAGGAGCAATAGTGAAATATGACACGTCTGCATTTTATAGAAAAAAAAAATTCCAATAATTTTTCATGCCATCTTGATTTTTTGAGAGAATTGGAAAAATATTGCACAATATCTAACTCTGATTTGTTACACTTGATTATTTTAGTCTGTACCAGAATGACAATCCATAAGAATGCATTTATCTATGATTATTAGTTTTCATAAATAACAATGTTGTCTCTTTTAATCGACTTTCATACATGAATCAGCATCAGTAAATAAAATGTTCTATTATGGCATTTTCAGATATCTAGTTAGTGGTTTGTGCCAGCATTGTTATATAACTACATTAACATGTTTTCTAATTATACGGATCATCTGCAGCGCTTGTAAACAAATCGATTTAAATCCAGACGTCCCTCTGCAACATCACACACAGATTTCTCTAGCACCTTGTAACCATGTTACGGTAGAAACTAGGCAACGTTTCTCTAAAATCACATTTTCCTCTCCGCTTCTGATCAACAGGTAGCATTTCATTGTTTTCAAAGTGAAAATGAAAAATGAAAGTGCTCACTTCAAATCAGCCTCCTGCTGAGAGAAAGAAAAGCTAAGAAGTCTGGATGTGGAGGATTAATATGAACAGTCACGAAAAACCTTTGTGAAAATAAATCCCCTCACTGGATGGGACAAGGACACAGACAAATTATTACACATTCTTAGTAAACCTTTTACTATTATGGATCAAACCATAAAATAGCTTTGCTTTTAATTGGACAGAACAAGACTTTTAGTTTGTGACACATGCTGTTCAACTTTATCTGCACCAATTTATCTATTTTTTTTTCAAACAGATCCTATGTTAGAGAAGTAGTTATAAACATTGACTTTTCAATAACTCATCATATGTATCAATGTATTTTGTCACCAAAAATGCCAATCAATATTCCAAGACTAATCTACAAGTACTGTGTGTCATGTTCTCTGGCAACTATATGACCTAAGTATAATTCTTATAACAGTTTTTCTTTACTACACAGTATCACATGACATTACACTGCATGATTATCCTAGGAATGTTCTTCTCCCAATAATCCGGCAGTCTAAACAGGCTGTTGATCATCAAACAAACAAGCAAAATGTTCTTTAATTGGGTGAAATGATGTTTATTGTTTTCTTAAAAGATCAATGTTCTTGCAAAAAATTCTATGTAAAAGGACATGTGCTTCCAAAGAACAAAGGCAGCCTTTTCACTTTGAATAATCTATGATTGACTGTCATGAAAGGGAATCTGTCAGCAGATTTTTGCTACTTCATCTGAGAGCAGCATGATGTAGGCAAGGAGACCGAGAATCCAAGGATGTGTTAGTTTACTGGGTGCAGTGTTTCAGACACAATCAGAGTTCTTAGATGTAACATGAAGCAGAGATGAGAAAGCTAACCCCGCCCACACCAGGCTCTGTATGCACATAGTCTACTGACAGTGAGCTGCTCATCACAGGAAGGGGCGGAGTAAGACTAACAAATGCATGGCAGGTAGTCACAGCAATTATAATGTCCTGGTATAAAAAAAAGCAACAGAGCACTTCTTGATAAGTGACACATTCTTGTATTTAGTGTTGTAGCCCCTACCTCATTCTGTCCTCAGATTACATAGCAAAAACATGCTGACAGATTCCCTTAAAATGGCACAAGTTGGGTAGTCTAAACCAACCTTTCTTTCAATGTTTTATAAGACATACAGACAAATTAAAGAGATAATAAACGAGACAGTAAGTTATTTTAGCAAAATATGGAAATTTCTGAAAAAAGATAGGACCTCCCATAGGAAAGGTAAAAGCATAAAGGATTGCATCACTTATAGCCATTTCTTCCCCCTAATAAAGGGATGTTGCTAGGAAGAAAGTAAGCTATAGATTTAGTCATTATAACCTTGTCATTTTGTTGCACCCTGTAAAACATTCAGTAGAGTGACCACAAATGATTATTTTGCAATCCGAGACTTCATAAAATGTAATTGCAAATTGTCTAGCAGTGTATAATGTACTTTTCTAGGCAATACAGGGGAACTGTTGCCTAGATACACTACCTAATACACTTACAGACATTATAAAATTTGTGTTATGCATATTATATGATTACACAGAAGGAGACCAGGGGATTTTACTAGTGGTTATACTCTACATTCACAAAATTGTACAACAAATTGTATCATATAGAAGAATTGTGTCTCTAAAGTGCAGTAGTTTTGACGACATCTTGCAGAAAACACAGGTATTAAAAGGGAGGCCCAGTAAGATGTTTATTTCATATATTGAATTGTAAAATACCTTACTTGGCAATGTACTTTGAAGAGGTTGTCCAGGCTTGGGGCGCAAGTAGTCATTCTATGGGACTGAGGAAATGTGAATCCTCACAGCGTGTACAGTACAAACTTTCAGATCATGTGAGGATTCACAAATCTGCAGTAACACAGAGTTACTGCATACTTGAGCACCAAGATTGGAGAACTCATTTAAGGCCTCGTGCACACTAGCAGTATTTGGTCAGTATTTTGCATCAGTATCTGTAAGCCAAAACCAGGAGGGGGTGAAAACTGCAGAAGAGGTGACGTGTTTCTATTATATTTTTTTACACTGAATGTTCCACTCTTGTTTTTTTCATACAAATACTAAAGTAAAATACTGACTAAATACTGAACATGTGAGTGTGGCCTAAATTTGAAATCTGCATGGAAATCTCAACTCCGATTCTGGTCCTGTGGTCTAGAATGCTCCACTCTTGCTTTTTTTCTGACAAAGTACAAAGCATCTTTCCTCTATCTGTGTTGGTGATTTATGTGAAAGGTGATGGTTCTGTGGCTCAGTTCACTAATTTATCGTTTGTATTCTTCTTTTTCTTATGCTGTTCATTGCCATTTTTTGAGCCAAATTCTTCAAAAGAGCAAACACGGTTCATGAATTATTCGCAAAGTCAAAAATCATCTCTAAGTTTTTCTTTAATCTTTTTTACAACTTCTTAAAGCAAAAGTCGCACATTTTGTGAAATAATATATAAATAATATAAAATTGTGCAAAAATATTCTTGCGTGCATAAAATCACTCCAAAGGAGGGTTGGATTACATTTCAATAAGTGGCAAATGATGAATCAGGCAAAACATTTAGAAACCTTGGGTATGTTTCCACGGTCAGGATTGGCTCAGTATTTGCTCAGGATTTGACCCAGGTGAAATCTGCATCTGAGGTCACCGGCAGGTCACCTGCATTTTTGATGTGTTTTTTACATGCATTTTTTCTCATGCGTTTTTGATGCGTTTTTTCATTACATGTGTTTTTTTGTCACTTGAAATAAAGGTTATTGAAAGTTGGCTTCTGGGAAAGAAAGAAAAAAGTGATTTCCTGTTTGCAGATAGGGTACATGCACACAATCAGTAAACGCTGCAGGTTGGATGCTGCATACATCTGCAGCGTCCAATCTGTAGCATCCAAATGTTAGATCATAGTGGATGGGATTTCATGAAATCCCATCTCCACTATGCTATCAAAGACGCAGGCGGCAGACCTGCATATACGCACATGCCACGTGTCTTTTTAGACAACAGCATGTCTATTTACGATGAAGAGACGCTCAGTCCGCACAGCGTAAATTTCCCATAGACTAAGATTAGGTAAAACCACATTTAATTATTAGTTACATGTGTAATAACTGCGGGAACACAGCTTACTACGCATGTGTACTAATTTACATACCGTATATACTCGAGTATAAGCCTAGATTTTCAGCCCATTTTTGGGGGCTGAAAGTCCCCCTTTCAGCTTATACTCGAGTCATACCCAGGGGTCAGCAGGGGAGGGGAGTCTAATAATACTCACCCTCTCCCGGCGCGGTCCCTGCAGGTCCCTGGTTCTCCCGACGCCGCAGCTTTTCCTGTATTGAGCGGTCACCATGGTACCGCTCATTACAGTAATGAATATGGACCCGACTCCACTCCCATAGGGGTGGAGCCGCATATTCATTACTGTAATGAGCGGTAATGGTGACCGCTCAGTACAGGAAGAAGCGAAGCTGAGGCACTGGGGGAACCAGGGACCGCGCCGGGAGCAGGTGAGTATAATGGGGTGGGGGAGCGCTGCGCGATATTCACCTGTCCTCATTCTGGGCTTCCATCTTCAGCATCTTCTTCTGCAGTGACGCTCAGGTCAGAGGGCGCGGTGATGTGGTTAATGCGCGCCCTCTGCCTGAACGTCAGTGCAGAAGATGCTGAAGACGGAGCGGCGCCCGGAAAGAGAAGAGGTGAATATTGAAAGTGTCAGGGGCCTGAACGACGAGAGGTGAGTATGTGATTTTTTTTTATCGCAGCAACAGCATATGGGGCAAATATCTTTATTGGGCATCTTATGGGGTCATTATCAACGTTTGTGCAGCACTATATGGGGCACATGTTTCTGTATGGAGCATCTTATGGGGCCATAACGTTTGTGCAGCACTATATGGGGTAAATATCTCTATGAAGCATCTTATGGGGCCATAGTCAGCATTTGTGCAGCATTGTATGGGGCAAATATCTGTATGGAGCATCTTATGGGGCCATAAT
Organism: Ranitomeya variabilis; assembly: GCF_051348905.1. Classification (NCBI taxonomy): domain Eukaryota; kingdom Metazoa; phylum Chordata; class Amphibia; order Anura; family Dendrobatidae; genus Ranitomeya; species Ranitomeya variabilis. The sequence continues at coordinate 391,446,627 of NC_135234.1, forward strand.
CAACATTTGTGCAGCATTATATGGGGCAAATGTGTCTATGGAGCATCTTATGGGGCCATTATTAACCTTTATGCAGGATTATATGGGGCATATTTTAATATGGAGCGTCTTATGGGGCCCATCATGAACTGTATGGAGCATTATATGTGGCTCCTGATTCAATATGGATATTCAAAAACACTTAACCTACTGATGTCTCAATTAATTTTAATATTATTGGTATCTATTTTTACTTTTGAAATTTACCAGTAGCTGCTGCATTTCCCACCCTAGGCTTCTACTCGTTTCATTAAGTTTTCCCAAGTTTTTTGTGGCAAAATTAGGGGGGTCGGTTTATACTTGGGTCGGCTTATACTCGAGTATATACGGATATGTTGACTCTTGTGTTACAGCCGGAAGTACGTGACAGGCCGGTGTCGCACTTGCGAGTGTGATGTGAGAAACTTGCGCAAGTGTCTCACATCAACAACTGGCACTGCCGCCGGCAGTTGGTCCGACGTGTGTGGCTGAATTCAAATACATGCAGCTGCACACTCTGGTCCTGTGTGCGGGGTGTTGATGAGAGAGACTCGTGCGAGTTTCTCATATCACACTCGCAAGTTTGACACTGGCCACACAGGAATATGTAATGTACTTTCCTTTTTTTTACTAAATAAATATTTTTACAAAAAAATTGTGTGGGCTCCCACACAATTTTCCAAACCAGCAGAGGGAAAGACAGTGACTGGGGGCCAATGTTTATAGAAAGGGGGATGGGAGTAATACCCATGGTGCTTCCCAGGCTATTAATATCAGCTCACAGCTGTATAAATAGCCTTTACTGGCTATTAAAATAGGAGTACCCCCCAAAAAATTGTTGGGTCCCCTATAATTAATAACCAGCAAAGGCTATGCAGACAGCTGTGGACTGATATTCATAGCCTAGGAAGGGACCATTGATATTGCCCCCCCAGCTACAAACACCAGCTCACAGCAACCCCAGAAATGGTGCATCTCTAAGATGCACCAATTTCGGCACTTAGCCTTGCTCTTCCCACATGCCTTGTAGCGGTGGCAAGTGGGCTAATAGTTTTGGGGTTAATGTCACCTTTGTATTATAAGGTGACATTAAACCCATCAGTAGTGAAGAGGTGTCAATAAGACACCTATCCATTACTAGTCCTATAGTGGTTACATGGTAAATAAAGACACAGCCAGAATAAAGCATTTTAATGAAATAAAACACCACGCAGTTTTCCCATCTTTATTGTTCTGCTAATTCCCCGAGTCCCTCGGTCTCCTGCAAAACAATAAAATAATAAACCAACACAAATACTCCCTGCTCCAATGTAGCCCTTAATAACGCGTGTCCCACAATGAGTCCAGCTCTGCTACATCTGGATGCCTGACATCCAGATGTAGCAGAGCTTGAACATGACCACCAGAGATAACTCTCCGGCGGTCACCTGCACTGCAGTTCTCACAATCAGCTGATCAGCTGATCATGAAAACCAGCCTAGTCACTGGAGGTAACCCCGGCAGTCATGTGCACGGCAGTTCTCGCAGTGAGCTCAGTCATCGCAAGAACTGCAGGGGATGTGGACTTCCAGCGGTCACAAGGTAAGAGATAATTTAAATTAGTTTGCATGCGTAGTAAGCTGGGTTTATGCAGTAATTATGCATATGACTAATAATTATATGTGGTTTTACCACATCTAATGTTAGTCTATGGGAAATTTACGCTGCAGGGACTGAGCATCTCCGCATCGTAAATAGAAATTCTGTGGTCTGTAAAGACACGCCGCATGTCCGGATACACAGGTCTGCCGCCTGCGTCTCCAAACGCACAGTGGAGATGGTATTTTGTGAAATCCCCTCCACTGTGCTGTAACATCTGGATCTGGATGCTGCAGGTTTCACGCTGCGGCTGTAAGGGCACAGGACAACTTCACCGCATCAATGGGAGAATGGATGTAGCAATGTACCGTAAAATCCTGAGTGATAAACTCCTTCCCTCTGCCAGGACATTAAAAATGGATCGTAGTTGGGTCTTCCAGCAAGACAATTACCCAAATCATACAGCCAAGACAACAAAGGAGTGGCTAATAAAAATCATAGTGGTCATGAAGTGGCCTGGCCAGTCCTCTCCAGACCTTATACCCATAGAAAACTTTTGAAGGAAGTTGAAGCTCCGAGTTGCCAAGTGACAGCCTCAAAATCTTAATGATTTAGAGATGATCTTTGAAGAGCAGTGGACCAAAATTCCTCCTGACCTGTGCAAATCTCATCATCAACTAAAAAAATGTCTGACTGCTGTGCTTGCCAACAAGAGTTTTGCCATCAAGTATTAAGTCTTGTTTGCCAGAGGGATAATTTCTCACTGTAAAATGCTAATAAATGTATATAATTTATACAATGTGATTTTCTGGATTTTATTTTTATTATTCTATCTCTCAATGTAAAAATTATCTTACCCTTAAAATTATAGACTGTTCATGTCTTTGTTAATGAGCAAACTTTCAAAACCAGCAAGGGATTAAATACTTATTACCTCCCCTGTATATTCGCTAAAAAAACCAAAACATACTTCTACTCACCTTACAGCTCATTCTTCTAGCGCTTCCACACCTTACTTTCCCCATTTAGTTCTCGGTGCTTTTTATTTAAAAAAAATAAAATGCCTGACACCATTTCACACATGCTGCATTCTCAGGGAGCTGGCTAATGGTAAAAAGCAGAGAAGTGCAGACTTCCCCATAATGCCCTGCAGCAATCTGATGACATGTGTAGCAGGTGTAGTATTAAACCACTAATTGCAGATTTTGAAAAGTTTCCTACTAAATTCAAATTCTGAGTTCAAGGCTTGTCCCTGTTTATAAATACAAATGTGATCTCTGTATTTTGAGATGTACCTTTTTTGAATGAAATATCCCTTACACTGAAACTTAAAGGGTTATTCAGGACTTTTTTGTTTTTTACCATAGGCCTAAAAACTAACAGGCAGGTAGGCAACTAACTTCCTGTTCTACCTGGCGCTGGCTCAAAGCGTTCATTGACTGCTCCTGATGGCGATTCAGCTGTTCCACATCAACAGAGCAATTCTTCCTCTTACAGGTTAGGCTACTTTCACACTAGCGTCATTTGCAATACGTTGCAATGCGTCGTTCAGGAGAAAAAACGCATCCTGCAAAGTTGTCTGCAGGATGCGTTTTTTCCCCATAGACATACATTACCGACGCATTGCAACGTATTGCCACACGTCGCACCCGTTGTGCGACGGTTGCATCGTGTTTTGGCGGACCGCCGGCACAAAAAAACATTACATGTAACTTTTTTTGCGCGTCGAGTCCGCCATTTTCGACCGCGCGGCCGAAACGTCGCCCCCTCCTCCCCGGACCTTGCAATGGGGCAGCGGAAGCGTCGTAAGACTGCTTCCGCTGCCCACGTCGAGCATTTTTCTCACAGCATGCGTCGGTACGTCGGCCCGATGCACTGCGACGGGCCCGTACCGACGCTAGTGTGAAAGCAGCCTTACTCTGTTGATGAGGCGTGACTGCCGGAGTCATGCTGATTGACAGCCACCGATATGATGTCAGTGGCGGAAATGCCGGAAGGAGCATTCTGTGACCGATCTGTACTGGCAGAGATTAGCACTAGGCACAATAGGCAAGAAGTGAAAAACTACCTGCCTGTTAGATATTAGGCACGAGCATTAAATAATTAACATAGGGTACTTATTAACCCCTTCATGACCCAGCCTATTTTGACCTTAATGACCTGGCCGTTTTTTGCAATTCTGACCAGTGTCCCTTTATGAGGTATTAACTCAGGAACGCTTCAACAGATCCTTGCGGTTCTGAGACTGTTTTTTCGTGACATATTGGGCTTCATGTTAGTGGTAAATTTAGGTTGATCATTTTTGCGTTTATTTGTGAAAAAAATGGAAATTTGGCAAAAATTTTGAAAATTTCGCAACTTTCAAATTTTGAATTTTTATTCTGTTAAACTAGAGAGTTATGTGACACAAAATAGTTAATAAATAACATTACCCACATGTCTACTTTACATCAGCACAATTTTGGAAACCAAATTTTTTTTGCTAGGAAGTTATAAGGGTTAAAATTTGACCAGCGATTTCTCATTTTTACAACGAAATTTACAGAACTATTTTTTTTAGGGACCACCTCACATTTGAAGTCAGTTTGAGGGGTCTATATGGCTGAAAATACCCAAAAGTGACACCATTCTAAAAACTGCACCCCTCAAGGTGCTCAAAACCACATTCAAAAAGTTTATTAACCCTTCAGGTGCTTCACAGCAGCAGAAGCAACATGGAAGGAAAAAATGAACATTTAACTTTTTAGTCACAAAAATGATGTTTTAGCAACAATTTTTTTATTTTCCCAAGGGTAAAAAGAGAAACTGGACCCCAAAAGTTATTATACAACTTGTCCTGAGTACGCCGATACCCCATATGGGGGGGCACCACTGTTTGGCCTCAATTGTTTCATTTTCACATGGGCAACAGGATAAAATGGATCCTAAAATGTGTTGGGCAATTTCTCCTGAATACACTGATACCTCATATGTGGTCACAAACCACTGTTTGTGCACACGGCAAGGCTCGGAAGGAAAGGAGCGCCATTTGACTTTTTGAATGAAAAATTGGCTCCAATCTTTAGCGGACACCATGTCGCGTTTGGAGAGCCCCTGTGTGCCTAAACATTGGAGTTCCCCCACAGGTGACCCCATTTTGGAAACTAGACCCCCCATGGAGCTTATCTAGATGCATATTGAGCACTTTGAACCCCAAGGTGCTTCACAAATTGATCCGTAAAAATGAAAAAGTACTTTTTTTTCACAAAAAAATTTTTTTAGCCTCAATTTGTTCTTTTTCACATGGGCAACAGGATGATATGGATCCTAAAATGTGTTGGGCAATTTCTCCTGAGTACACTGATACCTCACATGTGGGGATAAACCACTGTTAGGGCACAAGGCAGGGCTCGGAAGGGAAGGAGCGCAATTTGACTTTTTGAATGAAAAATTTGCTCCAATCGTTAGCGGACACCATGTAGTGTTTGGAGAGCCCCTGTGTGCCTAAACATTGGAACTCTCCCACATGTGACCCCATTTTGGAAACTAGACCTCCCATGGAACTAATCTAGATGTACAGTGACCATTTTAAACCCCCAAGTGCTTCACAGAAGTTTATAACGCAGAGCCGTGAAAATAAAAAATCATTTTTCTTTCCTCAAAAATTGTTTTTGCAAGCAATTTTTTTATTTTCACAAGGGTAACAGGAGAAATTGGACCCAAATAGTTGCTTCCCAGTTTGTCCTGAGTATCGTAGTACCCCATATGTGGGGGTAAACCACTATTTGGGCACACGTCGAGGCTCGGAAGGGAAGGAGTGCCCCTTGGAATGCAGACTTTGATGGAATGGTCTGCGGGCGTCACATTGCGTTTGCAGAACCCCTGATGTGCCTAAACAGTAGAAACCCCCCACAATTGACCCCATTTTGGAAACTAGACTCCCAAAGGAACTGATCTAGACATGTGTTGAGCACTTTGAACCCCCAAGTGCTTCACAGAAGTTTACAATGCGGAGCCATGAAAATAAAAAAATAATTTTTCTTTCCTCAAAAATTATGTTTTAGTAAGTAATTTTTTATTTTCACAAAGGTAACAGGAGAAGTGGACCCCTGTATTTGTTGCCCTTTTTGTCCTGAGTACGCTGATACCCCATATGGGCACTGCTTGGGGCTCGGAAGGGAAGTAGTGATGTTTAGAAATGCAGACTTTGATGGAATGGTCTGCGGGCATCACGTTGCGTTTTCAGAGCCCCTGATCTACCTAAACAGTAGAAAACCCCCACATTTTGGAAACTAGACCCCCCAAGGAACTTATACAGATGTATTGTGAGCACTTTGAACCCAAGAGTGCTTCACAGAAGTTTATAACACAGAGCCGTTTAAATAAAAAATCATTTTTCTTTCCTCAAAAATTATGTTTTAGCAAGAATTTTTTTATTTTTGCAAGAATAACAGGAGAAATTGGACCCAAATAGTTGTTGCCCAGTTTGTCCTGATTATGCTGGTACCCCATATGTGGGGGTAAACCACTGTTTGGGCACACGTCAGGGCTCGGAAGGGAGGGAGCACCATTTGACTTTTTGAACGCAAGATTGGATGGAATCAATGGTGGCGCCATGTTGCGTTTGGAGACCCCTGATGTGCCTAAACAGTGGAAACCCCTCAATTCTAACTCCAACACTAACCCCAACACACCCCTAACCCTAATCCCAACTCTAGCCATAGCACTAATCGCAACCCTAACCCTAACACACCCCTAACCACAACCGTAACCTCGACACACCCCTAACCCTAATCCCAACCCTAATCCTAATCCCAACCCTAACCCTAATCCCAACCCTAACCCAACCCTAACCCCAACACACCCCTAACCCTAACCATAACCCTAACCACAAGCCTAATCTTAACCCTATTTCCAACCCTAGCCCTAATTCCAACCCTAACCCTAAGGCTATGTGCCCACGTTGCAGATTCGTGTGAGATTTTTCTGCACCGTTTTTGAAAAATCCGCAGGTAAAATGCACTGTGTTTTACCTGCGGATTTACCACGGATTTCCAGTGTTTTTTTGTGCGGATTTCACCTGCGGATTCCTATTGAGGAACAGGTGTAAAACGCTGCGGAATCCGCACAAAGAATTGACATGCTGCGGAAAATACAATGCAGCGTTGCCGCATGGTATTTTCCGCACCATGGGCACAGCGGATTTGGTTTTCCATAGGTTTACATGGTACTGTAAACCTGATGGAAAACTGCTACGAATCCGCAGCGGCCAATAAGCTGCAGATCCGCAGCCAAATCCGCACCGTGTGCACATAGCCTAATTCTAACCCTAGCCCTAACCCTAGCCCTAACCCTAGCCCTAACCCTAACCCTGGCCCTAACCATAGCCCTAACCCTAACCCTAGCCCTAACCCTAATTCTAACCCTAGTTCTAACCCTAACCCTAGTGGAAAAATAAAAGTAAATATTTTTTCTTTATTTTTATTATTGTCCCTACCTATGGGGGTGATAAAGGGGGGGGTTCATTTACTATTTTTTTATTTTGATTACTGTGATAGGTTTTATCACAGTGATCAAAATGTACCTGGAATGAATCTGCCGTACGACAGATTCGGTGGGCGCACTGCGCATGCGCTCACCATTTTGGAAGATCGCAGCGCCCATGGAGCCGACGGCCGGACACCGGGAGGCTCGGTACGTATGAGGGGGGATTGGAGCATGGGGGGGATCGGAGCATGGGGGTGGGATCGGAGCACGGGGGGAGTGGACAGAACGACGTGGGAGCGGACAGGTGGATGGAGGGGAGCGGAGCACAGGACGGAGGACTGGGGAGGCGATCGGTGGAGGTGGGGGTGCAGATCAGCGTTTCCAGCCATGGCCGATGATATTGCAGCATCGGCCATGGCTGGATTGTAATATTTCACCATTTTCATAGGTGAAATATTACAAATCGCTCTGATTGGCTGTTTCACTTTCAACAGCCAATCAGAGCGATCGTAGCCAAGGGGGGTGAAGCCACCCCCCCCCCGGGCTGAAATACCACTCCCCCTGTCCCTGCATATCGGGTGAAATTGGAGTTAACCCTTTCACCCAATCTGCAGGGATGCGATCCCTCCATGATGCCACATAGACGTCACAGGTCGGATTGGCACCGACTTTCATGACGCCTACGTGGCGTCACAGGTCGGGAAGGGGTTAAACACTGTTTTTGATCAATAACAGTGTTTACTAAGTACCCTATGTTAATTATTTAATGCACTTGCTTTTTTACTTACTTATTTTTATTACGGTATATGCACATATTGTTTTTTCCTTGGTTTTGTTTGTTTCCATGGCCAGTGTGAACAAGCTCTTACATCATGCATGTTTTCAAGTCATACTCTGGCTGAGTTTTTATGTTTATCTCTATCCGTAAGTAGTGATGAGCAAATTTGTTTGGCAAACGATCGCCAAACATAAATTCGGCAGGAATATGGCACATTCAGATTCGTGATAGGAGACCCGAGCAAAATTTTATAAAATTGGTAAAAATCGGTAACATTTGGTAATAGTGCAGGAAAATATTTACGTTGCCACAAAAATATTTTCAGCACTTTAGCAACGATAATGGGGGTGTATCATGAGCGTTTGGCACGTGTTTCATGAGGGGGTTTGCAGAGCTCAGAGGCACGACATTCTTGTAAGCACAGCACAGTAGTCATTTTTCCCCCCTAACTTTATGTGTGCACATTGCGGCTAGCCAATCAGGGCACAGGGAACTCCCACAATGTCCTAACACAATGGCTTGTGTCATTGGTTGCTTAAATCACACGTTCCTCTCCACATAAATAGCGAACATCTTGTTTTTGTTGACACTGTAACAGCGCAGAGAGGCTGCTCTTGACGCTGCCACTGTTAACAGCAAGATTTTAGCTAGTTAGGCGGTTGTATATCAGTCAGATAGTGTAGTGAGCTACTATCCAGTGTGGCTGTAAAATTTACCTTCTGGAATTTTTTTTGGGGGGGGCATTACTCAGGTTCACAGACAAAGACAGCAGGGCACATATCTTACAAGTGTGTTGTGCACTGCTTCTATTGTGCTCCATGCACAAGTATAGTTTTCTAAATAATATTTTTTCACTAGCTTAATGTGAAAAAGCCTGCTGTATCCCACATTTTAGCTAGTTAGATAGGTGGTTGCATATCAGTTAGATAGAGTAGCTAGATAGTGTCCAGTGTGGCTGTAAAATTTACCTTCTGGAATTTTTTTTGGGGGGGCATTACTCAGCTTCACAGACAAAGCCAGCAGGGCACATGTCTTACAAGTGTGCTGTGCACTGCTTCTATTGTGCTCCATGCAGAAGTACAGCATTCTAAATAATATTTTTTTTACTAGCTAAATGTGAAAAAGCCTGCTGTATCCCATATTTTAGCTAGTTGGATAGGTGGTTGCTTATCAGTCAGCTAGTATCGCTAGCTAGTGTCCAGTGTGGCTGTTAAATTTACCTTCAGCATTTTTTCTTTTTTGACCATACTGAGGTGCACAAAGAAAGCCAGCAGGGCACTTGTTGTGCACTGCTTCTATTGTGATCCATGCACGAGTATAGCATTACAATTCACATGTAGCTAGTAAAAAAATATTAAACAGCCTGCAGTATATATGTCATTTAGTGCTGTAGTGATATAAAACTGTTTGCAGACCTAAGACAGATTAAAAAAAAGTGATCATCTTTTTCTGTTGCTAAATGTGAAACAGCCTGCTGTATCCCATGTTGTCATTTTTTAGTGGTGATATGAACCTGTCTGCAGATCTAAGGCACATTAAAAAGCATATCATTTTTCAGTTGCAAAAAGTTAGATATCCCACTGTATGAAATTTTGTCATTTGTTTGGGATGAAATTAACCTGTAGAGGCCTGATCCAGAGGTCATCAAAAATTCTTCATTCTTCATAGGCCACAAATAACTGTACTGTTACTGCAGCCATTATACCCATCTTGGATGGCTCAATGATGAGTTGAGCTTCCTCCTCTTGGTGGGCAGGAAGGAGTGGGAAAGTGCATGGGCTTTGATATTTTTGTCAGCTGGCCAAAAATGCAGCACAAAATCAAAACATACAAAAAATAATGATTACCAACTTGACACGGGTTCAGTCTTTGCATGGACTGCATATAGGCCAGGTTCTTGTGGTTGCTATAAATGATGACTGGATGGACTGTTCCCTCAAGAAGGTATCATCACTCCTCTAGAGCCATCTTGATTTCTAACAACTCTCGGTCGCCAATTGAGTAGTTGAGCTCTGGGTCACAGAAGACCTTGGAGATGAAACCTCAGGTCTCGGTATTGCCGGTAGGAAACTTCTGGGTAGGAACTGCTCCAGCCCCAGAAGATGAAGCGTCTACCTCAAAAAAGAATTGTTTGCTAATTTCTGGTCAGTGTAATACTGGAGCAGAAGAGAAAGCCCCTTTCAGGTAGAGAAAAGTGTTCTCAGCCTCAGGAGTCCATAACTTCGGATCAGCACTCTTATAGATCATGGCGGAGATGAGAGTGGTCCAGGACGAAAAATCCTAAATATATTGTTGGTAGTAGTTGGGGAATACCAGTAAATGTTGGATAACTTTTACTCTTTCAGGGCGCAGCCACTCGAGGATGGAAGACACTTTCTTTGTATCCATCTCCAGGCCTGTGTCCTAGATGATATTACCTACAAAAGGTAGGGAATATTTTTCAAACACACATTTCTCAAATTTAGTGTACAGCCTATTCTCTCGGAGTCACTGCAGGACTTGGCAAATGTTCTGCCTATGAGAGGGCAGATCTGAAGAGAAGATCAAAATATCATTCAGATAAATCATGGCACAAGTATAAAGAAGGTCCCTGAAGATGTACTTCATGAACTCTTGAAAGACAGCTGGGGCATTGCTGAGCCCAGGCGGCATAACTCGGTATTTATAATGACCGTCCAAGGTGTTGAAAGCTGTCTTCCATTCATTTCCTCTACATATCCAGGTCCAGGTAGATTTTATGCTCTAGGCAGACCCAGTTTGGTAAAGATGCTAGCACCTCTGAGGAATCAACGGCAGCTAATACTTGTTCTTAACCGTGATCTGATCGAGGCCCCTACAATCAGTGCATGGTCAGAACGTTCTGTCCTTTTTCTTTACAAAAAAGAAGCCAGCTCCTGCTGGAGAAGTCTTCTGAATGAAACCCCTAGCCAAATTCTTAACAAACTGAAATATGGCAAGAATCTCCACCTGGGACAAAGGGTATAAATAGCCTCATGGAGGTGAGGATCCCAGAAGCAGGTCTATAGGGCAGTTGTACTGTCTATGTGGAGTTAACGTCTCTGTGTCATTTTTTGTCGAAGACTTATGCGTATGACCAGTAGGTAAATGTTAATCCTGACAGAGAAGATAGTGCCACTGAATGATGACCAGACTGGTTGTACATGTCCAGTAAAGAATGGGTTCATGGATGTGAAGCCATGAAAGACCCAGCATAAGTGGATTAGACAGGCTACGAAGCACGTTCTCGGTGTGCAGCATTCCTACCCGAAGCTCTACTTGCTTGGTGAACACCCGAATACCTTTTGATAGGGGCTTCCCATCGACAGATGACATCAGTAATAGATTTTGGGTCAAATGGGGATCTCATAGCGATCTACCACTGCTTGCTGTGTGAAGTTCCCTGTTGCACCGAAATGCAGATATGCTGTCTCAACAAACCTTGAACCTCTACAAGTCAGGATCCATGACGGAAAGGAATTGTTCTCTCTCAGTGTGGCCTCTCCTATTGGCTCTAGGTTTGGGAGTTTCCTGGCTTCTTGGAACACGAGCAAATGAGATTAACAGTCTCTCCACAACAGAAGCACAAGTCTTTGAATCGATGGATCTCTGGTCATTGCTCAGACATCTCCACTTTGTTGACTTGCATACATTCAAGTGATGCTGTGGGCACTGTAGGCTGAGGAGTGAGTGACCTTTAAAGGATGGGGTCAGACAAAGTGGTTTTATTTCACCCACCGTGTCTTGAGTGTGCTCCTGGAACCGGAGGTCGAGTCAGCTAGCCAGGGAAACTAGATCATTTAGTGTAGTAGGAATGGCTCGGCCTGCTAGTTCATCTTTGATCTTTCTGGAAAATCCCTCCCAGAAGGCGGCTACCAGTGCCTCATTGCTCCAGCCAATTTAAAAAGCCAGAGTGCAGATGTAGGGAGATAGAACCGACCACGAGTACCTGCATGTTGGGTCTGGAACTGAAAGGGCTGCATCTAGGGGAGAAGCCTGAGGGAGGCAGGCCTTCCCCTGCTTCAGGAGGGAAGAAGGGGAGAGATAGAGCTTCCTGCTGACCCAGTAGAGAAAGGAAAGCACGCGCAGCAGCTGACAGATAAAAGGGAAAAGCTTGTGGAGCAGAGCCGGGGGTTGCAGTAGTCCCAGAGAATAGTGCCCTGGCTGAGAGCACCAGCACTAAACAGACCAGCATCACCAGCCACTAACAGCAGGGACAAGAGAGAGCGGGACGAGCTGTGTGTGTCCAGTGACAGCAAAAGAATATCAGGTGCCATACATGACGAGACTGTAAGTACCGCAGACACGCTGCCCAAGTGAGACCACATATAAGACCGACACCTGCATCCTGACGTGAACACATTATAGTTGTTCTGACCCTTGTGACCTTACTACATCAGTTAAGGCAGTTTTCTGGAGCCACAATGGGCTCGTACAGGTCTGTGGCCCGTGCCTATAGTAGCCACATCTGTATATGGACAAGGGGCAGTAGAAGGTACTGGAGACCAACCAGAAGACGGACCATTGGTCCACAGTGGTTTCCTGGAAAGGATACCGTACCAGCCGTTGCCGGCGTTATTGAGTTTGCAGCAGGAGATGCAGTTTAAAGACTTCCTGACACAAGTGTTAATGAACTGCTTTTATTTTGAACCGTTGTTCTTCACCTTAAGAATATCCTCTGACTTAATGTACTGTTTGTCTCCCCTGTATAACCCTCTTGTTTCCTAACATCCTTTTCCCTTTATGCTGTCTAACCCTTTGCCTCCCTGTGTGGAGTAACGCTTTTAAAATTAATCCTTCTGCTAACCCTTGCTCTGCCTCCTGTCCATCAGACAGGCTAGACATAGTCTGAGGAGGGATGAGGCAGCAGAAGTAACTCGGACTTGTTAATCAAATACCTTGCAGAATGCCTTCAGGATGGTCTGTAGGTCTCAGATTATTGCATCTCCTCTTTTCCAGAAGCGGTTGTGCTATGCTAGGGCCTCTTCTCCAAGATGAGATATTAGAAAGGCTACCTTTGCTCGATCAGAGAAAAACTGGTGGTCCAGCAGTTTAAAATTTAGTAAGCACTGGTTGATAAAATCTCACCATTGCTTCGGATCCCTGTCAAAACGTGGTAATGCAGACAGATGGGGTTTAGATCTTGAAGCATGACTGGTGGACTGAATGGTCACTGCCGAGGTTGCGGCTGCTTAAACCGGAACAGATGCGGCAGCTGATGTCACGGTGTCCATGTGGTGTTACAAGTAGTGTTGAGCGATACCTTCCGATATTCAAAAGTATCGATATCGGATTGGATCGGCCGATACCAGCAAAATATCAGATCTCGCAGATACCGATACCCGATACCAATACAAGTCAATGGGACACAAATATCGGCAGGTATCCTGGATGGTTCCCAGCGTCTGAAGGAGAGGAAACTCTCCTTCAGGCCCTGGGATCCATATTCATGTAAAAAATAAAGAATAAAAATAAAAAATATGGATATACTCACCCCTCTGGCGGACCCTGGACCTTAGCGGTGTAACCGGCAGCCTCCGTTCCTAAGAATGCAGAGTGAAGGACCTTCCATGACGTCGCGGCTTGTGATTGGTCGCATGACCACTCATGTGACTGCTCACGCGACCAATCACAAGCCACGATGTCATCGAAGGTCCTTCACTCTGCATTCTTAGGAACGGAGGCTGCCGGTTACACCGCTAAGGTCCAGGGTCCGCCGGAGGGGTGAGTATATCCATATTTTTTATTTTAATTCTTTATTTTTTACATGAATATGGATCCCAGGTCCTGAAGGAGAGTCTCCTCTCCTCCAGACCCTGGGAACCATACACTGGGAACTTCCGATTCCGATTTCCGATATCACAAAAATATCGTAACTCGGTATCGGAATTCCGATACAGCGAATATCGGCCGATACCCGATATTTGCAGTATCGGAATGCTCAACACTAGTTACAAGTCCAGAGGTAAGATAGTGTCTTGTCTTGCTGATCTCTCTGGAGCCACTGTTCTGTAGTCCAGAGAAAGCCTGGAGGGGAGTACACCTGTTTTAAAAGACACCTGTCCACAACCTAAAACAGTCACACTCCAAACTCCACGATGGTGAAGACCAAACAGCTGTCGAAGAACATCAGAAACAAAATTGAAGCCCTGCACCAGGCTGGGAAGACTGAGTCTGCAATAGGCAAGCAGCTTGGTGTGATGAAACCAACTGTGGTAGCAATAATAAGAAAATGGAAGACATACAAGACGACTGATAATCTCCCTCGATCTGGGGCTCCACGCAAGATCTCAACCTGTGGGGTCAAAATAATCACAAGAACGGTGAGCAAAAATCCCAGAATCACACAGGGGGGCTAGTGAATGACCTGCATAGAGCTGGGACCACCGTAATAAAGGCTTCCATCAGTAACACGCTACGCCACCAGGGACTCAGATCCTGCAGCACCAGATGTGTCCCCCTGCTTAAGCCAGTACATGTCCGGGCCCATCTGAAGTTTGCTAGAGAGCATTTGGATTATCCAGAAGAGTATTGGTAGAATGTCATATGGTCTGCTGAAACCAAAGTAGAACTGTTTGGTAGAAAGAAATCTCATCGTGTTTGGAGGAGACAGAATGCCGAGTTGCATCCAAAGAACACCATACCTACTGTGAAGCATGAGGGTGGCAACATCATACTTTGGTGCTGTTTCTCTGCAAAGTGACCAGGACGACTGATCCATGTACATGAAAGAATGAATAGGGACATGAATCGTGAGAGTAAACCTCCTTCTATCAGCAAGGGCACTGAAGATGAAACGTGGATGGGTCTTTCATAGTGTTGAGCATTCCGATACTGCAAATATCGGGTATCGGCCGATATTTGCTGTATCGGAATTCCGATACCGAGTTCCGATATTTTTGCGATATCGAAAATCGGAATCGGAAGTGTGCGGTGCGTATGGTTCCCAGGGTCTGGAGGAGAGGAGACTCTCCTTCAGGCCCTGGGATCCATATTCATGTAAAAAATAAATAATAAAAATAAAAAATATTGATATACTCACCCCTCCGGCGGACCCTGGCTCTTAGCGGTGCCTCCGTTCCTAAGAATGCAGGGAGTGAAGGACCTTCGATGACGTCGCAGCTTGTGATTGGTCGCGTGAGCGGTCACATGAGCGGTCACGCGACCAATCACAAGCTGCGACGTCATCGAAAGTTCTTCACTCTGCATTCTTAGGAACGGAGGCAGATGCTTGGACCGGTGAGAACCGGTGCCATCGGAGGGGTGAGTATATCAATATTTTTTATTTTTATTCTTTACTAGCTGTACTACCCGGCTTCGCCCGGGGTAATAACTGCTGTTAGCAAAATAGAATGTGTTAACAAAAATTTATTCTGCACAAAAAAAACACAAAACAAATAGACAGAAATGTAATTATTAAAAGGCAAAAACTAAGCTAATAGAAGCAATTTACAACATATATTTCAACACCAGAGATATTCCACACAGATTTAACTAAATTGGCCAAATAATGTGAAGTAATCTTCTACTACTTATTCGAGAGCCTTTTGATAAACGACATTCTTAGTTTTTCCTTCAGGTGCAAAGACAAACAGATTTTTGGCTGTTCCAACTCTTGAACAGGCCACATAAAGTTGACCATGAAAAAAGCATGGAGATTGTAAATCTAAGCTAGCTGAAGAGCCCGGCGTTGCCTGGGCATAGTAAATATCTGTGGTTAGTTATAGCACCTCACTTCTCTTATTTTCCCATCACGCCTCTCATTTTCCCCATCACATCTTTCATTTTCCCCCTCACATCTCTCATTTTCTCCCTCACACCTCTCATTTTCCCCCTCACTCCTCTTATTTTCCCCCTCACTCCTCTCATTCCCCCCTAACATTTGTCATTTCGACCTCACATCTGTCATTTTCCGATCACTCCACATTTTCCCTCACTCCTCTCATTTTGCACTCACACCTTTTCATTTTTACCTCACACCTCTCATTTTCACCTCAGTATATACATGTTTGTCATCTCCCTTATATATAGTATACACCTGTATGTCATCTCCTGTATATAGTATATACCTGTATGTCATCTCCCCTGTATATAGTATATACCTGCTGTGTGTCATCTCCCCTGTATATAGTATATACCTGTATGTCATCTCCTCCTGTATATAGTATATACCTGTGTGTCATCTCACCTATATATAGTATATATCTGTGTGTCATCTCCTCCTGTATATAGTATATACCTGTATGTCATCTCCTCCTATACATAGCATATACCTGTATGTCATCTCCTCCTCTATATACTATATACCTGTAGGTAATCTGCTCCTGTATATAGTATATACCTGTGTGTCATCTCCTCCTGTATATAGTATATACCTGTATGTCATCTCCTGCTGTATGTAGTATGTACCTGTATGTCATCTCCTCCTCTATATAGTATATACCTGTGTGTCATCTCTCCTGTATATAGTATATATCTGTGTGTCATCTCCTCCTGCATATAGTATATACCTGTGTGTCATCTCCCCTGTAAATAGTATATACCTGTGTGTCATCTCCTCCTGTATATAGTATATATCTGTATGTCATCTCCTCCTGTATTAGACCTCGTTCACACGTTATTTGGTCAGTATTTTTACCTCAGTATTTGTAAGCTAAATTGGCAGCCTGATAAATCCCCAGCCAACAGTAAGCCCACCCCCTGGCAGTATATATTAGCTCACACATACACATAACAGACTGGTCATGTGACTGACAGCTGCCGGATTCCTATATGACACAAAGCACCAAAAACGCAGTCAAGAAACGTCCAGTTTATACAAAAATAGAAAACAGCTTTATTGAATTAAAACACACAGGTGTACAGCATGGCAGGCAACAAAATTTCCCCTATATAAGCCCGCACATACATATCACATAGAGGGACCGAACTGCAGTGCACTAATATTTATTATGGACCATATAGATAGACAGTCCATATATGCTGAAGTAACAATCAATGGTAGAGAGACGTCTATCGATAATATATATAGCCTTATAGACAAGTGTCCAAAACATAATACATACCTGTTGTGAAATTGGATTTTGGGCTCCCCCAGTGGCCACTGGTGGAATTGAACTGGTGTGCATCATCCTCTCTGTTCACCTGTTTCCATCAGGATGTGGGAGTCGCTATTTAGCCTTGCTCCTCTGTCACTTCCATGCCGGTCAACATTGTAATCAGAAGCCTTTCTGTGCATGTTCCTGCTGCTAGACAACTCCCAGCTAAGTTGGACTTAGTCCTTGTTTGTTTTTGCATTTTGTTCCAGTTCACAGCTGTAGTTTCGTTTCTGTGTCTGGAAAGCTCTTGTGATCTGAAATTGCCACTCTGATGTTATGAGTTAATACTAGAGTCTTAAAGTAATTTCAGGATGGTATTTTGATAGGGTTTTCAGCTGACCATGAAAGTGCCCTTTCTGTCTTCCTGCTATCTAGTAAGCGGACCTCAATTTTGCTAAACCTATTTTCATACTACGTTTGTCATTTCATCTAAAATCACCGCCAATATTTGTGGGGGCCTCTGTCTGCCTTTCGGGGAAATTTCTCTAGAGGTGAGCCAGGACTATATTCTCCTCTGCCAGGATTAGTTAGTCCTCCGGCCGGCGCTGGGCGTCTAGGGATAAAACGCAGGCTACGCTACCCGGCTACTGTTAGTTGTGCGGCAGGTTTAGTTCATGGTCAGTTTAGTTTCCATCCTTCCAAGAGCTAGTTCGTATGTTTGCTGGGCTATGTTCTCTTGCCATTGAGAACCATAACAGTTTGACCGGCCAAAAAGGGTTAAATTAATTGACAGAGAAAGGAGAGAAAAGAGAAGTCTGCTGAAGATTTTTTTTTTTTTTTCTCAGTTCTGAGTGTGCTTGTAATTGAATCTCTTGCAAGTCTGCCTATATTGCAGCCTTTCTCTCTCTCTCTCCTTCTAATCCTGGAATGGCTCTGTGTTCACCTGTTTAAAATGGATATTCAGAGTTTAGCTGCAGGTTTGAATAATCTCACCACGAAAGTTCAAAACTTACAAGATTTTGTTGTTCATGTTCCTATATCTGAACCTAGAATTCCTTTGCCTGAATTTTTCTCGGGGAATAGATCTTGCTTTCAAAATTTCAAAAATAATTGCAAGTTGTTTTTGTCCCTGAAATCTCGCTCTGCTGGAGATCCTGCTCAGCAGGTCAGGATTGTGATTTCTCTGCTCCGGGGCGACCCTCAGGATTGGGCTTTTGCATTGGCTCCAGGGGATCCTGCGTTGCTCAATGTGGATGCGTTTTTTCTGGCCTTGGGGTTGCTTTATGAGGAACCTCAGTTAGAACTTCAGGCGGAAAAGGCCTTGATGTCCCTATCTCAGGGGCAAGACGAAGCTGAAATATACTGCCAGAAATTCCGTAAATGGGCTGTGCTTACTCAGTGGAATGAGTGCGCCCTGGCGGCGAATTTCAGAGAGGGTCTCTCTGATGCCATTAAGGATGTTATGGTGGGGTTCCCTGTGCCTGCGGGTCTGAATGAGTCCATGACAATGGCTATCCAGATCGATAGGCGTCTGCGGGAGCGCAAACCTGTGCACCATTTGGCGGTGTCTACTGAGAAGACGCCAGAGAATATGCAATGTGATAGAATTCTGTCCAGAAGTGAACGGCAGAATTTTAGACGAAAAAATGGGTTGTGCTTCTATTGCGGTGATTCAACTCATGTTATATCAGCATGCTCTAAGCGTACTAAGAAGCTTGATAAGTCTGTTTCAATTGGCACTTTACAGTCTAAGTTTATTCTATCTGTGACCCTGATTTGTTCTTTATCATCTATTACCGCGGATGCCTATGTCGACTCTGGCGCCGCTTTGAGTCTTATGGATTGGTCCTTTGCCAAACGCTGTGGGTATGATTTGGAGCCTCTTGAAACTCCTATACCCCTGAAGGGGATTGACTCCACCCCATTGGCTAGCAATAAACCACAATACTGGACACAAGTAACTATGCGGATTAATCCGGATCACCAGGAGATTATTCGCTTTCTTGTGCTGTATAACCTACATGATGTGTTGGTGCTTGGATTGCCATGGCTGCAATCTCATAACCCAGTCCTTGACTGGAAAGCTATGTCCGTGTTAAGCTGGGGATGTAAGGGGACGCATGGGGACATACCTGTGGTTTCCATTTCATCATCTATTCCCTCTGAGATTCCTGAATTCTTGACTGAATATCGTGACGTTTTTGAAGAACCTAAGCTTGGTTCATTACCTCCGCACCGGGAGTGCGATTGTGCCATAGATTTGATTCCGGGTAGTAAATACCCTAAGGGTCGTTTATTTAATCTGTCTGTGCCTGAACATGCTGCTATGCGAGAATATATAAAGGAGTCCTTGGAAAAGGGACATATTCGTCCTTCGTCATCTCCCTTAGGAGCCGGTTTTTTCTTTGTGGCTAAGAAAGATGGCTCTTTGAGGCCGTGCATTGATTATCGGCTTTTGAATAAAATCACGGTTAAATATCAATATCCGTTGCCACTGCTGACTGATTTGTTTGCTCGCATAAAGGGGGCCAAGTGGTTCTCTAAGATAGATCTTCGTGGGGCGTATAATTTGGTGCGAATTAAGCAGGGGGATGAGTGGAAAACCGCATTTAATACGCCCGAGGGCCACTTTGAGTATTTGGTGATGCCTTTTGGTCTTTCAAATGCCCCTTCAGTCTTTCAGTCCTTTATGCATGACATTTTCCGTGATTATTTGGATAAATTTATGATTGTGTATCTGGATGATATTTTGATTTTTTCGGATGACTGGGACTCTCATGTCCAGCAGGTCAGGAGGGTTTTTCAGGTTTTGCGGTCTAATTCCTTGTGTGTGAAGGGTTCTAAGTGCGTTTTTGGGGTTCAAAAGATTTCCTTTTTGGGATATATTTTTTCCCCCTCTTCCATCGAGATGGATCCTGTCAAGGTTCAGGCTATTTGTGATTGGACGCAACCCTCTTCTCTTAAGAGTCTTCAGAAATTTTTGGGCTTTGCTAACTTTTATCGTCGATTTATTGCTGGTTTTTACTGATGTTGTTAAACCATTGACTGATTTGACTAAGAAGGGTGCTGATGTTGCTGATTGGTCCCCTGCTGCTGTGGAGGCCTTTCGGGAGCTTAAGCGCCGCTTTTCTTCCGCCCCTGTGTTGCGTCAGCCTGATGTTGCTTTTCCTTTTCAGGTTGAGGTCGACGCTTCTGAAATCGGAGCTGGGGCGGTTTTGTCGCAGAGAAGTTCCGATTGCTCCGTGATGAGACCTTGTGCTTTTTTCTCGCGTAAATTTTCGCCCGCCGAGCGGAATTATGATGTTGGGAATCGGGAGCTTTTGGCCATGAAGTGGGCTTTTGAGGAGTGGCGTCATTGGCTTGAGGGGGCTAGACATCAGGTGGTGGTATTGACTGACCACAAAAATCTAATTTATCTTGAGTCCGCCAGACGCCTGAATCCTAGACAGGCACGCTGGTCGTTGTTTTTCTCTCGGTTTAATTTTGTGGTGTCCTACCTGCCGGGTTCTAAGAATGTTAAGGCGGATGCCCTTTCTAGGAGTTTTGAGCCTGACTCCCCTGGTAATTCTGAACCTACAGGTATCCTTAAGGATGGAGTGATATTGTCTGCCGTTTCTCCAGACCTGCGGCGGGCCTTGCAGGAGTTTCAGGCGGATAGACCTGATCGTTGCCCACCTGGTAGACTGTTTGTTCCTGATGATTGGACCAGTAAAGTCATTTCTGAGGTTCATTCTTCTGCGTTGGCAGGTCATCCTGGAATCTTTGGTACCAGGGATTTGGTGGCAAGGTCCTTCTGGTGGCCTTCCCTGTCTCGAGATGTGCGAGGCTTCGTGCAGTCTTGTGACGTTTGTGCTCGGGCCAAGCCTTGTTGTTCTCGGGCTAGTGGATTGTTGTTGCCCTTGCCTATCCCGAAGAGGCCCTGGACGCACATCTTGATGGATTTTATTTCGGATCTTCCTGTTTCTCAGAAGATGTCTGTCATCTGGGTGGTGTGTGATCGTTTCTCTAAGATGGTCCATTTGGTTCCCTTGCCTAAGTTGCCTTCTTCTTCCGAGTTGGTTCCTCTGTTTTTTCAAAATGTGGTCCGTTTGCATGGTATTCCGGAGAATATCGTTTCTGACAGAGGTACCCAATTCGTGTCTAGATTTTGGCGAGCATTCTGTGCTAGGATGGGCATAGATTTGTCTTTCTCGTCTGCTTTCCATCCTCAGACTAATGGCCAGACCGAGCGGACGAATCAGACCTTGGAGACATATTTGAGGTGTTTTGTGTCTGCAGATCAGGATGATTGGGTTGCTTTTTTGCCTTTAGCGGAGTTTGCCCTCAATAATCGGGCCAGTTCTGCCACCTTGGTGGCTCCCTTTTTCTGTAATTCGGGGTTTCATCCTCGATTTTCTTCTGGTCAGGTGGAATCTTCGGATTGTCCTGGAGTGGATGCTGTGGTGGAGAGGTTGCATCAGATTTGGGGGCAGGTAGTGGACAATTTGAAGTTGTCCCAGGAGAAGACTCAGCTTTTTGCCAACCGCCGGCGTCGGGTTGGTCCTCGGCTTTGTGTTGGGGACTTGGTGTGGTTGTCTTCTCGTTTTGTCCCTATGAGGGTTTCTTCCCCCAAGTTTAAGCCTCGGTTCATCGGCCCGTACAAGATATTGGAGATTCTTAACCCTGTGTCCTTCCGTTTGGACCTCCCTGCATCTTTTTCTATTCATAATGTTTTTCATCGGTCATTATTGCGCAGGTATGAGGTACCGGTTGTGCCTTCCGTTGAGCCTCCTGCTCCGGTGTTGGTTGAGGGCGAGTTGGAGTACGTTGTGGAAAAAATCTTGGACTCCCGTGTTTCCAGACGGAAACTCCAGTATCTGGTCAAATGGAAGGGATACGGTCAGGAGGATAATTCTTGGGTGACTGCCTCTGATGTTCATGCCTCCGATTTGGTCCGTGCCTTTCATAGGGCTCATCCTGATCGCCCTGGTGGTTCTGGTGAGGGTTCGGTGCCCCCTCCTTGAGGGGGGGGTACTGTTGTGAAATTGGATTTTGGGCTTCCCCGGTGGCCACTGGTGGAATTGAACTGGTGTGCATCATCCTCTCTGTTCACCTGTTTCCATCAGGATGTGGGAGTCGCTATTTAGCCTTGCTCCTCTGTCACTTCCATGCCGGTCAACATTGTAATCAGAAGCCTTTCTGTGCATGTTCCTGCTGCTAGACAACTCCCAGCTAAGTTGGACTTAGTCCTTGTTTGTTTTTGCATTTTGTTCCAGTTCACAGCTGTAGTTTCGTTTCTGTGTCTGGAAAGCTCTTGTGATCTGAAATTGCCACTCTGATGTTATGAGTTAATACTAGAGTCTTAAAGTAATTTCAGGATGGTATTTTGATAGGGTTTTCAGCTGACCATGAAAGTGCCCTTTCTGTCTTCCTGCTATCTAGTAAGCGGACCTCAATTTTGCTAAACCTATTTTCATACTACGTTTGTCATTTCATCTAAAATCACCGCCAATATTTGTGGGGGCCTCTGTCTGCCTTTCGGGGAAATTTCTCTAGAGGTGAGCCAGGACTATATTCTCCTCTGCCAGGATTAGTTAGTCCTCCGGCCGGCGCTGGGCGTCTAGGGATAAAACGCAGGCTACGCTACCCGGCTACTGTTAGTTGTGCGGCAGGTTTAGTTCATGGTCAGTTTAGTTTCCATCCTTCCAAGAGCTAGTTCGTATGTTTGCTGGGCTATGTTCTCTTGCCATTGAGAACCATAACACATACCGCAGTGATGAGTCACAAAATATGTGCACAGAAGTCCCGTCCTCCCCGACGCACGTTTCGGCGGGTGGCCTTCCTCAGGGGGGTGCCAGAAACGAGAGGGGCACCGATTAAATATATTCTGGTTATTTGTCTTGTTTTGATTGTTTTTTTCTTATTTTATTCTTCTGCAAATATTTGTCTATTTGTGGCGGCCAGAGGTATGCGTACTCTTATTTTCTGCTTTGGCTCTATCTATATGCCAGTACATTTACCCTTTTGTAATATGTCTGCGGCTGCCGTTTGCGCATGCGCGGTCGCGCCGCACTCCTCTCCGGTTCTCGCTATGCCTTGTGGGCGGATCACATGGGGCCCATGTGTTTCCGGTCCCCGGGCTGCGCAGACCGGATGTGGATGTTGCGATGCGGCTGAGCATGCGAGCGCCGCTATTTCCGGATTGTAAGCTATTTAATCGTCTCTCTACCATTGATTGTTACTTCAGCATATATGGACTGTCTATCTATATGGTCCATAATAAATATTAGTGCACTGCAGTTCGGTCCCTCTATGTGATATGTATGTGCGGGCTTATATAGGGGAAATTTTGTTGCCTGCCATGCTGTACACCTGTGTGTTTTAATTCAATAAAGTTGTTTTCTATTTTTGTATAAACTGGACGTTTCTTGACTGCGTTTTTGGTGCTTTGTGTGATATTATATATTTGCAGTTGTCCACTTGTGGTCCTAGGTCTGCCCTGGTTGATATGGATAGTTTAATTAGTATGTGATTTATGTAACCAAGACAGACTATGTATGCTACTGAATTCTGTTTGGATTCCTATATGGTACATTTGTTGCTCTTGTAGTTTGTCAGCTTATTAATCAGATTTTTATGTTTGAAGGATAATACCAGACTTGTGTGTGTTTTAGGGCGAGTTTCGTGTGTCAAGTTGTGTGTGTTGAGTTGCGTGTGGCGACATGCATGTAGTGACTTTTGTGAGATGAGTTTTGTTTGGCGACATGCGTGTAGCAATTTTTTGTGTGTCGAGTTGCATGTGACAGGTTAGTGTAGCAAGTTGTGTGCAGCAAGTTTTGCGCATGGCGAGTTTTGCGCGTGGCGAGTTTTATATGTGTGGTGCCTTTTGAGTATGTGCAAGTTTTGTGTGAGGCAACTTTTGCATGTGTTGCAACTTTTGTGCATGTGGCAATTTTTCCGCGTGTGCAAGTTTTGCGTGTGGCGAGTTTTCCATGAGGTGAGTTTTGCACGTGTGGCGAGTTTTGCATGTGGAGAGTTTTGCGCGTGGCGAGTTTTGAGCGGCGACTTTTGTGTTTCAACTTTTATGTGGCGAGGTTGGTGTATGTGTGGTGAAATGTGCGCTGAGGGTGGTATATGTGTTCGAGCACGTGGTAGTGTGTGGCGCATTTTGTGTGTGTGTTCATATCCCCGTGGTGGTGTGGTGATTATCCCATGTCGGGGCCCCACCTTAGCAACTGTACAGTATATACTCTTTGGCGCCATCGCTCTCATTCTTTAAGTCCCCCTTGTTCACATCTGGCAGCTGTTAATTTGCCTCCAACACTTTTCCTTTCATTTTTTCCCCATTATGTAGATAGGGGCAAAATTGTTTGGTGAATTGGAAAGCGCGGGGTTAAAATTTCACCTCACAACATAGCTTTGACGCTCTCGGGGTCCAGACGTGTGACTGTGCAAAATTTTGTGCCTGTAGCTGCGACGCCTCCAACACTTTTCCTTTCACTTTTTCCCCATTATGTAGATAGGGGCAAAATTGTTTGGTGAATTGGAAAGCGCGGGGTTAAAATTTCACCTCACAACATAGCCTATGACGCTCTCGGGGTCCAGACGTGTGACTGTGCAAAATTTTGTGGCTGTAGCTGCGACGGTTCAGATGCCAATCCCGGACATACACACATACACACATACACACATACACACATTCAGCTTTATATATTAGATTTTATACATGAATATGGATCCCAGGGCCTGAAGGAGAGTTTCCTCTCCTTCAGACCCTGGGAACCATTCCGATATTTTGTGTCCCATTGATATGCATTGGTATCGGGTATCGGTATCGGCGATATCCGATATTTTTTGGATATCTGCCGATCCAATCCGATACCGATACCTTTGCATATCGGAAGGTATTGCTCAACACTAGTCTTTCAGCATGATAATGATCCCAAGCACACCGCCAGGGCAATGAAGGAGTGGCTTCGTAAGAAGCATATGAAGGTCATGGAGTGGCCTAGCCAGTCTCCAGATCTCAACCCCATAGAAAACCTTTGGAGGGAGTTGAAAGTCTGTGTTGCGCAGTGACAGGCCCAAAACATCACTGCTCTAGAGGAGATCTGCATGGAGGAATAGGCCAACATACCACCAACAGTGGGAGGGGCTGGTGAGGACCCAGCGGTCATGGTGCACATTGGCACAAATGACAAAGTTAGAGGTAGGTGGAAGGTCCTTAAAGATGATTTCAGGGAATTAGGCTGCAAGCTGAAAGGAAGGACGTCCAACGTGGTATTTTCAGAAATACTGCCTGTACCACGTGCCACGCCAGAGAGGCAACTGGAGATTAGGGAGGTTAATAAGTGGCTCAAGCTGAAAGGAAGGACGTCCAACGTGGTATTTTCAGAAATACTGCCTGTACCACGTGCCACGCCAGAGAGGCAACTGGAGATTAGGGAGGTTAATAAGTGGCTCAAGAATTGGTGTATGAAGGAGGGGTTTGGGTTCCTGCAGAACTGGGCCGACTTCTTAGTTGGCTACAGGCTCTACGCTAGGGACAGGCTGCATCTCAATGGGGAAGGTGCAGCTGTGCTGGGGGAGAAAATGGTTAGAAGGTTGGAGGAGTGTTTAAACTAGGGATTGGGGGGAGGGTATTCAATTTATAGGAGGGGAAGATAGTGCAGATAGAGACCTGGGCACAAATAAGGAAGTTGGGGGTGGTGGTGGCATGGGGGGTGGGGTTAGAACAGTTAATAATTTAAGAAAAAATAGAGGTACAGAGAGGAATATCAAGTGCATGTATACTATACTCGCCAAAAAAATGGACGAATTACAATTAATGTTGTTGGAGCATAATTATGACATGGTGGGGATATCTGAAACATGGCTGGATGAGAGCCATGACTGGGCTGTTAACTTGCAGGGCTATAGCCTTTTCAGAAATGACCATACAGATAAGCGAGGGGGAGGTGTGTGTGTCTATATGTAAAATCGTCCTTAAAACCCATCCGGCGTGATAATATAGGTGAATTTAATGAAAATGTAGAGTCCCTGTGGGTGGAGATAAGGGGAGGGGGAAAAAATAATAAATGACTGATAGGGGTTTGTTATAAGTCTCCAAAAATAATGGAATCAATGGAGAATATCCTCGTAAAGCAAATAAATGAAGCTGCGACTCAAGGAGAAGTCATTATTATGGGGGACTTCAACTACCCTGAAATTGATTGGGGAACAGAAACCTGCAGTTCCAGCAAAGGTAATCGGTTTTTGACAACTATGAGAGACAATTACCTTTCACAACTGGTTCAGGACCCAACAAGAAGGGGGGCACTGCTAGACCTAATATTAACCAACAGGCCAGACCGCATATCAAATATAAGGGTTGGGGGTCACTTGGGGAATAGTGATCACAAAATAATAAGTTTTCATGTATCCTTTAATAAGATGTGTAGTAGAGGGGTTACACGGACACTAAACTTCAGGGCAAATTTCCAATGGATGAGAGATGATCTTGGTGCAATTAACTGGGACGATATCCTGAGACATAAAAATACACAAAGAAAATGGGACACATTTATTAGCATCCTGGATAGGACCTGTGCACAGTATATACCTTATGGGAATAAACATACTAGAAATAGGAGGAAACCAATATGGCTAAATACAGCTGTAAGGGGCACAATAAGTGACAAAAAAGAAAGCATTTAGAGAATTAAAGGAAATAGGTAGTGATGAGGCATTAAATAAATACAAACAATTAAATAAATCCTGTAAAAAGCAAATCAAGGCAGCAAAAATTGAGACAGAGAGACTCATTGCCAGAGAGAGTAAAAATAATCCCAAAATATTCTTTAACTACATAAATAGTAAGAAACTAAAAGATGATAGTGTTGGCCCCTTTAAAAACAGTCTGGGTGAAATGGTGGATGAGGATGAGGAAAAAGCCAATATGCTAAATGACATTTTTCATCAGTATTTACAAAAGAAAATCCCATGGCAGACAATATGATCAGTGATAACAAAAATTCCCCATTAAGTGTCACCTGCTTAACCCAGCAGGAAGTACGGCGGCGTCTAAAAATCACTAAAATTGACAAATCTCCATCCCGGATGGGATACACCCCCAAGTAATGCAAGAATTAAGTACAGTCATTGATAGACCATTATTTTTAATCTTTAAAGAGTCCATAATAACAGGGTCTGTACCACAGGACTGGCGTATAGCAAATGTGGTGCCAATATTCAAAAAGGGGACAAAAACTGAACTCGGTAATTATAGGCCAGTAAGCTTAACCTCTACTGTGGGTAAAACCCTGGAGGGAATTCTAAGGGATGCTATACTGGAGTATCTGAAGAGGAATAACCTCATGACCCAGTATCAGCATGGGTTTACTAGGGACCATTCATGTCAGACTAATTTGATCAGCTTCTATGAAGAGGTAAGTTCCGGACTGGACCAAGGGAACCCAGTAGATGTAGTGTATATGGACTTTTCAAAAGCTTTTGATATGGTGCCACACAAAAGGCTGATACATAAAATGAGAATAATGGGGATAGGGGAAAATATGTGTAAGTGGGTTGAGAGCTGGCTCAGGGATAGGAAACAAAGTGTGGTTATTAATGGAGCACACTCGGACTGGGTCGCGGTTAGCAGTGGGGTACCACAGGGGTCAGTATTGGGCCCTCTTCTTTTCAACATATTTATTAATGACCTTGTAGGGGACATTCAGAGTAGAATTTCAATATTTGCAGATGACACTAAACTCTGCAGGGTAATCAATACAGGGGAGGACAATTTTATATTACAGGATGATTTATGTAAACTAGAAGCTTGGGCTGATAAATGGCAAATGAGCTTTAATGGGGATAAATGTAAGGTCATGCACTTGGGTAAAAGTAATAAGATGTATAACTATGTGCTTAATTCTAAAACTCTGGGCAAAACCGTCAATGAAAAAGACCTGGGTGGATGACAAACTCATATTCAGTAGCCAGTGTCAGGCAGCTGCTACAAAGGCAAATAAAATAATGGGATGCATTAAAAGAGGCATAGATGCTCATGAGGAGAACATAATTTTACCTCTATACAAGTCACTAGTTCAACCACACTTAGAATACTGTGCACAGTTCTGGTCTCCGGTGTATAAGAAAGACATAGCTGAACTAGAGCAGGTGCAGAGAAGAGCGACCAAGGTTGTTAGAGGACTGGGGGGTCTACAATACCAAGATAAATTATTACACTTGGGGCTATTTAGTTTGGAAAAACGAAGACAACGGGGTGATCTTATTTTAATGTATAAATATATGGGGGGACAGTACAAAGACCTTTCTGATGATCTTTTACATCATAGACCTGAGACAGGGACAAGGGGGCATCCTATACGTCTGGAGGAAAGAAGGTTTAAGCATAATAACAGACACAGATTCTTTACTGTAAGAGCAGTGAGACTATGGAACTCTCTGCCGTATGATGTTGTAATGAGTGATTCGTTACTTAAATTTAAGAGGGGACTGGATATCTTACTGGAAAAGTATAATGTTACAGGGTAAATACACTAGATTCCTTGATAGGGCGTTGATCCAGGGAATTAGTCTGATTGCCGTATGTGGAGTCGGGAAGGAATTTTTTTCCCCAATGTGGAGCTTACTCTTTGCCACATGGGTTTTTTTGCCTTCCTCTGGATCAACATGTTAGGGCATGCTAGGTTAGGCTATGGGTTGAACTAGATGGACTTAAAGTCTTCCTTCAACCTTAATAACTATGTATGCCAACCTTGTGAAGACTTTCATAAAATGTTTGACCTCTGTCATTGCTAACAAAGGATATATAACAAAATATTGAGATGAACTTTTGTTAATGATGAAATACTTATTTTCCACCACAATTTTCAAAATAAATCTTGCCAAATTAGACAAGGTGATTTTCTGGATTTGTTTTCTGATTTTGACTCTCAGTTGTAGTCTACCTATGATGTCAATTACAGGCCTCTCTCATCTTCTTAAGTGGCAGAACTTGCACAATTGGTGGCTGACTAAATACTTTTTTCCCCACTGTAGGTACAGCAAGACGGACTGGAACAAGTGCAAAAAAGGCCGGACAGGATTAGGTAAAAGGGCACGAACAGGATCAGATGCAGAGAGAACAGGAAGGGGGACCTTACAACTAGGTAGAAGAAACTATACTTATAAGTGAAGTTGCTAAGGCACCTCCCCTTTGGGGTAAGTGCCCTAAATATCTAATGTCTCCCAGCCATAAGCTGGGGACATTTTCAGAAGCATGTGGCCCCTTTAAGAAGCAGGGAATGTCAACGCACCCTAAGCAGTCTCCCAGGAGGCCTGTGCATCATGCGTAGGTCCTGGGTATAGCGAACAGACTAGAAACAAGAGTGGACCCTCTGGACTGTGGGGAGACCTACCCCTGGGCGAGCGGACCTAGGGTGAACTCGACCCCTATACAGGGACCGTAAGGAGCAGGCCCAGAGGTCACTTACCCATGGTGAAGATACCAAGAGGGGCGGCTCCAAGAGGGAAGGGAAGAGAGTTAATGCAGAAGCTGCATACTAGCGGGTGGCACGGGTAGTCAGGGAGCTTGACAGGAGGGCTGGAAGACCGGAACGGAGTAAAGCTGAGGGAACAAAACAAAAGGAAAAGTTAGCAACTAGAGCAGGGTAGCCAGCAGTAGCTGGATAGGAAACCAAAAAGAAGGAACGGACAGAAAACGTAAGCAAAGACACAAACGGAGAGAGTACGCTGTGGAGGGAACGGAAGGGGCTGGACACAATAGCAAAGGCTAAAACAATCAGGCACCAGGAAGCAGGAGAGCCTACCTCTTATTGTAGAGGCAGGGACGGGATTGGTTACCCGGAAAGCTGACCTAATGGAAGTGGAAACCCAGAGCGCCTGTGCAAAGACAGCATACCTGCATAGGAGCTAGGCACCGGAAGTGCTGGAGAAGCACAGACGTGTGCGGACCCGGAAGTAGATTGCCGGGGATGCTGTTATGATCCGGTGACCCTGGCACCGCATGAGACTATCTCTGGAGTAGGTGGTACCTGTACTGACCGCAATCCTAATACTGACACCACAACTAGAAGTAGCCGTGGGATGTACCTAACAAGGCCTAGACACCTCGACACAGCCGGAGGACTAAATACCCCTAAAGATGGAAATGGGAAATCCTATCTTGCCTCAGAGCAGAGCCCCAAAGGATAGGCAGCCCCCCCACAAATATTGACAGTGAGTTTAAGAGGAAATACGTACACAGGCAGAAAAAACAGAGTTTAGCAAAAGAGGCCCTTCTAGCTAGATAGAAAGGATAGGACAGAGTTCTAAGCGGTCAGTATTAAAACACTAGAAAATTCCACAGCAGAAAATACTATATGCTACATCTAACTAAAGACATAGGATTAGTGTTGAGCGATACCTTCCGATATCGGAAAGTATCGGTATCGGAAAGTATCGGCCGATACCGTCAAAGTATCGGATCTCGCCGATTCCGATACCCGATCCCAATGCAAGTCAATGGGACGAAAATATCGGAACTAAAATAAACCCTTTCTTTCCTTGTAGGTTCATTCTACATGAAGGAAAACAACTAAGAATAATGTAGGATGTATTGGGGGACGTGGGGGAGACATTAAAGGCATAGAGGTTTAGCCCAATCAAATAGAATAGCAGGAATTTTAATTTTTTTTTAAGACGTTCGGAGTTACAAAGATATTGACTATGTTAAGATTTTTTTTATTTTGTCAGATATTGATGTTTCACTACTTCCACGCCCTTCACCCTTTTTTACTTCTCCCACATTTTCTTCTTCATCATCATCAGCATCTTTGACATCAACTTCTTCTTCACCTTATTCATCTTCTTCATCTTCTACCTATAATTTATTTTTTTTACATTGTTCATATTCTTTTTATTTAACTATTATTCTTCTTCATATTCAACTTCATCATATTCTTATTTGTGACAGGCATTCCCGTAGTTGTTATCTATAAAAGTTTGAAGATTACACCTTCCGTTCTGCCTGTCACAAAAGCGTTACATTTGTCCGCGTTCAGTTTGGCCTGCAGCATCAGGCTTTATCCAGGGGCACCACGAGGAGGAACGGACTCCTTAGTCTTACACTGCTTAGTCTTCTTCTGCTTATAATTTAGATAATATCTTTTGCTCTGATATTTAGTGTTATGCTTAATGTTCTTCTGCTCTTTGTTCTGCAGCCTCTTGTTCTTCTGCTTCTCGGTCTCCCATGTCGTCGTCTTCTCCAGAGTCGACGTCTCCAGGGTCGTCGTCTCCGGGGTCGTCGTCATCGGGATGGTCTTCAGGGTCATCGTCTCCAGGGTCGTCGTCATCTCAGTGGTTGTCGTCTCTGGTGTCGTCGTCATCTTAGGGGTGGTCTTCCGGGTCGTCGTCTTTAGGGTCTTGAACTTGGAAATGTAGCAGAAGGTACAAGAAGGCTGAGAAAATGCAGAGAAACAGCTGATGGAACTGAAACTCGGATGGCTACCCGAAGGTCCAAGAGCCAATGGAACTACCGAGGACCAGCTGATGTTACTGGAACCCGGTTACTAAGCAGGAGGTACCTGTGCCTGAAAACACTACCAAGGACCACCTGACGTTGGTGGAACTCGGATACCCAGAGGGAGGCACCTAAGCCAAAGGCTCTGCCCGGAACCAACTGACGGTACTGGAACCAGGATGGGGAGCAGAAGGTACAAGAGCAAAAGACACTGCCGAGAACCAGCTGACGGTACTGGAACCCGGATGGGTAGCCGAAGGTCCAAGAGCCAATGGAACTACCGAGGACCAGCTGACATTACTGGAACCCGGTTACTAAGCAGGAGGTACCCGTCCTTAAAGCACTACCAAGGACCACCTGACGTTGGTGGAACTCGGATACCCAGAGGGAGGCACCTAAGCCAAATGCTCTGCCCGGAAACAGCTGACGGTGCTGGAACCGGGATGGGGACCTATTCAAGCTTGTCGTCCTAGAGCCCCAACTAGCGGTGTTGGAGCAAAGGGTCAGCAGGGGGAGCAGAGTGTAGGCCAAAGCCTGCACTGGAGGCATTTGTAGGTCTGTTGTGTCTGCGTGGCTGTTGCAGGACACGTTGCCGGCTACACAGCAGGGGAACTGCTGGCGGTGCTAAACCCCACTGACACATTGGCAGGTGTTTTGCTCTGTGCAGCTAGCAGTACCGGGCACCAACTGGCGGTGTTAGAGTCCAGGGTCAGCAGGAGGAGAGGGAGCAGAGTGTAGGCCGAAGCCTGCACTGGCGGCAGCTTTGTGTCTGCGTGGCTGTTGCAGGACACGTTGCCGGCTGCACAGCAGGGGAACAGCTGGCGGTGCTGAACCCCACTGACACATTGGCGGGTGTTTTTCTCTGTGCAGCAAGCACTTCAGGGCACCAACTGGCGGTGTTAGAGCCCAGGCTCTGCGGGAGGAGCAGAGTGTAGGCCGAAGCCTAATTGAACCAATTTTAAAGGTAACCTTTAACCCCCCCTCAGGTGTTACAAACTAGAAGAGCCACACCTTATGCAGCAGTAGTGCTGCACAAGTCAAAGGTTGCTTTTTTAATTTTGTTCCTTGCACAAGCTGAGTGAAACACGTACCACATTTAGGCTCTTATACAGTAAAAACTGTCTTGGAGGAGGGAGTTCCCTTCGTAATGAGACGCAGCACAGCTGGCAAAAATACCACCTTGGTGCTTGGCGCGGCCTCCTGAGCATCGCATTTTGATGTACAGGAGTCTGCACTGATGCGTTATCCCTTGGCCATGCGCTGTCCGTCTTCTGACATCATTTCATGTCGGCTGGTGCGGTTCGCGATGCCCATGAATCCCAGCCCAGCAGTGTCTTTACATTGTTTCACACTGCGGGGCTGGGATTCATGGCCTTGCGCAGTACATATGTTCGCCTCTCACTCGTGTCCTTACACCTGCTACAGACTGTGCGGCGTCAGCTGATCCCTTATCGCATGCCACGGCCATGAAGCCGTACAGTCTGAAGAAGGCGGAAGGAGATGAGTGACAACAGGCGAAGATATGCACTGCTCATGCCCGTCAATCACACCCTCGCAGTCAAAATAAATAAGACACCGAGGGGCGTTGTGTGGGGCAGGGCGGCCGCAGAGGCACAGCCAGCCAAACAATGATGTCAGAAGAAGGGCTGTGCTACCAAGGGGGGTGTTGCGTGTCATTACAAAGGAAAGTCACACCTCAGGGATGTTTTAATGGTCTCAGGGGACACATTGTAGACGTGTTCCATTCCACGTGTGCAAGGAGAATAAGTTTATGAGCCACCTTGCACACATGCAGCATTACTGCTGTGCAAGATGGCTGTAAAACATACAAACACCTGGGGGAGGGGGGACAGGTTCCCTTCAATTTCAGTTCTTGTGTCTGCATGGCTTTTGCAGGACACGATGCCGGCTACACAGCAGGGGAACAGCTGCCGGTGCTGAACCCCACTGACACATTGGCGGGTGTTTTTCTCTGTGCAGCTAGCAGTACCGGGCACCAACTGGCAGTGTTAGAGCCCAGGGTCAGCAGGAGGAGAGGGAGCAGAGTGTAGGCCGAAGCCTGCACTGGCGGCAGCTTTGTGTCTGCGTGGCTATTGCAGGACACATTGCCGGCTACACAGCAGGGGAACAGCTGGCGGTGCTGAACCCCACTGACACATTGGCGGGTGTTTTTCTCTGTGCAGCTAGCAGTACTGGGCACCAACTGGTGGTGTTAGAGCCCAGGCTCTGCAGGAGGAGAGGGAGCAGAGTGTAGGCCGAAGCCTGCACTGGCGGCAGCTTTGTGTCTGCGTGGCTGTTGCAGGACACGTTGCCGGCTACACAGCAGGGGAACAGCTGGCGGTGCTGAACCCCACTGACACATTGGCGGGTGTTTTTCTCTGTGCAGCCAGCACTTCGGGGCACCAACTGGCGGTGTTAGAGCCCAGGCTCTGCAGGGGGAGCAGAGTGTAGGCCGAAGCCTAATTGAACCAATTTTAAAGGTAACCTTTAACCCCCCCTCAGGGGTTACAAACTAGAAGAGCCACACCTTGGGCAGCAGTAATGCTGCACAAGTCAAAGGTTGCTCTTTTAAATTATGTTCCTTGCACATGCTAAATGAAACACGTATGACATTTAGCCCCTTAAACAATCAAAACTGTCTTGGAGGCGGGAGTTTCCTTCTTAATGAGACGCAGCACAGCTGGCAAAAATACCAACTTGGTGCTGGGCGCAGCCTCCTGAGCATCCTTATTTGCTGTACAGGAGTCTGCCCTGTCGTGTTATCCCTTGGCCTTGCGCTGTTAGCGCTGCCCGTCTTCTGACATCATTTAATGTCGGCCGGTGTGGTTCGCGATGACCATGATTCCCAGCCCCGCAGTGCCTTTACAGTGTTTCACACTGCGGGGCTGGGATTCATGGCCTTGCGCAGTACACATGTTCACCTCTCGCTCGTGTCCTTACACCAGCTTCAGACTGTGCGGCGTCAGCTGATCCCTTATCGCATGCCACGGCCATGAAGCCGCACAGTCTGAAGAAGGCGGAAGGAGCTGAGTGACAGCCTGGTGAAGATATGCACTGCTCATGCCCGTCAATCACACCCTCGCAGTCAAAATAAATAAGACACCGAGGGGCGTTGTGTGGGGCAGGGCGGCCGCAGAGGCGCAGCCAGCCAAACAATGATGTCAGAAGAAGGGCTGCGCTACCAATGGGGTCGCTGTGTGTCATTACAAAGGAAAGTTACACCTCAGGGACGTTTTAATGGTCTCGGGGGACACATTTTAGACGTGTTTTGTTCCACGTGTGCAAGGAGAATAACTTAGTGAGCCACCTTGTACAAATGCAGCATTACTGCTGTACAAGGTGGCTGTTATACATACAAACGCCTGGGGGGGGGACAGGTTCCCTTCAATTTCAGTTCTTGTGTCTGCGTGGCTTTTGCAGGACACAATGCCGGCTACACAGCAGGGGAACAGCTGGCATTGCTGAACCCCACTGACACATTGGCGAGGTGTTTGGCTCTGTGCAGCCAGTACTTCTGGGCCCCAACTGGTGGTGTTAGAGCCCAGGGTCAGCAGGAGGAGTAGAGGGAGCAGAGTGTAGGCCGAAGCCTGCACTGGAGGCAGCTTTGTGTCTGCGTGGCTTTTGCAGGACACGTTGCCAGCTACACAGCAGGGGAACAGCTGGCGGTGCTGAACCCCACTGACACATTGGCTGGTGTTTTGCTCTGTGCAGCTAGCACTTCCGGGCGCCAACTGGCGGTGTTAGAGCCCAGGGTCAGCAGGAAGAGCAGAGTGTAGGCCGAAGCCTGCACTGGAGCAAGTTGAAAGGGAACCCCAAGGCGTTTGTAGCTGAAGGAGCCATCTTGTACAGCACTAATGCTGAAAAAGGTAAACTTAGCTCTTTTAATTATGGTCCTTGCAAACGCTGAAATTGACACTTATGAAATGTGTCCCCTCACACCGTAAAACCGTCCGGTAGGTGGAACTTTCATTTGTCATGTGACGCAGCACAGCCATCATTCTTACCCCCTTGGCGCCGTGCGCCGCTTCCTCAGCGTTGTTTGAATCTGTCCCGGAGCCTGCGCTGTTATGTTAGCCCTTGGCCATGCACACTTAGTGCTGCCCGTCTTCTGACATTATTTGGTGTCAGGCTGGCTGCGCTGTGCAACCTACGTTGATTCTAGACGTCTCGCACCAGCCGGAGAACTAACTAACCCTTTCAGAGAAAATAAGACATCACTTGCCTCCAGAGAAAAGACCCCAAAGTTATTATACAAGCCCCCAACAAATAATAACGGTGAGGTAAGAAGAAAAGACAAATGTAAGAATGAACTAGATTTAGCAAAGAGAGGCCCACTAATTAATAGCAGAAAATAGGAAGAGGACTTATGCGGTCAGCAAAAAACCCTATAAAAATATCCACGCTGAAGATCCAAGAACCCCCGCACCGACTAACGGTGTGGGGGGAGAATATCAGCCCCCTAGAGCTTCCAGCAAAAACAGAAATCACATTTTGAACAAGCTGGAACAAAATAAGAGCAAATGCAAAAGGACAAAAATAAGAAAGCAGAACTTAGCTTATCTTGCAAAACTCAGGGACCAGGAGTCAGGAGGAAAACAGACATAGACTGATTACATCGATTCCAGGCACTAGACTGAGTTTCCAGGAAGACTAAATAGGAACACCCAAGGCCTAACGAACCAGGTGGATACCAACCTGGGGAAGGATAATCCAAGTGCCATACCGCTAGTGACCACAAGAGGGAGCCAACAAATATAGTTCACAACAGGAACAGCTGACGTTACTGAACCCCAATAACAGAGGAGCGACTGTTGACTGTGCGGACAGCACTTCCGGACAACAACTAGCGGTGTTGGAGCCCAGGGACAGAAGGAGGAGGAGGAGGTGGAGGAGAGAGGAGGGATTGCCACACACACAGCAGGGGAACAGCTGACGTTACTGAACCCCAATAACAGAGGAGCGACTGTTGACTGTGCAGACAGCACTTCCGGACAACAACTAGCGGTGTTGGAGCCCAGGGACAGCAGGAGGAGCAGAGGAACACAGTGTAGGCTGAAGCCTGATTGGAGAAAGTCGAAAGGGAACCTTTAACCCCCCCCCCCCAAGGCATTTGTAGCTGAAAGAGCCAGCTTGTGCAGCACAAAGGATGCAAAAGGAAAAGGTGGCTCTTTTCATTATGCTCCTTGCAAACACAGAACTAAACACTTATAAAATGTGTCCCCTGATACCGTGAGACCGTCCCGGAGGTGGGACTTTCCTTCGTAATATGACGCAGCACAGCTGTCATTCCTACCCCCTTGGCACCGTGCCCCGGCTCCTCAGCGTTGTTTGATTCTGTCCCGAAGCCTGCGCTGTTATGTTATCCCTTGGCCAGGCACATTTAGCGCTGCCCATCTTCTGACATCATTTGGTGTCAGTCTGGCTGTGCCTGTGCATCCGCGCTGGCCGAGATCCCGCCTCGCAGTGTCGTCTAATGTAATCCCACCGTGGGCCTGGGATCCGTGGCCATGCGCAGTGCATATCCTCGCCTCTCACTCGAGGTGAAGATATGCACTGCGCATGCCCATGGATCCCAGGCCCGCAGTATGATTAAATCAGAAGACACTGCGAGGCGGGATCTCGGCCAGCGCCGACGCACAGGCGCAGTCAGGTTGACACCAAATGATGTCAGAAGAGGGGCAGCGCTAAGTGTGCCTGGCCAAGGGATAACATAACAGTGCAGGCTTCGGGACAGAATCAAACAACGCTGAGGAGCCGGCGCACGGCGCCAAGGGGGTAGGATTGATGGCAGTGCTGCGTCACATTACGAAGGAAATTCCCACCTACGGGACGGTTTTACGGTATCAGTGGACACATTTTATAAGTGTTAAGTTCTGCGTGTGCAAGGAGCTAAACAAAAATAGCTACCGTTTCCTTGTGCAGCATTACTGCTGCACAAGGTGGCTCATTCAGTAACAAACGCCTGGGGGGGGACAGGTTCCCTTACATTTCAGTTGTTGTGTCAGCGTGGCGGTCGCAGGACACATTGCCGACTACACAGCTGGGGATCAGCTGACGTTACTGACACCCAATAACACTGGGTCGTATGTTTTGACTGTGCAGACGGCACTTCTGAGCCTCAACTGGCGGTGTTGGAGCCCAGGAATTAAAGTTCAGGTGGTAGAAAGATGAACACAACAGGAGACCTGGATACTGTAGACAGTCACCTAATTATTTAATCAGGAAGAGGAGTGGCAAATTCCTGCGAGATCCAGGCCTGGTTCATTTTCAGGAAAGTAAGCCGGTCAACGTTATCGGAGGATAGTCGCATGCGACGGTCAGTTAGTACACCACCTGCAGCACTAAAGACGCGTTCCGATAATACACTAGCCGCAGGGCAAGCCAGCACCTCCAATGCATACTGGCTTAGCTCTGGCCATGTATCCAGCTTTGAGACCCAAAACTTGAAAGGGGAAGAGCCGTCTGGGAGTACAGCAAGAGGGCAAGACATGTAGTCTGTCACCATCTGACGGAACCGTTGCCTCCTGCTGACTGGAGCCGTCTGTGATGGTGTAGACTTTTGTGGCGGGCACACAAAACTGTGCCACAGTTGGGCCATACTGGTCTTGCCTTGGGCAGAGGCACTGCTTCTGCTCCCTCTTTGTGCAGAGCCTCCTCCACTGCCTGGACGCACTGAGCTGCTTTGTAATGCACTAGCAGCACTTCTCTCAGTTGGACTGGAGAAGATGATGGAATTCACCAGTGTGTCTTGGTACTCCCGCATTTTTCGCTCCCGGTTCAACGGTGTGATGAGGCTTTCTACGTTGTCCCGGTAGCGAGGATCGAGGAGGGTGAACACCCAATAATCAGACATGTTGAGAATGTGGGCGATGCTGCTGTCGTTTCTCAGGCACTGCAGCATGTAATCCACCATGTGCTGCAGACTGCCAACTGGCCAAGAAACGCTGTCCCCTGCTTGAGGCGTGATCTCTGCCCGCTCGTCATCACCCCACCCTCGCTGTACACACTGACTACTGGACAATTGTGTAACTCCCTCCTCTGGACGGATGTCTTCCTCCTCCATTGACTCCTCCTCATCCTCCTCACAAAGTGTCCCCTGTCTACGCATTTGTGAGGAACCACGTGGCGCTGACTGTCCAGAAGATGATGGAAATGGTGAATCCTCATCCTCCACCTCTTCCACAACATCATCCCTTAGCGCTTGCAGTGATTTTTCAAGCAGGCAGATAAGGGGGACAGTCATGCTGACTAGTGCATCATCTGCACTCGCCATCCGCGTGGAATAATCGAAGGGACGCAAAACCTGGCAGACGTCCTTCATAGTGGCCCACTCTGTGGTTGTGAAGTCTGAACGGCGCGGAGTGCGACTTCTTTGCGCCTGATGCAGCTGGTACTCCATTACTGCTTGCTGCTGCTCACAAAACCGCTCCAACATATGTAACATGGAATTCCACCTGGTAGGTAGGTCACATATGATGCGATGTTCCGGAAGGCGGAATCGGCGCTGCAGAGCCGCAATGCGCGATTTTGCAGTGCTGGAACGCCGCAAGTGAGCACACTCTAGGCGGGCCTTGTGCAGCAGTGCATCAAGATCCGGATAGTCCCTGAAAAAACTCTGCACGACCAAATTGAGCACATGTGCCAGACATGGGATGTGAGTGAGGTTGCCGAGGCCCAGAGCTGCCACCAGATTTCGGCCATTATCACACACTACCATGCCTGGCTGGAGATTCGCTGCCACAAACCACACATCGCTCTCCTGCTTGATGGCATTCCAGAGCTGCTGCGCTGTGTGGCTTTGATTCCCCAAAGAAATTAATTTCAAGACGGCCTGTTGATGTTTGGCCACGGCTGTGCTCATGTCGGTCGTAACAGTTAAATGTTCACGGGTCCATGTGGAGGTGGACTGTGACGGCTCCTGCAGCGACGATTCTGAGGAACTTGTGTAAGAGGAGGAGTCAATGCGTACAGACTGGATTCCTGCAATCCTTGGAGTGGGCAGGACACGTCCTGCGCCACTCGCACGATCTGTACCCGGCTGAACAACATTAACCCAATGGGCAGTGAGGGAAAGGTATCGCCCCTGTCCATGTTGACTGGTCCATGCATCGGTGGTGAGGTGGACCTTGCTACTGACGGTGTTCAGTAGCACGTGTTTTATGTGTCCCTCCACATGCTTGTGCAGGGCAGGGACAGCTCGCCTGCTGAAATAAAAGCGGCTGGGCACATTGTACTGTGAGACTGCCAATGACATCAAGTCACAGAAGCTGTCAGTCTCCACCAGCCTGAATGACAGCATTTCCAGTGACAGAAGTTTGCAATGCCTGCAGTCAGAGCCTGTGCTCGTGGGTGGTTTGCCGAGAAAGGCCGCCTTTTCTCCCATGCCTGTACTACCGATGGCTGTAGACTGGCCTGGGAGTGTGAGGATAACTGGGAACGTGGTGCTGCGGGTGGAATTACAGTGGGTCTCTGGACAACAGGGCCAGAGTTTCTTCCATGGCGATCCTGGGAGGAAGCCGAACCAGCTGCGTGTGAGCTGGAGGAAGAGGCAGCCGCTGTTGGTTGGCCTAGCTCTTCAGTGTGTTTCTGTAACTCCGCCGCGTGCCTGGTCCGCACATGTTTCCACATGTTGGAGGTATTGAGGTTGCTGACATTTCTACCTCTTTTGACTTTGTGATGACACACCTTGCAATTGACATAGCAAATGTCATCTGCAACTGTGTCAAAAAAGGACCAGGCACTGCAAGTCTTGGGAGCGCCCTTTTTGGCTGTTGGAAGAGACACGCTCCTAACGGGTGCCAAAGTGGAGGCTATAGGATCCGCAGTCTTCCCCCTCCCTCTCCCTCTTTGGCCCGTTCGGGGAATCTCTTCCTCAGAGCTGCTCCCACCACCTTCCTGTCCCTCACGCCACGATGGGTCAAGGACCTCATCATCTACACTACCCTCTGCCACCAACTGCTCCTCCTGGGTAGTCTCAGCAGCAGAGCACGCACCAGAAAGTGGCACCTGAGTGTCATCAGCGGATGCGTTCTGCGGTGTGGTGACCGGAGGCACTGGCCCACCCGCCTCTTCAGACTCAGAGAGAAAAAGCTGTTGGGCATCACTGCACACTGCCTCTTCTTCCATTTCTCCAATGCTGCTTGGCTGGCCCCCTGTTTCCAAGCCAAGAGATTCAGAGAACAGAAGTAGAGACGGCTCCTGTCCTGGGCTCTCTGTCTGCCTGGGCAATTTGGCAGGTGGTGAAGAGACAGATGGGTGCTCTCCAGTGCTCTGTGTCTGAGAGGATGTGGCACTAATTGAAGTCGATGCATTAGCTGCCATCCATCCGACAACGGCTTCAATTTGTTCTTCACGCAGCAGCGGTGTACGGCGCTCTCCGACAAAGCTGCGCATGAAGGACTGTTCCCTGGTGAAACTGGGTTCTGATGAGTCACCGGTGCCCGCAGCAGGCACAGAATCCCCACGTCCTCTCCCTGCTCCACGCCCTCGCCCACGTGCCTTACTCCCTGCCTTCTTCATCTTGGTTGACTGATAAAGATAAGCAGAAAAGTGCTAACGGCTTTGTGTGCTTATTCCTGAACAGCTCCTAACAGGTATAAGAAACAATAATTTTCTAAAGTGTGGACTAGACTTTAATATCAGCTAATGTGGCCTACACAACTGTAAGGTGGTGTGTTTGGTGCACTTTATTATTTATTTATTTTTTGGGGGCTGAACTGACAACTGGGCGAGCTGCAGTCACACGGAGACCGTGCAGACAGCCGTAAACGGCGCTGCAAGGCCCCAAAAACCTCCTCTACGTTATCCTATGTAGTGTTTTTCCACAATTTAGCTGGATACGGGTGGAAAGACACTAATAGTAATTTTTTGAAAAAATGTGCAGCAGCCTGCACTACTTAGAAAAAAGGAAATTGGATTTCACGGTATGACGCAGTGATTTACCCTGAGCTGGATACAACCGGCTATGGCTGCACACAGACTACAGGGCGAGCTGCAGTCACACGGAGACCGTGCAGACAGCCATAAACGGCGCTGCAAGGCCCCAAAAACCTCCTCTACATTATCCTATGTAGTGCTTTCCACAATTTAGCTGGATACGGGTGGAAAGACACTAATAGGAATTTTTTGAAAAAATGTGCAGCAGCCTGCACTACTTAGAAAAAAGGAAATTGGATTTCACGGTATGACGCAGTGATTTACCCTGAGCTGGATACAACCGGCTATGGCTGCACACAGACTACAGGGCAAGCTGCAGTCACACGGAGACCATGCAGACAGCCATAAACGGCGCTGCAAGGCCCAAAAACACTCCTCTACGTTATCCTATCTAGTGTTTTTCCACAATTTAGCTGGATACGGGTGGAAAGACACTAATAGGAATTATTAGCAAAAATGTGCAGCAGCCTGCACTACTTGAAAAAGAAAAAAAAAATAGAACAGTATGAGGCAGTGAACCACCCTCCCTGAACTGAATACAACCAGCTATGGCCTATGGCTGCACACAGACTAGAGAGTGGGCTGCACACACACACACACACACACACACACAGAGACCTTGCAGATCGCTGTGAAAACAGCGCTGCAAGGCAAAAGCAAGGTGATTAGTAGGTGAACACAGCGGTTGCTAAAGTAGCCTTGAAAAAGGACAATAAAGCAAATCACTATCTCAACTGGCCGTCAGTCAGCAAACAGCGTCCTGTCACTAACTGAATTCACAGCAGAGTGAGCGCAAAATGGCGCCAGCGACTTTTAAACTGCAGCATGACATCATTTCAGCAGCCAATCACAGCCTTGCCAGTAGTTTCATGCCCACCATGCTGAACAGGATGTGCCCACACTCAGAATCATTCCTCATTGGCTGAATTCGTGCAGTTTGAATCCTGAGAACTTCCGATTCCGGTATCCGATACGCGGCAAGTATCGGATCTCAGTATCGGAATTCCGATACCGCAAGTATCGTCCGATACCCAATACTTGCGGTATCGGAATGCTCAACACTACATAGGATGTATATCTGCATCTCCAGAGAAACCAGCATGACAGAAAAATCCAAACAAGTCAAGCTGGACAAAAACACAATAGATTGCACTGCACATAAAAGCACACTGCATGCGTGCTACAGAGAACCAAAACAAGGCACTTATCTTTAGCTGAAATGACAGCAGGGCAGTGGAGCCAGACAGAGATGCAATCCCTACAAGATACAATGGAAAACTGGCAGGGATTGATGGATCCTACAAACCTAAATACCTAGTTGAGCTGCAATAAGCAGAAACACCAGCCCACCTTATAATCCAGAGACCACTGCACAACCACTAACAACCACCGGAGAGAGCCCAAGAGCAGAATTCACAACAGGACGCACTGCAGCAGAGGAAGAGCCGACACTCACAGACCCAGGGGCAGGACGGGCGGAGAGCGCAGGACCGGAAGCAGACCTCTGGACAGAGAGGTGAGAGCGGCGGAACCCAGGCACAGCAGCGGTGGAGCGGCGATGCGGGGAAGCGGCGACGGTAACACTGGTAGGTGAGAGATGCTGGAGAAGCATGGATGGGTAAGTGAATAGGCTGGTGGGCCTGCATGGGGAGGGAGGAGACATGTGCAGGGGCACTGGCACTGTTGTAACACAGCATGCACACTTTATGAGGTAATCAGTTGATCTTAAATTTTTGGATTCAAAAGTTTAGTAATTTTTCTTATACAAAACCATTGCATTCCTACCTGTAAAAAACAGCCATTTTCTGTGCTTTTTTACTTGTACTGTATACTTTGTGTGATATGTTTTTATGCCCTATTATATAATAAATAAATGTATTTAATTATTATTTTTGGACTTTAACGCCTTGATTTTTGTAGGATCTCTGTAAAAAACAAGACTAGGCTTCTCTATTATTTATTACTAGCAAAATTAGTACAAAGGACATTAAAGGGGTTGGACAACGCCTTCTTGAGTTAAATGTTTAGCTCCGTTAAAATAAAAAAACCTATACTCAAGGCCCATGCTGGTGTCATTGCAGCAAGGGTCGGCATTCTTAATCCCCAGGCTTTCATGTGGATGTTGCGATATGTGCTCCTGATGCCCAATCAGCGACAGTGTCAATGTCCCCGCCTTCGGACAAATTGAACATGAGTAGTAAGTCTTGGCTGCAGTTGCTCTCTCACTTTTTTTTATATGAAGTTTGACAGGAGGCGGGTCAGTGACACCAGCGCTGATTGGACGTCCAACTCACATGTCACATGAACATCATGGGAGTCCTGGGGAGACCAAGTGCCAACATCGCGGGAACGGCGTCAGCACTGGAAGTGAGTATAGGCTTTTTAATTTTATAGCGGCCAATCGTGGGGTATGAGGAGAACTTGTCCAAGTAGTGGACAACTTCTTTAAACTTCCCTACTCGTTTGCAAATACAGTTGTGAACATTTTAAAAAGTCCTGTTATATGAGTGCTGTGTTATAGTGGTATGTTATTGCATGTTACAGTTCATTGAATTCACAGTCACACTGCTACAGCACCTCCTTATCTAACTTGAATCTTTGGATTATTATTCACAGACTATTAAGGTACCTTCACACTAAACGACTTTGCAACGATAACGATAGCGATCCGTGACGTTGCAGCGTCCTGGATAGCGATATCGTTGTGTTTGACACGCAGCAGCGATCTGGATCCTGCTGTGATATCGCTGGTCGTTGCTGAAAGTCCAGAACTTTATTTGGTCGTCGGATCGGCGTGTATCGTCGTGTTTGACAGCAAAAGCAACGATGCCAGCAATGTTTTACAATGGTAACCAGGGTAAATATCGGGTTACTAAGCGCAGGGCCGCGCTTAGTAACCCGATATTTACTCTGGTTACCATTGTAAATGTAAAAAAAAAATAGTACATACTCACCCTCTGATGTCCGTCAGGTCCCTGGCCGTCTGCTTCCCGCACTGACTGTTAGCGCCGGCCTGCCGTAAAGCACAGCACAGCGGTGACGTCACCGCTGTGCTCTGCTTTTACTTTACGGCCGGCCGGCGCTCACAGTCAGTGCGGGTAGCAGATGGCCAGGGACCTGACGGACATCAGAAGGTGAGTATATACTGTTTTTTTTTACATTTACAAT
The DNA here is from genome assembly GCF_051348905.1 of Ranitomeya variabilis. NCBI lineage: Eukaryota > Metazoa > Chordata > Amphibia > Anura > Dendrobatidae > Ranitomeya > Ranitomeya variabilis. The sequence continues at coordinate 391,491,091 of NC_135234.1, forward strand.
GGTAACCAGGGTAAACATCGGGTTACTAAGCGCGGCCCTGCGATTAGTAACCCGATGTTTACCCTGGTTACCCGGGGACTTCGGCATCGTTGGTCGCTGGAGAGCTGTCTGTGTGACAGCTCTCCAGTGACCACACAGCGACGCTGCAGCGATCGGCATCGTTGTCGATATCACTGCAGCGTCGCTTAATGTGACGGTACCTTTACTCCCATTTTAATGTGCTTTCACATTAGTGCAGTAATAAAACACTGTCTACTTTTGTCTACTTTTGTCCTTTTTCTGTCCCTATTTGCAGTAAGCTTTGCGATCTGACCTTCTATCCACACACTATTAAAGTCTGAGATGACAATGATTCTCTAGCCCCATTTTTTATACTCGCTGTGATAGTCCATGTTGACTGAGTGCACTAAACCATGTGTTGTGATAGCTGCAGGGAATTACGGGGAAGCCCGCTTGGCTACACATGATGTTGTTACTCTGTGACTCTTCCCAGTGTGTGAAATGGCACCTGAAAAAAATACTATATTGCTAAAATCTTGGTGCCAAATAGCAAAGGACACATGAATAGATTTTTTGGAGTCTGTATTGTCTTGTTTTGTTGGCAAAAGGAGGGCTACACAATATTTTGCAGGTTACTTTTTTGTTTATTTTCTGCATTTTCAATACTGTTCTATTAAATGTTTTGTCATTAAACCATCACAATTCCTGCTTAGCACGTGCACATTTCTTTGACAACTACAGACAATAGAATAAAGAGAAAATGCTGCTGAACATAAAATATAATAGGAGTGGACCATAGAGCAGCTGCAAGATTAAAAAAAACAGACCTTACCAATTGTATGTCTGTAGGTATCTGACGCACAGATAATGCATTGCCCCAGGAAACTCCACTTGTAAAGGAAGCAATTAGCAGCTCGATATTAAATGCTGGTTTTAGGTCTAAAATTGTTCAGTGGGGGAATATACACCAATTACATACAAGATGATGAAATTTAACTCATATGTCTTTCTCAGACTTCGGGAAATATATTGCACGCTATAACTATTGCTTTGCTGGTAGCTAAGATGTTAATAAATTGTGTAATTTTTTTCCGATTCTTACCTTTTCTTGCACAGATATACAAGGTTTGTGATTCATGCTGGGGAAATTAGTCTTCTAGTTAAGGTTGAATTTAGATTATATTATGTGAAATTTTAGGGATGCTGCTGCATTGAACAATCAGAGTTGTTTTTCTGATGAATAGAAATAACAGCATGCCTAGTTGCTACTACAATATAAAGTCAACATATCACTGCTATTTTAGTCATTGCAATAAGTGCTGCCTGTTCCTTGGGTATATCATTTTTTTTTTATTCACAAGGTAACTTTTAAAACACTTTTATGTTTATATTATTCGATATTTAAGAATTGTATACATTTTTGTAATTAAAATCAATCCTCTTTGTAAAACTATTGTTATGTGAAATTACCGATTTTTTCATAGTAATAATAAGCACAGGTTTAATTTCCAATAAGACTACTATACCCACTCTATGGACAGGTGCAGACAATGTTATAGTCTTAAATCAGAGAGAATCGGTCGATTATGCAAATCACGCTCTGAGCAGAGTTTGATCATAGTGTGATCATAGTTTGCTCTCTCAAATGAGGAGAAGATAGATTAAAAAGTCTTCATTTTCTACATTCTGTCAGTCTACAGAAATTGGACCGCAATCAGATGTCATTCGAGTGCATTCCGATGATTTCCAGGCACTCATTGACTTGCATGGCTGAGTGCGATCTGAAGATTAGATTAAAAAAAGCAGGCAGCAATTCTGTCCTTTGAAAGACTCTGTCGAGGAAAAAAATCGGACATGACCACAACCCCTTAGACTAACATTGGTTTGAGTGTGATCCAACATCTTGTCGGGTCACAATCAGAACGAAAATATGCTCATCTAGACTTACCCTGTGGATGAGGAGCTTGAAGAATTACGCAAGATACAGGATCTAGATTTGCCACACAAATGCATGAGTGATTGTTGCTCGAACAGAGCAATTCCTAAAATTTAAATGCAAGCAGTTGGGTGGGGCAACTCGTTCCAGAAAGCAATCTGTTGTTCGGCGCACAGGGAGAGTATGTTTTTATTGTGGTAAAAGAGGTAATTTTGTGGATATGTGTCCTTCCCTATCTCATGGTATACAGCCACCAGAAAACTAAGGAGCCCGGGTGGCAGAGAATAAGCAACTCGGATGTGCATATCTCCTCCGTGAGTAGGGCACAATTTTTATTGCAGGCTGAAATCCATCTAGGCAAAAAATAAAGTGGTTATTTCTGCATTTCTGGACAGTGAGGCGGAGTTTAACTTGATCAACACTAGGTTCCTGCGGGGCCATGGCCTCAAACCACATACACTGTCTAGACTTATACCCAAGCTGTCCGAGGGTTACATCTACAGGTAGGGGCCATGCACTTAGAAGGTATTGATTGTTATGTGCTAAAGGGTCTGCCTTCTCCTGTGGTTCTTGGACTTCCTTGGCTCTCTCTGCACAACCCTATGGTAGATTGGAAGACTTGGGAACTGGTAAAGTGGAGTGAGTTTTGTCAAGCACACTGCTTGGGCACCCGGCTTGCAAGGGTGGATACTCAGTCTGTGCCTAAATACCTGTCTGACTTTGGGAATGTGTTCTCTGAGCAGGGGTGCCAAGAACTTCCTCCCTATCGTCCTTATGACTGCGCTATTAATCTTGTCCCTGGTTCCAAGCTGCCCTAGAGCAGACTATATAATATCTCTGGTTCAGAAAGGCAGGCCATGAAAGATTATTTTGTGGCGAGGTTGGCAAATGGTCATTTCAGACCATCCTCATGCCCTATTGCTGTGGGATTTTTCTTTGTAAAGAAGAAAGACGGGGGGTTATGCCCCAGCCGAGATTTCCGCAAACTCAATCAAATCACAGACCGGGATTTGAAGACGCTCCCTCTCATCCCAGAACTCTTTAATCAGATTGTAAGAGCAAAAAGGTTTTGTAAACTGGATATCAGGGGGCATATAATCTTATTAAAGAGGGGGATTAGTTGAAAAGAGCTTTCAATATGCCTGAGATACACTATGAGAACCTTGTGATGCCATTTGAGTTGACAAATGCTCCCGCTGTCTTTCAGCACTATGCAAATTACATCTTTAGTCACCTGGTAGTTAGATTTGTGTTTATATTGATGACATATTAATGTATTCACCTGACCTTGAGTCACATCAGGTACATGTCAGACAGGTCTTACAGATACTCCGAGGCAATAAATTTGTCAAACCAGAGAAATATATGTTCTCGGTTGAGGAGATCCCTTTTGTAGGATATGTGTTATCTTCCACCGGTTTTCACATGGATCCGGTAAAAGTCCAGGATTGTCCTGAAGATTTGAAGGTGTTACAAATGTTTTTGGGTTTCGCCAACTACTACCTTAAGTTCATCAAAAACTTTTCAGTAGTGGACAAACCTCTGATGGATATGACCAGACTTTTCCAAGTTGTCCAGTCCAGCCTGGGAAGCATTCGATACTTTCAAGGAGTGTTTTGCATCTGGGCTGATTCTCATACAGCCTGACGTCACTCAGCCTTTAATTGTAGAAGTTGGCTCATCTGAAGTGGGGGTGGGGGCTGACTTGTCACAGGGTGCATCTCCTTGTAAATAGCATCCATGTGTATACTGTTAGGCATTGGAATTCTCTCGCTGTGTGGGATAGATCCCAAGCATTATCTGGTTCTGTGGTCTCCCATTCAGGTCCGGCCGCTGCGGTTGCTGCTCAGCACAGATGTCAGTTCCAGCTTCTTGCTCAGGCTCATGGTATATGTTTGGTTACTGCTGGCTCTTCAACTAAGTGTATGGTATTCAGTGATATGCAGGTGCAGCCTTGCACTCTGGAGTCTAAGTCCAGAGATCACCTTACTGAGCATGTCCCAGATGTAGCATCTTCTTATTGGTGGTCGGACATTAGCTGCTCTGGTAATGTGGCAGCTCCAGATTGGCTCACTGACGATGTCTCGACCGACTGGACATGAGTGTTTGAGGTGGAGCCTAGCTCTCAGTGGCACACGCTGGCATGCTAGTGTCATGTTTTGGTGTGAGTGGGTGGTTTCTCTACCACTCTGTCTGCACGTTTGTGTGAATCAGTCTATGCTCAAAGACTATACACATTGGCAGGCAGGTAACACAGTTATGCAGTTTCGTACCCATGGTTCAACGCCTGAGTCTCTAGTTTGCTACATGCTCAGGGTGCCGGTCAGGCACAAGTTCGGTAGCTTCAGGACTGGGGATAACTAGTCGCTTGGCTTAGCATCTGTTTTGGTAATGAGTGCGGTTAGCACAGTTCAGTTACAGAGCAAGCTCAACCTTTATGCTTCCTCTCCTCTCAGCGAAGGCAACAGGGTATTGTACCTAGCATCATAAGAGTTCCTTCTCATGGCACTGCATCTGCTTCATTTGTATGTGCGGTTAGCACAGTTTAGGTGCGGTGCTTGCTCAATCCACATGCTAACATCCCTGTGAGGTTAACAGGGTATAGTATTTAGCATTATTAGGGCAGTACTTCTTTGGGAAGTAACTGAGCTTGGTACTCTGTGTTTCGATCACACTGTGTAGCATTTAACACAGTGTGTTTAAGGTAACGCTCGCTGTTTTGTTCAGTCATTGTTCACACTAGCAGCAGGTTCATCTCTTCACGGTGGACCCCGGGTTGCGATTGCACTTTATTTTATATATTATTTAGTGCAATCCGACAACCCTAACACATACTTTTCTAAAAAAAAATTTAATCTGCAGAGAGAAATTATGACATTGGTAACAAGGAACACTTGCCAATCAAGTGGGCCTTTGAAGAGTGGTGTCAATTTCTGGAGGGATCAGTTAATTCAGATATGGTAATCACAGATCATAAGAGTCTTGTATATCTATAGTCTAATGCCTCAACAGGCAAGATGGGTATTATTCTTCACCAGGTTTAACTTGTTTGTTATTTAAAGGCCGTGGAACAAAAACATTAAGGCAATTGCCTTATTTCGCTGTTTTCCTATGGGTGGAGATCATTGTGAACTGGTTTCTATACTACAAAAAGGAGTGCTTAAGGCATCTATATGTTCAGATCTTTAAAAAAGAGGTTGTTTTTTCCTGCGATTGTGATACTGCCAATTTTTTTCAGCAGTGAAATTTTATACAGCATTAGTTGTGCACCAAAACAAAAAAAAAAACAAATTTAGTCGGTTAGAAATAGCATCACTATATTGATACTGCAGTGCAAGGAGTCCATCTATAGTGAGAACATTTTCCTGCATTACTATACTGCTAATTTTTTCAGCTGTGAAATTTAATATGGCATTTATCGTGCTCCAGTTGTGCATTAAAACAAAAAAAAATAATTGTTGGTTAGAAATAGCATAGCTATATTGATACTGCAATGTAAGAAGTCCATTTGAGTGGGCCAATTTTCCTGCAATTGTAATGCTGCTAATTTTTTTGATCAGTGAAATATTTTCCAGCATTTATACTGCTTCAGTTGAGCATTTAAACATAAAAGCCAGGCTTATTTGGTTAGAAATAGCATCGCTATAATGATACTGCAGCTGAGGAAGTCTATTTGAGGTAGGTAAATTTTCATGCTATAGTAATACTGCAACATTTTCTCAACACAGATATAGCATACATAATTTAAAATGGGCAAGGCGCTTTGTAAGGCTTGGTGAAGTGGATGTGATGCTGATGGTGAGCACAGAGGCCGAGGCGATGGGGAAGGTGAAACTGTAACTACTGTGGGAGCACAACAAGCACACACATCATGACGATCTAGCTTCCTGTCCCACTTTGTGGAGGGGGCACGGAATGCCACTTTTGAAGCCAGACCAGTGTTGAATGGATAGCAAATAATGCTTCCAATCACTTTGCCAGCACCACCCTGTCTTCTACACAATCCAGTCTTGATAGCCATGATTTTGGACCTCATTATCCTCACCCTGATCGTCCTTCCTCCCAGGATGCTGAGTACCTGGAAACAAGAGATCGCACACTTAAACATTTTCAAGAGATGTTCACTTTAACATTTATAGATTTTGGCTTCTTGTCCTGCCCATTTCAAGCTGGACATGAGATCGCATATAACAATGTCCAAATATTTGAGCAGCCACGCTCACAAGAAGGCCATGGTGGGAAAATGCAATTACTGTTGCCAGAGGTGGATGATGATTAAATACAATTGCTAACATGTAGTGTTGTTACTTCAGCAAGTCAGGAGGAGGACGAGGGAGTGGAAGTGGAAGATGAGGTGGTGGACGATGAAGTCACTGACCCAAGAAAGGACAACAGGGAGCAGATGAAGGGATCCGCAGTATCACAACAGACAGGGAGAGTCAGTGAACTGGCCAGAAACACAAGGTGGGCAACTCTTCCCCAGAGCACCAATACAGGTGAAGTTGTCAAAGCAAAGTGTTAGGTGTTCCTGAGTCTGTAAGTCTGGACCATTTTTAAAGAAAGTACAGTTAATCCAAAAAGGCCAATTGCAACATCGGCTAGATCAGCATGACCAGAGGCTGCACAACTATCAGCCTGACCACAACCAGCATGCTAAGGCACATACAAGCAAAGCATGGGCTGAAAACCAGAGTCCAGAAACAGTGTCTGTGGGTGACACCACTGCCTCTTCCCCTGTTCTACATGCATGCTAATCCTCTATCCATGATGTAGGAGAAGATGCCTCTTACCCTGCACCTGTCTTTGCACACTTGCAATCACTGTCAGCAGCCATGTCCATGTACCAGTGCAGCGTTCAGTTGTCCCAACCCCAGTCCTTGGAATGCAAGTGTAAGTACGCAGCCACCCATCCACATTATTAAACGGCCATATTTCCAGACTGCTTGCCCTGGAAATGTTGCCGTTTAGACTGGTGGAGGTAAAAGCTTTACACAACCTCGTGGCAGAAGCTGTTCCTCGGTATTCAGTCCCCAGCTGCCACTATTTCTCCTGGTGTGCCGTCCCCGCCTTACAGAAGATTGTGTTCCAAAACGTCAGTCATGCCCTGACCAACGCTATGACTGGTCCTTTTAACCACGGACACCTGGATAAGTGCTTGTGGCTATGGCTAGGAACACTACATTTCCCTGACTGCACATTTGGTGAACATTATGGAAGCCGGGACCCAGTCGGACTGTGGGACGGAACATGTGCTACCGACACCATGGATTACGGGCCATTGTCCAATCAGGGTTGCCCCTACCTTCTACAGCAGTTCCTACACCTCCACTTCCTACACCTCACCCTCCATCTCAGAAACGTCAACATCAATTGTAAGCTTTGAGCACTGCAACACTGCCTCGGCCAGGAGGCTACAAGCTCTGCTGAAGCTACTTTGCTTAGGTGACAAACCACATACCACCTTCTGATTACTGTACTGGTGGAGGAAGAGTAGGAGAGGCCACTTGATGCAGAACTGCCATACACTGGAGCTCATGTTCTTTCTTGGCCTCATCTACAATGCATACCACTATGTGGCTGCCAAAGAAAGGGAGTTGAGCAGTTGAGTAGCCCATCCATTAGCAGAAGTTGCCAAAATGATGCAGCAAAACAAACCTACTTCTCATCTCTCATATCATCCCTGTCTCACCACCATAAACAGCTATTCAGAACTTTCATTTCTCTTCTCTGTCCCCCAGCTCTCCACTCATCTCAGCTTAAGGCTTTGCCTAAATCTTGAAGCAGAAGACAACATATGGCAAAGCTTTTGCCTAAAGTCCCCACAGCCTCTCTTCATAAATTCTCAATTCTCCTCCTCCAAAAACAACTTCTCCACCTTCATGGAAGATCAACTTTCCTCTTTACTCTTTACTCTCCAAATCACAACTCACCACCTGTGAAATTGACCCAATCCCGTCCCACCTCATTTGAAAGCCTACCACAGTCTTCATCCCAACCCTATCCCATCCTTTTTGTAAAGCTATCACCACATATCATTTCTCCCCTATGCCTCATACAACTGGAACAACACATCCATTTTGAACGGTCCTCCTCATACCTTTCTTCATGCTATTTCTTTGACCGCTTACAAACTGGCTTCCGATAGCGCTATTCCAAGTAGAATGCTGACTGCAGCTGATAATGTCAGAGGCTACATTATCCTGCTGTGATTGAGATGACGGATGGGATATATACTCTATTACGCCTTCTGCTTCGCTTTTTCCACACTAATGTGCTTGCCAGAGTTTGCAAAGGAGGCAAAATGTGGCTTAAATTTGGGACTACTACGGCAAAACAGTTGCAAAGTTGCTACACTTAGACTCACGACCAGTATCAAACATGTGAAAACAAGGGCATTGTGGCTGTAGGGTGTACTGTTCCTAGAGTAGCTAATTAAAACAAATAATAAAAAAATAGTTACGTTTTATATTAAATGGAGTAAAAACCATATAGGTTCAATAACTTCCCACAAACAAGCACTTGTAACTGTCCACTGTATTCAGTCATCATGATATTATATTTTTATAGGGGACTCAAAAAAATATTTAAAACAATGTGCTCATTATAGTATGTAAAAACTTGTGTTTACGTTTCACGGTGATGTAGATTTCTTTAAAAATAAATAAATAAATACAAAAAAAGTCAACGTGACTTTACAAAAATTGGATGGAATCAAAAAATGTAGACAGAAACAAGTTTCAATAGCAAGCATCCGCAACAAGTCGCGCTACTCGGGTGGCATGTGCACATTTCTTAGATTATTGGAGCAATTAAACGGGATCAAAATATTATTTAAAATAACGCCCACATTTCTGTAGATAAACACTTGTGTTTGAGTTTCAGCATTAGAAAGATTTAACATAAAAAAAAAGTTGCAATGAGTGGTTTAATTGCTTGCTGGGACTGTGTGAAAAATAGCAATAAAAAAGCAGGTTTAAGGGTATGTCTCCACGTTCAGGATTGCATCAGGATTTGGTCAGGATTTTCCATCAGTATTTGTAAGCCAAAACCAGGAGTGGAACAATCAGAGGAAAAGTATAATAGAAACATATGCACCACTTCTGCATTTATCACCCACTCCTGGTTTTGGCTTACAGATACTGATGGAAAATCCTGACCAAATCCTGATGCAATCCTGAACGTGGAGACATACCCTTAAGGTGCTGTTGCTGCAGTATATTACAAATGTATTAATTCACAGTCACACAAAGTGATGATGATGATGAAACTGCAACAAAAGTTCACTGTATATCACATACTGATACCATCTCTTCCAGATCAGCAATGAAGTAGTAAGCCACATTAGCTTTAGGCCTTTATCTCTCCTTTTGTTGTGTGCCACATGTTTGAGACGGCGCCGGGCATTTTTTTATCGGAGATCTTCATTGTAGATTGTTCGAACTGATGTGGAACTGCGGGTTTTAGGAAATTTGACTCAAATTTGCTCTTCCACAGATCCATCTACAGTATATATGTCTAGTTAGTATTCGTTTCTCATGTTCTGTGGGTTCACTGGCTTCTTTCTGTAGAACATACTCGTAACTCTATGTTACTATGAAATTTGCCTTAGTGGGTATATGAGAAACAGTGGATAAATATAGTTGTGAAGCCCTTTGGTAACAGGGACTTATGAAAGTGAAAAATTCCAAACATCTCAGTAGAATATGTGGGAAATACATTTTCAGTCTGTCAGCTTGAAATTTGAAGCTCGGCAGTTCTAAATTGGTTTTAAAGGTCTTATAGTCCTGAGAAGGACAATTTTTCTGTATATCTTTTCATTTGAAATATTGATTTTTACATTAAATATTTCATTCTTGCTTTTTATCATAAGATGTTATACTTGTATAGAAATAAGGAGATGCATATACATAAACTGTACAAAATTATTGGATATTTTAAAGTAACCATTCTGAAAGGTCAGGTAGCATTTGCATCTGATTCATAGGTTTTCTGCAAATAAATTATGGTTCTACAAAAGATTAATGAGTGACACCGCATACTGCAGAAATACATTTTAATAATATCAAAGGGGAGGAAATGTAGTTATTGACTATATGGTATATGGGCGCACCATAGCATACTATATGGAGTCGTTATTGGTAGACAGTGGGTTATTGGATGCCTTCAGCTAGTGATAGTTCAAAACAAACATCAATTAGTTAACATATTAATCATGGTGGAAAGAAAAGGCAGTGCATTCTGGGAATAATGCTAATGAAGTCATTTCAGTGAAAGAATGATTGCTTCTCATGAAAGATGAGCAATGGTATGATTCTGCTCAACTTCATTACATTAATCTCACTGTGTAATTTGGAGAGAAAGCTTTGGTGTAGGAGAATCTGGGAATTTGAGTCTTAAACACCTGGTGGAGAACAGCTTGCATACTTGTTCTCTTCAAGAAGATGGTAGCTTTAGGTTTTAATCAGAATCCAGCATGTGCTCTCCGTGGTGCTGAAACAATGTATTATAGCAATGATTATGACTGGCAAACAACAGGTAGCAATCAGAGGTTTCCTTAATAGCAATCATATAGCCTTCTTCTGTAGAACTTAGTCATTTTAAAAACACAGACTCATTTCTTCAAGCTCTTTGTCCCTCCTCTCTTAATAATGCATGATGGTTACTTAATCTGTATACCTAAATAATATTGTTTCGTGCAATAAAAAGTTGAAAAAAGTGTTTCAATATATTTTTTCCCTCAGTTTCACATGATTCTGAAATTTTCTTCATGCAGTCATTTATTCAAAACTTTAATTGCATACTGGATTGTCAACTCTTGCAAGCATGGGCCACACTTTTTGGAGTTGTGAATTAATTGTTATTCTCTAACATCTAATTTGTATTTCAATATTCCTCCTGAATATTAAAGTGCTGCAAAATATTTTGGCAATATATAAAGAAACCTTATTATTATTGTTATTATAATTATTATTATTATTATTATTAGTAGTAGTAGTAGTAGTAGTAGTAGTATTTGCATTATAATTTAATCAGAAGGAAAACATCTGCATTGGTCATGTAATTATTACCATTAGGGTTGAGCGACTTTCATTTTTTTAAGATCGAGTAGGGTTTTGGGAAACCCGATTTTGTCCAGAGTCGAGTCGAGTGCAGTCGGCCGATTATCGCTAAAAGTCGGGGATCGACCGAAACACGAAACCCAATGCAAGTCAATGGGGAAGCATAGTCGGCAGTGAGTGGAGGCCAGGAAAACACCTACAGTGCCCATTTTAATGCCAAAAACATCCATTCTTGTTTCTGAAGCTTGTCAATCTTAATTAACTTTATAATAATAGTTGGGCATAGGGAATTGGGGGTCATTTGGCAAAAGTTGTGGGGGGAGTAGGGCCGGCTCAAGTTTTTCGTGGGCCCAGGAAATGCGGACTACGTCACGGCGGTGTTGCAGGGAAAGGTAAGTATTTAAAAGTTGCAAGTGCTGTGATCCTGAGCAAGCAGGGGGGGGGCCCACTCGTTCGCATTGCCACTGGCACAGGGCCCCTCAAAGTACGGCGGTGTGTTTGCATGGCGGGGGCGCCTCCCACCAGCAGCGACACTTTTGCGTACTCTGAGGGGCCCTGTGCCAGTGACGTCGCCAACGAGTATGCCCCCCCACCTGATGAAGGAACCTGCACTTTCATCTGCACCTTCCTCTTTGTCCCTGTGTAAGGTGGTATAACATGCGGGAAGGGGAACCTTACTTTCAGCAGGGACAGATTCTGGCTGTGTAGAGTACAAGGGGAATGTAGTGGTCTAGGTCAATGTACCAGCAGACTCATTTAGCAGTGGCTGGGCAATGGGCAGGATGAGGAGGAAACAGATATAGGGCCAAAGAATAAAGTAGGCTACATGCAGTTCAAAATTGGTAACAGGACTAAACAGGCGGCATTGCTTTGTTCAGTGGAGTAGCAAACCCAAGAGCAGCAGACACTGTTTCAAGGGCCTAACCACACTAGTAGGCCAAATGCAGTTTAATATCTGATAGTATAGGGCGAAAGCCAGAATGTGGAAGCTCAGCTTTGTTCAGTTGAGGACAACACCAGGGAGTGGCAGACACCTTTAGTAGGCCGGAAAAGCCTATTGCATTTTTTAAAATGGTAATTTGGAGCAGAAGGTTGAAGCTCAGCTTTATTTAGTTGAGGGCAACACCAGGGAGGGGCAGAAGCCGTTAGTAGGCCCTAACCACCATTTTTTTTTTAAAACCACTTAATGAGAGCCGGAAGGTTGAAGCTCAGCTTTATTTAGTTGAGGACAACACCAGGGAGGGGCAGAAGCCGTTAGTAGGCCCTAACCACCATTTTTTTTTTTAAAACCACATAATGAGAGCCGGAAGGTTGAAGCTCAGCTTTATTTAGTTGAGGACAACACCAGGGAGGGGCAGAAGCCGTTAGTAGGCCCTAACCACCATTTTTGTTTTAAAACCACTTAATGAGAGCCGGAAGGTTGAAGCTCAGCTTTATTTAGTTGAGGACAACACCAGGGAGGGGCAGAAGCCGTTAGTAGGCCCTAACCACCATTTTTTTTTTTAAAACCACATAATGAGAGCCGGAAGGTTGAAGCTCAGCTTTATTTAGTTGAGGACAACACCAGGGAGGGGCAGAAGCCGTTAGTAGGCCCTAACCACCATTTTTGTTTTAAAACCACTTAATGAGAGCCGGAAGGTTGAAGCTCAGCTTTATTTAGTTGAGGACAACACCAGGGAGGGGCAGAAGCCGTTAGTAGGCCCTAACCACCATTTTTGTTTTAAAACCACTTAATGAGAGCCGGAAGGTTGAAGCTCAGCTTTATTTAGTTGAGGACAACACCAGGGAGGGGCAGAAGCCGTTAGTAGGCCCTAACCACCATTTTTGTTTTAAAACCACTTAATGAGAGCCGGAAGGTTGAAGCTCAGCTTTATTTAGTTGAGGACAACACCAGGGAGGGGCAGAAGCCGTTAGTAGGCCCTAACCACCATTTTTTTTTTTAAAACCACATAATGAGAGCCGGAAGGTTGAAGCTCAGCTTTATTTAGTTGAGGACAACACCAGGGAGGGGCAGAAGCCGTTAGTAGGCCCTAACCAACATTTTTGTTTTAAAACCACTTAATGAGAGCCGGAAGGTTGAAGCTCAGCTTTATTTAGTTGAGGACAACACCAGGGAGGGGCAGAAGCCGTTAGTAGGCCCTAACCACCATTTTTTTTTTTAAAACCACATAATGAGAGCCGGAAGGTTGAAGCTCAGCTTTATTTAGTTGAGGACAACACCAGGGAGGGGCAGAAGCCGTTAGTAGGCCCTAACCACCATTTTTGTTTTAAAACCACTTAATGAGAGCCGGAAGGTTGAAGCTCAGCTTTATTTAGTTGAGGACAACACCAGGGAGGGGCAGAAGCCGTTAGTAGGCCCTAACCACCATTTTTTTTTTTAAAACCACATAATGAGAGCCGGAAGGTTGAAGCTCAGCTTTATTTAGTTGAGGACAACACCAGGGAGGGGCAGAAGCCGTTAGTAGGCCCTAACCACCATTTTTGTTTTAAAACCACTTAATGAGAGCCGGAAGGTTGAAGCTCAGCTTTATTTAGTTGAGGACAACACCAGGGAGGGGCAGAAGCCGTTAGTAGGCCCTAACCACCATTTTTGTTTTAAAACCACTTAATGAGAGCCGGAAGGTTGAAGCTCAGCTTTATTTAGTTGAGGACAACACCAGGGAGGGGCAGAAGCCGTTAGTAGGCCCTAACCACCATTTTTGTTTTAAAACCACTTAATGAGAGCCGGAAGGTTGAAGCTCAGCTTTATTTAGTTGAGGACAACACCAGGGAGGGGCAGAAGCCGTTAGTAGGCCCTAACCACCATTTTTTTTTTTAAAACCACATAATGAGAGCCGGAAGGTTGAAGCTCAGCTTTATTTAGTTGAGGACAACACCAGGGAGGGGCAGAAGCCGTTAGTAGGCCCTAACCACCATTTTTGTTTTAAAACCACTTAATGAGAGCCGGAAGGTTGAAGCTCAGCTTTATTTAGTTGAGGACAACACCAGGGAGGGGCAGAAGCCGTTAGTAGGCCCTAACCACCATTTTTGTTTTAAAACCACATAATGAGAGCCGGAAGGTTGAAGCTCAGCTTTATTTAGTTGAGGACAACACCAGGGAGGGGCAGAAGCCGTTAGTAGGCCCTAACCACCATTTTTTTTTTTAAAACCACATAATGAGAGCCGGAAGGTTGAAGCTCAGCTTTATTTAGTTGAGGACAACACCAGGGAGGGGCAGAAGCCGTTAGTAGGCCCTAACCACCATTTTTGTTTTAAAACCACTTAATGAGAGCCGGAAGGTTGAAGCTCAGCTTTATTTAGTTGAGGACAACACCAGGGAGGGGCAGAAGCCGTTAGTAGGCCCTAACCACCATTTTTTTTTTTAAAACCACATAATGAGAGCCGGAAGGTTGAAGCTCAGCTTTATTTAGTTGAGGACAACACCAGGGAGGGGCAGAAGCCGTTAGTAGGCCCTAACCACCATTTTTGTTTTAAAACCACTTAATGAGAGCCGGAAGGTTGAAGCTCAGCTTTATTTAGTTGAGGACAACACCAGGGAGGGGCAGAAGCCGTTAGTAGGCCCTAACCACCATTTTTGTTTTAAAACCACTTAATGAGAGCCGGAAGGTTGAAGCTCAGCTTTATTTAGTTGAGGACAACACCAGGGAGGGGCAGAAGCCGTTAGTAGGCCCTAACCACCATTTTTTTTTTAAAACCACTTAATGAGAGCCGGAAGGTTGAAGCTCAGCTTTATTTAGTTGAGGACAACACCAGGGAGGGGCAGAAGCCGTTAGTAGGCCCTAACCACCATTTTTGTTTTAAAACCACTTAATGAGAGCCGGAAGGTTGAAGCTCAGCTTTATTTAGTTGAGGACAACACCAGGGAGGGGCAGAAGCCGTTAGTAGGCCCTAACCACCATTTTTTTTTTTAAAACCACATAATGAGAGCCGGAAGGTTGAAGCTCAGCTTTATTTAGTTGAGGACAACACCAGGGAGGGGCAGAAGCCGTTAGTAGGCCCTAACCACCATTTTTGTTTTAAAACCACTTAATGAGAGCCGGAAGGTTGAAGCTCAGCTTTATTTAGTTGAGGACAACACCAGGGAGGGGCAGAAGCCGTTAGTAGGCCCTAACCACCATTTTTTTTTTTAAAACCACATAATGAGAGCCGGAAGGTTGAAGCTCAGCTTTATTTAGTTGAGGACAACACCAGGGAGGGGCAGAAGCCGTTAGTAGGCCCTAACCAAAGTTGAAGGCCAAATGCAGTTTAATTTCTGATACTATAGGCCGAAAGCCAGAAGGTGGAAGTTCCGATTTAGACAGTGGAGGACAATTTGAATTAGGGACTGCAGACAGACTTAGTAGGCTGTCCCCTGTGGACCATGCATCCACCACATTAACCCATTGCGCCGTAATGGACACGTAATCTTCCGTGGCCATGCCTACAGGTCCATGCGTCTGTTGTCAGGTGCACCTTTGTACTCACAGATTGCCAGAGTGCATGGACAATGCGGTCTTCTACATGCTGGTGGAGGGTTGGGATGGCTTTTCTCGCAAAAGAAGTGTCGACTGGTTAGCTTGTAGCGTGGTACAGCGTAGTCCATCATGGCCTTATTAATAGTAAATAAAATATATAACTAGGCTCTATGAACTTTTAAATAGGTTCCAGGGGTACACGGGCAGCATTGGTGTGGTCAGTGGAGGAGTATTGCAAGTAGGGGCTGCAGACAGGCTATCAAAGGCCTAAAATAACAAACAGTAGGCAGTCATGGCAGTTTTACATCGGTTACATGGATACACAGGCAGGCACTCCAGGCAGCATTGTGGTCAGTGGAGGAGTATTGCAAGTAGGGGCCGCAGACAGGCTATCAAAGGCCTAAAATAACAAACAATAGGCTCATGGCAGTTTCACAGCGGTTACATGGATACACGGGCAGGCAGCTTGGTGGTGGTGAGTGGAGGAGTATTTAAAGTAGGGACCGCAGACAGGCTTCAAAGGCCTAACATAAGAAAATGGGCTGGCTGTAGGCACTTTATAATTGGTTCCAGGGGTACACGGGCAGCAGTGGTCTGGTCAGTGGAGGAGTATTTAAAGTAGGGACCGCAGACA
The DNA here is from genome assembly GCF_051348905.1 of Ranitomeya variabilis. Classification (NCBI taxonomy): domain Eukaryota; kingdom Metazoa; phylum Chordata; class Amphibia; order Anura; family Dendrobatidae; genus Ranitomeya; species Ranitomeya variabilis. The sequence goes on from NC_135234.1 coordinate 391,507,174, forward strand.
GGCTTCAAAGGCCTAACATAAGAAAATGGGCTGGCTGTAGGCACTTTATAATTGGTTCCAGGGGTACACGGGCAGCAGTGGTCTGGTCAGTGGAGGAGTATTTAAAGTAGGGACCGCAGACAGGCTTCAAAGGCCTAACATAAGAAAATGGGCTGGCTGTAGGCACTTTATAATTGGTTCCAGGGGTACACGGGCAGCAGTGGTCTGGTCAGTGGAGGAGTATTTAAAGTAGGGACCGCAGACAGGCTATCAAAGGCCTAACATAACAAACAATAGGCTCATGGCAGTTTCACAGCGGTTACATGGATACACGGGCAGGCAGCTTGGTGGTGAGTGGAGGAGTATTTAAAGTAGGGACCGCAGACAGGCTATCAAAGGCCTAAAATAACAAACAATAGGCTCATGGCAGTTTTACAGCGGTTACATGGATACACAGGCAGCTTGGTGGTGAGTGGAGGAGTATTTAAAGTAGGGACCGCAGACAGGCTATCAAAGGCCTAAAATAACAAACAATAGGCTCATGGCAGTTTCACAGCGGTTACATGGATACACGGGCAGGCAGCTTGGTGGTGGTGAGTGGAGGAGTATTTAAAGTAGGGACCGCAGACAGGCTTCAAAGGCCTAACATAAGAAAATGGGCTGGCTGTAGGCACTTTATAATTGGTTCCAGGGGTACACGGGCAGCAGTGGTCTGGTCAGTGGAGGAGTATTTAAAGTAGGGACCGCAGACAGGCTTCAAAGGCCTAACATAAGAAAATGGGCTGGCTGTAGGCACTTTATAATTGGTTCCAGGGGTACACGGGCAGCAGTGGTCTGGTCAGTGGAGGAGTATTTAAAGTAGGGACCGCAGACAGGCTTCAAAGGCCTAACATAAGAAAATGGGCTGGCTGTAGGCACTTTATAATTGGTTCCAGGGGTACACGGGCAGCAGTGGTCTGGTCAGTGGAGGAGTATTTAAAGTAGGGACCGCAGACAGGCTATCAAAGGCCTAACATAACAAACAATAGGCTCATGGCAGTTTCACAGCGGTTACATGGATACACGGGCAGGCAGCTTGGTGGTCAGTGGAGGAGTATTTAAAGTAGGGACCGCAGACAGGCTATCAAAGGCCTAAAATAACAAACAATAGGCTCATGGCAGTTTTACAGCGGTTACATGGATACACAGGCAGCTTGGTGGTGAGTGGAGGAGTATTTAAAGTAGGGACCGCAGACAGGCTATCAAAGGCCTAAAATAACAAACAATAGGCTCATGGCAGTTTCACAGCGGTTACATGGATACACGGGCAGGCAGCTTGGTGGTGGTGAGTGGAGGAGTATTTAAAGTAGGGACCGCAGACAGGCTTCAAAGGCCTAACATAAGAAAATGGGCTGGCTGTAGGCACTTTATAATTGGTTCCAGGGGTACACGGGCAGCAGTGGTCTGGTCAGTGGAGGAGTATTTAAAGTAGGGACCGCAGACAGGCTTCAAAGGCCTAACATAAGAAAATGGGCTGGCTGTAGGCACTTTATAATTGGTTCCAGGGGTACACGGGCAGCAGTGGTCTGGTCAGTGGAGGAGTATTTAAAGTAGGGACCGCAGACAGGCTATCAAAGGCCTAAAATAACAAACAATAGGCTCATGGCAGTTTTACAGCGGTTACATGGATACACAGGCAGCTTGGTGGTGAGTGGAGGAGTATTTAAAGTAGGGACCGCAGACAGGCTATCAAAGGCCTAAAATAACAAACAATAGGCTCATGGCAGTTTCACAGCGGTTACATGGATACACGGGCAGGCAGCTTGGTGGTGGTGAGTGGAGGAGTATTTAAAGTAGGGACCGCAGACAGGCTTCAAAGGCCTAACATAAGAAAATGGGCTGGCTGTAGGCACTTTATAATTGGTTCCAGGGGTACACGGGCAGCAGTGGTCTGGTCAGTGGAGGAGTATTTAAAGTAGGGACCGCAGACAGGCTTCAAAGGCCTAACATAAGAAAATGGGCTGGCTGTAGGCACTTTATAATTGGTTCCAGGGGTACACGGGCAGCAGTGGTCTGGTCAGTGGAGGAGTATTTAAAGTAGGGACCGCAGACAGGCTATCAAAGGCCTAACATAACAAACAATAGGCTCATGGCAGTTTCACAGCGGTTACATGGATACACGGGCAGGCAGCTTGGTGGTCAGTGGAGGAGTATTTAAAGTAGGGACCGCAGACAGGCTATCAAAGGCCTAAAATAACAAACAATAGGCTCATGGCAGTTTTACAGCGGTTACATGGATACACAGGCAGCTTGGTGGTGAGTGGAGGAGTAGTGCAAGGAGTGTCTGTCCCAGTACTCCCAAAATATAAATAGATGTTAATGTCTCGCAAAACAACCAAAACAAAAAAAAAAGGTGGCATACTTAGGTACAGGGGTGGGCTCATCTACTGAGTTTCTGACATAGTAATTTGGCAGTAACTATTTAATGGTGCCAATATAGGACACAGACACAGACTACTTTAAGTTGCATCATAGATGTCTACAAATTTGTATTGTCAGTGCCAGACATTGAATGATGTCAGCGAATAGACTAAAGATTGGTGGAGCTGTGCGACATAATTTTGCACGTGGTAGAGCACATTTTGAGCTGGGGTAGGGGGGAACTCTCTTGAGGCCGGCGGGACCGCCCCAGGGCCCCTCATGTTACAACGGTGTTGACGTTGGGTGCGCACCACCACCGCCAGAGACACTACATTGTACTATGAGGGACCCAGTAGCAATGCCGTCAACCAAAAGCGAGCACACCCACCTCTTCAGACAAACAGCAGTCTCACGGGTGCTTGCGCCAAGTCGCGATACCACGGCCCCGTGTGGGGAGTTTTGCCATTTAGGGAGGTGTAAACATGTCGTATGCTGTACAATCAGCTGCAGCAAATTAGACATTAGAAAAGTAATTCACAGGCAAGAGCTTTTCATAGGAAAGCTAGGTGTCGGCCGGGCAAGGTGGGGCAAAAGATTTCGAAATCCAGTTGTGGTTCATTTTAATGAATGTTAGATCGTCAACATTTTGGGTAGCCAGACGAGTCCTTTTTTCGGTTAATATTGAACCTGCAGCACTGAATACTCTTTCTGATAGGACACTTGCTGCCGGGCAAGCAAGCTCCTGCAATGCATATTCTGCCAATTCTGGCCAGGTGTCTAATTTGGAGGCCCAGTAATCAAATGGGAATGACGGTTGAGGGAGAACATCGATAAGGGATGAAAAATAGTTAGTAACCATACTGGACAAATGTTGTCTCCTGTCACTTTCAATTGATGCAGCAGTACCTGTCCTGTCTGCGGTCATAGCAAAATCACTCCACAACCTGGTCAGAAAACCCCTCTGTCCAACGCCACTTCTGATGTGTGCACCCCTAACACTCCTAGTCTGCTGCCCCCTGGAGCTTGTGTGAGAACGATCACGTGCGCTGTGTGCTGGGAATGCCTGAAGCAAACGGTCAACAAGAGTTGATTGTTTGGTTGCTAATATTAGTTCCAAGTTCTCATGTGGCATAATATTTTGCAATTTGCCTTTATAGCGTGGATCAAGGAGGCAGGCCAACCAGTAATCGTCATCGTTCATCATTTTCGTAATGCGTGTGTCCCTTTTTAGGATACGTAAGGCATAATCCGCCATGTGGGCCAAAGTTCCAGTTGTCAAATCTCCGGTTGTGATTGGTTGAGGGGCAGTTGCAGGCAAATCTACGTCACTTGTGTCCCTCAAAAAACCAGAACCCGGCCGTGACACGCAACCAATTTCCTGTGCCCCCGTGAAAGTTTCCGCATTAAAAATATACTCATCCCCATCATCCTCCTCGTCCTCCACCTCCTCTTCGCCCGCTACCTCGTCCTGTACACTGCCCTGACCAGACAATGGCTGACTGTCATCAAGGCTTCCCTCTTCCTCTGGTGCAGACGCCTGCTCCTTTATGTGCGTCAAACTTTGCATCAGCAGACGCATTAGGGGGATGCTCATGCTTATTACGGCGTTGTCTGCACTAACCAGCCGTGCGCATTCCTCAAAACACTGAAGGACTTGACACATGTCTTGTATCTTCGACCACTGCACACCTGACAACTCCATGTCTGCCATCCTACTGCCTGCCCGTGTATCCTCCCACAAATAAATAACAGCACGCCTCTGTTCGCACAGTCTCTGAAGCATGTGCAGTGTTGAGTTCCACCTTGTTGCAACGTCTATGATTAGGCGATGCTGGGGAAGGTTCAAAGACCGCTGATAGGTCTGCATACGGCTGGCGTGTACAGGCGAACGTCGGATATGTGAGCAAAGTGCACGCACTTTGAGGAGCAGGTCGGAGAACCCAGGATAAGTTTTCAATAAGCACTGCACCACCAGGTTTAAGGTGTGAGCCAGGCAAGGAATGTGTTTCAGTTGGGAAAGGGAGATGGCAGCCATGAAATTCCTTCCGTTATCACTCACTACCTTGCCTGCCTCAAGATCTACTGTGCCCAGCCACGACTGCGTTTCTTGTTGCAAGAACTCGGACAGAACTTCCGCGGTGTGTCTGTTGTCGCCCAAACACTTCATAGCCAATACAGCCTGCTGACGCTTGGCAGTAGCTGGCCCATAATGGGACAACTGGTGTGCAACAGTGTCATCTGCCGATGGAGTGGTTGGCCGACTGCATTCTGTGGAAGAGCTGTAGCTTCTGCAGGAGGACGAGGAGGAGGAGGAGGGGGTGCGAACGCCTACAGCCAACTGTTTCCTAGACCGTGGGCTAGGCACAACTGTCCCTAAATTGATGTCGCCTGTGGACCCTGCATCCACCACATTCACCCAGTGTGCCGTGATGGACACATAACGTCCCTGGCCATGCCTACTGGTCCATGCATCTGTAGTCAGGTGCACCTTTGTACTCACAGATTGCCTAAGTGCATGGACGATGCGCTGTTTAACATGCTGGTGCAGGGCTGGGATGGCTTTTCTGGAAAAAAAGTGTCGACTAGGTAGCTCGTATCGTGGTTCAGCGTACTCCATCAGGGCTTTAAAAGCTTCGCTTTCAACTAAACGGTAGGGCATCATCTCTAACGAGATTAGTCTAGCTATGTGGGCGTTAAAACCCTGTGTACGCGGATGCGAGGATAAGTACTTCCTTTTTCTAACCAGAGTCTCATGTAGGGTGAGCTGGACTGGAGAGCAGGAGATCGTGGAACTTTCGGGTGTGCCGGTGTACATGGCAGACTGAGAGACGGTTGGAGACGGTATTGTTTCCGCCGGTGCCCTAGATGCAATATTTCCTCCTACTAAACTGGTGATTCCCTGACCCTGACTGCTTTTGGCTGGCAAAGAAACCTGCACAGATACTGCCGGTGGTGCGGAAAATGGTGGCCTTACAGTGACGGAAGGGATGTTGCGTTGCTGACTAGCTTCATTGGCCGAGGGTGCTACAACCTTAAGGGACGTTTGGTAGTTAGTCCAGGCTTGAAAATGCATGGTGGTTAAGTGTCTATGCATGCAACTAGTATTTAGACTTTTCAGATTCTGACCTCTGCTTAAGCTAGTTGAACATTTTTGACAGATGACTTTGCGCTGATCAGTTGGATGTTGTTTAAAAAAATGCCAGACTGCACTCTTCCTAGACTCGGATCCCTTTTCAGGGATTGCAGACTGAGCTTTAACCGGATGGCCACGCTGTCCTCCAACAGGTTTTGGCTTTGACACGCGTTTTGGGCCAGATACGGGCCCGGCAGATGGAACCTGTTGCGATGTTGATGCCTGCTGCGGCCCCTCCTCCACCTCCGCTTCTGAACTACTGCCGCCTGCACCCTGTTCCCCCAATGGCTGCCAATCGGGGTCAATAACTGGGTCATCTATTACCTCCTCTTCGAGCTCGTGTGCAACTTCATCTGTGTCACTGTGTCGGTCGGTGGTATAGCGTTCGTGGCGGGGCAACATAGTCTCATCAGGGTCTGATTGTGGATCTGTACCCTGAGAGGGCAATGTGGTGGTCTGAGTCAAAGGAGCAGCATAGTACTCTGGCTGTGGCTGTGCATCAGTGCACTCCATGTCAGAATCTACTTGTAATGGGCATGGCCTGTTAAATGTTTCACTTTCTAAGCCAGGGACGGTATGTGTAAAGAGCTCCATGGAGTGACCCGTTGTGTCGCCTGCTGCATCCTTCTCTCTTGTTGTAGTTTTTGCTGAGGAGGACAAGGAAGCGACTTGTCCCTGACCGTGAACATCCACAAGCGACGCGCTGCTTTTACATTTACCAGTTTCGGAAGAGGAGGCAAAAGAGCTAGAGGCTGAGTCTGCAATGTAAGCCAAAACTTGCTGTTGCTGCTCAGCCTTTAAAAGCGGTTTTCCTACTCCCAGAAAAGAGAGCGTTCGAGGCCTTGTGTAGCCTGACGACGAAACTGGCTCCACAGCTCCAGACTTAGGTGGAATATTTTTATCCCCACGACCACCTGATGCTCCACTACCACTACCATCATTACCAGCTGACAATGAACGCCCACGACGACCTCTTGCACCAGACTTCCTCATTGTTTAAAAATCGTAACCAAACTAACTTTATTTGTTGCTGTCAAACAACTTACACGGTGAGCTATAACTTCAGTATGATTTCAATATCCCTTAACAGGTTGGTGAGACCACAAGGAAAATCAGGCACAATGTTACACACTCTGTTTTCTGTGACACCAAATCACAGAGATGACACACACGCAGGACTGTCACTCAAGCACTAATGTCAATATTAATCTCCCACCTAATTTTTTTTTTTTTTTTTCTCTGTGAGACTTTAGAAACCAAATAATATTTAAAAAAAAACAAAAAAACAAGGCTTTCTATGGCCCACTGAATGAGAGATGGCACGCACAGGAGTGGCACACAAGCCCTGACTGAGGCCAATATTTTTCTCCCACTGATTGATGTAGTGTTTTTGTGTTGAGGTTGATTTTAAAACACAAATGAAGGAAAAAAATAAAAAGGCTTTCTATGGCCCACAATTAGAGAGAGAGGTGGCACACCCAGGAGTCAAGACTGGCACACAAGCTGAAATGGCAATATTACTCTCCCACTGTTTTTTTATGTATTTTTTTTTTATTTTCAGGGAGACTTTAGAAACCAAATAATATTAAAAAAAAAACAAAAAAACAAGGCTTTCTATGGCCCACTGAATGAGAGGGACAGAGGTGGCACACCCAGGAGTCAAGACTGGCACACAAGCTGAAATGGCAATATTACTCTCCCACTGTTTTTTTATGTATTTTTTTTTTATTTTCAGGGAGACTTTAGAAACCAAATAATATTAAAAAAAAAAAAAAAAACAAGGCTTTCTATGGCCCACTGAATGAGAGGGACAGAGGTGGCACACCCAGGAGTCAAGACTGGCACACAAGCTGAAAGGGCAATATTACTCTCCCACTGTTTTTTTATGTTTTTTTTTTTTTTATTTTCAGGGAGACTTTAGAAACCAAATAATATTAAAAAAAAACAAAAAAACAAGGCTTTCTATGGCCCACTGAATGAGAGGGACAGAGGTGGCACACCCAGGAGTCAAGACTGGCACACAAGCTGAAATGGCAATATTACTCTCCCACTGTTTTTTTATGTATTTTTTTTTTATTTTCAGGGAGACTTTAGAAACCAAATAATATTAAAAAAAAAAAAAAAAAAAACAAGGCTTTCTATGGCCCACTGAATGAGAGGGACAGAGGTGGCACACCCAGGAGTCAAGACTGGCACACAAGCTGAAAGGGCAATATTACTCTCCCACTGTTTTTTTAGGTTTTTTTTTTTTTTTTCAGGGAGAATTAGAAACCCAATAATATTAAAAAAATAAAATAAATAGGCTTTCTATGGCCCACTGAATGAAAGGGAGAGAGGTGGCACACCCAGGAGTCAAGACTGGCACACAAGCTGAAAGGGCAATATTACTCTCCCACTGTTTTTTTATGTATTTTTTGTTTTTTCAGGGAGACTTTAGAAACCCAATAATATTTAAAAAAAAAAATAAATAGGCTTTCTATGGCCCACTGAATGAGAGGGAGAGAGGTGGCACACCCAGGAGTCAAGACTGGCACACAAGCTGAAAGGGCAATATTACTCTCCCACTGTTTTTTTAGGTTTTTTTTTTTTTTCAGGGAGACTTTAGAAACCAAATAATATTAAAAAAAAAAAAAAAAAAAAAAAATAGGCTTGCTATAGCCCACTGAATGAGAGATAGCACACACAGCAGTGGCACACAAGCCCTGACTGAGGCCAATATTTTTCTCCCACTGATTGATGTAGTGTTTTTGTGTTGAGGTAGATTTTAGAACACAAATCACGGAAAAAATAAATAGGCTTTCTATGGCCCACTGAATGAAAGGGAGAGAGGTGGCACACCCAGGAGTCAAGACTGGCACACAAGCTGAAAGGGCAATATTACTCTCCCACTGTTTTTTTATGTATTTTTTGTTTTTTCAGGGAGACTTTAGAAACCCAATAATATTTTTAAAAAAAAATAAATAGGCTTTCTATGGCCCACTGAATGAGAGGGAGAGAGGTGGCACACCCAGGAGTCAAGACTGGCACACAAGCTGAAAGGGCAATATTATTCTCCCACTGTTTTTTTAGGTTTTTTTTTTTTTTTTCAGGGAGAATTAGAAACCAAATAATATTAAAAAAAATAAATAAATAGGCTTTCTATGGCCCACTGAATGAAAGGGAGAGAGGTGGCACACCCAGGAGTCAAGACTGGCACACAAGCTGAAAGGGCAATATTACTCTCCCACTGTTTTTTTATGTATTTTTTGTTTTTTCAGGGAGACTTTAGAAACCCAATAATATTTAAAAAAATAAATAAATAGGCTTTCTATGGCCCACTGAATGAGAGGGAGAGAGGTGGCACACCCAGGAGTCAAGACTGGCACACAAGCTGAAAGGGCAATATTATTCTCCCACTGTTTTTTTAGGTTTTTTTTTTTTTTTTCAGGGAGAATTAGAAACCAAATAATATTAAAAAAAAAAAATAAATAGGCTTTCTATGGCCCACTGAATGAAAGGGAGAGAGGTGGCACACCCAGGAGTCAAGACTGGCACACAAGCTGAAAGGGCAATATTACTCTCCCACTGTTTTTTTATGTATTTTTTGTTTTTTCAGGGAGACTTTAGAAACCCAATAATATTTAAAAAAAAAAATAAATAGGCTTTCTATGGCCCACTGAATGAGAGGGAGAGAGGTGGCACACCCAGGAGTCAAGACTGGCACACAAGCTGAAAGGGCAATATTACTCTCCCACTGTTTTTTTAGGTTTTTTTTTTTTTTCAGGGAGACTTTAGAAACCAAATAATATTAAAAAAAAAAAAAAAAAAAAAAAAATAGGCTTGCTATAGCCCACTGAATGAGAGATAGCACACACAGCAGTGGCACACAAGCCCTGACTGAGGCCAATATTTTTCTCCCACTGATTGATGTAGTGTTTTTGTGTTGAGGTAGATTTTAGAACACAAATCACGGAAAAAATAAATAGGCTTTCTATGGCCCACTGAATGAAAGGGAGAGAGGTGGCACACCCAGGAGTCAAGACTGGCACACAAGCTGAAAGGGCAATATTACTCTCCCACTGTTTTTTTATGTATTTTTTGTTTTTTCAGGGAGACTTTAGAAACCCAATAATATTTAAAAAAAAAAATAAATAGGCTTTCTATGGCCCACTGAATGAGAGGGAGAGAGGTGGCACACCCAGGAGTCAAGACTGGCACACAAGCTGAAAGGGCAATATTATTCTCCCACTGTTTTTTTAGGTTTTTTTTTTTTTTTTCAGGGAGAATTAGAAACCAAATAATATTAAAAAAAATAAATAAATAGGCTTTCTATGGCCCACTGAATGAAAGGGAGAGAGGTGGCACACCCAGGAGTCAAGACTGGCACACAAGCTGAAAGGGCAATATTACTCTCCCACTGTTTTTTTATGTATTTTTTGTTTTTTCAGGGAGACTTTAGAAACCCAATAATATTTAAAAAAAAAAATAAATAGGCTTTCTATGGCCCACTGAATGAGAGGGAGAGAGGTGGCACACCCAGGAGTCAAGACTGGCACACAAGCTGAAAGGGCAATATTATTCTCCCACTGTTTTTTTAGGTTTTTTTTTTTTTTTTCAGGGAGAATTAGAAACCAAATAATATTAAAAAAAATAAATAAATAGGCTTTCTATGGCCCACTGAATGAAAGGGAGAGAGGTGGCACACCCAGGAGTCAAGACTGGCACACAAGCTGAAAGGGCAATATTACTCTCCCACTGTTTTTTTATGTATTTTTTGTTTTTTCAGGGAGACTTTAGAAACCCAATAATATTTAAAAAAAAAAATAAATAGGCTTTCTATGGCCCACTGAATGAGAGGGAGAGAGGTGGCACACCCAGGAGTCAAGACTGGCACACAAGCTGAAAGGGCAATATTACTCTCCCACTGTTTTTTTAGGTTTTTTTTTTTTTTCAGGGAGACTTTAGAAACCAAATAATATTAAAAAAAAAAAATAAAAAAAAAAAAATAGGCTTGCTATAGCCCACTGAATGAGAGATAGCACACACAGCAGTGGCACACAAGCCCTGACTGAGGCCAATATTTTTCTCCCACTGATTGATGTAGTGTTTTTGTGTTGAGGTAGATTTTAGAACACAAATCACGGAAAAAATAAATAGGCTTTCTATGGCCCACTGAATGAAAGGGAGAGAGGTGGCACACCCAGGAGTCAAGACTGGCACACAAGCTGAAAGGGCAATATTACTCTCCCACTGTTTTTTTATGTATTTTTTGTTTTTTCAGGGAGACTTTAGAAACCCAATAATATTTAAAAAAAAAAATAAATAGGCTTTCTATGGCCCACTGAATGAGAGGGAGAGAGGTGGCACACCCAGGAGTCAAGACTGGCACACAAGCTGAAAGGGCAATATTATTCTCCCACTGTTTTTTTAGGTTTTTTTTTTTTTTTTCAGGGAGAATTAGAAACCAAATAATATTAAAAAAAAAAAATAAATAGGCTTTCTATGGCCCACTGAATGAAAGGGAGAGAGGTGGCACACCCAGGAGTCAAGACTGGCACACAAGCTGAAAGGGCAATATTACTCTCCCACTGTTTTTTTATGTATTTTTTGTTTTTTCAGGGAGACTTTAGAAACCCAATAATATTTAAAAAAAAAATAAATAGGCTTTCTATGGCCCACTGAATGAGAGGGAGAGAGGTGGCACACCCAGGAGTCAAGACTGGCACACAAGCTGAAAGGGCAATATTACTCTCCCACTGTTTTTTTATGTATTTTTTGTTTTTTCAGGGAGACTTTAGAAACCCAATAATATTAAAAAAAAAAAATAAATAGGCTTTCTATGGCCCACTGAATGAGAGGGAGAGAGGTGGCACACCCAGGAGTCAAGACTGGCACACAAGCTGAAAGGGCAATATTATTCTCCCACTGTTTTTTTAGGTTTTTTTTTTTTTTTTCAGGGAGAATTAGAAACCAAATAATATTAAAAAAAAAAAAAAAAAAAAAAAAATAGGCTTGCTATAGCCCACTGAATGAGAGATAGCACACACAGCAGTGGCACACAAGCCCTGACTGAGGCCAATATTTTTCTCCCACTGATTGATGTAGTGTTTTTGTGTTGAGGTAGATTTTAGAACACAAATCACGGAAAAAATAAATAGGCTTTCTATGGCCCACTCAGTGAGAGATGGCACACACAGGGATGGCACTGTAGCAGAAATGCCAATCTTAATCTCCCACAAAAAAAAAACAAAAAAAAAAAAAAAACTGTCCTACAATTACTATCTCCCTGCAGTAATGTAAGCCAGGTATGGCAGGCAGCAATAGGAGTGGACTGATGCACAAATTAAATAAAAAGTGTGGACAAACAGAAAAGATAGCTGTGCAGAAAGGAAGGAACAAGAGGATATGTGCTTTGAAAAAAGCAGTTGGTTTCCACAGTGGCGTACACACAGCAATACAGCTATCACGGAGCCTTCTAGGGCAGCCCAATGAGCTACAGCGCTGAGGGGAAAAAAAAAAAAAAATAGCTTCCACAGTCCCTGCACACCGAAGGTGGTGTTGGACAGTGGAAATCGCTGCAGCACAAGCGGTTTGGTGGTTAGTGGACCCTGCCTAACGCTCTCCCTGCTTCTGATGAAGCGGCAGCAACCTGTCCCTAAGCTCAGATCAGCAGCAGTAAGATGGCGGTCGGCGGGAACGCCCCTTTATAGCCCCTGTGACGCCGCAGACAGCAAGCCAATCACTGCAATGCCCTTCTCTAAGATGGTGGGGACCAGGATCTATGTCATCACGCTGCCCACACTCTGCGTTCACCTTCATTGGCTGAGAAATGGCGCTTTTCGCGTCATTGAAACGCGACTTTGGCGCGAAAGTCGCGTACCGCATGGCCGACAAGCACAGGGGTCGGATCGGGTTTCATGAGACGCCGACTTAGCCAAAAGTCGGCGACTTTTGAAAATGATCGACCCGTTTCGCTCAACCCTAATTACCATATATGCTAGGTATAAGCCGACCCAAGTATAAGCCAAAGCACCTAATTTTACCCAAAAAAACTGGGTAAACTTATTGACTTGAGTATGTCTTTTATGCATTGTCCCCTCATCCCCATTGTGGTATGCACAGGCTCCTCATCCCTATCCTGGTTTGCATGGCTACTCATCCCTATCCTGGTATGCATGGCTCCATCCCTATCCTGGTTTGCATGGCTACTCATCCCTATCCTGGTATGCATGGCTCATCCCTATCCTTGTATGCATGCTCCATCCCTATACTTGTATGCATGGTTCCATTCCTATCCTTGTATGCATGGTTCCGTCCCTATAATTGTATGTATGGTTCCCCATCCCTGTCCTTGTCTGCATACCTCCCCATCTCTGTCCTTGTATGCATGGCTCTCCATCCCTATCCTTGTATGCATGGCTTCATCCCTATACTCGTATGCATGGCCCCATCCCTATCCTTGTATGCATGGCTTCATCCCTATCCATATATGCATGGTTCCCCATCCCTAACCCTGTATGCATGGCTCCCTATCCCTGTCCTAGTATGCATGGCACCATCCCTATCCTTGTATGCATGGCCTCATCTCTTTCCTTGTATGCATGGCCCCATCCCTATCCTTTTATGCATGGCTCCATCCCTATCCTTGTGTGCATGGCTCCATCCCTGTAATTGTATGTATGGTTCCCCATCCCTGTCCTTGTTTGCATGGTTCCCCATCCCTGTCCTTGTCTGCATACCTCCCCATCTCTGTCCTTGTATGCATGGCTCTCCATCCCTATCCTTGTATGCATGGCTCTCCATCCCTATCATTGTATGCATGGCTCCATCCCTATAATTGTATGTATGGTTCCCCATCCCTGTCCTTGTCTGCATACCTCCCGGTCTCTGTACTTGTATGCATGACTCTCCATCCATATTCCTGTATGCATGGCTCCATCTCTATCCTTGTATGCATGGTTCCATCCCTATCCTTGTATGTATGGTTCCCCATCCCTGTCCTTGTTTGCATGGTTCCCCATCCCTGTCCTTGTCTGCATGCCTCCGTTTGTCTGTCCTTGTATGCATGACTCCATCCCTGTCCTTGTATGCATGGTTCCCCATCCCTATCCTTGTATGCATGGCTCCATCACTATCCTTGTATGCATGCACCATCCCTATACTTGTATGCATGGCTCCATTCCTATCCTTGTATGCATGGCTCCATCCCTATAATTGTATGTATGGTTCCCCATCCCTGTGTTTGTCTGCATACCTCCCCATCTCTGTCCTTGTATGTGCAGTGCCCCAGAGTCCTGGTCGTTGCAGTATTGTCGCTCTTCCACCAGGGGGAGTGATGGTACGTCTGATGGCACTAAAGGAGTTCACCTGACCAGGTATCACAGTCACACACTACACTTCACACTCCGGCCACCAGGGGGAGCAAAAGGTTCTATCTATTAGGCCACTCCTCACACTCGGGTAAAACTGGGGGTTGGATAGGAAGTTAGTCAGAAAGCTGCTGGGTGAGACCCAGGAAAGACCTGTCAGGCAGACAGGGGGAGAAGGAGGAACATCTGAGCTGCAGACAGAGGTCCCTGTCAGGGGTGGGATCCTGGCAGAGACTTAGCAAGAGATAGAACGTTACGGAGCTGCGCCTGCACACCATTGCGGCAGCATCCTAAGAAAGGACAAGAAGCAGAGTATATTGTGGAGAAGTGAGAAACGAGATCAAAGCACAAGGAGATAATACCGGGAGGAGTTCTGCCTTAAGATCGGCAACATCCTTCTGAGGCGCGTAGCCGGTGGCCGGAACACCGAGGGAGTAATAGGCTCTACGCATTACTTCAAACTATGGCAGGACAGTTAATTCCAAGTTGGCTGCCCAACCTTTAACCTAATGAAGACAACGGAGGCAAATTGTGGGAGAGGGGCGTCTCTAGGGTCCCTATAAAATAGCTTCAGGCCTACCCCGTCATATGGGTCATCCTATCCATACCATCTGGGGGACGGAGAGAGAGAATATCAGAAACATACACGACAGTTGTGAGGACTATCCCGTGGTGCTCAGCAGGCGCAAGTAGGAAGGCTACCTCCCCGTCTCTGTCCTTGTATGCATGACTCTCCATCCATATTCCTGTATGCATGGCTCCATCTCTATCCTTGTATGCATGGTTCCATCCCTATCCTTGTACGTATGGTTCCCCATCCCTGTCCTTGTTTGCATGGTTCCCCATCCCTGTCCTTGTCTGCATGCCTCTCTTTGTCTGTCCTTGTATGCATGGCTCCATCCCTGTCCTTGTATGCATGGTTCCCCATCCCTACACTCTTATGCATGGCCCATCCCTATCCTTGTATGCATGGCTTCATCCCTATCCATATATGCATGGTTCCCCATTCCTAATCCTGTATGCATGGCCTTATCTCTATCCTTGTATGCATGGCCCCATCCATATCCTTGAATGCATGGCTGCATCCCTATCCTTGTATGCAGGGCCCCATCCATATCCTTGCATGCATGGCTCTACCCCTTTCCTTGCATGCATGGCTCCATCCCTTTCCTTGCATGCATGGCTCCATCCCTATCCTTGCATGCATGGCTCCATCCCTATCCTTGTATGCATGGCCCCATCTCTATTCGTGTATGCATAACCCCATCCTTATCCTGGTATGATTGGCCTCCATCAAAAAACATAAAAAAATATATCATTACACTTACCTTCCTGCAATCCCTTGCAGCTTCTTGTTCCGGTGCCAGCAGCTACTTTATGCTTGTAAGCAGAGCGTGGCAGAGATGTCATGCGCTGCTCACAAGCAGAGCACAGCTGCCGGAATACTCACCGCTACCCAAGGTAAAAAATACAAGTGACGTATCAAATACAATAAGGGATGTAGTATAGTATATTTAGCTTGAAAAAGGCTGCAACTGGTAGAAACATTGCATGTATTTTTTACCTTTTGTATGCAGTAACCAATAAAGAGATCCCTTGGAGGGGAACGTCTGGTGCCTCTAACATTTATTTATTTTTTTATTAATTGGTAACAATGTGGGGAGTTGCATCAAGATGCATGGGAGTAGAAATCTTTCCAAAAGTTACAGAATTTAAAATGGAGAAATGTATAACTTTTTAGCACTCATTGGTGGCTCAGTATAACCTACAGCAATTAAACATAACATTAAATTCACTAAATAGTGAAGTGAATAACAATTATTATCTTGTTGCAATTTAACCTGTCAAGGAATGAAATTTATTTTTACTTATGTTTATGAATTAGATCCATTAATAAAGAACAATGATTTTACAGGGAGCGTAGCATCCCCAAAACTCAGTTTAAACCATTTTCAGAATGGAAGGGACATAACCTCTAAAACATCATACCAATATTTTGCATGCAAATTAGGGCTCATTTGTGCACCTTTGGCATGGCCAAGGGTTTGGTGAACCACACAAGTCAATTTACCCTGCCTGACAGTGCTTGTTTTTCCAAAACGAGCAGTTTACAAATTAAATATCCGGCCCTACATTTTCGCACTGACAAAGCAGAAGCCCAACAAGTGCAAACACACACAGTATCATGCTCTTGTCCCTTTCTCCTGTCTGAATTGGCCGCCTACTACTATGTGATCGTGTGTGCAATGAGCAGCAGCTGTATGGTCCTGTGTACATCGAGCAACTTCTGCAGAAAAGGAAGTAATAAGCGCGCACCCACAATGCTTGAAGGGGCCCTTGGGCACACAAAGGTTACCCTGAGGACCTCTTATTTGCATGTGTAATAGAAAAAAAATCTGAAACTAAGAAAGTGAAATTTATATTGCAGGAATTACTTTTATAGTGGATAAATTTACAATGAGCTTGGCGGCTGACAGACTCCCTTTATCTTTTTTTAGGCTTGCTTCCCTGCTTACATTTGAGAAAATATGTAATTAAGATTTTCTGTGAGTTATTGCAAAAATACTGGTATCATTGAACTTACATTGCAGAAGCTGGCAAGAGTACTTGTTCCTTGGGCTAGTTTAAAGTCAAAAATTAATTTTACTTTTGCGTTTTAGTATATTTTAATGAACTGAAGTAGGTGATGCTTTACCTTCTGGGAAGCAATCTCTGCTGAGACTCTTACTGGAAATTATAATCTTTAAAACACCTATTGCATTATTTCATTTATACATTAAAAAATGCTGGCTGTGTACTTGAGCTTTCTATAGTATATTATGTACATGTCAAATCAAACTCTGAGACATACACATTTGGACAGACTGGATTTAATGTTATAGTTCATCATGACAAAGATTGATATTGATGTGCTTAACCTTTTCTGTATATCCTGAACTACAGCAACATATACATTTGGCTTATAAAAGTAAAATGTCCTCATATTTTGTAATCTTGTGATTATTGTGTTATTAAAAGAATACAGTGGGCACACTATTAAAAATTAACCGCTTTACCCCTAGGGTGGTTTACATCTTAATGAAAAGGCCAATTTTTACAATTCTGACGACTGTCCCTTCATATTTAACTCTGGAATGCTTCCATGGATCCCAGTGAATCTGACAATATTTTCTTGTGACAAATTGTACTTCATTATAGTTGCAAAATTGCTATGATATGACTTGCGTTTATTTGTGAAAAAAAATGGAAATTTGGCAAAAATTTAGAAAATTTCACAATTTCCCAAATTTGAATTTCCATGCCCTTTAATCACACAGATATGTCACACAAACCCTTAACAAGTACCATTTCCCACATGTCTACATTCCATCAGCACAATTTTGGTACCAACTTTTTTTTTGTTAGGACGTTATAAGGGTTAAAAGTTGACCAGTGGTTTCTCATTTTTACAACACCATTTTTTTTATTGACCACATCACATTTGAAGTCACTTTGAGGGGTCTATATGATGGAAAATACCCAAAAGTGACACCATTCTAAAAACTGCACCCCTCAAGGTGCTCAAAACCACATTCACAAAAAAAATGACTTCAGATCTAAACTTTTTTTGATTTTCCCAAGGGTAACAGGAGATATTGGACCACAAAACTTATTTTGCAATTTGTCCTGAGTAAGCTCATGCCACAAATGTGGGGGGAACCACTGTTTGGTGCATGGCAGAGCTCAGAAGGGAAGGAGCGCCGTTTAACATTTTCAACGCAAATTAGGTTGGAATTGAGATTGGACGCCATGTCGCATTTGGGGAGCCCCTGATGTGCCTAAACAGTGGAAACCCCACCACAAATGACACCATTTTGGAAACTAGACCACCCCAAGGAACTCATCTAGATGTGTGATGAGCACTTGGAACCCCAAGGGCTTCACAGAAGTTTATAACGTAGAGCCGTAAAATTAAAAATCTTATTTTTTTCTAAAAAAAATGATCTTTTCACCCCAATTTTAATTTTCCCAAGGGTAATAGGACCCCAAAAGTTGTTGTGCAATTTGTACTTAGTACACTGATGCCCCAAATGTGGGAGTAAACCACTGTTTGGGTGCATGGCACAGTTCAGAAGGGAAAGAGCGCTGTTTGACTTTTTCAATGCAAAATTGGCTGTAATTGAGATCGGACACCATGTCGCGTTTGGAGAGCCCCTGATGTGCTTAAACAGTGGAACCCACCACAAGTGACCCCATTTTGGAAACTAGACCCCCCAAGGATCTTATCTAAATGTGTGGTGAGAACTTTGAACCCCCAGGTGTTTCACTAAAGTTTATAACGCCCGGGCGTAAAAATAAAAAAATCTTATTTTTTTCCACAAACATGATCTTTTAGTCCCCAATTTTTTATTTTTCCAAGGGTAACAGGAGAAATTGGACCCCAAAATTTATTGTCAAATTTGTCCTGAGTACGCTGATACCCCCCATATGTGGGAGAAAACTACTGTTTGAGCACAAGTCGGGACTCGGATGGGAAGTAGTGATGTTTTGGAATGCAGACTTTGATGAAATCGTCTGCAGGCGTCATGTCACATATGGAGAGCCCCTGCTGTGCCTAAACAGTTGAAACGCCCCACAGAATTTTATATCACTGGGCAGCCATGTGGAGAAACTTGGGAGGAATGGAGCGCTGTTTGCCTATTCAAGTGAATGGGTCTGTGCACATGTCAGTGTGTTTCCATGGATGTGTGTCCATGGGTAAAACACGCTGACACGTCTGTTTTTTAATGTTAGCACGGGCCACAAAACATCCAGCACACATGCATACATATAACACACATGGATGTCATCCATGTGACACGCATCGGCGACGGGAAGGAGCATTAGAGTAAGGGCTGTTCTCTGGTGCCGGGTGCTGAATGAGAATGATTCTCCCCTGCATGACCAGATCACCAGCAAAGCAGGGGAAAATGATGAGAGCCGTCATTCTCCCTTGCTTGTGCCGATTGCCGGCAGAGCAGGGGAGAATGATGAGAGCCATGTTCAGCACCCGGCACCGGGGAACAGTGTTTACTGTAACGCTTCTTCCCTGGCGCCGGTGGTCCATGTGGTACTTATGCAGCACACGCATGCCACACATGTGCCGCAAGCATTACACACACGGACACTGACATCTCCGGTACTGGAAATATTAGGTTGTGTGAAAGAGGCGTTATAGTGGGTTTTTATGGTTGGCTGCTGTCACACGCTAAAAGACGCTTTTTATTGCATTAAATAGTTTTTGCATCACCATATTTTGAGAGCTATAATTTTTCTATATTTTGGCCCACAGAGTCATATGAGGTCTTGTTTCTTGCGGGATGAGTTATCGTTTTTATTGGTACTATTTTTGAGCACATGACATTTTTTGATCGCTTTTTATTCCAATTTTTGGGAGGCAGAATGAACAAAAACCAGCAAATCATGAATTCCTTTTTGGGGCGGGGATTTTATACCATTCTGTGTGTGGTAAAATTGATAAAGCAGTTTTGTTCTTCGGGTAAGTACAATTACAGCAATACCTCATTTATTTATTTTTTATGTTTTGGCGCTTTTATACAATAAAAACTATTTTATTTAAAAAATAATTATTTTGCATCGCTTTATTCTGAGAGCTATAACTTTTTTAATTTTCCACTGATGGAGCTTTATGGCAGCTTGTTTTTTGCGGGACAAGATGCCGTTTTCAATCGTATCATGTTTATTTATATACGTCTATTTTTTCGCGTGTTATCCCACTTTTTGCGGTATAATGATAAAGCGTTGTTTTTTGCCTTGGTTTTTTTTTTATGATGTTCACTAATGTGTTTAACAAGTGGGACTGTTTTATAGGTTGGGTCATTATGGAAGTGGCAATACCAAATATGTGTACTTTTATTGTTTAGAGTTTTATTTTCATTCAAATATTTATTTATTGATAGAATAAATATAGATTTGTTATTATTATTTTTTAAAATATTTGTAAAATTATTTAAAACAAATTTTTTTCATTCATTTTAAGTTTTACACTTTGTCCCAATATGGGTCAATCGTTTTATGCAGGCTGATCATTCCTATGGCATGCAGATCTGCAGATCTGCATGCTATACAAGCTGTCAGTGCTGCATGTATTTTACACTGACCTGAGAGACTTCCTGATCATCACTGCGCATGACAGGAAGTATCTCAGCTGTGGAGACCTGGATGTTGTCATGATGACATCGAGCCTCCATTGCAGCGATCGGGACCCCGAGGCACGCTGCGGAGTCTCCGATCCAAATGCAGAGGGGTTGTCAGCCCCTTTGCTGGCTTCGAAAAGCTGCGATCATGTTTGATAACAGTGTGTTCCGAGGGTTAAAGTGCCGGGAGCTGTCTGAGATTGCTACTGGCACTTAGTGCCGGGTGTCAGCTGTGAGAATCAGCTGACACCCGTGTGTGTGGCCGATCGCTATGACGTACTATCCAGTGGACAGGATAGTACGTCAGATGGCAGAAAGGGGTTAATATCAGGTAAAGACCTATATTTCACATGATTTATTTCAGGTTAACAGTGACATGTTTGTTAGAGATGAGGGGATAGAAGAGTGGAGGTTTGAGTTTGAATTTAATTTCTACTCAAATTCGAATACTTTGAGACTCAAGCTGAAAAATAAAATACTTGCCGTACACTATTTCTCCCATTGGTCAAACAACAGAAGGAGAGTTATTGCTGTTTTGCATGGTCAAGCGTGCTTCCTCATGTAACACCCCTTTAAGCCACCTGTGCGGTCAGGGCATCCAATAATTTGTACCTCAAATGGTGCAGTTTCTCCACCTAAATCTTGCTGGGAGCTGTAGGGGAATGCAGGAGGATACCTCTTCTGCCAGGGGTAAACTCGGGACACCCTTTTCCACTCTCCATACTCACTCATATGAGATGAGATTGAAACAATTAACAAGGGGATACATGGTGAAAAATGCAGGTGGCATAACAAGGAACAGCAAAATAAATAAAATTACACAATCCACAATACAGGTAAAAGATGTGCTTTGCAGTAGGTCTGAATGTTAATGATGACACTTCCACTTTAAATGACAGCAGACACACTCCTAATTCACACTTAAACGACAAATGGCTGCAGCAATACAAATAACACAGTTCAATGTTGGGGCCCGATTGCCACCCCCGTTGGAGAGCTTACAGGAGCTGTTGATGCACTTAATATTACAATCAAAACAAAATCCTCTTTCAAATTTATTGTGCGTGGAACAACAAGTTCCATTAATGTTCTCTTCCAAATAAGTCTAGTGTAACTTCCTCAACAATGGAACATCTAGACCCAGCAGCAGCTACTCACTCCTTGATGTAGCAGATCTGTAGTCACACCGGATTCCTGCATGGTCCGGGTGCTTGGTGACATAGGGAATAGATGGCAGAATTCATCTATGTGGTAAGCCAGGCAGGGGTGGGTAACTCTTGGTAACCTGGGCTCACTGTTCTCTCCCACTGCATTGCAGAACTGTCAGCACTTAGCCTATGCTCCAGTCATCATTGTCTCTCTCCAGCAATGGACAACAGCACACTCTCTCTACACAGCACAATCTCTCTACAGTGCCGTTAGCTCCTCCCTTTTTCTCCAGATTGCACAGCCAATCAGTAATTTCCTCTGCTGCTGATGCTCCTCCTCTCGGGTTGCAAAGAAGAGCCAAGGTTGCTGGGAGTTGTAGTCCATGGTAACGCTGCAAAAGATGGATTATTGTCTGTTACTATGAAGCATAGTCTGCTGCTAACTGCACCAGTCTCTATATACCATGCACCCCCTATAGGGGTTACACTCATAATTCCCAGCAGCCTTATCTTATCTTGTTTGGTAGTGGTCAGTATACCACTGGGTCTTTGGAGATCGACGGTTCCCAATGTAGCACAGTGAGGTGCAGCAGGAGTGCTAGCATGTAGGACAGATCATATTGAAATGAAATGTATTGCCCAAGGGGTGTCTTTTTCTCATTCTCTCTTTCTCTCCCTCCTCTCCCCACACTTTCCAGTATGGAGATCTACATGAGTTTCTTCACTGAGAATCAAATTTTTATGAGAATTTGGAAAAGCTATCAAATTTAAAGTTCAATCTGCTCATCTCTAAGTAAAATGTGAATTCCTAGTAAAGTTAATTGTAATAGTAGTAGTAGTAATGTTCTGCTAACCATTCCTCACATTAGCAAATATAATAATAAAATAAAA
The DNA here is from genome assembly GCF_051348905.1 of Ranitomeya variabilis. Taxonomy (NCBI): domain Eukaryota; kingdom Metazoa; phylum Chordata; class Amphibia; order Anura; family Dendrobatidae; genus Ranitomeya; species Ranitomeya variabilis. The sequence continues at coordinate 391,529,249 of NC_135234.1, forward strand.
AATTACCTAAAATTTATCACTTCTAGGCAACAGTCAAAAAACATTCAGGTTGAAATAAACCCCACCACATTTAATGGTATTTGCCCATCACTTTACCTATGAAAGACTTTGGCCTGAAATAGTTCTTGGGTTTCAAATATACAGTCATTTATCAGCAGTTGGTAGTGTTGAGCATTCCGATGCTGCAAGTATCGGGTATCGGCCGATACTTGCTGTATCGGAATTCCGATACCGGGATTCCGATACTCTTGTGGTATCGGGTATCGGGTATCGGAACAACATTAATGTTAAAATGTGTAAAATAGAGAATTAAAATAAAAAATATCGCTATACTCACCTGTCCGACGCAGCCGGGACCTCAGCGCAGGAACCGGCAGCGTTGTTTGTTTAAAATTCCCGCTTTTACATGGTTACGCGAAGTCCCGGCTTGTGATTGGTCAGGGCGGCCATGTTGCCGGGCCGCGGACCAATCACAGCAAGCCGTGACGAAAATACGTCACGGCTTGCTGTGATTGGTCCGCGTCCCGGCAACATGGCCGCCATTAACCAATCACAAGCCGTGACGTCACGGGAGGCTGGAAACGCGCTCATTTTAAAAAGGGCGCGTGTCCAGCCTCCCGTGACGTCACGGCTTGTGATTGGTTGCGTCGCGGTCAACCAATCACAAGCCGGGAGGCTGGACACGCGCCCATTTCAAAATGAGCGCGTCCAGCCTCCCGGCTTGTGATTGGTTGATCGCGGCGCAACCAATCACAAGCCGTGACGTCACGGGAGGCTGGACACGCGCCCATTTTAAAATGAGCGCGTGTCCAGCCTCCCGTGACGTCCCGGCTTGTGATTGGTCAGGGCGGCCATATTGCCGGGACGCGGACCAATCACAGCAAGCCGTGACGTAATTTCGTCACGGCTTGCTGTGATTGGTCCGCGTCCCGGCAACATGGCCGACCTGACCAATCACAAGCCGGGAATTCACGTAACCAAGTAATAGCGCGATTTTTAAACAAACAACGCTGCCGGTTCCCTCGCTGAAGTCCCGGCTGCGTCGGACAGGTGAGTATAGCAATATTTTTTATTTTAATTCTTTCTTTTACACATTTATATGGTTCCCAGGGCCTGAAGGAGAGTTTCCTCTCCTTCAGACCCTGGGAACCATCAGGGATACCGTCCGATACTTGAGTCCCATTGACTTGTATTGGTATCGGGTATCGGTATCGGATTGGATCCGATATTTTGCCGGTATCGGCCGATACTTTCCGATACCGATACTTTCAAGTATCGGACGGTATCGCTCAACACTAGCAGTTGGTAATTACCTCTTCTAGTAGTTTTGTTCTACAGCATTGAGATTGGATGAGCAGCCAATACTAGAACGCCCCCTCAGTAGACCACTAATTTGGAAAAAATGACACTTAACATACTGAACACATGGAGAAGAGGCTCTAATTTGGTTGTTCCCATTGACAGATGAAGTCATTGTCAGATACTAGCCATGAGGTTAGCATAAGACGTAAGATTTTAATGAAAAGATTGATTTACGATTTAAGGATAGTCAGCCATTAAATGGTCAATTAAAGTCTACATGCTAAATTTCACCATTTACTTGAAAATTTCCCATGCTTCAATTAAGGAAAATGTTCCCATACATGCACATACTCAAGATAAAAATGTACCTATGTCCTTGAATTACTGCTCATACTGTGTGTGTATACTCTTGAGTAGTGTTGAGCGATACCGTCCGATACTTGAAAGTATCGGTATCGGAAAGTATCGGCCGATACCGGCAAAGTATCGGATCCAATCCGATACCGATACCCGATACCAATACAAGTCAATGGGACTCAAGTATCGGACGGTATTCCTGATGGTTCCCAGGGTCTGAAGGAGAGGAAACTCTCCTTCAGGCCCTGGGAACCATATTATTGTGTAAAAGAAAGAATTAAAATAAAAAATATTGCTATACTCACCTCTCCGACGCAGCCTGCACCTTACCGAGGGAAGCAGCAGCGTTCTTTGTTTAAAATTTGCGCGTTTACTTGGTTACGTGAAGTCCCGGCTTGTGATTGGTCGTGGCGGCCATGTTGCCGGGACGCGGACCAATCACAGCAAGCCGTGACGTAATTTCAGGTCCTGCAGGATTTTAAAATTACGTCCCGGCGTTGTGATTGGTTGCGCCGCAGTCACATGGGCGACGCAACCAATCACAAGCCGTGACGTCACGGGAGGCTGGACACGCGCGTATTTTAAAATGCGCGCTTGTCCAGCCTCCCGTGACGTCCCGGCTTGTGATTGGTTGCATCGCGGTCAACCAATCACAAGCCAGGAGGCTGGACGCGCGCATTTTAAAATGTGCGCGTGTCCAGCCTCCCGTGACGTCACGGCTTGTGATTGGTCGCGGCGGCCATGTTGCCGGGACGCGGACCAATCACAGCAAGCCGTGACGTAATTTCAGGTCCTGCAGGATTTTAAAATTACGTTCCGGCGTTGTGATTGGTCCGCGTCCCGGCAACATGGCCGCCGCGACCAATCACAAGCCGGGACGTCACGGGAGGCTGGACACGCGTGCATTTTAAAATGTGCGCGTGTCCAGCCTCCCGTGACGTCCCGGCTTGTGATTGGTTACGTCGCCCATGTGACCACGAAGCGCCCAATCACAACGCCGGAACGTAATTTTAAAATCCTGCAAGGACCTGAAATTACGTCACGGCTTGCTGTGATTGGTCCGCGTCCCGGCAACATGGCCGCCGCGACCAATCACAAGCCGGGACTTCACGTAACCAAGTAAACGCGCGAATTTTAAACAAACAACGCTGCCGGTTCCCTCGCTGAGGTCCGGGCTGCGTCGGAGAGGTGAGTATAGCAATATTTTTTATTTTAATTCTCTCTTTTACACATTATTACATTAATGTTGTTTCGATACCCGATACCCGATACCACAAAAGTATCGGATCTCGGTATCGGAATTCCGATACAGCAAGTATCGGCCGATACCCGATACTTGCAGTATCGGAATGCTCAACACTACTCTTGAGGCAAAGAATACTTTTTTAAATATTTCAGAATTATGAATCCCCCAGTCTCTCTTCTTAAGGGTCCTTGAAAAAAAACTGTTAAAACCAATGGCAAGGACTACATGTATCCTTTATTTATACATATACACTCGTCACAGACTAGGACCATAAACAAAGACTTTATTACTATTCAATGATGCTTGAGTGCAACAGAGCTGTGACAACCTTTCACTCACTTCTGTGAAAAGAAAGAGGTAGTAATATTAGATGATGCTTTGTCAATCTCATTCAATTTTGATCAAATTTGAAACGTTTGTGCAGGTAAACTAAGGACAAAGAAAAAAATAAAGCGCAATGCATCTAATATAGCAATACAGGTTTCCATTCTTGAGGAAATAATAGAAGCTGTATAAAAATCTATATTTTATGTAAAAATATGTTTATGGAAACACTTTACTAATTGTCAAGGGGTTAACGCAACGGAACGGAGACAGAAGACCGCAGTGTCTGGTGGCTCCTACTCTGCTGCTGAGAAGAAGCACTTCTCCAGTGTATTAAACGTGTTTATTTCTTTCAGCAGAACAGGGGTTAATAGGCCATGTTGGAAAATCCTGCATTCAGCTGTGCCTCGGTTAGCCACTACTTCCCCTATAAAATCTGGGCTCAATTACCAAGTCCTTGTCTGAGTTAGCAATTGCTGCAAGACATAGGAGTGGGAGAAGTTGGTTTTGAGAAGGAGAGCTGGAGGAATTTATTAGCGATTGTTGCCTGGTTTGTACACTTGGAAATTCCTTATCATTTCCAGTTTTGCTTTCTCCCCCTTCTCTACACACCCTAGTGAATACCTCTGTTATATGTGAGTGTATATTTTGTGTGTGTGAGTTTTCAGTTTACGCTTGTCTCTGTCACCCTGTCAGGTTGGTGTACTGCGGTGCACAGTAGCGCCCCCTCTTCCCAGGGTGGTGGAAGGGGAGAGACGAAGGGCTAATCTAGGAGATAGGGCAAGGGCGGAGGCCCAGGCATCTTCACCATCTGAAGTCTCCCGGCAAACAGGGCGAGCTAGGGGGCCTCCTAGTGTTAGGGCCAGGAAAGGTGCTCCTGGTCCCATGTCATTCGCCAGTTGAATTTTGACACTAATTATTTGAAAAATTCTAGGTTCCACTTTGTCCAAACCTCTACATGATTTTTTCTTACTTTTTACTTCTCAGATTGACAGCCAGGAAGGCTCACTGATAAGGTGGCCTCTAATGGTTATGGAGGCAAAGGTAGAGTAACAGTTTTGATAAGATCATTTAATAAAAAAGGCTTTTCTGTTGCTGTTAAAAGCATTTCATTTATTTGAGTACTCATTAGTACATTACAGGAAAAAAAATGTTTTTTATGTCACATGCATATGATGCTAAAGTGCTTTAAAGCACTTCATGAGCCTCTGTCTCCCTGGCTCAATGCCTGCCTATAGTCACCTTCTGTTTGACTGACAGCTCAGGAAGTGCTTCATAATTGCTAGAGCACCTCAGCCTCATTTTCATATAGAATAAAACATTTTATTAAGTAATGGAGCAAAGAATTTCTCAAACAGAATCTGTCCCCAGATTTTTCAATCTAAACTGATATCAGCATGATGTAGGGACAGAAATCCTGATTCCAGCGATGTATCACTTAGTTTCAAATCATTGTTTTATTAGCAGGAGATTATCGCTAGCAGACTAGTGGGCCAATCACGCCTCCAGCCCTGATTTGCAGCTCTCTGCTTATGCACAATGGGCACATAAAGCTATCAGTAAGTGGTGTGGGAAAGGCTATACAGAGCTCAGCAATCAAATAACTGATAGATCTGAAGCAGATAAAACAGTTTTTAATCAAAACCAGTGAAGTAAGTGACACATCACTGGAATCAAGAATCAGACAGATTCCCTTTAGCAAAGATGTAGGTTGTCTTATAGTTTTATAGAACTACACGTGCATATAAGCAGTTTCGAGAAGTGGTGCAAAACGCTGATAGATTCCCTTTAATTGAGTGTCCTGCACATGTTTATTGACAGCATAGCCAATATATGGTCAAATGCCCGCTCAAACATCCCATTAGCTAATTCTCTATCAGATTTGTTCATTTCTTTAGTCTGTATGGCGGACTGCAGAGGTGCCTTATTGCTTTATGTTTGCAATTTAATAAGACAAGATAATTGAACTGACATCTCAGATCTGCTCAGCTCCAAAGCGTCCCATTTCCATATTCTCCAAGTTGGAAACGTCACCGAGTACATTTTAATGCAGCATTCGTGCTCGAGGATTATCTATTATAAATTCATTTCACCAGAGAGTGGAGGCAGAAACCTCTAGGACCATAGTAATCATTAACGCCTCACTGACTGTTAAAGCACGATACATTTTAAAGTGAAAATAACTTCTTTTTAAGGTGGAAACTCAGAGGTGTAAATTAAATTTGTCAATAAATATGGAAATTGCTTTTCTTTGGAAAAGAGGTTATCTATTTTCAGTGTTCATGGCCCAGAGAAGATCAGAACCATTTTATAGCCCAAAAGTATTATCTGGACAGGCTCCTATCATTAAAAAGAGAAGAATATAAATGTTGCAGTTGTTCCTAATATAAACTAAAATATATATTGTAGATACCTTCAGAACATGCATGATATTAAACGTTACTTATAATACTGTAGTATCATGCATAGTATAGATATTCGTTTCAAGTGTAATTCTACTGTTGAATGCTACAAGTATGTAAACCTATACATGAAGATGATTTTTTTTTTGCCTTAGTGGATTTTTAAAATCCAAGATGATTATACCAATTGGTAGCAGGTGTAATGATAATAATATTAGCAAATTCTTCCAATTAGAAATGTAGTATAATTCTTCTGATTAGCTGTGTTGCTTACCACATATGCAGGGCATTTCAGTAGGTTACATATCCATGGTTATAACCACTCATATAGTGGCAATTAGTTAGTTAGTTATTAGTGGTCATAACCATGGACATTTAAGCTTCTGCAAAAACCTGCACATGAGGTAAGTGAATCAGACGTGAATCAGAAGAACTATACTACATTTCTAATTGGAGGTATTTGCTAATATTATTATTATTACACCTACTACGTTTTGGGATAGGATCTTGGAGATGAAAATACTCGTTTACGTGTTTGACCCATTTTTATTTTGTATACCTGATAATAATAATCTTTATTTTTATATAGCGCTAACATATTCCGCAGCGCTTTATAGACATTATCATCGGTGTCCCCAATGGGGCTCACAATCTAAATTCCCTATCAGTATGTCTTTGGAGTGTGGGAGGAAACAGGAGAACCAGGAGTAAACCCACGCAAACACAGAGAGAACATACAAACTCTTTGCAGATGTTGTCCTTGGTGGGATTCGAACCCAGGACTCCAGCACTGCAGTGCTATCCACTAAGCCACCGTGCTGCCCTGATATCCTGAACTTCATTTACTTTAATGAATAAATAGCAAATATTAATTACACTGCTCAAAAAAATAAAGGGAACAACAGAATATAACTCCAGGTAAATCAAACTTCTGTGAAATCAAACTGTCCACTTAGGAAGCAACACTGTTTGACAATCAATTTCACATGCTGTTGTGCAAATGGAATAGACAACAGATGGTAATTATTGGCAATTATCAAGACACACTCAATAAAGGAGTGGTTCTGCAGATGGGGACCACAAACCACATCTCAGTACCAATGCTTTCTGGCTGATGTTTTGGTCACTTTTGAATATTAGTTGTGCTTTCACACTCGTGGTAGCATGAGACAGACTCTACAACCCACACAAATGGCTCAGGTAGCGCAGCTCATCCAGGATGGCACATCAATGCGAGCTGTGGCAAGAAGGTTTGCTGTGTCTGTCAGCATAGTGTCCAGAGGCTAGAGATGCTACCAGGAGACAGGCTAGTACACCAGGAGACATGGAGGGGGCCATAGGAGGGCAACAACCCAGAAGCAGGACCGCTACCTCAGCCTTTGTGAAAGGAGGAACAGGAGGAGCACTGCCAGAGCCCTGCAAAATGACCTCCAGCAGGCCACAAATGTGCATGTGTCTGCAAAAACGGTTAGAAACCGACTCCATGAGGATGGTCTGAGTGCCCGACATCCACAGATGGGGGTTATGCTCACAGCCCAACACCATGCAGGATACTTGGCATTTGCCACAGAATACCAGGAGTCTGGAGATGCCGTGGAGAACGATCTGCTGCCTGGCAACATCCTTCAGCATGACCGGCTTGGCAGTGGGTCAGTAATGGTGTAGAGCGGCATTTCTTTGGAGGGTTGCACAGCCCTCCATGTGCTCACCAGAAGTAGCCTGACTGCCATTAGGTACCGAGATGAGATCCTCAGACCCCTTGTGAGACCATATTCTGGTGCAGTTGGCCCTGGGTATCTCTTAATGCAGGACAATGCCAGACCTCATGTGGTTGGAATATGTCAGCAGTTCCTGCAAGATGAAGACATTGAAGCTTTGGACTGGCCCGCCCATTCCCCAGACATGAATCCGATTGAACACATCTGGGACATCATGTCTCGCACCATCCACCAACGTCACGTTGCACCACAGACTGTTCAGGAGTTGGTGGATGCTTTAGTCCTGGTCTTGGAGGAGATACCTCAGGACACCATCCACCGCCTTATCAGGAGCATGCCCAGGCATTGTAGGGAGGTCATACAGGCACGTGGAAGCCACACACTACTGAGCATCATTTCCTTGTCTTGAGGCATTTTCACTGAAGTTCAGCCTGTAACTTCATTTTCCACTTTGATTTTGAGCATCATTCCAACTCCAGACCTCCATGGGTTATTAGTTGTGATTTACATTGATCATTTTTAGGTTTTATTGTTCTCAACACATTCCACTAAAGATTTACAACTGGAATATTTAATTCAGTGATATCTAGGATGTGGGATTTTATTGTTCCCTTTTTTTTTGAGCAGTGTATATTATGGTATGTTAAAGTGGTTGTCACTTGAAAAAATAAATGAAATAAGCCCAGGGTAAAGTAATAAATAAAAAAATATATACTTACCTAGACTGGCACCACTCCTCTGCACTCAGTACTTTACTCTTGGCATCAACATCTGGCAAACATAAACACTTCACTGCTGCAGTCAGTCAGTGACCACTTATTGTATGAAGCCTTCACATTTTATCTGGTCAGGGATAGAGAATTTTTCAAGGCCTCAAGTAGTTCAGCCCCTTTGGGCTTCCAGCCAACCGATGTACTTTGGGACATGTCATATGACGATTTGAGAGGTCATGCGATAGATCACATGGTGAAAACTCAAGTGCTGTGGTGCACATATGCAAATGAAAGGAGACAGAGAGAGCACCGTGCATAGCGCATCATGCCATATTCTTTCTCTTATGTGCACTATGCATGATAGTAGACAATACTATGTAATAAGTAGATTGCTATACATAACAAGATAGGATACTATGTAATAAGGGACAGTGCTATACAGAATGAGAGGATGCTTTGTAATAAGGATGGCTCTAACAAGAGAGGATGTTATATAGTAATTAATGGCACTGTATATAACAAGAGACTACACTATGCAATAACAACACTATACATAACAAGCTGATCTGGCACCAAATTTCTTAATACAAACAAGCTACAATATAAATAAATCATTTTGACTTGATGAAACTGGTGTGTTTACTGGAAATTTATGTCAGAGTATCTTTATAACCCTGTTATTAGCATATGTATTTTATGAGTCCATTTTTAAATTAAATAGATCATAAGAACTAGTCCCCGATTCATCAAGACCAGCGGTTTTCTTTCCAGTTTTGAAGAGGGGGAGTGGTAGAGTTAGACACTCCTTGATGAGGTACACGCCTCTTGAATCTGAAATGTCAGATGATTGGCATGCAGCTCCATGCACCACACCAGAAATCTTACATCAGACTCTGAATGGAGTAAGATTTCTCGGTTAAGGAGCATAAAAATCAGACTTGGTGGATAGAGATTGCGGTGATAGTTCAGGATTTGTGGTCAGTACAGGTTCCACAGACTCCAGAGAAAGTTTTCATGCGGCTCCAAGGTCACCAGATCATAACAGTACAACTGGCCCATAATAAGTTAAATGCATCTCAGAAGAAGGGAAGAAAGGTGTTGAGCCATTTATTTTTCTGCAGTCTGTTTTGTCCTTTCTTCCCTCTTTATTTATGGGTGGCCGAGGAGTCTTGTGCCAGCATGGATGTTCAGGAATTAGCTTCTCGTGTAGACCAGCTTGCTGCTAGGGTACAGGGTATTTCTGATTATATTGTTCAGACTCCTGCTTTAGAGCCGAAGATTCCTACTCCTGATTTGTTTTTTGGTGATAGGTCCAAATTTTTGGGTTTTAAAAACAATGGTAACTTGTACACCTACTCAACGCAGCTCTGCACTACTCACAGCGGTCCCCGCTCTGCTTCCATGTCAGGCTGTTTTGCTGAGTTACCTCTTGCAGCACTCCCAGCACTGCTGCATCTTCCTGCTATCTCCACCTGGCTATAGGATGGCGCAGCCCAACTCTGTAGGAATTTGACTATACTGTGTCCTTCAGAGCCCTGTTTCCCAGACCTAGCCAGCAGGGGATATATTAGGCAGCTCCTCCTTCCACTCCTTGCCAGAGCTTAGGTTTTATTTTTCAGTCAGGTTGGGCGCTCTTCTTTGCAAGTTTCGACGTGGAGTGGCACTTCTATCCTGCGAAGAAAAATGTTAAAATGCCTTGTCTCGATTTTTTGACATGACTGATTCTGAAGAAGAATTGTAGCATATCATTAACACTAGGATTGTTGAAACAACTCCTGTTTTTTTCAAAAGTCATCCCTCTTTGTACCTATTGCTAGGAGAAGGAAGATTTTGTCCTGGGGACATGAATCCAAGCTGGCTGGTCATATGGGTATACATAAGTCTAATGAGTTGATTACTCGATGCTTCTTGTGGCCTTTGCTGGTCAAAGATATCCAGGATACTTTGAGGGTTACACCATCTGGGTTGTGGTGGACTGGCTCTCCAAGATGGCTCACTTCAATCCCCTGGTCGGCTTTCCCTCCCCTCCCAAGTTTGCCACAAAGTTCTTTCAGCATGTATTTAATCTTCATGATCTTCCTTTCCACATTGTCTTTGATTGTGGATTCCAGTTTACATTAAAAGGTTAGAAAGCTCTTCGCAAGCTGCTGAATATCCAGCAAGATTTCTCCTACGCATACCATCCTCAGACCAATGGGCAAGTGTAACAAGTCAGTCAGGTTCTAGAGAACTACCCACTCCATTTTATCTCTACCCATCAGGATGATTGGGTGAAGTTACTTCCCTGGGCGGAGCATCTTTATTTTTCGTTGTATGCTCCCAGCATCCAGAAGTGCCCTCTCCTTTGGCTACTTCCACTGGGGTACCAGCATCTGATTCCTCTTATGGCAAATTCTTCAATATCTGGAAGCAGACTCGAGCCTCCCTCCTTAATGCTGTGTCCAAGATGAAGTCTCATGCAAGAACAGAGGTTCTCCACCTTTTTAATAGAAATAAAGTCTGGTTATCATCTCAAAGTATTCACATGAACATGTCCTTTTACAAGTTCACCCCTGGTACCTTGGTGAGTTCTGCGACATGTGCAGACCACAAATGGAAAGGGAGGAAAGAGGAGGAGGTGTGCTGTCTCTATCACATACTCTATTGTCAGTTATATGATCTTTCTTCAAATTTTTAAAGCAAATATTATCCTTCATTTTAATTCTGCCCTCTAAAGATAGTTAACTATTAAACATGCCTATTCATATTGCCATACAGTCTGTTGGATAATAGGAAAAAAATCCAACATTTCTTATTCCTGAGGAAGGAACCCTGCTCCATGCAACACACTCAGCTCTGCCTTAATGCCGACACTGGGCCCGCAGCATCGCACTGCTGGGATACCCTCTCCTCCCACCTATGGCCTGCAGCATTGCCCCATATTTGCCACTTCCGGCTTCCTGAGGAAGGGATCATGCCTCTTGTGACTCCGCTCCACCATCACCGGCCCCCAGGTAAGATACCTTAAATTTGGACTATAACACGGACCCCTTCTTATACATTTTTTTTTTTTTCTGTTTATCCCCAAATTTGTCTTATGATTCGGTGCATCTTATTGTCAAAAAAATACTACAGTTGTGTTCATAACTACAAGGTGGTTGAAAGTAAATTTCCTCTTTATATGACATTTTTCTTACATATCCCAAATTTCTAAAGAGAGAAAATAACTAAAGAGAGAAAAAATATGGCTGCTGGAGACAAATTAGATCTTAGAAGGTAAAATCACACCCCAGCCAAATCTATTTGGCACACTGTATACACTGTGTTCCAAATTATTATGCACAAAGAGTTTAGGAGTGATAAGGTTAGATTTTTTTTGTTTGCCATTTAAACTCATTGATGGTGATGTGTGTCAGGGCTCTTTATATCACTGAAAGCAATTGCAGATACCTGTGCAAATTAGTTTGGCAGGTGTGTCCAAATAAAGGCAAGACTACTTAAAAAGGCTGTTCCACATTATTAAGCAGCCTACATTTTTTGCCAAAATGGGAAAGAAAAAGGATGTGTCGGCTGCTGAGAAGCAACAAATTGTGGAGTATTTAGGTCAAGGCATGACTACAATCAACATTGCCAAGACACTTCATCGTGATCATCGCACAATCAAGAAGTATGTAGCTGATTCCCAGCACACACGTGTGCGTACTGATAAGGAAAAATTGAGGACTCTTTCCAATAGGCAATTGCGTAAGGCTAAAAGAGCAGCTGCAAAAATGCCTTGTCATAGCAGCAGACAAGTTTTTGAAGCTGCTGGTGCCTCCAACGTCCCCAGAACAACAAGATGCAGGGTCCTTCAGAGATTTGCAGCTGTGCATAAGCCATCCTCTCGACCACCTCTATCCACTGCACACAAGCAGTGGGCCAAACGATACATGAAGACTGACTTTCAAACTGTTTTGTTCACCAATGAGTGCCGTGCAACGCTCGATGGTCCAGATGGATGGAGTGGAGGATGGCTGGTTGATGGACACCCCATGAAAACACGGCTAAGGCGCCAACAAGGAGGAGGTGGAGTAATGTTTTGGGCTGGAATCATGGGGAGAGAGATTGTTGGCCCCTTTATGATCCCTGAAGGGGTAAAGATGAACTCCATAATCTATGTGGAGTAACTAAAACAACACTTCCTGCCATGGTTCAAGAGGAAGAACCGTGCTTTCTGCAGAAAGATAATTTTCATGCAAGATAATGCACCGTCTCATGCTGCAAAATACACATCTGCATCTCTGGCTGCTATGGGCATAAAAGAGGACAAACTTATGGTGTGGCCACCATCTTCCCCTGACCTCAACCCCATTGAGAACCTCTGGAGCATCATCAAAAGGAGTGTCTATGATGGCGGGAGGCAGTTCACATCTAAGCAACAGCTCTGGGAGGGTATTCTGTCCACATGCAAAACAATTGAAGCAGAAACCATCCAAAACTGACAAATTCAATGGACGAGAGAGTTCAGAAGCTTCTTTCAAACAAGGGGTCCTATGTGCAAATGTAACATCACCTTGAATAAAGTTTTCACTTGAAAATTGTTTGATTTCATTTTGTAATAAGCTGATAATGCTTATAACTTCACAATTGACCATTTTTTTGTTCAAAATGAAAAAAAAGGTTGAAAACTCTGCTGTGCATAATAATTTGGAACATGCATTTTGAGTGTTTATTTTTTTTTTTTTAAAGATACTGTTTTCATAGGCAGTTTGTTCCAAAATATTGCAATTATACTAGAATAGTAGATGACTGGAAAATAACAATGACTGCAATTCAGATAGGTAATTGAGAGAAAATATGAGGAAATATTATTTGCATAATAATTTGGAACACAGTGTAAATGTAAGGCAAATAAATGAATCGATGCTGTATATACTGTCCCGAGTACCAGGAAGCAACAGCTATCTACTGCATTCAATGTGTTATAAATAGTGTTGAGCGATACTTTCCGATATCGGAAAGTATCGGTATCGGAAAGTATCGGCCGATACCGTAAAAATATCGGATCCAATCCGATACCGATACCCGATCCCAATGCAAGTCAATGGGACGAAAATATCGGAATTAAAATAAACCCTTTATAAACTTGTAGGTTCATTCTACATGAAGGAAAACAACTAAGAATAATGTAGGATGTATTGGGGGACATGGCGGAGACATTAAAGGCACAGAGGTTTAGCCCAATGTAATAGAATAGCAGGATTTTGGGTTTTTTTATGACGTTCGGCGGTAGAAAGATTTTGACTACGTTAATTTTTTTTTTTATTTTGTCAGATATTGATGTTTCACTACTTCCACGCCCTTCACCTTCTTTTTTACTTCTCCCACACTTTCTTCTTCATTATCCTCATCATCAGCTTCTTTGACATCAACTTCTTCACCTTATTCATCTTCTTCTTCATCTTCTACCTATTATTTTTTTGGTTACATTGTTCATATTCTTTTTATTTTACTATTATCTTCATCATATTCTACTTCTTCATCATATTCTTATTTGTGACAGGCATTCCCGTAGTTGTTATCTATAAAAGTTTGAAGATTACACCTTCCGTTCTGCCTGTCACAAAAGAGTTACATTTGTCCGCGTTCAGTTTGGCCTGCAGCATCAGGCTTTATCCAGGGGTACCACGAGGAGGAATGGACTCACCCCCATACACTGCTTAGTCTTCTTCTGCTTATAATTTAGATAATATTTTTTGCTCTGATATTTAGTGTTATGCTTAATGTTCTTCTGCTCTTTGTTCTGCAGCCTCTTGTTCTTCTGCTTCTCGGTCTTCCAGGTCGTCGTCGTCTCCAGGGTCGTTGTCTCCGGGGTCGTCGTCATCGGGGTGGTCTTCAGGGTCGTCGTCTCCGGGGTCGTCGTCATCCGGGTGGTCTTCGGGGTCATCGTCTCCAGGGTCGTCGTCATCACGGTGGTTGTCGTCTCTGGTGTCGTCGTCATCTTAGGGGTGGTCTTCCCGGTCATCGTGTTTAGTCTCTTGAACTTGGAAATGTAGCAGAAGGTACAAGAAGGCTGAGAAAATGCCGAGAACCAGCTGATGGAACTGGAACTCGGATGGCTACCCGAAGGTCCAAGAGCCAATGGAACTACCGAGGACCAGCTGACGTTACTGGAACCCGGTTACTAAGCAGGAGGTACCTGTGCCTGAAAGCACTACCAAGGACCACCTGACGTTGGTGGAACTCGGATACCCAGAGGGAGGCACCTAAGCCAAAGGCTCTGCCCGGAACCAGCTGACGGTACTGGAACCAGGATGGGGAGCAGAAGGTACAAGAGCAAGTGTCTGCGTGGCTTTTGCAGGACACGATGCCGGCTGCACAGCAGGGGAACAGCTGGCGGTGCTGAACCCCACTGACACATTGGCTGGTGTTTTTCTCTGTGCAGCTAGCAGTACCGGGCCCCAACTGGCGGTGTTGGAGCCCGGGGTCAGCAGGAGGAGGAGATGGAGCAGAGTGTAGGCCGAAGCCTGCACTGGCGGCAGCTTTTGGGTCTGTTGTGCCTGCGTGGCAGTTGCAGGACACGTTGCCGGCTGCACAGCAGGGGAACAGCTGGCGGTGCTGAACCCCACTGACACATTGGCTGGTGTTTTTCTCTGTGCAGCTAGCAGTACCGGGCCCCAACTGGCGGTGTTGGAGCCCAGGGCTCTGCAGGGGGAGCAGAGTGTAGGCCGAAGCCTAATTGAACCAAATTCAAAGGTAACCTTTAACCCCCCCTCAGGGGTTACAAAGTAGAAGAGCCACAGCTTATGCAGCAGTAGTGCTGCACAAGTCAAAGGTTGCTCTTTTAATTTCGCTCCTTGCACACGCTGAATGAAACACGTATAACATTTAGCCCTTTAAACAGTCAAACTGTGTTGGAGGCGCGAGTTCCCTTTGTAATAAGACGCAGCACAGATGTCAAGAATCCCACCTTGGTGCTGGGTGCAGCCTCCTGAGCGTTGTTATTTGCTGTACAGGAGTCTGCGCTGTCGTGTGATCCCCTGGCCTAGCGCTGTTAGCGCTGCCCATGTTCTGGCATCATTTAATGTCGGCCGGTGCGGTTCGCGATGACCATGAATCCCAGCCCCGCAGTGTCTTAACATTGTTAAAACACTGCGGGGCTGGGATTCAGGGCCTGGCGCAGCACATATGTTCGCCTCTCACACTCGGGTCCTTACACCCGCTTCAGACTGTGCGGCGTCATCTGATCCCTTATCGCATGCCACGGCCATGAAGCCGCACAGTCCGCAGAAGGCGGAAGGAGATGAGGGACAGGCGAACTGATGCACTGATCATGCCCGTCAATCACACCCTCGCAGTCCCAATAAATAAGACAACGAGGGGCGTTGTGTGGGTCAGGGCGGCCGCAGAGGTGCAGGCAGCCAAACAATGATGCCAGAAGACGGGCAGCGCTACCAAGGGGGTTGCAGCGTGTCATTACAAAGGAAAGTCACACCACCGGGACGGTTAAATGGTCACACAGAGGACACATTTTAGACGTGTTTTCAGTTCCACATGTGCGAGGAGAATACGTTTATGAGCCACCTTGCACACATGCAGCATTACCGCTGTACAAGGTGGCCTTTAAAACGTACAAACGCCTGGGGGAGGGGGGACAGGTTCCCTTCAATTTCAGTTCTTGTGTCTGCGTGGCTTTTGCAGGACACGATGCCGGCTGCACAGCAGGGGAACAGCTGGCGGTGCTGAACCCCACTGACACATTGGCTGGTGTTTTTCTCTGTGCAGCTAGCAGTACCGGGCCCCAACTGGCGGTGTTGGAGCCCGGGGTCAGCAGGAGGAGGAGATGGAGCAGAGTGTAGGCCGAAGCCTGCACTGGCGGCAGCTTTTGGGTCTGTTGTGCCTGCGTGGCAGTTGCAGGACACGTTGCCGGCTGCACAGCAGGGGAACAGCTGGCGGTGCTGAACCCCACTGACACATTGGCTGGTGTTTTTCTCTGTGCAGCTAGCAGTACCGGGCCCCAACTGGCGGTGTTGGAGCCCAGGGCTCTGCAGGGGGAGCAGAGTGTAGGCCGAAGCCTAATTGAACCAATTTCAAAGGTAACCTTTAACCCCCCCTCAGGGGTTACAAAGTAGAAGAGCCACAGCTTATGCAGCAGTAGTGCTGCACAAGTCAAAGGTTGCTCTTTTAATTTCGCTCCTTGCACACGCTGAATGAAACACGTATAACATTTAGCCCTTTAAACAGTCAAACTGTGTTGGAGGCGCGAGTTCCCTTTGTAATGAGACGCAGCACAGATGTCAAGAATCCCACCTTGGTGCTGGGTGCAGCCTCCTGAGCGTTGTTATTTGCTGTACAGGAGTCTGCGCTGTCGTGTGATCCCCTGGCCTAGCGCTGTTAGCGCTGCCCATGTTCTGGCATCATTTAATGTCGGCCGGTGCGGTTCGCGATGACCATGAATCCCAGCCCCGCAGTGTCTTAACATTGTTAAAACACTGCGGGGCTGGGATTCAGGGCCTGGCGCAGCACATATGTTCGCCTCTCGCTTGGGTTCTTACACCCACTTCAGACTATGCGGCGTCAGCTGATCCCTTATCGCATGCCACGGCCATGAAGCCGCACACTCTGAAGAAGGCGGAAGGAGACGAGTGACAGGCGAACATATGCACTGCTCAAGCCCATCAATCACACCCTCGCAGTCAAAATAAATAAGACACCGAGGGGCGTTGTGTGGGGCAAGGCGGCCGCAGAGGCGCACCCAGCCAAACAATGATGCCAGAAGACGGGCAGCGTTACCAAGGAGCTTGTTGCGTGTCAATACAAAGTAAAATCACACCTGAGGAACGTTTTAATGGTCACAGAGGACACATTTTAGACGTGTTCAGTTCCACGAGTGCAAGGAGAATACGTTTATGAGCCACCTTGCACACATGCAGCATTACTGCTGTACAAGGTGGCTGTAAAACATAGAAACACCTGGGGGAGGGGGGACAGGTTCCCTTCAATTTCAGTTCTTGTGTCTGCGTGGCGGTCGCAGGACACGTTGCCGGCTGCACAGCAGGGGAACAGCTGGCGGTGCTGAACCCCACTGACACATTGGCGAGTTGTTTTTCTCTGTGCAGCTAGCACATCTGGGCCCCAACTGGCGGTGTTAGAGCCCAGGGTCAGCAGGAGGAGCAGGGGGAGCGGAGTGTAGGCCGAAGCCTGCACTGGAGCAAGTTGAAAGGAAACCTTTAACCCCCCCCCCCCAGGCGTTTGTAGCTGGAAGAGCCATCGTGTACACCACTAATGCTGGAAAAGGTAAACTTAGCTCTTTTAATTATGGTCCTTGCAGATGCTGAACCTAACACTTATGAAATGTGTCCCCTCACAGCGTTCAACCGTCCGGTAGGTGGAACTTTCCTTTGTCATCTGACGCAGCACAGCCGTCAATTTTACCCCCTTGGCGCGTGCGCCGCCTCCTCAGCGTTGTTTGAATCTGTCCCGGAGCCTGCGCTGTTAGGTTACCCCTTGGCCATGCACACATTTTGCGCTGCCCGTCTTCTGACATCATTTGCTGTCAGGCTGGCTGCGCCTGTGTGGGCGCGCTGTCCGAGATTCTGCCTCGCGGTGTCGTCTAATGTAATCCCACCGCGGGCCTGGGATCCGTGGCCATGCGCAGTGCATATCCTCACCTCTCACTCCCCTCCCTACGGCTTCTTCAGACTGTGCGGTGTCACGGCCGTGGCATGCTATTAGGGATCAGCTGACACCGAACAGTCTTTAGAAGCCGTAGGGAGGGGAGTGAGAGGCGAGGATATGCACTGCGCATGGCCACGGATCCCAGGCCCGCAGTGGGATTACATTACACGACACTGCGAGGCTGAATCTCGGAC